>NC_060138.1:708232366-708856467 GCF_021461385.2 Schistocerca piceifrons
AAGTGCTTGAGATCTCAATTGTCAGCAGCACAGTGAGGACACAACCCAAACACGTCAATAACAAAGTAGCGTGATGTGTGCTATCGAAGATTCGAGAAGACAAAAAAAAGATGTATCTTTGCCATCAGAAATATACCGAAGGCGGCTCATCAGGCAGGCTACTGTAAGGTCTAGAAGCCTTTCATTTCCTGTACTTATATTCACGAACAGTTTACAGCATTACTGTAACTTGTAAATGTCCATTTAGTAGAACATGTATTTGTCTTCTAGCAAAATCCGGTTCAAGGCTGCTACAGTTTACCCGGATGAAGTGTTATAAATACAAAAGCTCTCTTATCCACTACCTTATAACACGAACTTAATACACACAAAACCATTGCCCAAGGCAGAACCTACCCAAAAACAAATTTATTTGTACAAGAGTGAGCTTCATCATCAAGAGGACGTTATTTTATGACTCCAGATTTTATTCTAATCTCAGCTTGACAAAATACTGAAGGAAAGTGAAAATTACATTGTTAAATGCTATCAAAGCTGCTGCTAGTTTTCTCTTCCTTCAGCTTCAACTTTCGACAGCAGGTTACGAATCGGTAAGTGAGCAGGGTGAATCTGAAATCCACAGGAAAATGTCAGAGATCCTTGAGGGATGTTTTTTGAGTGTTTTGGGGTATGGGATCCGCAGTCTCCGGTGGCTCGTTACAGAGTGATGTTGCAATTATGATTTGTTCGGTTTGTTACCCCAATTAACTACGTTTCACTGAAATTCTTTCAGCACAGTGATAATGTTTGCAATATGTTGTTATTACGATATGGAACAATGCAGTTTCTTACAGACACTTATGTACAGATGCAAATGCACTGGGATGTGTTTCCCATCGCTTTGGGAGCAGCTCCAGAAAAAGGGTCGCTGTGGTGCTTTTCCATTGCATTGAGTTAACCCACACACGACGTGCATATCGGCCACCTCTTTGTTCAGCTAAACCTAACCATACTGCTGTGTATCACTGTCATCGCATAACTAAAACCACCAGAAAAGACAAATACGATACAGAACCAAGCAATACAATATGCAAGCTGGAGGGCGAAGAATAAAAGTGGGCGTTACTGTTGTCTACAGCAGCTGTCGTGTGTGAATGATATGTGTTTTTTCCAACAAGACATAGCGAGAACAGTGACGTAGAGTGGATTTCCGCCACCCGGTACGGGCTCTAAATTTGCCGCCCCCCTCCCCCCCCCCTCGATTTTCGGAACTAAGCAGAAAATAATAGACACCTTTCACAAAGGGTACCAGTATTTGGTTAACGCTTATCAAAAGGAGATAGGGACATAATTTTTTGCGTGTCTTCTACGCTTTCCGTTATTTTGAAAAAGTCGTTTTCAGAGAGTTGTTTATATCACATATTTGCGTGATTTGTACGTACAACTAAGAAAAACGTCATATTTAAGACAGTTTCAACAAAGAAAACACATATATTCAATACATTTGAACCTTCGTGTAAAAATAAATTATGCTGTTGTAATTTAAGTTTGGGGAGTACTTTTAGATATATAAAGTTCATAATAGTCTCTCGTCAATAGGGCCTCAGTAGGAACTTCCATGTTCATTAGGTCCAGCTACTCTGCGTGTGGACAGGCAGGCTCCACTTCGTCGGCTTACCACTATCTAACGGGTTGCAATCAGTTACACCAGGCTGTCTTAGGTTCTGGAGAATTCTACCACTCACAAGGGCTCACCATGACTTACAAATATATAGTAGCGTTAGGATGAAAGAAATGGTAACGAGCAGTTGCGCCAGAAAGCGACACCAAGTAGAAAAGTGCCAGTAGCAAGGAGAAAAGTACTTAAGCACTGCCGACCGTGATAGCCGAGCGGTTCTAGACGCTTCAGTCCGGAAACGCGCTGCTGCTACGGTCGCATCTGATAACCTCAGATGTTAAGTCCCATAGTACTCAGAGCCATTTGAACCATTTTTTTTAATTCCTCGATACGGAAAAAAGTGTTCGAGAAAGTATAGAGATAGAAACTACTCACAAAACTGAAAGACAATACAGATCTACGGCAGTGCTATATAAAAATCGTAGAAAGCTTTTGACGGAGGGAAGGTTCTAAGTACAGATCGATGAACAAGATCGGCTAACAAGACAGAATCCGAAGGTACTTTCGCCCACACTGTTCACCATATATGTGAATGACCTCCCAAAACTACAGAACATACTCTTAGCGCAGTTTGCAGATGACACAGTGCTCACGTCTAGTAGCAGACAATCTAACACAGCCACAATAAGACTTCAACATCAATTAAACATTTTTCAACTCCGGGCAGCTGGTAAAATGATTAAGATTAACCCCTTGAAAACAAAAGCTGTCCTCCTCACCACTACCAGACAGGAAAGTAGTAATCAATGGAGAAAAAATAGACTAGAGTCAGCAAACTAGGTATCTTGGTGTCGTACTCGACAAAAGCCCACGTACATGCAGCATATAACAGCAAAACAAGAAAAGCTAATGAAAACAGTTCATGGGTTGAATCCTGTGCCTAGTAGCACTGATATCCTTATCAACGAAAATTCAGGATATATCAAACGATTATTATATTAATGATGTATGGCTGTTCCAATTGGGACACAGCCAGTAGATCCAACTTCAAGAACCTACAACTAACCCACAACAGACGTGTCCGCGCAATAC
This sequence comes from Schistocerca piceifrons, assembly GCF_021461385.2. NCBI lineage: Eukaryota > Metazoa > Arthropoda > Insecta > Orthoptera > Acrididae > Schistocerca > Schistocerca piceifrons. The sequence goes on from NC_060138.1 coordinate 708,235,056, forward strand.
TCAAAGTCCGAAGGTGGACAAAAATATAAATCATCCACAACGAGTAGAACATTCAAATGATGGACCAAATAATCAGAACGGAGACCCAGAACTTACTAAACAAAATCGACGTAATGAGGCCTGATACTAGACAGATCGAAGGCGCCGCCGTAATAGAACCACAAATCTGGCGCAAGAGAAAGGTTCCTCGTGCAATAATGGAGGCTCCATATTAAATTAATGGAATGAAGGGCAAATGGAACTGAGACCCCACTGTGCTACCAAAGTTAAGAAATAAAGAGAGACTTTAAGCCTTACCATCGCATTCTTCGAAGTACAAAAATGTTCAGATGTGTGTGGAATCTTATGGGACTTAACTGCTAAGGTCATCAGTCCCTAAGCTTACACACTACTTATCCTAAATTATCCTAAGGACAAACACACACACCCATGCCCGAGGGAGGACTCGAACCTCCGCCGGGACCAGCCGCACAGTCCATGACTGTAGCGCCTTAGACCGCTCAGCTCTTCGAAGTACAGCCGCTAAACGTAGTAACACTCTGGCAGCGATACAACACAGTTTTTTTTATATAAATAAATTTGAAATTATAGCCCGACCGCTGCCTGCCGCACCCCACTTCTGGGCAGCCCGCTGCCACGCCCCTCCCTCCCCCCCTCCCCCTCCCTCCTCCTACGCTATGCCAAAGAGCGAGAACAGTCAATATTTGCACAGCTGCGCAGATATTTTCAGTGCAGTACCGATACTAAGATATGTGGGAGAGATCCATGATTTTTTAATTTTATGTAGTTATATTTCTATTTACATTAAATGTAATCGCAGCTGCGAATACGGACAACCTTCAGCTGTATAATGGAATGACGGCATTAAAAAATTCAGTTGGACCTGGACTCGAACCCGTATTTCCCGCTTGTTGAGAACGGTTGCCTTAATCACTTCCGCTACCCGAGCACGTCTCCAGTATCCTGCGGGCCCATCGTAAGATGTAAATCGGCTTAATAGGCAATTTATTTCTTCTCTTGAGTGGGGGGGGGGGGGGGGGATACAAGTGCACTCACGGCGTATGCGCATTTCGTGTTGTGTTGCAGGTGATAGCTGTTTGCGTGGAAAATGATGGGAAGCGAACACGAAGATGATTAGACAAGATGGCGTATCCAACGAAAAAATAGCTTTAATAAACGCCCGCCTGATATGGAGTGTATGAAAGTACGTGGCCGCGTAATGGAATATGTTGCTCAGAATATTGTCGTATAAAACAGAATATTCCGGAAAATTTAAACTGTAGTCTTAGGTTCTAGCGCAACAACATCGGTAATTGGGACATTTCGAAAATGCTCGCTTGATTTTATCATATCTATTGGAAGTAAATCATTATTCTCTCTCCAGTCGCTTCGCGTTTCACTAGATGAGATTTTCCAAAAAAAAGATATAGCGACAAACGGACACTGACGTCATTTTTCACTTTGACATTGAAAGAAAATGTATACGGCCACTCACAAGAAAGCGTCTTGCTGTTAAAAAAGGGAAGTCGAGCTGTGTGTCACTGCCTGAAACAACTATAACCTTTTATTCTGAATGTAAATACACTATTTCTCTCACTATTGTCTTCCGCATAGTGTATGAAGTACAGGCACGCAACAGCTACCGTTGTGCAAGTCACGCATACACATACACACACACACTCACTCACACACACACACACACACACACACACACACACGCACTACCTATATTTCTCTGGGACAGTATTATTCTGAGAACAAATTGACAGTAGTTGTAACCCCTTGGTTGCGATCAAGAACTTAGAAAGGCGACCCTTATTTATTAAGCGACTGCCGAAATTTGCAATCCCCTTCCAAGCATTCCAGGTTAAAAACCTATTCACCCATCCCGTCTCGCTGGGCTTTGGCTGAAAGTAAATGAACAAATAAATAAATTATACAATGGAAAGCTCTACGTACTTGGGCTGGGAATGAAACATAGAAAAGTAGAAACCAAACACTTTTCTATCAGACACAACAGGCTGTTGCCACAGCGTTCCGCAGTGTGACCTGAAGAGGACCCATTAGATGGTGGGTGGAGGACAAATGCGTACATAAGCTGTCATTAGCTGGAAGATGACCGTCTACCCGGGCACACAATTAGCGTCAAGGCAGGTGGCGGTTCGTCGCTCGCACCTCTCCTTTATTTTGAGCGTCGCGGCGCCGCCAACTTCCGAGGCCAGTAGCCGCCCAGAGGTGGGCACAGGGCAGCACGCAAATAGCGAGACGGGCCGCGCCGTGCCACTGGCCCCGCACCTCAACTTACCGTCAACCGCTTCCTCCGTAATCATACGGCCTCTCCTAAGGTCCCCACCTCGCTGCATCCCAACACTACCTCCACACCTGCCTCAGTGTCAGTATTTCCACACATTGTCCCTCCAGTATCACTTATTTGCTGCAATTTAAACACTAGTAACGGCTTTGTTCCCACTCCTACCAGCTAATTTTATTAAACTGCCTGTGGTAACCGTAGCCTCCTCTTCATAGCATTTCACCCTTTCCGGCAATACATTTAAGTGCCTGGAGTAGCGTTTTTACGCAAGTCGAAACCGCTGTTACAACCATAAAATGTGTCATTAGATAGCTTTGCATTGTTTACTGCTGATGGCTGATCTCCAAGTTTTGTTTTCCCTGTTGTTTCTAAAAACAAGGTCACTCCCTTAAGTGTAAGGGAGAATGAGGAATAAGGTTTAACGTCCCGTGAACGATTAGGTCATAGCAGACGGAAGAGGAGTGGGACTGGAGAAAATCGGCAGCCTACATTTCACAGGAACAATCCCGCCCTTTGCCTTAAGGTTAAAGTGGTATGAGGGTGGCAGGTGATTTCTAAACCTGGATGGCCAGATGGGAATTTGCACCAACGGTGGGCCAATACACCCCGAGGTTGTTTCGACTACGCAGCAGAAGTTTCGCTGGGAAATCCTCATGCTTCCTCCACGTGCGATTTCCATAGTTTTGGAACCCTGAAGGAGGACAGTCGTGGCCGTCAATTTGCTTCGGACGAAGAGATGCACGGCTGGGTACAATCATGGTTCCGTAGGCAACCGCAAACATTTTTCCGTGAAAGCGTCTTCGCGGGTAAATACATTAACAGACATGGCCATTACTTTTTCGGCATAAAAAACAGTTTACTTACTTTTTTCCATCTGTTTCGTTTTCATTCGACTGCCCATTATGTGTATTGATTAAGCATTAAACGTCCCTGTGATCAGGAGGCCATGTGTGTATCCGGTCGTTTTACGTCATGTGCATTGCGACAGTAATTGCCAGTAATAAATCTGGAATAAGCTCCATAGAGTTTTTCCCTGTAACGTCATTTTGATATAGATTCTGTCAAATAATTTCGTAGACACTTTTCCACTCACTAAATAGTGATACACAAAACAATCATTTATTTTTTCACAGATAAATGTGTAGTTACCTTTCAGCTAAAAACTTTGGTACGGCCTTCCTTGATATTAAAAATGTAAATAAAGCACATAAACCCGGCCGGGGTGGCCGAGCGGTTCTAGGCGCTACAGTCTGGAACCGCGCGACCGCTACTGTCGCAAGTTCGAATCCTGCCTCGGGCATGCATGTGTGTGATGTCCTTAGGTTAGTTAGGTTTAAGTAGTTCGAAGTTCTAGGGGACTGATGACCTCTGAAGTGGAGTCCCATAGTGCTCAGAGCCATTTGAACCATTCTTGAAGCACATAAAAATATTTCGCTCGATTCAAGAAATTACGAAAACACAATTATTAATAACAGGCAACAACACCGGCGCAACATAAGGAGTTTGTACTTTTATAGGTTATGGTAGCAGTAGACTGTTGGCTGGACTACAGCAGCAGCAGCGATGGTACTCACGACACGGCACATCTTCGCAGTTGGCCTTCGGTTTACTGATGGAGACCGGTAACGCGCAGCAGATGCTGTAAACCGTGCCTCATCATCTCAGCCAGCTGCGGAACACACTTCACATTGTCCCGTTCGCAGATATCTTCTTTTTACCATGAATCTTTCACTGTGTAGCGGGGTGTGCGATGTTCTAAAGAACTCTTGAATGAGTAAAGCTGTGGGTAGTTCAGGATTCGATCATGCAACCATACCCTTCGTGGGAAATGCTCTACCGACTGCGCTGTCCAAGCGCGATTCACAACCAGTCCTCACAGCTTCTACACTGAACCGCCAAAGAAACTAATATAGGCAAGTGTATTCAAATACAGAGATACGTAATCATCAGAATTCGGCGCTGCTGTCGGCAATGCCTATATAAGATAACAAGTATCTGGCGCAGTTATTAAATCGGTTACTGCTGCTATAGTGGCTGGGTGTCAAGATTTGAGTGAGTTTGAACGTGGTGTTACAGTTGGCGCAAGAGCGGTGGGACACAGCATCTCCGAGGTAGAGATGAAATGGGGATTTTCCAGTACGACCATTTCACGAGTGTGTCGTGAATATAAGGAACCCCGATAAAACATCAAATCTTCGACATCGCTACGGCCGGAAAAGGATCCTACAAGAAAGGGACCAACAGCTACTGAAGAGAATCGTTCAAAGTGACAAAAGTGCAGCCCTTACGCAAATTGCTGCGGATTTCAGTGCTCGCCCACCAACAAATGTCAGTTTGCGAACCATTCAACTAAACGTCATTGATATGGGCTTTCAGAGCTGAAGGACTGTTGACGACTGGAAACATGTTGTCCGGTCAGACGAGTCTCGTTTCAAATTGTATCGAGCGGATGGACGTGTACGGGTATGGAGACAACCTCAGGAACCCATGGACCCTCCATGTTAGCAGAGGACTGTTCAAGTTGGTGGAGGCTCTGTAATAGTGTGAGGTGTGTGCACTTGCTAGTGATATGGGACCCCTGATACGTCTAGGTACCACTCTGGCAGGTGACACGTACGTAAGCATCCTGTCTGATCACCTGAATCTATTCATGTCCTTTGTGCATCCCGACGGATTGGGTAATTCCAACAGGACAATGCGACACCCCACACGTCCAGAACTGCTACAGAGTGACTTCAGGAACACTCTTCTGCGTTTAAACACTTCCGCTGGCCAGAAAACTGATGCCTTGCAAGGTGCTGGTCAGAAGAGATCCCCACCTCCTCGTACGCTTTACGGATTTATGGACAGCCCTGCAGGTTTCATGGTGTCAATTACCTCCAGCACTGCTTCAGACATCAGTCGAGTCCATGTCACGTGTGTAGAGGCACTTCTGCGTGCTCGCGGGTGCCCTACACGATACTAGGCAGGTGTACCAGTTTCTTTGTCTCTTTTAGTGTATTTCGCCAGTATCTTTCTCCTGCTTGGCGGTTCATGTAGATCACATTCAACCAGTCGCTTTATAATTTTTATATAATTTATTGTGCCATAACTGGGTTTCGAGCCATTAGGGGCGCATCACGCTATGGATGTCACACAGGAACGTTTTCTCTGAACCGTGTGCAGCTAGACGCTGGAAACGCAGCGCTAACGAAAATGACGAAAAATGAGGCATAAGTTACCCAAATGTTTATGAAAAGGAAGGATCGACACTGCCTCGTGTTATCCATGACACATTTATTCATTTACTGTTATTAAATATTTACTACGAAATCAAATATTGAATGAGGTACTAACATATACGACGGATATTTTTTTTTCGTGCAGCCATGGCAACATAATATAATAAAGAGCAAAACAGCTACAGTGGAACAAACAGAATGAAATAGTTGTTCCATGAATAAAACAGTAAAGCGTAGAGGATTGCAAGATTATCCCTGTTTCTGTTTGTCCTATGTAGAAACAAGAATAAGACCGTGTGGGTCTATGTATGCCGGACTTTGAATGCCACAGTCTAGTGGATACACAATTGTGAATAATTTTATGTTGTCTTTAATTGTCTGTATGGAAGGGTATTTTTATATTATGTAGTCTGAAAAGTTTTGCAGGTTTGTATGATACTCTACCGAGGAATGGTACATTGGCTAGTTTTGAGATTTCTCCACCTATTTTCCAGCATGCAATGGAAATCGTGGTTGGTTCAGTTTACTTTCGATTTGTTCAACTAGGCTGTTTGTGAGGAAAGTATTGCATCCATTATCTTGAACTATATATTTAATTATATTCATGTCGTTATATACATTTGCTTCAAGATGGAGATATAGAACATACTGCTCACAGGTGAGATTAGGAAAGCAATTTTATGTTGGGTCAGATGTTATGAGGTGTTGTTCAAATGGTTTAAATGGGACTTAACATCTGAGGTCATCAGTCTCCTAGAAATTAGAACTACTTAAACCTAACTAACCTAAAGACATCACACATGTCAATGCCCGAGGCAGGATTCGAACCTGCGACCGTAGCGGTCGCGCGGTTCCAGACTGAAGCGCCTAGAACCGCTCGGCCACTGTGGCCGGCTGAGGTGTTGCTAACGGCAACATCATTGGTAGTGGGTTTTCTATATAATTGGAAAAACATGCTTGTTATTGTGACTGGAAACAGTCATGTCAAGGAAATTCATTCCTTCTGTAGTCTGATGTTAAACTGTGGATCTGATCTTTGGGTGCATCTTATTAAGTTCATATGCTAGGTTATTAAGTTCTTCTCTTAGGCCATTAGAAAGCAAACAGACAAGTTAAATCATAGTCGCAGTTCCTCGTCCACATTGGGTACAATGAATTCTTCTCGTAACTCCAAAGAATTGGGGAAAAGAGAAATTTGTGGTACAACCTGACTAGGAGAAGGGATCGTTTGGTAGGACACATTCTGAGGCATCAGGGAGTCACCATTTTAGTACTGCAGGGAACCATTGGGGGTAAAAATCGTTGAGGGAGACCAAGAGATGAATACAGTAAGCATATTCAGAATTATGTAGGTTGCAGTAGTTACTCGGAGATGAAGAGGTTCGCACAGGATGGAGTGCTGCGTCAAACCAGTCTTTTGATTGAAGACCACAACATCAGCTCCAAAGTCACAGAAACTCTCATAATTACGTTGCTGAACGAGCAATCTTTGGAAACGAAAGGGAAGGTTTCGAGTACGAGTCCGAGTACCTTACATAGTCTTAATGGCGGTTACATTTTGCACCACACTGTAAAACTTAAGTTACATTCACATTTTAAGCATTAATTGTTAAATGTCAGAGTTATTCAAAATTGTCTTCCAGCACTGAACTAGTCACCGAATACTGAGGGATTTCTACCTCTTTTCATGTTCTGAAATACTCATGTTTTCTTTGAGTTAAAAATGCAAGTTTTCTGTTTTATTGGTTTTTAAATAAACCTACTATGATGAAAAGCATGACGTTTACAGTCTCATTTCTGGAATACATTGTCTTGCGAGCGTTACTGAGAGTCCAGAGTGGTAAATATCAACATATTTGACAGAGTCTCAGAACCTCTACAATTTATTTTTCTCTGTCAGTCTTGCAGATCTCATCAGAAGAAAGTGTCATACGCTCTGTTAATTATCGTCTGAACGTAGCGTGGCTATTTCTTCATTGTACAACGTGCTGTTTTTGTTACTTTTTTTTGTAATCAGTAATGGAGATTGGGTGACAATTTTCTTAAATTTTACTAATCGAGGTGACAGTATCAATATAACTGATCCTCATGCTTACCTTCCAGTTTATCTCAGTGATCTTTTTCACATTACTTATACTGAAATGATGCAAATACAGTCATTACTTTCTGTCTATTTCCTAGTGTTCATCCCCTCTAGTATAGGGTCCACTTTTTCACGACTCGGCAAATTTTATTTTACTGTCTAGCTTCATGGGTGGATGCCCTTCCTAACGCCACAGTCTTCAATGTATCCTACGGGAGGGAATTCGTGTGCAACATTTGCCAGTTAGTTCTGTAAACTTTGGTCTTTGTGTTGTCATGTTTGAAATCATTGAGTATCCACATCTCTGAGGCAGTTTAGGGATCAGCCTAGCCTTCTCCTAAATGAGCTTGGGAAACCGCCCAAGAATCAAACTCAAGCAGAGCCAAGTTGATCGGGGTCTTTGGCTGGCTTCCCTTTCTCGTTACATGTTACGCTGTACGAGCAGGTCGATTATTTTCCTAGTTCTTATGTTATCCTCCATTTAAACGTGATGGCACTGTGAAGGATAGTTTTAGTTCGTCGTAGCAACTTCTCTAGTCCGTATTACATTCGGCTGCCACAGCAACACTTAATCGCGGAAATCGGAAGCCCTAGGCCATGGAGATGTCACGAAACACTTTAATAAAGGGGTGGCCAAATGAAGGATAAGCAAGAACAAGAACATATGAGTATATATGCCGGACTTTTAATGGCACAGTCCAGTGGATTCAGCACCAAGAAGGTCCATGTCATACACCCCTCCACTATTTAAGCACTTCCTCTTCTCACGTGTGGCCAGTCTGGAGCTATGTACTTTCACGACGCTAAGTTCTTAAGTTCCATGTAACGCAGAGCCTGGGGAAAAAAAGGTGAAGCAGCCAGAAGGGGAGAAAGAAGCGAAATGAAACTTCACGGGTTAAAATGGTATGTAATGTTATTTCAGTGATAGCAAAATCTACTCACATTTGCTAAGAATCTGACAATATGACTCCACTTACCATTATGACGTTGCACTTTCTATGGCGTGGATACAGACGCTGATTCGTTTAGGAATGACCTAACCAAGCTGTTGGATAGCTATTTTTGTCAAACAGGCGATGCAGCATTTAATGCCATTTTCTTGGCCATTTCTCTTAGAGAAAGGCGTCTCAGTTGCTGGCAACAAAAGTCGAAGATGATGGCCACGCATCTGGGTAGCTGTTCGTAACAGACAACGGTTTCCTCTATGCCACCAGATGAAAAATATTGTCTCTAGTGTTCAAACGTTACCGTCTGCTTCAGGGTATGTTTTGTATTAGAGCTCACCCAATAATATATTTTTACATGGTTGACGTAAAGGCACCACATCTCGTCATTGAAATGCTCTTTAAGCGACTTACGACGTTCATGCAAAAAATTTACGCATAGCTATTCATTCCATTTTGTTGCTCTGTATCAGAGCACGTAGTAATACAACTTTCGAACCGTTCTCGCTGAATGAAAGCTCCGCACAAAAGTTAAATGCTTGCAGTCGTCACAACTGCCAGTTACTGGTCACACTGACATGGACCATAGTAGTAACTGTAAAGAAGTTCTTCACTAAATACCGTTGTCTCCATAAATGTGGTGAATAATTCGAGTCAAAACGATACTACTTGAAACTGGAAAACCATTTCCTGATGTCAGCTATTCGATGTACTCGACCCATACACGACACAGATGTTCCGAGCTCTCTCTGCTGCCTTCATCCCTCTATTAAACCCAAAGTAAACTCATCGTAATCTTCAAACATGCCGCATTCAGTACATCATGGCAACAATAGTACTAGAATATCACTTGCAGCAACCAAACAAAAATGGCATAATCTTACGCACGAACCTTTCAGTTAAATTTTGCCAGGAATGGTAGATTGCATACCAAAAGAATAAACGACGCACCACGAACCAATTATCCAGATGGGACGGAAATCGGTAGATGCGATTTACATGTGCAGACACACAAATGATTAGAATGGTAGAAAAATTTTATGATTTATTCAAGAGAAAGATCTTCCGAACTGAGGAAGTCAATATTGCGTTGGTCCACCTCCGGCCATTATGCAAGCTGTGGCACTGATTTACAGAGTTTTTGCATGTCCACCTGAAGGACATCGTGCCAAACTCTGACTACAGCATTAGATAGCCAAAATCCTGAGTTCGTTGGAGGGCCTGGCCGTAATGCTCCGAACGTTCTCGACTGGGAAGAGATCCGGCGACCTGCTGGCCAAGGTAGTGTTTGGCATTTACGAAGACGAGCAGTAGAAACTCTCGCCGTGTGCAGGCGGGCATTATCTTAATGAAATGTAAGACCAGGGTGGCTTGCCACGAAGGGCAACAAAACAGCACGTAGAATATCGTCGACGTACCGCTTTGCTGTAAGGCTGTCGCGGATGACAGTCGAACGTGCCCTGTTATGAAAAGAATTGGCACTTCTGGCTGTCAGGCAGTGTGACAGGCGTCAGTCACGTTGGTATTCCACCGCTGTCTGGAGAGTTTCCAGACACGTCTTCAGCCTGGAATCTCATTGACTGGAGTAGAATTGTCTTCAGTGATTCGTTCCGCTCTCAACTGAGCTCCGATGAACAGTGGTGGGATACCAACCTGTCTGTCGTCAGCCATAAAACCTGACAACCAGGAGTTATAGTTTGGTGTGCCACTTGTTTTCGTAGCAGGATTTGACTTTGGTTGCCATCCACAGGATCCCTTCAGCATAGCGGTGCATTGACGGTATTCTACGTCTCGTTTTGTTGCCCTTCATGGCAAGACATCATGTATTTACATTTCAGCAAGATAAAGCCCGCCCGACCAAGGCGAGAGGTACTACTGCTTGTCTTCATGCTTGTTAGACCCTACCTAGGCAAGCAAAGTCGCCGGATCCCTACCCAGTTGAGAACCTGTGAACCATTATGGCCAGGACCCTCGCTCCATCTTCAGATTTTGACGATCTGGGGCGCCAGTTGGACAAAATTTGGCACAGTATACCTCAGGAAGACATCTAATAACCCTCTGAATCAGTTCCAAGCCGAATAACTGCTTGCATGAGGGCCAGAGGTGGACCAACGCAATATTGACTTCCTCAGTTCGTGAAGATCTTTCTCTTGAATGAATTATCCAATTTTTCTGAAATTGTAATCATTTGTTTGCCCGGAGATGTAAGTCACAACTAGCGATTTATGCCGCATTCTGACTTGGAGTCCTTCATGGTGCATCCCTTTTTTTCCGTTTTTTTTTTTTTTTCTAAGTGTGTGTGTTCCTTACTTCATATGCTGCACGAGCAGTGTGTACAATACTGATGTCAGAGCACGTGTTCAAACGATTTATGAAATCGTTGCTGAAAGTCAGACAACGGCAACATATAATTTCGCTTTCGCCAATGTGAGAGCAGAAACGTGCGCTGTAAATAACAGGAGCAATACGCTAACACGCTGAACGTGAACGTCGCGGTCACCTGGGTGAACGCCGGCAGGCTCTGGGCGGCCGTTGGCTGGCGTCTGCTGCATGCAGAGGTACTTCTCACGCAGAAATTAACCAGATCTGAGCAGGCAGCCACCAGCTCTTTTGCAGGAATGTTTTGGGAATTTGTGCTCTTGCTTGTGGGTAAAAAAGTGAAGGAAATTATCTTTGAGCTTCCATCAGACTGATACTTCCAGCACACAAGCAAAATGCGGTTCAAAAAATAAAAGAATGACAGGGCTTGAATTCTCTCTGCAGTTACACCGCACAAAATTTAAACCACAGGTAGACGTAACACAAGAAGAGTCAAGCGAAAGAAAAGATTTCCACTTCCTACAGTGTTGCCAGTTCGAGTAGAAGATAGGACAGGATTCTTAGGGGTGGCCATTTCTATTGGCCCCGTAATTAAACGATTCGGACTTAGTTTCTGCGGCCCCCAGCCGGTGGCTAGGTTTTATGTCATAACCTGCAAAGATTAAGATGTCTTCATGACACTTGCCTAAATGAGATTCTGCCACGCAACATGTTACTGTTATTAAACGCGAGTACCTTACACAGTATTTTGTACGGGTTCACTGTCAATGAAGTAGTTTATAATTGGTAAGGTAACGGTAGTTTCTTGTAAGAGAGCAGCGCCTGCGAAAGTGTGCATTCGATTCCCGGCGGGGTCAGGGATTTTCTCTGCCTCGTGATGACTGGGTGTTGTGTGATGTCCTTAGGTTAGTTAGGTTTAAGTAGTTCTAAGTTCTAGGGGACTGATGACCGTAGATGTTAAGTCCCATAGTGCTCAGAGCCATTTGAACCATTTTTTGAAAGTGAGCACATGGTGGCTGCATCCCTCCGGTTTTAAAAGAAAGCACGTTCAAACAGATTTTCGTAATGTATTTGAGGAGTAAGATGGAATCTGTTCGAATCTAACATCTTTGAGAAAACATATCACGTTTTTATGCTAATTCCTGTCGTAGCAGTATAAACTTAAATGTAATACGTTACGTCCACTGCGATCTACATTTATGAGACAAGCAGCTGCAGTGACATTCGATAGCGAAGCTTATAACGATCTAAATTATACATCTACCTTCACTAATTTGATCACGACCGTTAAATGTGCAATAGATGTACCGGAGGCTGTTGTGAAACGGGTTCAAAGCTATGTGATGACTCACGGCAGTTTGACAGCACGGTGTTGTGGAGTGCGGGTTCTTCCCTCGGCACCTGGCGGAAAAAGTCGGCGCTCTGACGCGTCGCCGGAAGGTGTGAACCAGCGTGAAGTGTCTCCACAATAACAGTGTGTGTCTGCCTTCCACAGCAGCCTTGTTTTCCGCAACCTCTATACGATATCCGCAACGTCTCTTTGCACTAATGACATTATTTGAACTTGTGTCAGCTGCATTGTTCACATTCGTCAGTGTTTTGCGAGTTGAATTAAGGGAAAAAAGCTTTTTGGGCAATGTTAGATGAATAACAATATATCATCTTTAGGTGACATTACGCCATTTAGTACAATTGTCGAACTTCGGTACTGTAAAATGTGAGGTGATGCTCGAGCGACCATTACGTAATTGTTCTGAGCGATTTTGATGTAGGCACATTACTTGAAAAAAGTAAATGTTATTGCAACTTACTTGTGCGCATTAGCATTTAGAGGCATCATCGTATGTTTAAGGTTAAATATGTGGATTATTATCTAATATGTAAATTATCAGTGTGACAGTCTACTGTAAAACTCAGAGAGGCAGCAGCAGGAGTAAAAGTACTCAGTCTTTACTACTTTATATTTCCTGAATTAAATTAAATGTAGTTATAATATTTATCAGCCGTCCGGGGTGGCCGAGCGGTTCTAGGCGCTACAGCCTGGAACCGCGCGACCGCTACGGTCGCAGGTTTGAATCCTGCCTCGGATATGGATGTGTGTGATGTCCTTAGGTTAGTTAGGTTTAAGTAGTTCTAAGTTCTAGGGGATTGATGACCTTAGAAGTTAAGTCTCATAGTGCTCAGAACCAATATTTATCAGGCGATGGGACAGAAAACACGCTCTGCATGTGTACATTTAGCGGATTATAATGTGTCTAGACCGACAGGTATGAAGTTGTTCTTTGACTGTTTCTTCAATTCATCTTTTTTTTTTCAGAGGGTCTCTTTTCGTCTTGAGCCGCAACTAGAAATTAAACAACTCGTCGCGGAAAAGATCTCTCGTCTGTTGGCTGTCAACTAATCTGACGGCTGTCAATTCCAGGACAACTACTACTTCCCGCACCACCTCAGAAGAATGCCTCCAACCATCAGCTAGTAATATTCGTAGTAGAGGAATTGCGTTGTCGGATCTCCACACGCGTTTAACGCTTCTTCACGTAAACTGTTCAAACGGTAGAGGGAAAGGAAAAAGATCCGTATTTCTCATTTTAGTGCAACTTGGAGGTTACTTAAGTCTTAATCCATCAGTTACGCAAGTAGTGCATCATTTGTAACAATACTGAAGTGTACCTCGTCTTCAGTCTCTCTCTTTCTGTGTTTTCAAAATGGGGCAACAGTCTGCGTTTCGGGTAATGTATAAAAAGATGAGATCTTTCTATAGGAGAAAACTCATATAAAGGTAAAGAGACGAAGGAAATAAACTGGCCGAGAACGTATCCAGCGGGGAGGGAAAGCAGCTACCCGCCCTCCAGAAAAGAAAAAAGAAATCGTCTTTGCAAATAACTCACCTCCTGTCCCGTCACACGGATAGATGTATCAATTCAGTGTCATTGATTGGCGACTCCATGGAGTTTCCTGTGCACCACGACCAGATAATGGATATACTTAGAAGGAGGGACAGCATCGGTCGTATTTTTTTGTTTTATTGTCAGCAAAATCGATTTTCGGTCACTTAGTGACCATCCTCAGTGCTGTAATATACAATTACAATTGGTAGGCACTGGTGTCAACAAGCTCAGAGCGATCACATAAACTGTCCCTCCTTCTAAGTAAATTCAGTGTCAGTTTGAAGAACGGCGGGACAGCTAACGGATACATACTGGCTAGTAGCAAGTGTGTCCAGAACCATGTACCGTGAAATCTCAAGACTATTTCACCCTTCTACACCTACATCGATGTTCCGCAAGCCACATAATGGTCTATGGTGGAGGGTACTACTGGTACCACTAACTGATCCCACCTTCCCTGTTGCAGTCGCGGATGGCACGTAGGCACAATGGTTTTCGGTGAACCTCTATATTAGCTCTAATTTCTCGCGGCGGTCATTTCGCAAGAGTATGTCAGAGGAAGCAACATGTTGTCCTACGTAGTTTCTCAGAAGTTCATTAGTAAACCGTAATGGATGACGTCTCTCTTGTAGCGTCTGCCGCTGGAGGTTGTTGAGCATCTCTGTGACGCTGTCGCTCTGGCTAAACGACCCCGTGACGAAATGCGCCGCTCTTCGTTGGATCTTGTGTCTCTTCTCTCAGTCCTACCTCGTTGAGTCCCAGATTGATGAACAGTACTCAACAATCCGCCGAACAAAGGTTTTTGGATGAATTTCATTTCCTTAATATTCTTCCTGGAAATCTCAACGTGGCTTCTTCTTTTCCCACTCTTCGTTTTATGTGGTCATTCCAGTTAAGTCCGCTCTGGATGGTTACTCCTAGTTATTTCAGGGCGGATACTTTTTCCAGCTATTTGTCAATAATAAAGCAGTTGGACAGTAGCGGATTTCCTCTCCAATGTATGCGCAATCTGTTAGATTTATTTACGACTCCCAGTCCGTGGACCATTCACCAGTCCTCTAAATTCGCTACAGTCCTGTGGCGTTGCTACCTTCTTAAAGACAATCGCACCATCAGCTCATACCTTATGCAGCCTGCAACGTTATCTACTAGATTATAGATATATATTGTAAACATTAACGATCCTGTCAGTTTCATTGGGCTACTTCTGAATTTACCTTTATATCTGTCGAGTTTGTTCCGTTAAGAGCAACGTGTTGAGCTGTTACTGCAAGGAAGTTTTGAATGCAGTCGAAAATCTGGTCAGATTCTCGGTATACTTGTGCTTTTTTTTACACTAAATGGCAGGGCGACGGTGTAAAATGCCTGCGTAGAGTCAAGGAACACGCATCAACGTGGACTGGTGGCTCTCATGGAGAAATACAGCGAGCTGAGTTTCGTAAGAGCTCTGTTTATGGAGTAAATATTGCTTTTTGTAGAGGAAATTTTTGTTCTCTGAAAACGTCGTGATACTTGAGCGTAAAGTGTATTCCACAATTTGACAACAGATTGACGTCAGTGATGTAGGCCAATAATTACACTAGTCAAAAAATTTAAACCTTTTTTCTGCATCTGGTTTGTAGATGGTGGATTTACCTAATTTCGGAACGCTGAATACACTGATAAAATCAGTTTCTCTCTATGGCGCCATATTTCCTAGATACACAGCAGAATAAAAAATAGTAATAGCGACAATTTACACAATTAAGTCAAACAAAAATACACGTTTAGAACGTTTCAATCAATGGTACTTTGTATGTATACATGGGCATGATGCCAATAAAACGTACAAATTAGTTCAGAAGATATTTTCACCTTTAATAGTCTTTGCTTTTTGAAAAGTGCGACGACGGAACTCATCTTTTGTTTGCCGTTTCATCATTCTCCCTAACAATACCCCAGCAGTAGTCACCCATCACCGAAGCGTTCCAATGGCCTTGGTAATGGTGTTCCATGGTAAGAATGTCTTGGTGAAAGCGTTCACCATGCTCGTCGCTTAGGGCTCCCAAATTTTCCGGGAAGAAATCAAGGTGAAATAGCTATTACGAGACCAGTTAAAGGCACTGCTATATTTGTAACACGAAGGTTACTGGACTGGAGCAGTTTTGGCCTGAAGATGACGTAGTGTAACGTAGAAACTGGTTGCCTACAAATAAACCTATATAACGGCGATTGGTATTGTTTTTATTGAACATTGAACAGCTGTAGTCCCATACTCCACCAGAAGATGGAGTTACATTTACTTTATTTTATGTCTAGTTTTGCTTGAATGTCCCGAAATACTTGTAAGACAGAAGCAACAGTCTGAATAATGGTCCTTAGGCTCACACCACATCATCGGAACAGCGAATGGCATGGCTCGGCGTTTCCCTTTCAACCACTCGATTAAGGTTGTAGTACAGGTTATGCAGGCAATATGAGGTGCAAAATTTTTATCTTGATCACCAACAGGACAATCAAAATACAATTTATATGCCTTCTTAACCAAATCAGTGATTGGTTTTCCTTTGGAATGAATTTCCCACACACATAACAAAAGTTGTTGGGGTAGTTTAGACAGCAATGAGATTTACAGGTTGCCATTTTTCTTAGTGTAAGATTTAAACACAATAAGTTTGCACTATCTTTCACAGGAAACAGTCATTGAGGATCTCTTTCAGACCACTGGATTACCACACCAACCACTTACTGACGATATGTAGATCTTCTAGCTCTCTTCTCCAAATCAAAAACAAACAATTAAACATCGAAACAGAAGAACAGCAAAAAGCGAAATACTGAATACGAAAAATAAAAAACCTTTAAAACTCGAAAATGGTACGACCTAGAACATTTTGAAAGGCATATACATACTAGTTGATGTATCACATCCCAGGTACAAAATGGCTGTTGACTAGTGTTACGTGCGTCTGTCCTACGTCCCTTCCCGGAAACGGAAATGGCCTGCGCTTTTTTCAGCGGGCTATGATAAAATGCTGTCAGAAGGGTAGCAAGTTCTTTCGCGTAATCTCGTAGAATCTTACGGGTATGTCATTTGGTCCTCATACCTTTCCAGTACTACGCGATCGTAGCTGGTTTTCTGTTCCACCATCGCTAATCTCAGTATCCGACATTTCGAGGTCTGTACGGTGGTGAAAGATGCGACCGCATTACTTTCTTTCTGAAGACTTGAGTTCAGTATTTCGGCCTTCCTGTCACATTCTATTTCGGTGCCAGTGTGGTCACTGAGTCACTGACTAGATGGAATTTCGAACTGCTTACTGATTTTACGTAAGACTGAAACCTCTGAGGATTTTCAGTTGGATCGGTTGGCAAAATTTTACTTTCAAAGCTATTGAACGTTTCTCTTGTTGGCCTTCTTACCATCATTTCTGCCTCGTTCAGCTTTTGTTTGTAGACAGTTCTTTGATTTTCCTTAAATCTACGATGAAGCTGTCTCTGTCCACGTAGTAGTTTTGTAACACAGCTATTAAATCACGGGGAGAGTTTCCACCACTTAAGACCTCGCTCGGAACGTGATTGTGCGAAGCATATTAAACTGCGCTATCGAATTTTACCCGTTTGTGTTCCACATCTTCGTCCTTGATGCTTGAAACTTACTCAGCAATATACACTACTGGCCATTAAAATTGCTACATCTCGAAGATGACGTGCTACAGATGCGAAATTTAACCGACGGGAAGAAGATGCTGTGATATGCAAATGATTAGCTTTTCAGAGCATTCACACAAGGTTGGCACCGGTGGCGACACCTACAACGTGCTGACATGAGGAAAGTTTCCAACCGATTCCTCATACACAAACAGCAGTTGACCGGCGTTGCCTGGTGAAACGTTGTTTTATGCCTCGTGTAAGGAGGAGAAATGCGTACCATCAAGTTTCCGACTTTCATAAAGGTCGGATTGTAACCTTTCGCGATTGCGGTTTATCGTATCGCGACATTCCTGCTCGCGTTGGTCGAGGTCCAATGACTGTTAGCAGAATATGGAATCGATGTGTTCAAGAGGGTAATACGGAACGCCGTGCTGGATCCCAACGGCCTCGTATCACTAGCAGTCGAGATGCCAGGCATCTTATCCGCTTGGCTGTAACGGATCGTGCAGTCACGTCTCAATCCCTGAGTCCACAGATGGGGACGTCTGCAAGACAACAACCATCTGCACGGACAGTTCGACGACGTTTGCAGCAACGTGGACTATCAGCTTGGAGACGATGGCAGCGGTTACCCTTGACGCTGCATCACAGATAGGAGCGCCTGCGATGGTGTTCTCAACGACGAACCTGAGTGCACGAAAGGCAAAACGTCATTTTTTCGGCTGAATCCAGGGGTTCTGTTTACAGCATCAGGATGGTCGCTTGCGTGTTTGGCGACATCGCAGTGAACGCACATTGGAATCGAGTATTCGCCATCTTCTTACTGGCGTATCACCCAGCGTGATGGTATGGGGTGCTACTGGTTACACGTCTCGGTCACCTCTAGTTTGCATTGACGGCACTTTGAACAGTGGACGTTACATTACAGATGTGTTACGACCCGTGGCTCTACCCTCCCATCGATCCCTGCGAAACCCTACATTTCAGCAGGATAATGCACGACCGCATGTTGCAGATCCTGTACGGGCCTTTCTGGATACAGAAAATGTTCAACTGCCGCCCTGGCCAGCACATTCTCCAGATCTCTCACCAATTGAAAACGTCTGGTCAATGGTGGCCGAGCAACTGGCTGGTCACAATACGCCAATCAATACACTTGATGAACTGTGTTATCGTGTTGAAGGTGCATGGGCAGCTGTACCTGTACATGCCATCCAAGCTTTGTTTCACTCAATGCCCAGGCGTATGAAGGCCGTTATTACGGCCAGAGGTGGTTGTTCTGGGTACTGATTTCTTAAGATCTATGCACCCAAATTGCGTGAAAATGTAATCACATGTCAGTTCTAGTATATTTGTCCAATGAATACCCGTTTATCATCTGCATTTCTTCTTGGTGTAGCAATTTTAATGGCCAGTAGTGTATTTCGGAGCCAGTGTGGTCACTGAGTGACTGACTAGATGGAATTTAGAACTGCTTACTGATTTTTTCGTAAGACCGAAACCTCTGAGGATTTTTAGTCGGATCGGTTGGCAAAATTTTTCTTTCAAAGTCATTGAACGTTTCTCTTATTGGCCTTCTTACCCTCATTTTTCCCTCGTTCAGCTTTTGTTTATAAACCTTCGATTTTCCTTAAATCTACGATAAAACTGTCTCTGTCCACGTAGCAGTTTTGTAACGCAGCCATTAAATCACGGCAAGAGTTTCCCCACCCTTTAAGACGTTGCTCGGGACATAATTGTGCGAAGCATATTAAACTACTATCGAATTTTACCCTTTTGTGTTCCACATCTTCGTCGTCGATGTTTAAAACTCACTCAGCAATTTATATCCTATCACTCCAGCTAAGCCAAAAATAGCTGCCTAACTTTCTCAACGCTCCTTATAACCCGCTTAGACACTGATCACTGATGCTATCGCACCCTTACGATCGCTGATGCCCTGCTCTACGCGAAACTTAACTCGAGTTGGCCCGCCCTCTTCAGTCGCTCAGATCCTGGATATGGTCTTGTGAGTGGCTCAGGCGGCAACGTGCCGATAGGCTTACGTTGCTTAAGACAGGCGGTCGCCTAGCAGAGCGGACGGGGACGCCGGACGGGAACCCGCCCGTCGAGTCGCAGGTGTGACGCGACGCGTCGACGCGACAGCTCGTGAGGTGCGTGGCGTGGCGCCGCCAGACAATGGCGCCGGCCAGCCACCAGCTGTCCATTGTCGGCGGTGCTCGGCCGGCATCCCGTAGTGGGATAGCGGTTCCGGGACGCGCGGGGATCACTGCCCGCACTTGTAGCTGCCGGTTTCCACAAGCCGGGGGGGGGGGGATCATGCGTAGAACACTCTACTCGATACTGCTAAGGCCGTCCTCTCACGGGACGTGAAAACCTGCGTGGACGGGGAGCTGGGAGACGTCACAGCGTGGAATGCAGCGTTCCACTAGACTATAGAGCGCGAAATGAAGAATCTGGCATGTGAGATCTTTGCCTCGTAGAAGGGGAACGTGGCCAATGAGATGTGACATCGTTTTTACCTCACAAGCAGAACTGAGGAGCCGCCATACTGAATTTACTTACTACATATTTGGTGGGTTTTGTTTATCGTACAGTGCATGGTATGAGTATAAACAGTTTTAAAGCATCAAAAAATTGAGGACCTCTCGAAAAGCTGTCATTTTAGCTACGATTTGCTTTAAAAAGTGACGTAACTATACACAGGTTGATAGGGGCTTCTTGTATTTGACGTTTTCAGTGTCATAACTTGCGTGCTACGAAAGTATGCGGTTTCAGTGCTACGGCACAGTGATGATCTATCAAAAATTCGTTTTGATGCAATTTTCCATAATTAAATATCAAATAATGACAATTGTAGATCCAATCTTTACACATATAAGGATACCTCGCTACTGGGTTGCAGCTGTATTTCAGTTGATAGTATCGTGGAGTGTGAAATGGAAGGTAACAAATTCATGTCCACTTCCTTACAATTTTTTGTAACGTTTTGTTTTCTAAAAGATTCTGGGTCTTCCTTATTCATTTAATGGAGGTATTATCTCAAAAGTCGATGTTTCTATCATAAGCAAAGTACATGGTGCAATTCTTGCTGTAAAGGTCAACCACTGGAATGTTTCCCCAGTCGCAAGAAATTTTAACATGGCAGCCAGTCCATGTCAGAAAGTAAACACAAGTTACACACCCAAAGTCCCCACTAATAAGAAACGTTTTTTAATCAGTGTATATTATAAAAATAAGAGTACAATGTGTGTGCCGCTAAAACTCAAAAACGCCTTCTCGGTACTGTCAGGGCAGTTGTATAGTGTGCTAGCACTGTATCTGCCATCCATGACGAAGGTTCCCGTTTTTGCCTGAAGGGCGTGCTTTTGAAGATATAAGGGCTGGGAAGTTTCGCCCTCTAGAAATTTCTAGAACGTTCCAGAACATTCGAGACTGTTCTAGACCATTCGAGAGTATTAGCAAGCAGTCTATAACATTCCAGAGTGTTCCGAAATGTTTGACAATGATTCGGGATATTCTGGAATGTTGGGGAATAGTGTGGAACATTCGCGAATATTCCAGAATATTCGGGAACATCCCTGAACTTTCCAGATCATTGTAGAACCTTCCAGAATACTCTCTATTGTTGTAGAATGTTCTGGAACATTGTGGACCATTCGAAGCCTTTTCGGTAGGTTATGGAATTCGCCACTGGTGGGCAACCCATTGGTAAGGCTACATAAAGCAAGAACCGTCGTGGGTTCGAACGTCAGCTTCTTATCAGTGACGAACGAAGGAACGTAAAAAGTAGTGCAGTGAGTGAATAAAAACAAACAATGAAGTGTGAGTAGTCAAAGCGATAGATGACTGGATATAAATCGAAAATAAAGTGTGAAAAGTGTGCAAAGTGTACTTAGTGAATTTGTTAATAAACTGTCAACTTAATTTATATTTTAGACAATGGCCAAACGTGAAAGAGGAGATCTTTCCATTTCTGAAGCAGCGAAAACAAAAAGAACAGCGGAAAAACGAAATAGACGAAGAGCGGGAAGCACCTTTAAGTTCCGAGAAACCGAAGAACAACGAAATGAACAGATTGAAGAACCAAGAATTGCGACACAATCTTATAATAAAAGACTCCTAACTCAAGACAGCCGTGAAATTATCACCATACGAGAAGAGGGGGCGAGGACAAGCGAACAGTACAACCTAACAAATGAAGCATTGTACTACTAAGCGACGAAAGAATATAACAAACACGTCGTAATCGGAGAAATGGGTAACATCTATCAGTTACGCAATACGAAAAAATTCAGTAGAGAAAGGCTAGGATTCTGTTGCATGAATGGAAAAATTCGATTACCACCACTGGAATTACATCCGCAGAAATTTTTGTATTACATGACCAGGGGAACACCTCATTCAAAACACTTTCTTCAAAATATAAAAGTGTACAACTCCTGCTTCCAAATGACTTCTTTCGGTGTCACTTCGACGCACACTAACAGAGATAACATCCATTCTGTTTTTTCCATCCAAGGACAAACTATCACAATGTGGAATCATTACTACCACTATCCAACGAAGACCATAAATTCCTGAAAGTATATTTAATAGGAAATGAAGAAACAGAAACTGATCAACGATGCACAAATATCAGTGGATTGAGACGAGAAGTAGTCAAAGATGTACAGAGGATATTACACAAATGCAGTCAACTGATTCACGTATTCAAAACAGCACTAGACCGAATGATTTCTGAAGACTATAAAGTTGTAATTGGAGCCGACAAAACACCACCTGGAGAACACGAACCTCGATTTAATGCACCTGACGAAGTCGCCATCGTAATTATGGTTCTTATGATGCCATCCAATATCCGTTAATATTTCTGCACGCAGTGGACGAATATAATTTTAATGTGAAACAAATCCATCCTGAAACAGGCGTAGAAACAAATAAAAAAATAACTTCCAAGGACAATACGCTTACCACTTGATGATCATAGACAATGAAACATACAATCACATTCTCAACATTCCAAAAATTCCTGGTAGATATATATATACAGAATGAGAAGTGGAACGGATGCTTTAAACAAGACTAAATAAGAAGAGACTACGCACGGAAGAATACATCCACCTTCGAGACGATAAATGACTGAAACATGATGACATTGGAACAGTGGTAATATTACCAACATCATAAACGGGAACTTCGAGACACATGCACGAATACGTTCAAGATCCCATGACCTACATAAGACAATATGGACGACCTGAGCTTTTAACAATATTCACATGCAACTCCTCGTGGCCAGATACAGACAAGCCCCATGCATCGAAATGACATAATAGCCCGAGTTTTCCGACAAAAACAAATGAGATTGATTGAGGACATCACAAAATAGCACATCTTTGGAACCGTTGGATGCTGGATGTAGATAATCGAATGCCTCACTCACACACTCTCGTATGGCTACACGACAGAATTCATACCACGGATACAGCCAAAAGCATCTAAACTGAATTTCCCAATCCACAAGAAGATTCGGAATTGTACGACACAGTTGTGAAAAACATCATTCAAGGATCAGGCTGGCCATTAATCTACAATTCACGATGTATGAGTGACGGAAAATGTACCAAAAAAAAAACGTACTTGGGCGACACACAAACCGGAGTTGATGGGTTTCCTATATACATAAGACGATCAACCAAAAACGGTGGCTTCACAGCAGCGATGAACTGAAAATAGATAATCAATGGACAGTACCATGTAACATACTACTATCCAAATGTTCCAAGCACACGCAAACGTAGACTACTGCAGTTCAGTGAAATCCATCAAATATTTTTGGAAGTCTGTTAACAAAGGCAGTAACATGGCAGTATTTCAAATAGCCAAAGACAGCGAACAACAATCCTAGCCAGAAACGGCGAGGTCCTCATGTACCAAATGGGAACATACATCAACAATAACGAAGCAGCGTATCCGAGTTTCCGTTTTCCCATACATGAACGCGAACCAACTGTGTAACATCTACCAATATATAAGACACCGCCAGAAAAACTGCAAGCGAACCGTCTCAGAACACAACATTAACAACTTTTTACCAACTGTACGAAACTGATCCATTCGCGAAAACGTTACTATATATATACGTCCCTACGTGGAACACAACAGGAGAAATCTTTCAACGACGAAAACATGGAATTCCAGTAGATCATCTAGGAATCATAAAAACCAGCGCACTAGGCCGAGTATACACCATACATCCTCACAAAGCCAAATGTTTCTATCTCTGGATGTTGCTACACGAAATACGGAGACCAACAAGTTTCACAGTTCTCAAGACTGTTGACGTTACCTGTGTCGGAGGTACAGAGAAACGTCCCAAAGCCAAGGACTACTGGAAAGCAACAACCACTGGGAATTAATACTACAAGAAGCCTCAATCACAGTCTCAGCTGAGCAAATGAGAGACTTATTCGCCATAATACTAACAACAAGTAACCCATCGAATCCAAAACCGCTGTGGAACTCCTTCAAGGAGAGTATGAGTGATGACATAATTACTGAACCAAATCCGACAAGCTCATCCTGAACTGACCAGCGAATTCAGCGACAATGTCTTCAATGAAACACTTTAGCTAGAAACAACCGGACCTCAGTACAGCTTAGTATACAGGCACTACCAAAAGGTGTTATCAGTGTGCTGCACTTCGAAATTACAAAGAAAAAAAGCTACAACATCAACGAACTACTTCAATACATTGCTCACAACAACAAAAAATGGTTCAAATGGCTCTGAGCACTAAGGGACTTAACTTCTGAGGTCATCAGTCCCCTAGAACTTAGAACTATTTAAACCTAACTAACCTTAGGACATCACAGACATCCATGCCCGAGGCAGGATTCGAACCTGCGACCGTAGCGGTCGCGCAGTTCCAGACTGTAGCGTCTAGAGCCGCTCGGCCAACCAGCCGGCATGCTCACAACAAACCACTCCTCAGTGACAATCAAAAGGAAATTTACAACCTTATCATCGGCTGGACCGACAACAGTACTGGCGGAATTATTTAGTTGGACGCACCAGGCGGTTTCGAGAAAACGTTTCTAATAAATCTATTGCTGGCGTAAATACGTGCTAAACAACACACCGCACTTGCTGTGGCATCATCCGGCATTGTAGACACACTTATGGAAAGGGGATGAACTGCCCATTCCGCCCTACAACTACTTTTGAATATAGCCGAAGAACAATTCCCGGTACGTCAAATCTCAAGAGCTTCATATAAAACTTCTAAAGCAAGCTAAAACTATCTACAGGGACGAATGCACAATGGCACATATAAAAAATCACCCGAAGCCATGCACAGAAATTACAAGACTTGCGAGGAAACTCTGAAGAGGTGGGAGGACCTCTGTTCATACTCCCACGAGATTTTCGACAAACACTAACAGTTATCTCCAATAAATATCAGCAGACGAGGTCGATGCATGCTTAAGAAAATCACATCTCATGCCACACATACAAATACTGGACTAACACAAAATATGAGAGCTGAACTATCGATAGACGAAACAAAAGGACATTTTGCTCAACATCTGTTACATATAGGCGAAGGCACATATCCTACTGACCAGAACACCTGCCTCATTAAACTCAACAGTGATCTCTGCAACATAGCCACTGCTGAAATCGAATTCGTCGACCAAATTTATGCAAACATTGTTCACAACTATACGAGTTCAAATGGCTCTGAGCACTATGGGACTTAACATCTGAGGTCATCAGTCGCCTAGAACTTAGAACTACTTAAACCTAACCAACCTAAGGACGTCACACACATCCGTGCCCGAGGCAGGATTCGAACCTGCAATCGTAGCGGTCGCGAGGTTCCAGACTGAAGCGCTTAGAACCGCACGGCCACAACGGTCGGCAACTATACTAGTCCGGACTGGCTATTTGAAACTGCAATTTTGGCAACTAAAAATAAAATTGCCGAAGATTTCGACTGTAACATTCAAAAGAAAACTCCCGGTGAAGAGAAATTATACAAATCGATCGACACGTTGGTAAACGTCGAAGGAAGTGCGAACTTCCCTACAGAATTTCTAAATTCTTTACAAGTACCAGGAATGCCATTACACTGCCTTCGACTTAAAATTGGATGTCCGATCATATTACTCAGAAATCTCGTCTCACCAAAACTATGTAGTGGAACAAGGATGATCGTTAAACAGCTATCGAATAATATCATCGAAGCCGAACTTATGACTGCAAAGTACAAGGGACGCGTGCTATTTATCCCCAGAACCCAGAATACCAGTGCTCCCTACTGAACTGCCAATCCAATTTAAAAGACTGCCATTTCTAATCAAATTAGCCTACAGTATTGCAATTAACAAAGCGCAAGGACAAACTTTAAAATGTTGCGGCATCGTCCTCGAAGATTCCTGCTTCTCTCTCGGTCAACTACACGTAGCGTGCTCTCGAGTAGGAAATTCGAAAAATTCTTACATATATACCCCGGATAAAAAATGAAAAATGTTGTTTATAAACAAGTATTGTAAATAGAATACGTTTTCAATAATTTTTTCCCTATACTTCAAAGTTTGTCCTTTCATTTCAGCTACCACACAGTCTCATATGAACTATCAACTCCCTGAACGAAGGCCGGTACCGCAGCTAATACACACACGCACACACACACACACACACACACACACACACACACACACACACACATACACACACACACAAATTCTTCGAATTTCCTACTCGAGAGCAAGGTATGTATAGTCGACCGTGAAAGAAGAAAGAGTCTGTGAGGATATAGATATTGCCGAAAAAAAATCTTTTTCAGTTACGGTGTGCAGTTTCGAAGAAACCTCCACTTCCATTCGAACGAAACTAGGAACCGAATCTCGATCTTGAAATCTATGTGTGAAGAGCGTTATTTCACAGTGGTGTTGATAGTCAATACAACGACGAGAATGTGGACACCATGACTGCGCAAAATGACTTTAGACACTATACCTCAACTATATTCAATTGAAAACCGAAAATGCGATGAAATTTCAGTTGAGTTAATGAATAACATCCAATACTATGTATCACAGATCGTTATGTAGCATTATGTGTGTCCCTCTGCCAGCATTTCGCTGTTGAAGCCATAGATGAGTCCAGAATCTTCTTCGCTATTTTTTTTTTCGTCGACAATCGCTAACAGAGTTAACGCAGCTATTTTACGCGCGGCCATTTTCGTACAGAAATAATGTGGTTTGCGAACCAAATAAACCGGACAACGGCCGCTGGAGAGCGCTGAGAGCGCAAAATCACGTTAACCAGCTCGTCCCGTGTGCCAACACCGCTGCCTTCGTGAGGCCGGATGTCAAGTCCCCGTCCACATCAACGTTAGCTTCCTCGTCCCGTGTGAGGATGACTTAAGGCTAGTTTCACATAATGCTAACAATCTGGCGTCATTTTTGGCATTCACCAATAAGATGGAGTCGGTATCGATCACACATGACAATGTGAATGCACTTCCTTCTGTAGACATATAATTAAACAGCCTGATTAAATCATATCAATAACTCTAGTTCACCTATCTGGATCAAGTAAAGGCTTTAAATCACTCGAGGTGAATATTCGGGTAAATGTTTTAGTGAATGTGGTATCGATTTATTATCAGCAAGTGCTATTGCTATGTAGATTTTTTTTAAAAAAAGCTCTTGAATTTTTTACTGTCGTATTAAGGAATACCATTGCCGAAACATGTGATAGCAACCATCTGGACGTATATCCACTTCTGTATTCCGCTATCTACATTCTGATAGTGCCACTTTGACTCAGTGATGTCAAACAGCATGAGGGTGTGAATGAGTTCTGACGGCGCAGAAAGAAAACAGACGTCACGCAACGAAACGTTGGCTCGTACAGTGATTGCTGCAGCTACAGTGAGCTTTTCATGGAACAAGTCGGTAGAGGGGTGCACGCTCAGTGCCTAGCGGGCACTGAATAAAGTTCTGTCATCACAGCGAGTTTCTTTTAGCTGACCTGGTGCCACGTATATTATTGCGACGACTCCCGTTGTTCAGAAACCGCAAACGGCCACGTGAACGACGTCGCTGGTGTGTTGTTGAGTGGCCAGATGTGTTTCCAGATGAGTCTCACTGCGATCTCGCCGCCTTCGTGACAGTTGCTTCCTCACTGCAATCTGACAGCCAGCTTTGCTGAACTGCATAATCGGCAGCCACCCATTATGATAACTGAACATACGTATCTGCAACATAAAGTTCATTTCACACACATGTTTTCCTTTCAGTGTTTCAATTTTCACCTATGTTAGTGTGTAACCTTGTTTTAATGTATTAATAAACAACATATAAATACTGATGTGAGCCATAAATGACACTGCTGATTCGAAACAAGTGTGAAACAGAGAAACAGTTGTAGACAATTATTATCGTGAAGAGCCACTCAGAGAGTGTAGAAGCTGTATAGGTTGGCAAAATTGCGTAATCTACCCAGTAATGGATGCGGCCGTAAGAGAAAGAGTCGATGTCAAATTAATGTCTTGATGTATCAAGAAACTACTTAGGCTGTTTGTAGCAGTCACCAGACGTAAGACTGATTCTCTACGCTATCCTACGTGTGCAAGTGATTTTAGAGCTCGGTAAGTACTGCAACCCACAAACTATTACATCTACTTGCTCTACTAAAGCCGTGGGTTCCCTCTACAGTTTCTGCTCTTATTTCTTGAATCGGTTATCGATATAGCTTTCATCTTTTTACCCTAATTCGATGCAGTACCTCTTCATTACATACTCTACCCATCATTCCATCTTCAGCGATTTTTCTAGCACAGGACTCAAAACATTCTATTCCATTCTTGTCTGTTAAAAGTTGACGTTTTACTTCTATGTAAGACTACGATCCAAACAAATACTTTCAGAAAATAGTTCCTAATATTTCAATTTTTTATTCGATGCTAAAAAATTTCTCTTTTCCAGAAAAACAATTCTTGCAGTTGCCAGTCAACATTTCAAATCCTATTTAGTTCTAACGTTGTCAGTTGTGTTGCTGCGCAAATGGGAAAACGTATCTACTTCTTTCAACGTCTCATTTCCTTATCTAATTCCCTCAGCATCACTTGACTTAATTCAGCTTCACTCCATTACCTGCGGTTTTATTTTATTTCTTGTTTCGAATGGGCCAGCTAAGGACCACGATATTCAACTTTTCAGCCTGGAGAGGGACTTGATGTTTGCCCAGTAATCCCACATTCACTGCCTATGTTCCTCCTTTCTCTCCTTTGTCCGCAGGGCGCCGGTCTTTTTACGGGTGATCCGTCCTGAAACCTCTTTTCTTTTAGTATCCTTCTGAGAAGTGCTTGGTTTCTAATGGCACTTTCAGTTACGTTCAGTTCCTCGATGTCTTCCTTGAATTCTATCAGCCACGGTGTCTCGGTCTTCCTGCTCTTCCAGTAGTTGAGAAGTCGGTAGGTTAGTCTTGTTTGGTCCATCCTTGTGATATGTCCGTAGAAAGCGACACGTCTCTCCCTAGCTATATCTGTGATTTTCTCGGTATGATTGTATAGCTTCTGGTTTGATTGTCTTCTGTACTCACCATTTGTTTTGACCGGCCCCAGAATTTTTCTCAGGATATTCCCTCTCCTGAATCTCTAGTTTATCTGTCAAGCCTTTCCTGTTGATTCAAGCATTCTGAGGCATATAGGGCTTCAGGGCGGATAACTGTTCGGTAGTGTTTTAGTTTGGAATTACGAGATAGGCATTTCTTATTACAGATGTTCTTGGTTAATCGATATGCTAATTGTAACTTATTAATCCGAGTTGTTAGTGATGTTCCTTCTTATGGATTAGGTCCCAACCATTCTCCTAGATACTTGAACCTGTCAACTTTCTCAGTTTCACCTTGTACCATCTTAGTTCACTGGGAGTATCAGTGATGTTCGTGAGGTATTTTCTCTTTACTAGTGACAATTGAAGTCCTACCTTGGCAGCCTGGAGTTTATTTTATTTATGTTAATAATATAACTTTTTTGCAAGGCGGCATCCATTCCGTTCAACTGATCTTCCACGTCATTCGCCGTTTCTGGCAGAATTACAATCTTATCAAAACCATATACGATTTTACTTCTTCTCCCTGGAAATTAATTCCTATTCAAAATTTCTCCATAGTTTCCATTACCGCTTGCTCAGTGCACAGGGAATAACATCGAGGATAGGCAGCAAACCTATTCGATTTCCTTCTTTCTCACTGGCTTCCTCTCATGTCCTTCGACTATTAGAACAGTCTAGTTTCTGAACAAGTTATAGAGAACCTTAAGCTTCCTGTATTGTATCCTTCATAGTTTCAGAATTAAAGAGTGTTATGATAGCTAGCTACTAGTGAAACGTCAATACAGGCAACAATTTACTAGGCAAATGGTCAATAGAATGCCGATGAGGCGGTGGCTAGGGGCGCCCTCTGATTGGGCCACGGGCGTACCAGTGTCCAGCTGCACACGCTGTCCCTCCAGCGGCGGGGACGCCCTGTTTGAGGTCCGCTTCACAACGTCTCCCGCAGCGCCAGCCGCAGAAACCCATCCTCTCGCCGGCCTGGCTGCCAGCACAAAAACGCTCTGACATAACACACGCCGGGAGGTGTTTTTCTCTACTGCCTTCGTGCTTGCTTACTTCTACCGCTATATCTGACAAGCCCCCTTGAAGCGTTCTCCGGGAGCGAGTCGTAAGGGAACCACGACTAGCCTTCGACATATTGTCAGCCCCGGACGGAGCTCTCACTACCACCAGTGCTGCTGGCACTGGTTGCAATTCGTATAGGGGGAGACTGTGCGCAAAGCGGTTTGTTGTTTACCTTACTTACAAATGATACCGATATTTTGTTCGTGGCTTCAATAGACTTCCCTACTTCATACTGAATACTTACGCGTTTGATACATAGCAGCATTTTACATGCTCTTTCTTCAATATACTACAACAGCATTCTCAAAACAAAAAAAGGGGAAAAATTGTATGCATGAATTGCATTTGGAGACCTCAAACTTCAACGCATTGACAACTTAGTGTTCTAAATTATATTTTGCGTGCACGGTATTTGGCAACAAGAATCGGAACTAAGAAGTGTATCTAAGACGCATGAATGAACGATAAAGTTGTAACAGCCTGCAAAACACGGCTGAAGTGCGAATAGCTGGGAGATAATGGTTTGCTTGGACACAGTGGTCACAGAGTGGAAAGCAACTGACCTCTTTTCGAAATTTATTTGAACACCAGAGCATACAGTACATACATCGCTACCTGGGTAATGCACAAAAAGACGTAGTTATTTTACTAAAAACATTTATTTCCAATAAAACGAAGCATCAGGTTAATTAATCCCAAAAAACAGTACAATTAGAGCTCTTTCTTTAGGAAAAACAGATTCAATTAAATGGCTTGTATTAAGTTTGTTGTCTCCAATAAGTTCGAGGCAATCACTCTTCTCAAAAATTGAAATCCACTATTTCCAAAGACCCGCCTCAGTGTATTTACAAATTATTTTGTTAGAATTTTCTATCCCAAAGGGCCATTACTCATCAGTGAAAGAGTTAATTGAACATTGATTGGAAACATTATAGCATTAAGTAAGCGGCCGTTACTCTCTAATTAAACAGTTAGGTTAAATTTATAAAGAAAATAACACAGCCTTAAGCAAACAGCCGTTATTAACTACCAGCTGATAAGCAAATATTCTTTAATCAATCGCGGCTGTAATTGACCAGCAAAAGAAGCAAATAGATTAAATATTTAAAAGATAAATAACAAAGAATTAAACAAGTGACCACTATTGCCCAGCAGGTAACTTGCTTACGATAAAAGGCGTGAGTTTACTGAGAGAACGCCCAAGAACAACTGGCAGTGTGAGCTACTGAATAAGCAACAGACGGTAGCAACTGACCAGCACAAGCAAATCCAATCTTTACAATACGTATGACATGGTACTAACCAAACCAAGCGGTGCTCATACATGGCACACCAAACTTTCAGTCAGCTTACACACAGTGAAAGGCGCCGTTTTACGTCATCTTTTCAAACTGTCAGTGCCTGCTCTCACTGTACGAGGTAATTTCAGGAGCTGGGCAAATCGCAGAGAGCGCTAAAACAAACAGGAATATGCATTTAGATTCAGCATGATTTACACTGCTCGTTTGCCACAAGGCCACCTAGCGAAAGATACTCTGTACCTAAATACGTTTAGTATAGAAACTCCAAATCATATCAGTGTCTTTCAAAATTACAGTATTTACTTAAGCGTGGGAAGAGAGAGCACACACTCGGCTTCGCGCTTGCCTCCCCGCCACAGCTCAAAATGGATTTAAGACTTAAACACAGAGTACTGTTACGGCACGCTGGACGGAAGCCAAGTACCTCCTTTGCAAAGTTGGGGAGTGCTCACCGTAGTGCCGGGGCAAGGCGTACTCCCAGGCCGCATCACAGCCTTATCATAACTCGGCACCAAACCCGGGTCCACAGCCACGAGCACTGCGCCGACAGACTTGCTCCGTCTGTCTGCCGCATACGCTTCCATTGACAGCGGCGATCCGTCTGGCCTCGCCCTCTCCTGCACTAAGGGCGTGTGCACACCGCTGATGTCCACAGCTGACCGTTCGCACCGTGCCCTCGGTCCATTACAGCCGCGTCTCTCTCTGCGTCCGTCAGGGACTCGCTTCAAACTTTCCACTCGCCGCCGCGGCTGGCGCCCTCTGGGCTGGAGCCGAGCGCTAATATCCTCGCCTGTCTCAATCGACACCGGGTAAGACCGATAGGCACGCATCGAAAATGTTATATCAAATCTACAGTTTTATATATTTAGTCAAGAAGAGTCGAAAATAATCAAACAAAAAATAGTTCATGTATTGCCCTTTCTTTTGAAGTGAGTCACTGGAGCGTGTCCTGCCTATCGTATACTTCTCACTCTCGTCAAATTGTTTTAAAAGACAGCAGCACTAACAAAGAAGTAGCAGAGAAGTGAAAGCTCGTCCTAGCAGTTCACCACCCGAATCGGAGACAAGAATTTCGTCTCTAGCGATGCGGGAAAAGATTAAACGTAGACCAAGGGTACTAATAATGGACCCACGATATCTACGAACGTGACATAACAGCAAGAAAATAGCTATCAAAAGGTTCTGGTTTCGCCCGCTGCAATTTATTGTTGCCTGCATAAGAAGAACAACGCTTATTCGTGCGCAATAGTTGCTGTTTGTACGGCCATCGAGCTGGTACGAATTAAAATTATAGCTATGTACGCCTGAGGATCAATTTGCGAATGATATTGATACCAATAATTTTCAGGCAGTCATGGTTAACTACACTTCCAAGCATAAAAATGAAAGCAGGGAATCTGAGAGTTTAATGTTCCGTCGACGAAGAGGGAAAGAGCCATTTTGTAAGACTTCCTGCAAACGTGGCGTCATTTTATCATTTTAAAGTCACGCGCTCTATCGACAGCGGTAGGAACTGCTAACAGCTTTCGTTAGCGTTCGATGCGTCTCTCGCACTGCTAGCAGCTGGCAATGCTTCGTGCACACGTGTCGTCATTTTGACGCCGCACGCAGTGTCGAAGATTTATAAAAGCACGTCGCTCTGGTACGATAATTACACTCCGGGAAATGGAAAAAAGAACACATTGACACCAGTGTGTCAGACCCACCATACTTGCTCCGGACACTGCGAGAGGGCTGTACAAGCAATGATCACACGCACGGCACAGCGGACACACTAGGAACCGCGGTGTTGGCCGTCGAATGGCGCTAGCTGCGCAGCATTTGTGCACCGCCGCCGTCAGTGTCAGCCAGTTTGCCGTGGCATACGGAGCTCCATCGCAGTCTTTAACACTGGTAGCATGCCGCGACAGCGTGGACGTGAACCGTATGTGCAGTTGACGGATTTTGGGCGAGGGCGTATAGTGGGCATGCGGCAGGCCGGGTGGACGTACCGCCGAATTGCTCAACACGTGGGGCGTGAGGTCTCCACAGTACATCGATGTTGTCGCCAGTGGTCGGCGGAAGGTGCACGTGCCCGTCGACCTGGGACCGGACCGCAGCGACGCACGGATGCACGCCAAGACCGTAGGATCCTACGCAGTGCCGTAGGGGACCGCACCGCCACTTCCCAGCAAATTAGGGACATTGTTGCTCCTGGGGTATCGGCGAGGACCATTCGCAACCGTCTCCATGAAGCTGGGCTACGGTCCCGCACACCGTTAAGCCGTCTTCCGCTCACGCCCCAACATTGTGCAGCCCGCCTCCAGTGGTGTCGCGACAGGCGTGAATGGAGGGACGAATGGAGACGTGTCGTCTTCAGCGATGAGAGTCACTTCTGCCTTGGTGCCAATGATGGTCTTATGCGTGTTTGGCGCCGTGCAGGTGAGCGCCACAATCAGGACTGCATACGACCGAGGCACACAGGGCCAACACCCGGCATCATGGTGTGGGGAGCGATCTCCTACACTGGCCGTACACCACTGGTGATCGTCGAGGGGACACTGAGTAGTGCACGGTACATCCAAACCGTCATCGAACCCATCGTTCTACCATTCCTAGACCGGCAAGGGAAGTTGCTGTTCCAACAGGACAATGCACGTCCGCATGTATCCCGTGCCACCCAACGTGCTCTAGAAGGTGTAAGTCAACTACCCTGGCCGGCAAGATCTCCGGATCTGTCCCCCATTGAGCATGTTTGGGACTGGATGAAGCGTCGTCTCACGCGGTCTGCACGTCCAGCACGAACGCTGGTCCAACTGAGGCGCCAGGTGGAAATGGCATGGCAAGCCGTTCCACAGCACTACATCCAGCATCTCTACGATCGTCTCCATGGGAGAATAGCAGCCTGCATTGCTGCGAAAGGTAGATATACACTGTACTAGTGCCGACATTGTGCATGCTCTGTTGCCTGTGTCTATGTGCCTGTGGTTCTGTCAGTGTGATCATGTGATGTATCTGACCCCAGGAATGTGTCAATAAAGTTTCCCCTTCCTGGGACAATGAATTCACGGTGTTCTTATTTCAATTTCCAGGAGTGTATTATATCTAAACGCCACGCACTGGGTTATTCTAAGGTACATATAAGAGTGCTCTCTCAGGAGTGAGTTGTCATTATCAATAATTTACAGATTTACCATGAAAGACACAAATGAAAGTAAATATTCAAAACAAGTTGGTCGTCTGGTAAAACAAACTACCACTCAGAATAAAAAGCATAGAAAACACTGACACATTTGCGAAAGAACTGAAGGGTAAGTCAGTCTCAGCCATCTACAATATAAAGTATAAAGCCAAATTTACGAGCTAGTTCTTTTAGGACACTTCCTTCTTAACAAGAATGTCTTCAGTTAAAACATATATTTAACCACCAATATGTTTTCGTCATTTTTTACAAGATATTGAACCAATATCGACACATTTTCGAGAAATGCTCAACGTGCCGGTGTTTTGAAGAAGAATTTATTTACGGAACGTAAGTAAAATCAGCTGCCACTTTAATTCGTCTGCTGGAAGGCTTCCCACCATTCTGATTACAGACCAACTCCTGAAACTAGTTTCCACAGTTTTTAAAAATAAATTGATGCGACACATTAACGAACGATGTGGAATATACTGTATACCGCAAGATAAATGGTGCAGTACTGACAGCCTTCAGCTTGATTTTTGCTTCAAAATCAGCAACTCGCCTCGCATTGGGGTCTGATGCAGACGTAGTAGGAAAAGAGTTAGTACAACTTTTTCAATAAGTTTCGGAATTAATTACTGCAAGCATTTCAGTCTCTCCCTTACACACAGTCCGGTCAATATGAATGCGGAACTTTACACATTTATAAACAACATAACTTCGAGTTTAATGTACCCTGCAGTAAAGACAAAGAGCAACCTCCAGTTCTCTCTAACCGAGGCGAATGTTATTGTTTTGAACGTCACGTTCGCCTCACTTGTAAACCGTACGATTACGAAAATCGATAGACAAGACTTTCCGTCTTCGATACATCGTGTGACGTCAAAATGACGTCACGTTCTGAGGGAGTATTGTCAGATGAGTGCTACCCGACGATGAGGTTCTCCAGAGTACAAGCGAACACAAGAGAAGAGTGGAGTAGGAAATCGGCCACGTACATTTCAACTAACCATCCTAGCATCCGCCTTACGCCATTTAGAGAAAACGCGGGGACAGCTAAATCTGGAATTCGCATAACCAGACGGCTATGTGATCTCCGACCCCTCCGAAAGTGTATCCACTGCCTCAATCACGACGACACTTCGTGCGGTGCTTTAGGTACAGTCATGTCGGCTGTTACTTTGCACAGGAAATTTTTTTTGCAGTCTGAGAAGTTGAAGACTCCGTGACGTAAGAGGTGAGGTACAAGAACTACCGGG
The DNA here is from genome assembly GCF_021461385.2 of Schistocerca piceifrons. NCBI lineage: Eukaryota > Metazoa > Arthropoda > Insecta > Orthoptera > Acrididae > Schistocerca > Schistocerca piceifrons. Next base: position 708,270,877 of record NC_060138.1, read on the forward strand.
GAATTTCTATTTCAGTAATGTTGACGGAATGACGGCTATCATATAACAATATCGTTTGGTTCATAGTGAGTTCCAAGATTGGTGACAATAAAGGTTTGTGCTCGATTGGATACCATCACCTCTCACCGTTTCTCATGTCGCTATTGCTGTCAGAGTACATGTTCTCTGACCATGTCAGTTCAATATCATGTGCACCCCCCCCCCCCCCCCCCCATTTACTGCAGACACAGTCTCTAAACGTCATGGAGTGGAATCAAACATGGCGTGATTATGTTCGGGAAATCTTCATCCATGAAGCTATTGATTATTTTATGAAATTCTCGATACATAACTGTTTAAGTTTCTTTTATTATTATTATTAGTTTCGGTTTTAATCCATCATTACGGCGTAATGTTATTTGCGATTCATATCAATAAGGTAATCCATATAAACACTGCCCTGTCTGATCTTCTGAACAACTAGAGGAATAATAGGGTATCCTTACATAACAGACAAATCTCTTGTGTAAGGATAGCTGTTTTACTCTTCAGTTGTTGAGCAGTCCAGATAGGACAGTATTTGTATGGATTTTCTCACTGACATGATATGCTATGATGTGTATCTTCTATACAGTGATGATGGTTTGAAATCAAAACTGGCACAAATAATAAAAGACAGCTGAACAGCTGCGTGTCTTTCATTTCATAAAAAAAAAACAAGCATATCTCAGATATAATCAATGGGCGACATGTCTGGTGAAAGTACAAGTCAGAGAAGTAGTGGCATTGACGGTTCTCCCAAGAAGCCTTACACATTCCAAGCCGTATCTGTCGGAGCATTTCTCTGATGAACTGTGGCACCTGGACTTGCCCGAAGGATGGACACCGAAACCATCCAAATGTAACGGTTACTGTTCTGATTTCTCTCAGTATGTAAGTGTTGAGTTTGCGTGTTGGACTCAGTGCTCGTACGCTTCAATCATCACATTTGATCTTTGTCCGTTGTGCCTCTGAACAAAGCAGACTGCGAAATTGCTATCACAAGGCTGGCGTCTAACAGGTGTGCAGTCATCAAAAAAATGGTTCAAATGGCTCTCAGCCCTATGGGACTTAACTGCTGTGGTCATCAGTCCCCTAGAATTTAGAACTACTTAAACCTAACTAACCTAAGGACATCAAACACATCCATGCCCAAGGCAGGATTCGAACCTGCGACCGTAGCGGTCGCGCGGTTCCATACTGTAGCGCCTAGAACCGCTCGGCCACTCCGGCCGACCGTGCAGCCATCACTACATGACGAAGTGTGGTAGTAGTAACGCGAAAACACTACATTTGAACCATTTAGGACGCCAGCCCATATCACTGTGAGACATTTGTGGTCCCTCAACTAGGGAAATCGACAAAATGTGTTGTGCGCTATCGGTCCATCCCGCAGCAAACAAATTTAACTGTGCACGAACAGGTCCATACCCACTGCAGCTTGCAGCTTATAGTTAACATGAGCAGAAGGGTACTGTTCATCACGGTCGTGTAGATATGTTGACAGTCATCGTTGCAGTAACAATGCGTCGTTCAATAATCGCCCCATGTTCTCTATGTCCCGCTTCCTTCCACTGGTTCCTCTCACGCATCATTCATTTAGCAACTCTCCTTGTATGACGCGATATGTCACGGAACGGAATACCTGTTTTCGGAGGACTGATGTAATTGCTCCAGTTGAACTCAACAAGCATGCTCGTATCGTGACCTTTAACGTCGACGGAATATGGTTGGCACTTTATTTCAATGACGCCCGTTACGCCTCGTCATGTTCCTCGTCAGTTTCTTCTTACACAGTCGGAAGTTTCGACCTTCCGTTGGGATCGTCTTGAAGATTAGCCGAGTGTTCAGTAAATTAGGAACGCTAGAAAACCGTGAAGAGGGTCACAGTGGAAGATCGAAAAGCCGATAGTGTAAGAATAACTAACGAAGAACATGACGAGACCTAACAGCCTAGATGATTTAAAGCCCATGAGAGTCTACAGACTTACGCGTTTCCACGTCATTCGTCCACTTTTCATTTGACCTTTCCTGTCACACAAGAGAGGGCGTTACTGGGTCTACGAGCAAGTAATTGCTTTACCAATCTGGGATGTTACACAGTATTCATGGAGTTGAACATAAGCTACAGACTAAAAATGGCTCCTGTTCATACGCTTTTAGTTCAATCATTACTGCTGGTACACCGCTGTACACATTCTCCGACTTCGTTTTCTTGGTGTTACAATGTACATATACGTCAAAGTAGTTAACTAACAGCAGTATAGATTGAAATCAACACGTCGCTTCTTGTAGTTAGATCATTGCTGCACGACATTTAGTATTTGAAAATTCTTTGCAGCGACCCGATGAGCGTAAGGCAAGAAGATATCACAGACGAAGAAAAAGAAGAAATTGTCCTTCGTGCTATCGTTCCAGCATGTCGTCTATCCCTTTGATAATGACCTCTGCTGCGCTGCACGCATATGGAAACGTCGTTGCGTAAGGCGTATTTGTAAATGTGCGCAGTACGAACAGCTGGAAGAAACATGTGATAGTTATTGTGTGTCAGACTGGTTACACAAACTTTAAAAAAAATACAGCGGAGAAAATGTTCCAGGAAACCTTTCTCCGAAAATATGGCATGGCTGTCATATATTATGAACGGCCATATTCTGTTGTTTGGTTCAACGTTTCGGATTACTTGTTTCAAGAACGCAGAATAGAATTTATTTAGGATGGAAAGCACCTTGCTAAATTTTTACGAATGAAATTATTCATATAAATATATAAACAGTAGTTTTTCCTAACCTGTCGCAAATGTTCAACTCTGCGAACGCTAATTTGCACACTGAAATTCTTCACTCATTCTCTAATGAGACTTTATGCCATCTACAGATTGCGTCCAGTAACGTGTGATTGAGCTCTGATGAACAGAACTTTGACTTGTTTAGTTACGAGCCTAAGTGCCAGAGTCATCGGCAAATAAAAATACTGTGAGAAATTGAAAGCTGAAAGCCTTTGTGGATAGGAGCCTGCAATTTATTACTGCTTCAGACTAGTTGTTGCTCTTCTACGACGAAGAGACTAGCTTATTTATAATGCAATACTGTAATGATCGATAGTAACGGAGCACGATCCTGCTCCTCTAATTTTCTTTTGTTAACCAATTTCTGAATTGACGTCTCTAGGGGCTTAAATTTTATTTGTCGTTTCGCCTGGAGGATCAAAGAATACGTTGGTTTCTCGAAGGTTAATTCATTGGCATAAGCTCACGAGAGCTCGAGTTTCGTATCCAGCGCTATCTGATATGATCGAAATAATTTATTCAGAAAGAACTATAGACTTTAACACAGAGTTTCTGCATTTTTTCATGGCTCAAAAATGCCGTGCAGGTGATCCGTTGAAAGTGGAGCTAGCTAACGATTCTTTATAATTTCTGTAATTTTCTGGACCAACATGTTTATTGTTTCTATAGTGGACATGTTGTAGTGTTAGAATTTGAATTTCAGGTTCATCTATTACATCTATTACTCATTTTAGTTTGATAGTATTGAGTATTGTTCTCATAGTCAAGATTTTAATCAATCGTTTGCCTTTTCTTCGAAGCGAACAAGGAAGTTCCGATTCTCTTGATGTTCTTGGTCCTCAGAATATGATGACAGAGATAATCATGATTATATACTAGCGCCCGCGATGAAAGTTTAATTTACTGACATTTAGACATTTTCGACATACCAGTAAGTTCAAAATAATGGAGAGATTAATCTTAGTCACTGTCAGCGTTACATCTAAAATGTTACGCCTTCGAGGTGGCCTAGAACTCTTCTCTGGCTAATCTTTTACGCCAATCCTCCAACTATATCCAGGTTTCAGACCAGCCGCAGTAAACTCTGAGCCATTCGATTGTTTAATATATTTACCAGTTTTAGTACGTATAAACGTGAGTAAATAGCGACAAAAGTACTTGAAAATGCGCAGTGACTACGATACTGTTGAAGCTATAATATAATGTGAAATTTCATTCCTCTAGCTTCATTACAAGTGTCTGCCTACTGAATTTATTTTTGAAAAATCGTACTGGTGCGAAAGAAACACTTGTAGCAAGAGCTTGTATTGAAAATAAATTTTTTTTATTAAACAACGTCATCTTCCTCTTGAATCTTCTTCACTATTGGAAGTTTCGTCCTTTCTTCTCGCCTTTTCTTCAAGAGACTTCTGGTCTTCGCTGTTGGGCGGACACTGTCGAAAACCAGTGTCGCGTTCATTTACAAAAGACGTTTTCCAACACTTCTTTTCGGAATAAATGGAGTTATTGGGTAAAATTCTTCAAGCTTCATGAGGTAGTATCATCGCCATTGGAGCGGTAGTGCCAGCTGGTACTGAGAGAGAGCGAGGAGGTGGGAATATTTAGCAAAATATTGTTGTTGACGCTCTTTCTGATAGTTGTCTGTATTTCTCTAGCATTGTGACTGCGTAGCTACTTGCTTGATGGCGGAAAGCCACGAAGCTTGAAGCCTATTTCGATAGCTCCCACTGGACTTACTTAGTTCTTGAAAGCGATCAACTGATCCTCAAAATTTCCTTCTCTCTTTAGCTAGCAATCGTACGTTATTAAAATCTGTATTCTAGTCGCAGTCATCCTGGTGTTCAGCTTTAGAAGAGTTTAAATTCCACGTGATGAATTAGTTACTCAGATGACATACAATGACTAGTCGATGTTCGAAGTCACAGTGCTCTCTCGACCGGAGCCATTCTGCTGTTGCTGCTTCTACACTGACAACAAATGCTCCCCGCCTCCTTTTATACTGGCTGGTCTGCCTCTTGCGACATCCAGTGGTCAGTGCGTTTCGTTGGGGTGTCCGGATGCCTTAGACCAAACACCGTATGCCTGTGATAATTTACGTTATTCGTCCACGGACGGGAGGAATCTTTTTGACCCCTGTGTTTTGAGTGCCTCGGATTAGCAGAACTCAGATATTCGTTGATAACTTACCTTCTGAATGCTGTCGCTGCTTGGTGCTCTTACTTCATTTCGCGGTCTGCTTCAGATTTTTCTAACTGGGGACGGATACATTCGTGTTACTCCGCAGTCGACTCTTCTCAAACTGTTGCTAAGGAGAGGTGTGGGTCGCTGATGGGACCCCAGTATTGTTGAGAACTGCGCCACGTCTCGATTATTTTGTTATTTACTCTTAAAGGAGGTGCCAGAATTAATCATAGCACAATCAAAGAATCTATCCAGCGATAAGAGCAACGGCGAAACTAGGCTGCGATGCCTGAGGCGATTCCATAAAGCCCCAGATGACAAGGAGTACAAAAGAAAGAAAGAACAAATCAAAATGGAATTGCAATATGGAAATATAGTCAAATCGATCATTAAAGTGCAATCTTTCGCAATTTTAAAATAAAGAAAGACGGTTCCGAAAGTACTTCAGAGGTAAAAACATACGAGTCCTAATACTGGTCAAAAATCATTCTGCCGTAAACTCGACTGTCAGTCAACTGAATCTATAAAACACCAAGGTCTAGATGTGAACAAATATTGGGACCATGCTAATGATGGAGCATCCGCCTTGAGTGGTGTATAAAGTGGTGTGCAAAAAATAATCAGACCACGCTTTAAATTCTGTTATTAAAGACACAGTAGGTCTAATCAAAACACAGCTCTGTATCGCGAAATTGTTAACTTAAAATTTATTCTGTGAGTTCTCCCAAAGTAACACTAAAGACACTAGACGCAAAGCATTTGGGTGGCAGAAGGACGCTATCTATGCACGTAAAGAGAGGCAATGAAGTACTTAAGGATCTTACAAACATAATTCTTACGAATAAGAAACTTAATGAACAAAGTGTAGTAATACCTCCAAAAAACATAATTGAAAATTAGCGATGTACTAGAAAGGATCGATATAGTACGTTCACCCAGAAATCTGGAAGTATGGAGGTTCCAGCTACATATGACCACTGAGGAACGGTGCTTTCGTAGAGGATCATTTGACAAACCGCTTGACGTAATTTTCAGCCTCTGAAAGATGACGCATCGTGTGTAAGTTCTCTAACAAAAGACGGCTGACAGAGCCATTAACTTGACTTAGATTTATATTTTACTAACCCAATTATTGACGTCATTATTTGCAACTTACAGAAGGACCAGAGGTGAACCAACGCGCAAATGACTTGCTGAATTTGTGAAGCTATTTCTCTTCAATAATCAATAATTCATCCACTTTTTCTAAAATTCTTATCATTTGTTTGTTTGTACATATACGTCACATCTACCGATTTCCGTCCCGTTTGGATAATTCCTTCGTGGTGTGTCGTTTTTTTTTTTTTTTTGTTTTTTTTTTTCTTAGAGTGTACATTGTTTCAATGAATGAAGCATACGGAACAACACGAACTCTCATTCGGGAGGCTGGCGGTTCAAATCCCTGTCCCATCCTGATATAAGTTTTCTGCGATTTCCCTAAATCTCTCTACGAAAATATCGGGATAGTTACTTTGAAAAGGCCGCGGCCGATTTCCTTCTCCATTCTTTCATAATCCGAGCTTGTGCTCCGCCTCTAACGACTTCACTGTAGATGGGAAGTAAAAGTCTAATCTTGTTTTCTTCTTTCTTCTCATAATAACATGTCCTCGTGACATTTCTGTTCTTTTTCCAGGATAGTTGATGTTCATATGAACTTCACACAAACCGCCGCCTTACATGATTCAGCAGGGCGGATATCGATTTAACCTGACCATGCACAACCGTGTGTCAGCGTTCTTTTTCCTAACTAAAATTTTTAAAAGGTTATTATGCTTTACATTGAGTCAGGAAAGGTTATCTGGTATGGAAAATCCATAGTACAAAGGTTGTGCGTATGGTTATATGATTGACTGATTGGCGTGCTAGTGTAACAGAAATGTTCAAAAATGTTAGCTGACAGGTGCTGAATATCTCACAAGTGCCGCATATCTCACAAGTACATTCTTGGGTAACTCCAACACCTGTCTTTCACTTCAAAAATATTGCTCAGCTACCTACGCATCCAGACCATAGCGATGAGGCAGACAATATGAGCAAATAACACATTCATCTTTACCACGCCCCATCTGTGCGTATAAGAGGAACAGACTTCGATGTATGATTGAACAAAAAGTAGCTTCTTCAATGCAGAGTATACATGAAGATGTATATATATCCATAGAAAGTGAAGGAGAAGGAAACATTGATTTTGCTTAAAAAAAAAAAGAAAGTAACATTATTTCACACACAAAAACGAGAAAAAATTCATTTTAGTAAGACAAGAATTGAGGCTGATCAGGAACTTCACAACACTAACATTTCTTGTATTACCAGTCAAATTATTTGTTCCATCACTAGGAATTGATGATTATGATGACAGAAATCTGCGCGCCAAACGCTATAGTCTTTAGTGTACATGTTAAAAAAGCAACACGTACACGAGTGTAGTTTAACGTGGGAAGAATTTACATATTCCTAAAACACACACGCACACAAAGCGTGTGTGAAATCTTATGGGACTTAACTGCTAAGGTCATCAGTCCCTAAGCTTACACACTACTTAACCTAAATTATCCTAAGTACAAACACACACACACCCATGCCCGAGGGAGGACTCGAACCTCCGCTGGGACCAGCCGCACAGTCCATGACTGCAGCGCCCTAGACCGCTCGGCTAATCCCGCGTGGCACACACACACACACACACACACACACACACACACACACACACACACACACACAAAACTGAGCCATTTGAAATGAAGAACCAATGGTCGAAAGTGGATATTCCAGGGAATCGGTGTCCTAGGACGAGCAATGCGTGTGAAGCACCTGTTAGCAGACCGCTTATTTTTCGTACAGTTGTCTGCTACATCGACGTTGATAGCGCTACTTTGAGTTTGCATAACCGTCTGTGATGCGGTCATGTGTGCAGGCGACTGAGCCACCTAATTCTGAAAGTAGATTTCAATTATGTCAATGAACTGTCCGTCGCATACCGCAGTGCTGAACTACCAACAGTTTGTAATATTCACGACTGAGGTGTTTTCAACCGCACTGGTGCGTTAAAGTGCCGCAGTAGTTGTGTTTCCATTAGTGGAAATTCGTAGACAAATCACGAGTAGTAGGTGTCTATCAACTATTATACAAAATCAACTAACACAACCACATTTTCTGCCATCGTGTTTGAACGGTGCACGTTACCTGGGCTTTATTGCTGGGTTTAGTGTGCTGCCACAGTTGATGGAGACTGTGCCTCTTGTTATCAACGATAGGATGTCGGTTTAACATAGTGTCCATGACCACCTAAGCAACAGCTGACTATATTGCTTTCTTGGAGGGGGAAGTCTTGTCCTAAGACCAATACAATTGCCATTTCTCTCGCTCAGAATTTTTTTTTCCATATGAGATTACGTAGGTGAAGTTGAATCAGAACTCTTGTTGGAAGGGCCCCAACTGCCTGTCTTCACTGTACAGAACACAACAGTGATTACGAAAAAGTAGGACAAAATTTTATGCGCTATTGCAGTGCATGCATTGAGAATGGCGGCCACCAATTTCACCATTTGTCACGAGCGTAATTGTTGCTGTAAAGTGTACGATGTTTACGTTAGTTAAAAGTTAAATAATAATTCCGATCATTTGTTACTTATCATAAAAAACCGGTTTAGGATCCTCTACTTTCTGTATAATTGTTGCCTTTAAGGTTTAGAACGCTCTTTAAATATACTTAGTTTGAGATATTAAATCTCGAAATAAAACAAGAGTAATGGTTAACAAACTGAAACTTTAATGCTTCAAATAAATGAGACTGGCTGATCATTAAACTAAAAATGGGTGAGCCATCTACTCTACAACGCACTAAAATCTGCAACGTAAAAGTTTAGGTTGTAGTTACCGGGTTTCGGAATAACGGCTTAGAGTCAAACTCGAATGGTGGCTTAACATTTATTCAGTGTGTGTGCAATAAGGCCACAAAATTAAATAACATTCATTGTGAAAAAAGAAAAGAAATCTAAGATTAATCTGTGAGCGAAAAGTAAACATTTACATTAGCTTTTTTTACTGTCAAAAACAGTCTTGATCACTATGAGTAGTGATTCTCCAGCGGAACGAGGTTCTTACTCATTAGTCTGAAGATGACCACAGTAGTGGTCGAAACCGTCACCATAATAAATAAATTGTTATCGAGACTGTTTTTGATAGTAGATATTTGTAACACATTGATCAATGTCACTCCCATAATCTATTCAAAAGTAATTAATTTGCATTAGCTACTTGGTACAGTCTATTTCGAACCATTTCCCACCACTGTTCCGAACATTAGCGGCACATAAAGTGTAAACATGTAAGAAAATTTTGTTTGTGCAGACAAGGATTGTAGTTCACTCTTCAAGGAAGTGGGGCTCAGTCGTCAAAGAGAATGTGGGAATTAGAAAAAGAATTGTTTTTTGGTTGTTGGTTTCTTTGATTGTTTGTTTTTCCCATAATTAGAACCGCACATCATTCAGTGGTAGTCAATTGCGTATTTTATACCCTCACGGAACATAAACTGAATTTTGTAAGTTGTAAAAATTAGCTGCTCGCACAACTTCGGCGCTTTTATGCAACCAAAGCAATTAGTTATATGCAAGTACTCTATTACTATTAACAAATGCGTAAGTTGTTTATGAAGAAACATGTTTTATTCAAGTTCCACGAATTGCTGAAACGATATTTGATATATTTTTGTTTTGTTGTTTCTTTTTATTTTACCTTTTTCTTGAGGAAATTGCGTTTTCTAGTAAACCTGTATTGTTTTCTTTATTTTCACTACAACGTCTGCCATACGCTAAATAAATAAATAACTACATCACTCTGTTTCGCATCAAATCAACAATTTTCGAATAAAACCTAAATTAAACATCGAAAATTTCAGTTTTGCTATAAATATTGTTTGCTTTTAAGTAGTAGATATGAAGATAACTATGTAGAACAAAAATGTTCTGTTGGTTACCTGGCTCTTTATATTTTCTCACTCAGTGTCTAGACGGTTCACTGCTTCCGATTTTCAGGGGAATGTAGAAAGACGCTGACACGTGCTTGAAGAAAGCGATCTTAACGAGGTAATGCACGACAGATATGCAACACATCTAACGTATAGGTAACGCCGGTACGATCTTAACTGAGCAAAGCTGCCGGTAAAACTACAGTAGTGTGCGCTTACTTATAATATTCTGCGGTAGCCTACGGTAGTTTTATAACTCGGCTGCAACAGTAATACCCGTATGAGGTTTTCACTCTGCAGCGGAGTGTGCACTGATTTGAAACTTCCTGGCAGATTAAAACTGTGTGCCGGACCGAGATTCGAACTCGGGACCTTTGCCTTTCGTGGGCCAGTGCTCTACCAACTTTTCTTTTTTTATTTTTTTATTCATTTTTTTCGGTATTGTTCGTTGCGTTTGGTCGGGGAGGACGTCACAAGACATCCGTTCAAATTGATCGTTGATTCTTTGACTCAGTTTTTTTTTATTACAGGGAGCACGTAGCCCTGTGACCGAACACGTTGAGCTACCGTGCCGGCTATCAACTGAGCTACCCAAGCACGACTCACACCCCGTCCTCACAGCTTTACTTCTGCCAGTACCTCGTCTCCTTCCTTCCAAACTTTACAGAAGCTCTCCTGCAGAACTAGCACTCCTTAAAGAAAGGATATTGCTGAGACATGGCTTAGCCACAGCCTTGGGGATGTTTCCAGAATGAGATTTTCACTCTGCAGCGGAGTGTGCACTGATATGAAACTTCCTGGGAGATTAAAACTGTGCCGGACCGAGACTCGAACTCGGGACCTTTGCCTTTGGCGGGCAAGTGCTTTCGCAGGAGAGCTTCTGTAAAGTTTGGAAGGTAGGAGACGAGGTACTGGCAGAAGTAAAGCTGTGAGGACGGGGCTTGAGTCGTGCTTGGGTAGCTCAGTTGGTAGAGCACTTGCCCGCGAAAGGCAACGGTCCCGAGTTCGAGTCTCGGTCCGGCACACAGTTTTAATCTGCCAGGAAGTTTCAGTAATACCCGTAATCGATTGCACTCGACAGGGCCTGGTTAACGTTACACAGGAAGGGAACCCAATAACGCGGAAGAATACAGAGGGCAATGTTTACTTCCGTGTCAAATTTACGACGGACAGAGTATGTAGTATTCAAGCGTCAGGCTGTATGAGTACATCACAGGTCCACTGAATAAGTAATTGGAATAATAGTCGATCTCGAGGGGGCGAGAACAAAAGAGAACGCGGAAGCACGGTTGCGGCGACTATCCGTCTGCGGACGCGCGGTCGTCGACTCGCGGCGCTATCTCCGCGCCGCCCCGGGAGGTCAAGTTCGCAGCCGGCGCGTATGAAACGCCGCCGGCAGACTCCGCGCGCTGCTTGACCTAATCACGGTAGGCCCAGCGTTTGGCAGCCAGAGCCGACTGCTACGCGCTCGCCGTGGAGGGAGGGGGCCCTCCGCAGCGACCGCTGCTTCCGCGGCCAATCCGGGAGCGAGTTGCGTACTGCTGCCATTGCTTCCCCCCCCCCCCCCCCCCAACGCGCCGCGTGGGCAATGAACAGGGGTGGCGGGCAGCGTTTACCGTAGCCTCGGCGGCAGCACCGGCACCAGATAACCGGCTGCCGTGGGTTCGCGAGCTGCGGCGCACTTGCAGTTCTGTCGGCCACGGCACACACCTGTTTGGCGAACACGAGCAGCCCGGGTCCCACCCAGCGATAGCCCGCTTCCAGCAGTGTTTTGCCAACTGCTGCGCCGACAAAACCGACAGTCCGCGATGCTCAGTGCACCTGTTGAAGCTGATCGGTGCAGGGGATGTCGATTCTGATAGAATCCTCGATTTCGTGTCGACTTTAGCAGCGTTTCCCAGTCCTTCCCTGGAGAGTTTACGGAGTGTGCCTACAGTCATCGTTTGATTAAAGTGACAAGTCATTTTAAGAGGTTGATTGTCTATGGCGAAAAGACAGTGTGAAGCACGAGGACGGACGGAGCAGTGTAAGTGCGCGGGACCTTGAGATTCTGTGAAATTACTGCGAGAAATAATATGGAAAACCGACACAGCCAAGTCGGTCAGCCTAATATACTTGTTCGATAACTGGTCGACAGGAGAGCGCTATTATTCGAATCAATGAAAACAGTTCGTTCTCCTTCTAAACAAAGCCTTTAGAATGCAGCTATCGCTGACGATTGTTTGTTCGTTAGCATCGGGCAGTGGACGTCCACTTAAGGAAACACCCGTCTGTGTTCTACATCCACAGCTGTCGGAAGCTCTCGGGCGTGGAAGTAGCGCGCAGTTGTGATGTAAGCGACCGTATTAGGGAAACGGTGGCCTCAACTGTATCTGCAGCTGCCGGACGGAACCCTCCGCGGCGATAAGTGGGGTCCCGGGTATTTTGGTGGACTGTGACCCGGCGGAATTATAACGCGATGAAGCGCGACGGCTCGTGCAGACAGCGCGGCGACGGCGCGATGGGCGTGTGGAGCAGGACGCGCAAGGAGGGCCGGCTGCAGCTGCGCCTCGGCGCGCACCCCGCCATCCGCAAGGTGCTGATGCCGCTGCTGCGCTGGCGCGGCCGCCGCGTCGCACCCTCCAGGAGGTAAGCCGGCACCGCTCTACACGCCCGGCACGCGCGCTCACTACACCACTGACTACATGCGGTCACATCAGCACGTCGCGAATGACTGTAAACTGCATCTCAGGCGGTCCTTAATGCACTATGTACGGGGTGATCCATATAAACCTGAACTACTTGAACCAATAATGGGATGTGTTGTTGTGGTCTTCAGTCCTGAGACTGGTTTGATGCAGCTCTCCATGCTACTCTACCCTGTGCGAGCTTCTTCATCTCCCAGTACTTACTGCAACCTACATCCTGCTTAGTGTATTCATCTCTTGGTCTCCCTCTACGATTTTTACCCTCCACGCTGCGCTCCAATGCTAAATTCGTGATCCTTTGATGCCTCGGAACATGTCCTACCAACCGGTCCCTTCTTCTTGTCAAGTTGTGCCACAACCTCCTCTTCTCTCCAATTCTATTCAATATCTCCTCGTTAGTTATGGGATCTACCCATCTAACTTTTGATAAATTTGGGAGATGATAACACACATTAGGGAGGTTACATACATACACACAAAGTCCTCGCAGCAAATGTTGGAAGTGTCCTCCACCAGCATCGACGTACAACTGTACTAGTTTCACCATATTCCGCGACGCTTTATGAAGTCTACCCTCGCCAATGCTGTTTATTTCGAGTGCAATGGCCTCATGCAGCGCTGCAGATGTCCGTGGTCTATTCTTATGCACTCAGGTTAAGATTCCTCGAAGAAAACTGTCTATTTACACACAGTCAACATGGGTTTAGGAAATATCGTTCCTGTGAAACACAACTAGCTCTTTATTCACATGCAGTGTTGAGTGCTATTGACAAGGGATTTCTGGATTTTCGGAAGGCTTTTGACACTGTACCACACAAGCGGCCCGTAGTGAAACTGCGTGCTTATGGAATATCGTCTCAGTTATGTGACTGGATTTGTGATTTCTTGCAAGACAGGTCACAGCTCGTAGTAGCCGACGGAAAGTCATCGATTAAAACGGAAGTGATTTGGCTCTGAGCACTATGGTACTTAACTTCTGAGGTCATCAGTCCCCTAGAACTTAGAACTACTTTACCTAACTAACCTAAGGACATCACACACATCCAAGCCCAAGGCAGGATTCGAACCTGCGACCGTAGCGGTCGCGCGGTTCCAGACTGCAGCGTCTAGAACCGCTCGGCCATTCCGGCCGGCACGGAAGCGATTTCGGCGTTCCCCAAGGTAGTGTTATAGGCCCTTTCCTGTTCCTTTTCTATATAAACGTTTTGCGAGACAATCTGAGTAGCCGTCTTAGATTGTTTGTTTGCAGATGACGCTGTCGTTTATCGACTAATAAAGTCATCAGAAGACAAAACAAATTGCAAAACGATTTAGAAAACATATCCGAATCGTGCGAAAGTTGGCAGTTGACCCTAAATAACGAAAAGTGTGAGGTCATCCACATGAGTGCTAAAAGGAATTCGTTAAACTTCGGTTACACGATAAATCAGTCTAATCTAAAAGCCGTGAATTCAACTAAATACCTAGGTATTATAATTACGAACAACTTAAATTGGAAGGAACACATAGAATATGTTGTTGGGAAGGCTAACCAAAGACTTCGTTTTATTGGCGGGACACTTAGAAAATGTAACAAATCTACTAAGGAGACTGCCTACCACTACGCTTGTCCGTCCTCTTTTAGAATACTGCTGCGCGGTGTGGGATCCTTACCGGATAGGACTGACGGAGTACATCGAAAAAGTTCAAAGAAGGGCAGCACGTCTTGTATTATCGCGAAATATCGGAGAGTGTCATACAGAAATGATACAAGATTTGGGCTGTACATCGTTAAAAGAAAGGCGTTTTTCGTAAATTCCAATCACCAACTCTCTCCTCCGAATGCGAAAATATTTTGTTGACACCCCATACATAGGGAGAAACGATCACCACGATAAAATAAGGGAAATAAGAGCTCATACGGAAAGATATAGGTGTTCGTTCTTTCCGCGCACTATACGGGATTGGAATAATAGAGAATTGTGAAGGTGGTTCGATTAACCCTCTGCCAAGCACTTAAATGTGATTTGCAGAGTATCCATGTATATGTAGATACCCCTAGAAGAAAAAATCCGTGAGAGTTAGATCAGGTGATCAGGGGGGGTTGGGCACAAATTTTTTGAGATTACTCTGTCACCAAAGAAACTGGTTAGAAGTTGCACGGAAGCATTAGATGTTGTACCATCTTCCTGGGAACAACCTTCTGTAAGTTCGACATCATCCAGCATGCAGCTCTTCCACGAGTGTATTGAAGATGCTCAAATAAACAATAGTGTCTACGGTCGTCTCAAAGAAAAAGGGGCCAACAACCCTGGCACGCTGACACTGTGCGCCAAGCTTCAACCTTTTAATCGTGCAGTTATGTTTCATGGATGATATGGGGGTTTACACAAGCCCAGTACTTGCTGTTTTTTGTGTTGATGTAGTCTGACAGGTGGAGCCATATCTCGTCTCTAAACCAAGTTATGGAGAGAATGTCTGGACGTTGAATAAGAAATCCCTGAAACGATGCCTGCATCTTGTGCACTGTGTATGATCGCAGTGCTGATTTATTCTCGGCTGTCTGACTTGTACCACATGAAACGCCTGCCTCATGGATCAATCGACACAACGATTTTCTTGGAGAGCTCTCCAAGCGTCTTTGAGCATTATCAGCAACTTCTGCACTCTATGATCATCTGCGTTTACCAGCGTCACTGTTTAGTACACCAGTTGTCTCCAGCTTTCCTACACTCGTAATCGATAAAACTGTTGCTTTTGCTGAAACATCGATCACACTGCATTCTCTTTGGAACGCCTGTTGTGTTGTAACCAATGAGTCTGTCTTCCGATATGTTTTTACAATAAAAACGCACTCTCGAAGTGTAGACAGCATGTTTGTGCCATCGAAAGACTGCGAACGAATCACTAATTTGCTCATTATTGTCACACGGCCGGAATTACACACTCACAGACATCACAAACCGCTACCGCTAGGGCTAGGAACGAACGCGAGCTGAAAAAGCTTAGTGTTATACCAGACAAAGGACCTCTCGCGCAGAAACATCATCAACTTGCCAACGACGGGCGGTACTTCTGACTGTCCCAGAGCTCCTAAGATCATTAAAACGCCGGCAGTTGGTGGCCGAGCGGTTCTAGGCGCTTCAGTCCGGAAACGCGCGACCGCTACGGTCGCAGGTTCGAATCCTGCCTCGGGCATGGATGTGTGTGATGTCCTCAGGTTAGTTAGGTTTAAGTAGTTCTAAGTTCTAGGGGACTGATGGCCTCAGATGTTGAGTCCCATAGTGCTCAGAGCCATTTGAACCATTTGAGCCATTAAAACAACTCTCCCGCTTCTACAAGCTTTCGGAGGGAAGTCACGACCCACTGAAGTAGCTCAGGTTTATATGGATCACCTGTATTATGGTTGAAGGAACTTCGTGATGACTACAGTGTTGACACTGGCTGCAAAAAAGATTTATTTAAAAATGATTATGATGGACCTGTTTTGCTTCTCGCACTCATTTTTCGCAACACGACAGTTAAAACCTGTTTTTCAAGGCGTGAAGTGTCCACTAGAGAACTTTTGAGCACAACAATCAGTTCGAGTGGTTGGCCAGTGTTTTATTAAAATAAGACAAATATTACCATAGAGGCAAATACTATTGCTTGTAGTCTTCCGTTGCAGACTGTATAGCAATTACCTTATTATAGTGTGCGACTGAAACATCGACATATTTATGATTATGTATTATACAACCGCTCGCTCGACGAAAGATCCATACTTAAGGACAGGATAGTAGCGCAGATTAAACTAAAACACAAGGAGTCCGTTAAATATCGCTTACACGATAAATGACACAAAACCTAAATGCTATCAATTCAATTAACACATAGGAATTACAAATACGAACAGCTTACATTGGAACCATCTCATACAAAATGTTATGAGAAAGGCGAATTAAAGCCTACGTTTTAATGGGACGTAGAACAGTTAGAAGATACATAAATCTACTAAAGAGGCTGTCTACACTATGGTTGTCTGCCGTCTGCTAGAGTACTGCTGCACGGAAGGGAATCCTTAGCAGAAACGACTGACTGTGGACATTGAAAAAGGTCAAAGAAGGGCATCCCGTTTTGTATATCGCGGACACGATACGCAAGCTCGGGCTGCAGTCATTAAAACAAAGGCGCTTCTCGTTGCAGCGAGATTTTTCACAAAAATTCAATCATCCTTTTTCTCCCCCGATTACGATAACAATTTGTTGACTTTCAGCTACAAATGAAGAAATGACCATCGTAATAAAATAAGAGAATTCAAAGCTCGCACAGAAAAAATTAGATATTCATTTTTCTCACGTGCTATTCGAGATTGGAACGATCAGGAACTGGTCTAGAAATGATGCTGTGAATCCTCTGCCAAGCTCTCAATTGTGAACTGCAGGGTAGTGATGTAGATTAGATTTACATTCAAGATTGCTTGTATATTGAAACGAGACCTTAAATATGGTATGTTGCTACAAAAATTGTTCCACTAAGCACTGTATATACCAAAACGTAACTATAAACTTTTGAGTCGTTGAACATGAGGGCCGATATACATCCTGTATGATAAATTCTGAAGAAACTCTTACACACAGTCGATAACGTCGCGTTAGTCAGCTGAAATATGGCATCCCGTTTTGTATATCGCGGACACGATACGCAAGCTCGGGCTGCAGTCATTAAAACAAAGGCGCTTCTCGTTGCAGCGAGATTTTTCACAAAAATTCAATCATCCTTTTTCTCCCCCGATTACGATAACAATTTGTTGACTTTCAGCTACAAATGAAGAAATGACCATCGTAATAAAATAAGAGAATTCAAAGCTCGCACAGAAAAAATTAGATATTCATTTTTCTCACGTGCTATTCGAGATTGGAACGATCAGGAACTGGTCTAGAAATGATGCTGTGAATCCTCTGCCAAGCTCTCAATTGTGAACTGCAGGGTAGTGATGTAGATTAGATTTACATTCAAGATTGCTTGTATATTGAAACGAGACCTTAAATATGGTATGTTGCTACAAAAATTGTTCCACTAAGCACTGTATATACCAAAACGTAACTATAAACTTTTGAGTCGTTGAACATGAGGGCCGATATACATCCTGTATGATAAATTCTGAAGAAACTCTTACACACAGTCGATAACGTCGCGTTAGTCAGCTGAAATATGGCATCCCGTTTTGTATATCGCGGACACGATACGCAAGCTCGGGCTGCAGTCATTAAAACAAAGGCGCTTCTCGTTGCAGCGAGATTTTTCACAAAAATTCAATCATCCTTTTTCTCCCCCGATTACGATAACAATTTGTTGACTTTCAGCTACAAATGAAGAAATGACCATCGTAATAAAATAAGAGAATTCAAAGCTCGCACAGAAAAAATTAGATATTCATTTTTCTCACGTGCTATTCGAGATTGGAACGATCAGGAACTGGTCTAGAAATGATGCTGTGAATCCTCTGCCAAGCTCTCAATTGTGAACTGCAGGGTAGTGATGTAGATTAGATTTACATTCAAGATTGCTTGTATATTGAAACGAGACCTTAAATATGGTATGTTGCTACAAAAATTGTTCCACTAAGCACTGTATATACCAAAACGTAACTATAAACTTTTGAGTCGTTGAACATGAGGGCCGATATACATCCTGTATGATAAATTCTAAAGAAACTCTTACACACAGTCGATAACGTCGCGTTAGTCAGCTGAAATATAGAGAATGTATCATAATCAACAGCGAAAACTGACACGGATGAAAGTATACTATAACAGAAGCAAAATCGTTCCAGTAAACAAAGGTCTTCAACCTAGCGGTTTGCGAGACAATTGCGAATGTGTCGTTAGGAGTCACCTTTGACTTCAATATGAAATACTGTACTGGTTAGTGCTAACGTATTTGTGTGTCAGTTCCTAAGGGACCAAACCTTTTAGGTCATCGGTCTCTTGACGTACACACTACTTAAACTAAGTTATGCTAACAACAACACACACACCCATGCTCGAGGGAGGACTTGAACCTCCGACGGCAGGGGCCGCGCAGTCCGTGACATGACGCCTCAAACCGCGCGGCCACTCCGCACGGCTCTAACGTAGTTGAAATGAAGTGACTTTTCGATTAAGAAGAACTACGGCACCGCTTCGGCACTTTACACGTTTCAGTTCCTTGCACAGTCGTCTCTGCAAAGGAGATGTTCTACGTGTGTCGTCCTCGCATTTGGATGCGGTATCGTAAACTTTCACAAGACTACAATTCGCTGCTCCAGTTCTTATGATAGACCCTGTTCAAGAGTGTCTTTGTTTTTTACTCACTGAAGAAGCATGGTAAGAATCATTAGATGTCTCTGTGCGTGCTGCTATTAGCCTAAGTTGATCATCTTGCTCTGTGCTTAAGTGATATATAAATGGATAAAACATTTTCGTAGATACCGTCTTGGAAAATGAGTTTTGCATGTTTCTGTGTGTGTTTCAAGTACGTGCCCTATGAAATTTTTCAGTGATCTTTATTTCACTCTCTCACGAATAACGCAAGTTTGCCACCATTTGCGCCGTTCCTCTTTACATACGGCCGACGCCTAGTGTCAGTTCGACTTGGTGTGGATTCCACACGTACTGAGGGTTGTACTGTATAGGCCACATGCGTGTGTTGTAAGCAGTCTCTTTCGAAAAAAAAAAAAAACCGCAGTCTCCAGGGGGGAGATACATGCTCTAGCTACAGCTCAGCCTAAGTGATCGTTTCACTTCTTACCAATTAATGTTACTATCTGTAATTTTACGAAGTGACTGGTTCCAATTATGGTTGCTGTATTCAAACTCTACTTGAATTTAAGTTTTGGGATATGCACGGCTTCATGTTCCTCTGTATCGAAATAAAATAGTCAGTCTTTTCACCACGCGAACTACGGCGGCATTGTAAAATATCATCAACCCATTCCTCATCATCCTTCTCACCCACTACGCATGTTCTCCTCTTCATAAAAAATTGAAATGTTTCATTAATAATCACAGAAGCAAAGAAGATGAAGGTTTAACGACCCGTCGACGACGATGCAGAAGACTGGGGAATAAAATCTTCAGTGCCCTTTCAAAAACGCCATCACAGCATTTGTGTCAAGCAGTTTTAAATGAAATCACGCTAAACCTAAACCAGAACAGGTGGACCGTGACTGGAACCACCGTCTTCCTGAAAATACCAATGCGCCACCTCGCTTGGCAATGGTCACGACTTATCGAATCCAAATGTCACTCAGAATAACTGGTTTGAAACAAGCTCCAATGTGTGTTCAAGAGACTTGTCACTCACTATTTTGGAGATATTACCATATCTGTTACGCTATTTTACTGTCAAAGAGTAACAAATATCAAGAAGAAAAATCAATCAGTGTTTTCCTTTTAGTGGCAAAATCAAGAACATAACCGCAGTAAACGAAAATACCTTCTGTTATCACAGATTTTCTCGAGCTACGGACAGAAACAAAAATTTACATGCCACAGGACAAACATGACTGAAAGCTCCGAGTTTGCGAAAGTTGAAAGAAACTGCCGCGCTTAGATCAGACGCAGCCACCATTTTCCCTCTTGAGAAAACCGCGACAAATTACAAACCGAGGACAAGCACATTGCGAGACACATCACGTTCGGCTCGTGGTTACTTTGGAGAAAACGGCTGCAGGAAGGAGGAGGCAAGCCTAAAGGGCATGTTGCCACTCCGTTCGTTTTGTTGTACGTTCAGTCTTGAACATTATTATCATTAGTATTAGTAACATTACAAATCTAATAGCAATTATACACCTATATAAAAAATAACCTAAGATCTTTTACATTTTTAAAGCACACACAAGTTCAAAATTAATTTCGAGTATTTGATGTCATGGAAAGATGTCACTCGGGCTGTCTTCACTTGTACTCAATAAGCATTCCATAATGCCCTCTGTATCGGTGTCATTATTCTACCAAGAAATTCCGGCCGTGAACTGTGCTAAGAGGAAACCTTTGCGTATAGTCCGCTGTGCGGATCCGGGTTTATCTTACTTTAAGACTTCTGCTACTTCCTGGTACGTATGGGGATGATAGTAAGGCAGAAATAATACTTGTATTTTTTCGACTGCTTATGGATGCTGGACTTCTAAAGCCGGTATTTACATTAGTGAGTTCTGTTTAGTGGAGTGTAGCCCTTGGTCTGACGCAAGATTCATTGCTTAACTTTTAGTCACCTAATGCTGCAGACATCCTCAGAGGTAAGTAGATTTTAAAACAAACAACTCCAGCATCAGCTTTCTGAGCTTCTTGAAGTCTGAAAATCAACAAACTACCTTTTATAATGTAACAGTTATAACAATTGGAGATGTCTCCAGCATTAGTAGACGAAACGTTAAGCAAGGAAACATGTCTCAGGCCACGCTCTACAGCCCATAACACTGAAATCATCAAAGATTCTGGTTAATATTTTTCTGTGGTGTAAGCCTTTGCTGTAAAGTATGCCAGTGCAGTTTGTTGAACGTAATCATAACGTTCTCGCAATGATTAAACAAACCAGTGACCAGTGAAGTAGGTCTTCTCTGAACGATCTTTATATGCTCTGCTACTCAAACCTCATGTTAGCTAAACATCCGAGACAGACGAACTATATTCAACAAAAAGTTAATCGGGAATTTTGTTTGCCACCTCATGGGTATCATCGTTTCCTTTTAAATCTTGACTGCCAGTACCATACAATTACTGAATCTCCTTCACTAATCACAACAATGCTTTGCTGTTATCTGGTTACAGATCGACATTAAGTGCTCTCGTTCTGCGTGCTCACATGTCTGGAAGTGTTTTATTTCTTACTGAGCTCAAGGAAAGCACGTATCATGACGTCGTCCAATCGAAGGTCAACGTCGTTGGGATAACGACGAAGGCCATGTTTCGAAATCGTTTGCAAACTAAGCCATAAGTTTTTCCTATCATTAGTGCCGCAATACCAATTCACAGCGTGAAGAGATTTCACTCTTCTCGGAAAAATCCAACAGTTAGGCCCTTAATCGCTCACTTGGAAAAGTCAGGTAGCAGCTAACTGAAAAGGAAACTTATTTATCAGTTTTCTCTAACAAGCGTACAGCAAAAATTATTGTCGCTTGTCGGTGTCAGTTTTACATCATATAATGATGCCATGCAAATTTAGTAGCTTTGTGCTTCGTCGTAGAGTTGATGTCTTGTACTCAATCTGACAACAGTTGGTCACAATTCAGACTATAATTATCAGTGCATTCTAAGGAGTATTCAGCCTACACACTTGTACCTCAATTATATCATAAGAGTTTGCTTATCCCATGAGATAAATGCAAGAGGGGCCCAGCACTTCGTTTAATTTCACATAAAGAACAGTATTTCAAACAGGCACCTAGCACAAATTCATCTATATCTTTGGATTTAAATAATGCAATTGCATGAGAGATGTATGAAAGCTATATGCTATATCTGACGGTACAGAAATTAACAATCACAGCTGCAGATGAATGTAATAACGACAAAAATAGTTTTCTGTGTAATTAGCATACCATTAAGTTTCATTAATCAACAATATGAGTTTAAACACTAGCGTCAGCTAATCAAAATGTTGTTGATACTGGTTTATACCACTGCTCCTCTCGGCGATTCTATCGTAATCACCATTTCACCGCTTCAGATACAATGCACGGTACTGAAATGATGAGACCATTGTTGTTAGGAAAAACAGCTAGTTTCTGTTGCCTTCACTCTAATAAGAAACTCCCTAGCAAGAGTTAGGAATAATTGTGGCTCATGAAAGGCTAATTGTCGAGTAACCATAACTGCTGTACGATTTTAGATCTGCAACATATCCGTCAAACGCACTTGCCAGGAAAGAGATGCAACATGCTAAATAGCTAAGTACACTGACAAACATAAGATCAGAAGCTGTCTTCTCACGGTTTAACACCGAAAGCTCGTTGGGAGGAGAGTGTGACATGGGGCTCCGTAGTTTTCCTGAGGCGAGAAAATGCACAACTCAGGGAAGCGCGGACTGCCCTGCGCCACCATTTCTAACTGTTCTCCAGTGGGAGTTATCGAAACGTGTGTTGGATTGTCGCACGAAAGCATCGACATCAAAAGTTATAATCGGGGGCAAGGACAAAGACAAACGTGAGCCGGGTGGCAAGCTTTTGTTTTTCAAAGCAATCCAAAATCTTACTACACTGTAACGATGAAAACTGAGAGGTTATTATAGTTTCAGGTATTTCACATCAGTCAGAATTCTGCATTTATTTAGCGTAGTAATTCATTTTGCCGAGAAATATAAACCCGTTCTTTCGTATGCATAAAGTGATGGCGTATTAAAAATCACATGGCATTTACAATGTACATATAATGTAGATATAAGAATATTACAAAGGAAACTGAATATAAACTCAAAAGAAAACAAAGATTTGATGCGTTGATATCTTACTGTTAATGGTAATGAAAAATAAACATAAAACGAGCTAGTTATGATCAAAACTATTCATGTAGATTAGTAACGCTGTATTATTCTTGAAGGCTCTGAATATGCAGCTAGCTTGCGATTATCCATGTGCGGATCATCCGGTGTACGGATTATATGTGCCAAGGCCGGCGATTGTTTAAGCCGAAGCCTGAAGATTCTGTTATAACTAGGAAGAATCTTTTCAATTACAATACACTATTATGCATCTGACCCATCGTTTGCCGCCGAAAGACGATGTAGGGTCCTTAGGTTGTAACTTCCAACTCGTCGTTCCCAGCCAGTGACGTAGGCGTATTTTGTGAACAGCAGTCTTGTGGTAAAAGCAAGTGTTCTGCGGTTAGCCGTGCTGTTAGAAGTCCACTTTAACCAGGATAACCGGGAGCCTACTATACTTGAATGAAACGCTGCCTGTGTTTTCCATAAAATACTATTTATTTATTCCGGTATTACAACTAACGGATTCCAACGGTATAGTTTTGGTCTCGGAAGAACTTGAGACTGTCGCTCCCTGGAGCTAAATACTAATAACGTACTATTGCTTCCTTTACTAAAATGAATTTTCACTCTGTTCACTCTGCAACGGAGTGTTCTCTGATGTATAACTCACTATCAGATCAAAACTATTTGCGTGCAGGGGCTCGATCCTAGCCGTGGAAGGGTAAGGTTCCAGGCTCGAGTCGCGCTGCAGAGTGAAAGATCAACCAGTAAACAATGTCCCTGGCTGTGGCTTAGCCGTGTCTGCGCTGTATACTTTCGTAGAGGAGTTCTAGTCCCGTAAAGTATGCGGGAGAACTGTGAAGTCTGAACGATAGGGGACGAGGTACTGGCAGAAGTCAAGCAGTCAGACCGGGGCGTGGATTGTCCTTGGATAGCCCAGTCGGTGCGCACTTGCCCGCAGAAGACAAAACCCCCAGTTTTGAATCCCAGAACGGCGTACAGTTTTAATCTGGGACCCCATGTCTCACAGTCACAGATTTCATTCTGTAGTTTCGGTGTTCGATGTAAGTCCTACGGATATAGAGCATCAGAACTGATCCATGCCACGACTGGGATACATGTGGCTCATTTTAATTTCTTACGATAGGGAAAATACACTAATGAGCCAAAACATTATGACCACCTCCTAAATATCGTCTTGACACACTTTTGGAATGCAGTATAGCAGCGATTCTGCGTAGCATGAATTCGTAAAGTCCTTTCTTTTCGGAGGTACGTGTACATGGCATCAGATGCCTACTCACTGTTCGTACAATTCCCGTAAGTTAAGGACCGATGGTTTGTGAGCGAGGAGATAGCGGCTGATGCCGTACCAGATGAGTTCCATCGCGCTCATATCAGGTGAATTTGGTGGCCAAGACATCATCAGAACGCGTTCAGTATTACGTTCCCCAAACCAATGCCCTTTTAGGTCAAATGGTTCAAATGGCTCTGAGCACTATGGGATTTAACTTCTGAGGTCATTAGTCCCCTAGAACTAGAACTACTTAAACCTAACTAACGTAAGAACATCACACACATCCATGCCCGAGGCAGGATTCGAACCTGCGATCGTAGCGGCCGCGCGGTTCCAGACTGTAGCGCCTAGAACCGCTCGGCCACTCCGGCCCTTTTGACACGGACAGATAACCTGTTCGAAGATACCATTCCTGTCAGGAAGACATCAAGCTGGAAAGGATGCAGGAGGTCCACAGTAATGTTCACGTAGTCGACAGCTGCTCTAGTGCATTCGGTTAACCACCACAGGTCCCTTGGACGCCCAGATGAACTGCATCCATCGTAGAGTACTGCTGCTACCAGCCTGCGTCCGTAGCGCACTGTTTGTTTCGTACAGCTGTTCTCCTGGACGGCGGTGTATCCAAACACGATCATCGACCTGGCGTAACTAGAAACGTGATTCATCCGACCAGGCAACACGTTTCCATTGCTCCAAGGTCCCGTCTCGATGATCCTGTGCCCACTGCAATCATAATTTACGACATCGTTGGGTCATCATGGGCACACGTGAAGGGTTGTATGCTGCAGCACCCTGTGTTCAGCAATATGCGCCGAATGGTGTACTCCGAAACACTTTTTCCTGCACCAGCATTGTATTCTGCCACAGATCACCGTCTGCCCTGTTATACAGAGCGGGCAAGCATTTTCAAGCGCAACTTCTACTGCAGTAATTTTACACAATTACCGTGTGTGGGTGCATGCAAACGTGCGTCTATCATTTTTATGGAACGTCTTTATCGCTCGTGTCTGTTATGACAGCTGCTGAATATTACAATGACGGACTCAATTTTGTATGCACTCATACAGAGTTAATTGTGTAAAATTAGGAAATGGCACAGCACGAAGATCAGCAAATCGTGTTACATAAATGACAGTGGTCGTGTAACAGCTAAGGCTGTCGTATCCGATATGAAAAAACCTACAGGATCGAATTAGCTTCCCAAACTGTGGCCGCATAGCTGGTTATCGAACTAAATAGCTCACTGTAGTAGGTCTTAATCTCCTGCAAAGACGAGTTGTCTCGTACACGATGTAGTTGCCCTTCCGTGCTATGTTCTTACTTGTTACAACATTTAAGATTTTAACTCATTTTCATTCATAAATGGATGCAAGTCAGGGTGTGATATTGCCTAGCCTTTCCGTTAGATTCCCGTGACCTGATAGTGCCCACTTCCGCAGTATCAATGCAGTTTTATGAGCAATAATCTTCTTGAGAGCGACGTTTTTCCTGACAGCACTGTTGTTTAAAGCGTTCTCGGACTTCTTTCGGTGCAAGCTCGAGGTTTTACCCAGAATTGACGCCGCAAGAAGTTCGAGAATGTGTTATAAAACCATATTTTTCTTTCTGCAGCTGTACCATTGCTGTATGTGTGAGAGAAATCGACACGCTTTCTCGTCCAGCCGAGACCTGGATAGTCCTCATATGCAAGTCATCCTTCTAGTTAATTATCTTCTCCAGTTTTTGCTGTAGGGACTAACTGGAAAGCCCAAAGTATCTGCAGATCGACCCCTGACAATAGTTCTTGTTGCCTTGTTACCCTCTTTTTATCGTACCGTCCAATTAAACCTTTCGGTGCCTGTAACTACCAAGAGAGACTTAGGTATCTGTATCTCTCTTTGCCGCACATAACCGCTCGTACAATTTTTGCTCCTGGATTTTGCCCAGTGTAGTATTTCGGATACGGGCTATAGTTTCTCCATTACACGATGCTTTTCTTCTCTGTCTCTTTTTTTTCTCAATATTGTGATGGCTTTGGCTGCCTTTCAATGCGGTTCACCGTCCACAATGTATTTAGCGGCAGTGCAGACGAGAAGACACGCACACACGGTCGTATGTGTTTATGTAAGTTGTGATTTATCCTTTTTGTATGTTCGTACACATCGCTCTGAACACGATTCTCGTTCTATTCTTGTGAAGCGGTCGGTATGTCAGATATACACTTTTTTTACTTTTTTATTTTGTTAATTTTGTGGGACTCGTTGAATGCAGTGAAATGCAAATGCAATACGAATCTGGTCAATGCACTGCATCTGTTTATCTGTAGTTTTAGTTCTGTTTGGATCATCCTGCCATATCCCCTCACGCATTACCCTGTCGTCTACTTCCTACATACGGACACACGAGACGTGCGTACAAATAATTTAACTTAAATATCATTAGTGCAGTATGGCAACTGTCCACCAGAGGTATGAAAAGTATTTTGACCAAAGGAGGAAGGTTCAACACAATGTCGCCACTCCACGTATTAGAGTGGGGGCATTACTTCCGAGAAGACAAGAGTCGTGGAAGTACTCAGTAGTGGCCTTGCTCAAGACATTCTCCTGAACTGATTTCGGGGAATTAAGTCGGATGACTGGAAAAAGGCTAAAACCCACTGCTCCCATGTACCGCATTGTGCTGTCCAGACTCTCATCCCGCTCGATAACAGCATATTTAAGAGGAAGGCTTCATTTATTAGGATCACCATATATATATATATATATATATATATATATATATATATATCAATTCTTAGTAAGGCACGTGCTAAGGCCACTGAGGACGGTAGAGCTTGAAAAGGAAGCAGCTCGTAGCGGAAAGGGCTTGTGTGCCGAGACGCTAGTTGTTCCCGGAAAGCAGAGATACATGACAGCGGACCTGCTTTGTCCGTACTCTCGGTCCAGCGGCGTCACCGTGGTACTACCCAGAGCGAGCCGACGGTGCGTGAGCTCGTGGATTCGCGGAATGGCTCGGGGCCTTGGGCGGCTGCATGGCTCCACGGCTGCACGCCTCCGTCACGGCCGGCACCTCGCAGCCATTGTCTGAGGGGGGTCGGCGAACCCCGCCTATCTGCCGCTGCTGACCCCCTTACCGAACACCTCCCGCTTCCGGGCGACGCCTGCGTTATCAGCAGTGACCGCTACCTGCAGCCGCGAAAACCGGTGCCTTCGCTCATTCACACGCCCACCAGTGTACAGCTGTCTGCAAGACACGGGCTTTTCCCATGCGAGCAAAGCGCAGAAGAACTAGCTGTGGACTGTAAGTGTCGTAACATTCCCTGAAGAAACAATACCCCAGCGTTACGCTTACCTTTTTTCTTCTTCTCTTGACGTAGATCGGATGACGATTCTCTGCTGTGACTGGCCAGATTGATGAATGAGAGAGAAATAATGAGCCGTTAGCAGACAAGTAATGCTGGACAATGGTGCCAGTGGAGTATTATCCTATCTCAAGAATGAACATTATCATAGACATATTTGCATGTCAAGAAGGAAATCTGGCCACAGTTAGCAAGTATCAGATCTACAAGTGGTAAGACTTAACAGAGCATACTCCACCAGCCACCTTTGAGAGAAGGCAGTATGGTCCAAAACAAGAAAAATAATTTAGGAAGCATAGGCTCCAAAACGCGTAACTTAAGAGCTATGGACACTTCTGCCAGGAAGTTTTATGGACACTTGTTCATCTTCGATACTGTGAGGCACATCTTTTCTACTGAAAGCTCTTTACTTTCCACATTTTTCGAGGTGCTAGTGTGGTGACGCTACTTACGACTCCCGAGAGCACCGCACCACAATCGTTGTGCCACGCTCGAAACACTCGTATCGCAGCAGCTGTATGGGTTGGCAGTACGAAATATACCGAGGCCCACCAGGGGCTGCAGCTGCCAACCTATGGGCATCATGTGTGTAGACAGTGATTGATTGATGCCTCGTTAAATGCCGGATCACTGAGCTACAGTGGACAGTTCTCTTCAATGCGCCGAGTCGCGTACAGTCTCCAGTTACCGCCGAATCTACAAGCTGCAGTTTTCGTCCGTCGTCTACGAGACTTAGGCTCCGTAGGCTTCGTAGGCCGACTCTGGACTCTACGTAGGCATCACTCAGAGACACAGCGACAGGAATTTAATATTTTAGAGGACTTTTAATAATTTCAAGCGTCTATTTGTGCTGGACATTACACAAGAAGCAGCTTTATTTAAATTGAATATTTCTTCATATTTAATAAATACCATTTTATAACTAATTGTTGGGAATCTTTTTTATTGAAGATAACCTACGCCATCCTCCTGCATTCCCACCTGCTAGTATGGACCAAAATAAGAAAAAATTGCGCAGTAGACCTGGGCTCCAAAGTGCATACCTTAAGATTAGATTAGATTAGATTAGATTAATACTAGTTCCATGGATCATGAATACGATATTTCGTAATGATGTGGAACGAGTCAAATTTTCCAATACATGACATAATTAAGTTAATTTAACAACATAATTAAGTTAATATAACAACTTTTTTATTTTTTGTTTTTTTAATGTTTTTAATAATTATTTGTTTGGTTTTTATTCTTTTTTCTTAATTTATATCTAAAAATTCCTCTACGGAGTAGAAGGAGTTGTCATTCAGAAATTCTTTTAATTTCTTCTTAAATACTTGTTGGTTATCTGTCAGACTTTTGATACTATTTGGTAAGTGACCAAAGACTTTAGTGGCAGTATAATTCACCCCTTTCTGTGCCAAAGTTAGATTTAATCTTGAATAGTGAAGATCATCCTTTCTCCTAGTATTGTAGTTATGCACACTGCTATTACTTTTGAATTGGGTTTGGTTGTTAATAACAAATTTCATAAGATAGTATATATACTGAGAAGCTACTGTGAATATCCCTCGATCCTTAAATAAATGTCTGCAGGATGATCTTGGGTGGACTCCAGCTATTATTCTGATTACACGCTTTTGTGCAATAAATACTTTATTCCTCAGTGATGAATTACCCCAAAATATGATGCCATATGCAAGCAATGAGTGAAAATAGGCGTAGTAAGCTAATTTACTAAGATGTTTATCACCAAAATTTGCAATGACCCTTATTGCATAAGTAGCTGAACTCAAACGTTTCAGCAGATCATCAATGTGTTTCTTCCCGTTTAATCTCTCATCAATGGACACACCTAAAAATTTTGACTATTCTACCTTAGCTATATGCTTCTGATTAAGGTCTATATTTATTAATGGCGTCATACCATTTACTGTACGGAACTGTATGTACTGTGTCTTATCAAAATTCAGTGAGAGTCCGTTTACAAGGAACCACTTGGTAATTTTCTGAAAGACATTATTGACAATTTCATCAGTTAATTCTTGTTTGTCAGGTGTGATTACTATACTTGTATCATCAGCAAAGAGAACTAACTTTGCCTCTTCATGAATAAAGAATGGCAAGTCATTAATATATATTAAGAACAACAAAGGACCCACGACCGACCCTTGTGGAACCCCATTCTTGATAGTTCCCCAGTTTGAGGAATGTGCTGATCTTTGCATATTATCAGAACCGCTTATTTCAACTTTCTGTACTCTTCCAGTTAGGTACGAGTTAAACCATTTGTGCACTGTCCCACTCATGCCACAATACTTGAGCTTGTCTAGCAGAATTTCATGATTTACACAATCAAAAGCCTTTGAGAGATCACAAAAAATCCCAATGGGTGGTGTTCGGTTATTCAGATCATTCAAAATTTGATTGGTGAAAGCATATATGGCATTTTCTGTTGAAAAACCTTTCTGGAAACCAAACTGACATTTTGTTAGTACTTCATTTTTACAGATATGTGAAGCTACTCTTGAATACATTACTTTCTCAAAAATTTTGGATAAAGCTGTCAGAAGGGAGATTGGATCGTAATTGTTGGCATCAGATCTATCCCCTTTTTTATGCAAAGGTATAACAATAGCATATTTCAGTCTATCAGGGAAAATGCCCCGTTCCAGAGAGCTATCACACAGGTGGCTGAGAATCTTACTTATCTGTTGAGAACAAGCTTTTAGTATTTTGCTGGAAATGCCATCAATTCCATGTGAGTTTTTGCTTTTAAACAAGTTTATTATTTCCCTAATTTCAGAGGGAGAAGTGGGTGAGATTTCAATTGTATCAAATTGCGTAGGTATGGCCTTTTCCATTAACTATCTAGCATCTTCTAATGAACACCTGGACCCTACTATATCCACAACATTAAAATATTTTCAACTTCTGACTTTTTGTTCCTAAAGTTTTCATTCAATTTGATGGTAATACTGTCTTCCTGTGCTCTTGGTTGACCTGTTTCTCTTTTAATAATATTCCAAATTGTTTTAATTTTATTATCAGAG
Organism: Schistocerca piceifrons; assembly: GCF_021461385.2. Classification (NCBI taxonomy): domain Eukaryota; kingdom Metazoa; phylum Arthropoda; class Insecta; order Orthoptera; family Acrididae; genus Schistocerca; species Schistocerca piceifrons. The sequence continues at coordinate 708,301,662 of NC_060138.1, forward strand.
TTGCTGATTTCAGACATGATACACATACTTCTGGATTTTTTAATAACTTTTCTTAATATAGCACAGTAATTTTATAATGTTTGATAGTTTATGGGTCACTACTATTTCTTGCTGTCAGATACATTTCTCTTTTCCAGTTACAAGATATTGTTATACCCTTAGTAAGCCATGGTTTGTTACATGGTTTCTTACGAGTATATTTAACTATTTTCTTGGGGAAGCAGTTTTCAAATGCATTTACAAAAGTGTCATGAAATAAATTATATTTTAAATTGGCATCAGGTTCACGGTACACCTCATCCCAGTCTAACTGCTGTAGGCTTTCCCTGAAATTTGCAATTGTTAAATTGTTGACTGAACGTACTACTTTGGAGGACTGTTTAGTACTGCTGAATGGAGCTATGTCATATGTGGTAACTAGCTGTGCTCCATGATCAGAAAGACCGTTCTCAACAGGCTGAGCATTTATCTGGTTAAACTTATCTTGGTCTATAAAGAAGTTATCTATCAGTGAGCTGCTATCCTTTACCACCCGAGTAGGAAAATCAATAACGGGTGTCAAATTGAAAGAACCGAGTAATAGTTCAAGGTCATTTTTCCTATTACCCTCCTTCAGAGAATCTACATTGAAGTCACCACAAATAATAATTTGCTTCCCCCTGTCTGACAGATAGCACAACAAGGAGTCCAAATTTTTCAGAAATAGATGAAAATTTCCCGATGGGGACCTATATACAGTTACAATTATAAATGTGCCTTTATTTAATTTAAGCTCACAGGCACATGCTTATATATGTTTCTCTACACAAAACTTTTTTATTCCCATACTTTTTGCACAATGATAACTTTTGACATATATGGCAACTCCTCCTTTCTCCATATTTTCTCTAATTACATGTGCAGAGAGCTTATATCCATTTACAGTTACCTTACCCATATCAGTAACAATGTGATGCTCAGACAGGCATAGTATATCTATTTCATCCTCAGCTTCTAAATCTTCTATACAAACCAGAAGCTCATCTATTTTATTCTTTAAACTCCCAATATTTTGATGAAATATACTTACATTATTTTTAATTATACTTTTATGAGAACCTTTCCTTATTCTAAAATTAGCAGTACTCTCCTGCCTGAGTTTCTGATTGTACTTAGGCATAGTTCCTATAACAGTGGTCACATGATGTTCAGAGAGGCAGATTATGTCAACGTGATTGGGTGACTTTAATTCATCAATGCAATTACCTAGGACTGAGATACAACTTGGTGGAGATAAAATTTCTGGTGAGTGGTGAAAATTTATAATTGACAGCTGTTATTGGTGATCCAATGTGCTAGAATTGTGCTGTTTAATTTCTTTCCTAAACTGAAGATTTGTTTCAGTCCTGACCTCTCGCAGAACTTGACATCTTTCTGTCTTACCTATCCTAAAAAAGGTGCTGCTCCAACACCTGTAACCACTGGTATTTTACCATTCATGGCAGTGCCTCCCCCCCCCCTTAAATTTCCTGCTATTACCCCAGCCAGTTTACCCTTCCCTTTCCTGTTGAGATGTAGGCCGTGACTGGTGTAGTCCCACCTACTGAGAGAATCAACAGGAACCACACCAATATGAGCCCCCGCATCCGACCCAAGCAGCCGTTCCAACTCCAAATTAACTCTCCCAACAGAAGAGTTCAAATGAGGCCGGTCATGGTGTCTCAGGACAGATACAAATTCAACATTGGTGTGTCTCGATGCCGACGCAATCTTTACCAGGTCACACTCTATACTGTACCCAGGATCTCTGTCGATACTGTTCCCTGGCCCTCCCATAATAACCACGGTGTCTTCCCTGGTAAATCCTTTACAGAGTTTACCTAAATCCTCTGTCATCTGATCCAGACTAGCACTTGGTTTGAAAAAAATTGTGACCTGGTATTCTGGTCCTAATTCCTCCTGCAGAAGTTGGCCTACACCTCTGGCATGAGAACTGCCTAACAACAAAACTTTCTTCCTTTTCGATGACTTTCCTACATTCTTTTTCAATTTCCTATTGAAAGTTTATTGTGTCCTGTCTACACCTACCTCTGCTTGAGGCTCATCAGTGTCTAACTGAAGCAACACGTCAAACTTATTTTTGACATTCACCACAAAACTGTCAGACTTAGTTCCAGACCTGTTCCTTCTGTTACCTGTTGCCACTTCCCACCTCTCTTTGCCCTTCTCCCTCCTTAACCTGTCCAGATCTTCCCTAGCCTGATCTAGCTCTGCCTGAAGGGCAGCAATTTTCCCCTCCTGTTCCACTATCTTCCTATCTCTGCTGCAAATCCTACATAACCACTGATGAGCCTGATCCACTTTCCCGACACCCACGCCACTGCAGTCCCCCCAATGAAAAAAAACTACTGCATCCATCACACCAAACCCCGGAACTAACAATTCTACGGCAAGTCAGGCACTTCTCACTCATGGCAAAAATAATACTTTAGCTAGAATAAATCAATTAAATTACCGAAAATCAAAAAAGACGTTACAAGAATTAAGCCTATTCACAAATGTATATAAGCAAGTTTCTGATTTAAAATTCCGCTGTTTTTCTGAGATCTGTATTAAAACAATGAAGGTATGCGCTATTTATTATATATTTCACTCGATGGAATGAAAAAAAGGACAATTAAACGAGATACTTTAAGTTTGATTCTCCAAAAACGTTACGAGAATCAGGCCTATAAACAAATGTATATAAGCAAGTTTCTGATATAAAGTTATGCTGTTTTTCTGAAATCTGTATTAAAACAATGAAATTATACGCTATTTACGGTAGTTTACTTATTTGTTACCGAGAAACTAGTCAAATTACCGTGAAACAAGAAACAAACACGTTTACAAAATTTAAGGCTAAACGCGACTTCGCAAAGTTGCGATCTTTTCGTGTTTTCTGAAAAAATACGCAAAGAAAAGTGAAACCTTTAACGGCAAGACTAAACGATACACTAATGCACGTATTTAATTTGCTGTCGGTGTTAAACTAAATTATATTCTTGTCTAAATCACTTAACTTTCTGGAAGTAGTTTCTGGCGTCACTTACTCGGCGGCCATCTTGGAATTCACATGAGTGCTTGTCCACTTACGCTGCTGTATGAAACACGTCTCTTCTACTGAAGAACGCCTCACTGCACTTATAGCCCAGGTTTACTGCGCATTTGTTTTCTTGTTTCGATACGTTCTCTCTTTTCCCAAAATATAGAAAAGTAGAGGGTTTCCAATAGAAGATATGTGTGTCACGGTTGCGAAGATGAGCAAGTAGTCGTCGCTTTTAAGCCCCTTTTACGCGATCGGCTTTCGTATTTCAGCTGACTACTCGAGACAAGTGAGTCTACTGCAGCATCTGTAGCGTTTTGTTCCCGTACTTAGTCTCGTTACTCCGAATGCTCATTTTCGTTTACGAGTCAGGACCGAAATTGTGCGTGTTGTCAGAGTGGTCTCCTCTGTAGTTTGGCATCTGAACGGTGAAAGTGATGCTATGAGGGACTATTCTCTTTACGAAAAAATCTAAATATAGTAAAAAGAACATAGGAAAAAGACATGATAATAGAGTCTATTTATGACCAAAGCAGAATTCATTGCGAAAGTTCTCGTCAAAGATCGTGTGGTAACGTCTTTACACCACTCCTGAGAACTGAAAGAACAGGAAGTATCATTTCTTTGGGGTATCACAATACTCCCCCCCCCCCCCCCCCGTGTTCAGTTCAGCCCCTTCTCCACCATATTGTCCTGATATGGCGGCCTTTCATTTTCTCTTCTCTGTTTCTTCGGACGAACCATTGAGCAGTTCCTGGACTGCCACATTCAGACTTCTACAGTCAGGTTCTCCGCCAAATCATCCATTGTTGGAAAAAAAGTCTATTGAAGAGTGAATACGTAGAAAATAGCTAACACCGTCACCAAGCTTCATGATCGATTCACTGCCATTCCTAGCCAGAATTATCAGGAAGAGGTAGCTAGTAGGTTTCTGTCAGAAAATTCTGGGCACTGGGGCTAGCGAAAAGTTAGGCTCTCTCTATAACGAATAAGGGAGGAAAACAGATCACAGAAACAAATGGCAGATCAATAGCAGTTACGACTTAGCGGTGTAGGACATGAGATGAGACTAAACATCTGTTTGTTGACATAATCCGCTGCCATAGCCCATTAACGCCAAATTTCGCCGCGCTGCCTTAATAAATACGTTCGTCGTACATCCCACATTGATTTCTGCCGTTATTTCATCTGTTAGCACTGACAAATGTACGCAAACGCCACTGCTCTCAGCCCTTATGTGACGGCCGTCGGCCACTGCGTTGTCCGTGGTGGGAGGTAGTGCCTGAGGTTTGGTATTATCGTCACACTCTCGACACTGCAGATCTCGGAATACTGAATTCCCTGACGGTTTCCGAAATGGAATGTCCCATATGCCTAACTCCAACTACAATTCCGCATTCAAAGTCTGTTAATTCTCGTCGTGCGGCCATAATCGCGTCGAAAACCTGAGTGCAAAGGACAGGTCCGCCTACGCACCGCCCCTTCATACCCTGTCTACACGATACCACCGCCATCTGTAAATGTGCATATCCCTGTCTATGATTTTTTGTCATGTCAGTGTAGTCTTAAACATAACGACAGCTACCTCGAAATACATGTTTGCTCAAAGACGCACGACAACTTGTGAGTCATCCACATTTAAACTATGTGTCAGTCTGTGACTCAGCCTGTACCTCTGTGTCTGTGGTTGAGTTTCCAAACGTACTTTCAGAGCCGGTTCGTGAATTTGATCTAATACAGCATTTTTTAGTGAATTTCTTGAGGAAATTAAGCATCCTAGGCGCAGCTCACCTTCGGCCGATAACTTTAACTTCTCTCAGTTATTCATCGCAAGGTAGCCTCCAATTAGAAATAAAAGTACCTCAGCTCATCATCAGTCATAGTCTTCCTGTTCTCAGCTTGGTCGGGAGACGTCCGCTGTTCTGTCACCTGTGGCCGAGCGGTTCTAGGCGCTTCAGTCTGGAACCGCACGATTGTTACGGTCGCAGGTTCGAATCCTGCCTCGGGCATAGATGTGTATGATGTCCTTAGGTTAGTTAGTTTTAAGTATTTCTAAGTTATAGGGGACTGATGACCTCAGATGTTAAGTCCCATAGCGCTCAGAGCTATTTTTTTCCTCTGTCACGGTGACGGTAGTCGGTGGCATCGGGAATCACTGAACACTGAGAGGTAATGCACTGATTACTTGCTGCACAGGGTCTACAACTCTGTTGGAATGGAATTAAGAAGAAAAGAAGATTAAAGTTTAACGTCCCATCGACGATCAGGTCATTAGAGACGAATTACAAGCTCGGCTTGAGGAAGGAAATCAGCCGAGCTCTTTCAAAGAAAGGTTTTCGGAAACCACAGAAAACGTGCATCTGGATAAGACAGGTTTCTGAACCACTGTCGTTCCAGTGTCTCGCCACTGCGACATCTCGCTAGCGTCTTGACGTCCATACATACATATTCTCATGAGAGCTCGCTCAAGCTAAAAGGTTAGTCTCTTCCTTCCTCGCGACCCGCGGTCCCATTCCTCTCGGAACGGTTCGCCACGAGCCACTTGACTGCTTCACTAAGCTCTCATTCAACTAGAAGACTGTCGCTTTTTTTTTATCTTACTAGAAGCACCTCAGAACTCATCTGTGGAGAGCATGGTTAACACTATGGAACCGCTACCACGTCGAATGATCCAGGCATAACAGAAAGGTCACAATACAACCTAACCTATTAGTTACTGGTTGCAGTTATTTAAACCACCAAAGAGTTCTTGAGATATGGCAGAAAATTTTAGGTGCTCTGTAACCGAGATAACAGACCGTCTCTAATCGTTTCTGCTCTGCTGAGGTTACTTGTGAGGTTACCAACTCCGTTTCGTAGATAAGTTTCTCTAGCTATTTTCAGGGTGCGACTCCATTTTTCCGCGGCGTAGACAATGAAAAGGGCTGTTGTCGTCACTTGAACAGTTCACATTCTTTTCGTAGTTAGTCATGCCACATCCTAATGGCCCTAAAAGGCCTTCCGTTCACACAGAGGCGTCACTTAAAGGACAATGCGGGGTTTGTGCCTGTTCTAACGTGATATGTTTTCTAAGAAAGCAGAATTGTTAAGTTTCTTGTACAGCGAACCAGGGTAACACAAAACATTAGAACAGCAGTCACTGCAGTGACTGGTCCAACGAAAGGATAATACCAGGTTCGCACTTGCTTATTTCGGGATACTCATCACTCTTGTACGAGGTCTAATACTCGTAATACCTTTGCACGGAAACGGAATAATAGTAAGCGTGGAAGTAGCATGAAAATGCTGCTCCAAAAAATCTAAGAATAATTCTACTTCGGGTTACTACAGCTATTGCAGGTTTCAAAATATTATGTTTGTGGACTTTTTCCCTTAAGCCGTAGTCCACTACAGCAGCAATAAAATTTTTATGTTACTCTCTAAAAGATTTTTGCGAACTGAGGACGTCTTTATTTATTAATGGCAATTGTTTTTAACATTATTGTGTGTCTCCGGCATCTTACTCAACGTGTAGGGAAAAGCTTCGATTCTGATACAAACACATGGGAAAATATAAGGTTTTAGTTTACATAGGGACTAGCATTACACCTTATACTGTATTACTTTGAGGAATAGCGAATCTGAATTTCAAGGAGTAGGGAAAAATTTTGTTTACCGGTAACTGTAACTGTTTTTCAAAAACCGTTGTACACTTTTGCTTGACCTCTGTTCCTGCTCGATCTGTGCTGCCATCGACTAACAAGGAGCCTGTATTCTACGATGCTAAGCCCTTCCCCGAGAGCAGTGACTCTAGAATTTCTGTCAAGTGGTTCAATGTTTTAAGGAGCTTCAAGACACCGAACAAAGGCACTGTAGATTAACGAAAAGAAGAGTCTTCAGATTTTTTTTTTTTTATGTTCACGGGTAGAGTACTTCGGTCGCTTGATTTACTGCACATCTAGCCGACTTATTTTCGCGGCACTTGAACTACGCTTCGTTCATACCACACGATCTTCAATGGGACGAGAGTCTGTGACACAGAGGCTACTCTGGTCACGGAGAATCCTCGACAGGGAAAGCGGATCTTGCAACTAGGAACCCCTCCCGCCGAGGGTTCGAATCCTCCCTCGGGCATGGGTGTGTGTATGTTGCTCTTAGCATAAGTTAGTTTAAGTAGTGTGTAAGTCAAGGGAACGATGACTTCCGCAGTTTAGCCCCACACATTTGAACATTTTTGCAACGAAGAACAGAGTTACAAAACAGTATGGCGACTAAAGAATGGAGGGCATCTCTCTTAAGGGCTGCCCGGTACTTTACAGCTTATACTCTCACTCACCCGTAGGGACGCTGCTGCCAGTGGACGTAAGACATTTGACAGTTCTACGGAAACATGTGAATCACTAGCGCGCTTTGCAGGTACTTTTCGTATGTACTATAGGACGTGATATATTGTAAATTATAACATTTTAAGTAAAAATGTGTCTAGTTTGCAGCTGATACGGCGTACTAGTGATCTTTCGTATACAGCCGACGCAAACACACCGGTAGCGATGTTATAGTTTGCTGAAGTGCTATCGATAGATATAATATGCAATGGCGTTCTCCCTTTGAAAGACCATGTCTAGTATAGAATCTCGGGAACATTTTCCTCTGTTGCAGAAGTCTGTTCCATGTTCCCTGTTAAATGCTTCGAGGAATCACGAAGCCCAACTAAATGTCAATTCACACAACTTAGGGGGCTGTATGACGTCTTCGACAACCACCGGGATTTCGACATGTGAACGCTCCGTCATTCATATACAAAGACGAGACGTTGAGTATATACTTTAACGAATCCGTAATGGTCTCACAGAGCCAGTATAATAAATACATTTTTTGAATAAAAGTCCGTCAATTCTAAGTCGTTTTCGTACTTTTTTTTTATTTCCGGTACATATCTCTGAGCGAAAGCTCCATCATCAGGGTTTCCAATGTTCAGTAATGGGTTTTCATCATAGCCTGGCAAACCATTGACTCCTTCATCTTGGAATTTGCTTCATTGGTGGCCCTCGTGAAGTTTCTCCATGTTTCTACTGTCGCAAAAGATGTCATCACTGCCACCTTGTTTGTGAAAACTGCGAAACAACACAGATTCTGGAGCATAACCGACTGAAAGCGTATCGTGTGCAACGACGGACAACAATTCTGTCTTTTTTTTCAGATGATGTGAGGCGTCAACTGCACCGCTGACCCAATGAGACGTTTAACCCGCAGTGTATTGAAGATGTAGTTCAGTCCGGGGATGGATCTATGATGTTTCTGGGATGTCTTTCGTATCAAAAATTGGGTCTACTGATTTTGAGTTACCGTGAACATGAACCAAGATGTTTATTTCAATATTCTGCCTGAGGAGTTACTGTCCTTTCTTCTAGATCTTCATGCTGAGAATATTATGGACGCTTCCAACTTTCAAGATGACAAAAGCAGTGTTGACTACGCATACGTTCCTGGACCTCTCGATTTTAATCCGATAAAAAATGTCTGGGTCTATCTGGAACAGTGGGTGAAGTGGGTGAAATGTAAAAGCGGACATCTTCGCAATGTAATGGCTCTACAGGATCTTATCATCAGTGAGTCGCATCAGCTGCAAATGTTGTGCGCGAAGAAACTTGAGGATTCTGTTCTTCGCCAAATTGAGGCCGTTATCAAGGTGCTCCTATGGATTACTATGTGCTTACATCGTCAGCACACAGAAGTACGAAAACAGTGAAAATAAGAGTGCTATGTGACGATAAATATTTAATTATTGGTGGCACGCAGAATGATAAATGTGGAGTCAGTGAACAGGAGCAGGTTATGTGTAATGCAAAAAACTGCAACCAAAATACACGGACGGCGTTGTGAGGGCTTCAGGAGGTGGAGCGGGAAGCAGCGGCTCCAGCCGGCTGGCTACAGCTCCCCTCGCAGCGACCGTGATTCCCGCCGGCGCGGCGCGGCGGAAGCGGCCAGCAGGGGCCTTTGTGCCGTGGGCGCGGCCGCCGCCGCCGCCGCCGCCGCCGTTACCGCTGCCGCCTAGCCCGCTACTCTGCTCCATGTCCTACTGCTGCTGCAGCAACACAGCACTACTGCCAGCGCCTACCGTCTTCCACGAGGGACAGAGACCGTAACAGAGCGTACTGAGTTGCTCAGACAATTAAGTCCAGCTTATTTTGCTCTTCCTACATACGCTGCCAGAAAAAATCGCAACACCAAAAACTAATAATGAACAATATTGAAATTTCGGGAATACATTTGTCCAGGCAACATATGTTCGGGATAAACTTTCCAAGATGGCAGGTTAATGTAAGCGCGAGATAAGCCACTGCTAATGTGAAATGCTGGTACATTAATAACTGGTGTAACCGCCAAAATGTTGACTGTAAGCGCGCATATTTGCTTGCAGCGCCTTGTACAGGTACCACACGTCAGTCTGTGGGATGGAGATCAATGCCTGTTGCACTTTGTCTATGAATACAGATACGGTTAAAGGTGTTTCACCGCGCGGAGTCGCCGCGTGGTTTGCGGCGCCATGTTACGGATTGCGCGGTTCCTCCCGCCGGAGGTTTGAATCCTCCCTCAGGCATGAGTGTGTGTGTCCAAAAGAACAGGCACCATATCCATATAAGTATATAGTTCTGGCAACACCGGCCATGACCTTCTTTTGTGCGGATGCACACATATTCCCCGAGATCTTACGGGACTTGGTAAGAATGTCTTCCACGAGTAATGAGTGTGTTGGGGTGGGACACTACGAATGTAGTGTGTGGACATACAAGGTGATAATGTGGGTCTCGCGGGAGGCGTGCGCGAGATAGTCCCTGCAGTCACGCTATCCTCTGTGCCCTCGGTGGCTCAGATGGATAGAGCGTCTGCCATGTAAGCAGGAGATCCCGGGTTCGATTCCCGGTCGGGGCACACATTTTCCCCTGTCCCCGTCGATATATATCAACGCCCGTTAGCAGCTGAAGGTATTAATACAATTCCAATTACATTCTAGTCGGCTGCAGTCATCAATGGTGTCTGTTCTTTCGACATGTCCGAAAGAACAGACCCCATATCCATATAGGTATAATGTCTGAAGTAGTGCTGGAGGGAACTGACATCATGAATCCTGCAGGGCTGTCCATAAATCCGTAAGACTACAAGGGGGTGGAGATCTCTTCTGAACAGCATGGTGCAAGGCACCCCAGATATGGTCAATAATGTTCATGTCTGGGGAGTTTGGTGGCCAACGGAAGTGTCTGAACTCAAAAGACTGTTCTTGGAGCCACTCTGTAGCAAATTCTTGACGTGTGAGGTGTGGCGCTGTCCTGCTGGAATTGCCCAAGTCCGTCGAAATGCACAATGGACATGAATGGATGCAGGTGATCAGACAGGAACCTTACGTACGTGTCACCTGTCAGAGTCGTATCTAGACGTATCAGTGGTCCCATATCACTCCCAACTGCACACGCCCCACACCATTAAAGAGTCTCCACCAGGTTGAACAGTCCCCTGCTGACATGCAGATTCCATGGATTCCTGAGGCTGTCTCCATACCCGTACACTTCCATCCGCTCGATACAATTTGGAACGAGACTCGTCCGACCAGGCAATATGTTTCCAGTCATCAACAGTCCAATGTCGGCGTTGACGGGTCCAGACGAGGGGTAAAGCTTTGTGTCGTGCAGTCATCAAGGGCTCACGGTGGGCCTTCGGCTCCGAAAGCCCAGATCGATGATATTTCGTTGAATGGTTCACACGCTGACACTTGTTGATGGCCCAGCGTTGAAATCTGCAGAAATTTGAGGAAGGGTTGCACTTCTGTCACGTTAAACGATTCCCTTCAGTCGTCGTTGGTCCCGTTCTTGCAGGATCTTTTTCCGGCCGCAGCGATGTCGGAGATTTGATGTTTTACCGGATTCCTGATGTTCACTGTACACTCGTGAAATGGTCGTACAGTAAAATCTCCACTTCATCGCTACCTTGGAGATGCTGTGTCCCATCGCTTGTGCGCCGACTATAACACGACGTTCAGACTCACTTAAATCTCGTACTCTGCCATTGTAGCAGCAATAACAAATCTAACAACTGCGCCAGACACGGTTCAATCCCGCGTCCGGCCATCCTGATTTATGATTTCCGTGATTTCTCTAAATCGCTCCAGACAAATGCCGGGTTGGTTCCTTTTAAAAGGAATCCGATGAGACCGATGACCTCGCTGTCTGGTCTCCTTCCCCAAAACAACGCAACCAACTTGTTGTCTTATACAGGCGTTGCCGACCGCAGCGCCGTATTCTGCCTGTTTACATATCTCTGTATTTGAACACGATGCCTATACCAGTTCCTTGACGCTTCAGTGTATATATCGATAGAACAAATACTGTGCTAGACCAATTCGGGATGGCTCTGTCAATGGCACTTAAAATTCTACTTTAAAAATCATTTTGTAGGTAGTAGGAGACAAACCGACGCTCTCCGTCGACGCTAGGCGTCGTATGAAAGACGTAATGAGCAGGATTTGTTCGGGCTGACACCAGCTGCACTTTGCAAAAGTAAAAACTCAAATATCTGCAGAAACAACAGAGCAAAAGACCCACTGGAAAGACATCCGGTATACGTGTTACCGAGTAATAGATCTCCAAGTTAAAGATGTAGTTTACAGTTTTATACTTTTAAGCACCCAGGAAGTGTACAGAATTATAAGTATATTGACGCATAGAGCAAACCATTTCCAGTTTGAGATATGGCATTCTGTAGTGATAAGTCTGTTCAGAATATGAGGTGACATGCTTTTCCACTGACCAGAAAAATCAGGCTACGAAATTCAGAGGTTGGCAACTAATTATGCAATTTCTTTGACACACGTTCAGGAACTTCAATCCGATAGATGTGTCACCTCCTCTAGATGTGTTACTATAGCGAATACAGAACTGCATTAGAATTCGACAGTGAAAACCCATCTAAACAAGCCAGTTTCACTGCCAAAGAACTAAAACTCTACGTAATGTCAAAATTATATATTTTATCTGCTGCCGTTTGATTGAAACTGTTCATATTTGCTCTAGATTTAGGTACGAATAAAATTGCCTGTCCGCAGCTCGTGGTTGTGCGGTAGCGTTCTCGCTTCCGACGCCCGGGTTCCCGGGTTCGATTCCCGGCGGGGTCAGGGATTTTCTCTGCCTCGTGATGACTGGGTGTTGTGTGCTGTCCTTAGTAGGTTTAAGTAGTTCTAAGTTCTAGGGGACTGATGACCATAGATGTTAAGTCCCATAGTGCTCAGAGCCATTTGAACCATTTTTTTTTAAATTGCCTGAGGTTTTTTGGGCAACTTCATTATTGGGAGTGCTTATTTCTGGAGTCTCTCGCCACGTTTGGCTCTGCGGGGAAGGCGTGTTTCAACAGAGCCACGCGCCCACTGATGACGGATATGTGTCCGCCCCTGTCAGGCAGCTGTCAGCACACAGGGCAGCCAAAGCAACGGAAACACGAGGGCGCTCTCGCAGCCGTCACGAGACCGGCCCAGTGCCTGCCTGGTCAGTACAGTACGTAGGCCAGCAGAAAATGTCTCGCAGTCGCAGTAAATCTACTTTTAGGTAAAACTCGCATTTATGTCTTCAAAGTCATGTGTTTGGTCAATGCATTCTGTGCAACGTTTTTTGAGTAAACAGATACTAGCTCTGATGTGTGATTCTGGAAGACAATAATTAAACCCAGCTACGATGTCAATAACCTCTTTACTGGGTTCAAAACGTTTCCCAGTCAGTAACTGCCTTAATTGAGGAAACATGTCGAAATAACAGTGTAACCAATGTGGAGAGTAAGTTAGATGTAAAATAATCCGCGCTTTAAACTCTTCAGTTTTCTTATTCTCGAACCTCCTTCCAATACCACTATGAAAGATGAATATTTATTTATTTGCAATTTATGTCACTTCTCACGTATCCTTTCATTAAAATGATCCAAAAAACATGCGTAGTATTTGCTAGCTATTGTTTAGTCTTTTCTAATGAGAATCGAAGTGAGTACAGTAAAAACGTTCTCGAGAAGGAAATAGTAGTCGTAAGAGCAGACTGAACATACAGAAAATCGAAATAACTTTCGATGAAATTGAAATCAAAGTGTCAACACTACACTGCGCAATCCACCGTTAAACGCATAGGAGAGAAAGGATAAGTGGGAAGAATACAGAGAAGACCTCTTCTAGGGAGAGAAACTGTCTGCTGACTTGATAGAAGAAGAATTGGTTGTCGATTTGGCAAAGCTTTATACGATCTGTAGTCGAACGAGATAGAAGGTATAGGTGACATTTATTCGGAATTTCTATAATCACTGGGAGGGGGGGGGGGGGGAGGAATAACAGCCAAACAATTATCTAAGTTAGTGAGTAGGATCTGTGACAGGGAGGGCATACCACTGGACTTTAGAAACAATATCTTCTACACAACGCCTAAAGTACCAAATACAGACAAGCCCAAGAACTATCGTACCATCACATTAAGAGCTCATGTATCGAACTTGCTGACAAGAATAATATAAACAGAAATGCAAAAGAAAACTGAGGCCCTGTTAAATGACGATCAGCTTGACTTTTGAAAATGGAAAGGAACCAGTGAAGCAGTTTTGATGTTGCGCTTGATAATGGCGGCAAGACGAAAGAAAAATCAAGCCACTTTTCTAGGATGTGTCGACTTAGCAAAAAAATGGGACAAGGCAAACAAGTGCAAGATGTTTGAAATTATCAGGGTAATAGGTATAAGCTATAGGGAAATGGGGGGTGATATACAATATTTACAAGAACCAAGAGGGGAAATATATGGAAAATAGAGAAATGATTGGATCAGAAAGGGATATTAGGCAAGAGCTCAACCTTTCTGCTCCGCAGTTTAACCTGTAAATCGAAGAAGCAATGAAGGAAATCAAAGAGAGTTCCATACATGGGATTAAAATTCATTGATAAGACTCTCTGATGACAGTTCTATCCGCAGTGAAAGTGTGGAATAACAGCAGAGTCTGTTGAGTGGAATGGTCTAATCACAACACTCTATAGATTAAGTATAAACCAAACAACAGAAAGTAATGTGAGGTACCATAAATGAGGTTAGCGATAAGCTTAACATCGAATTTGGGAAGCGCGTAGTAAACGAAGTGAAAGGATTTTGCTACCTTGGAAGCAAAATAAAGCGCGAGGGGCTAAGGCCGCCTCCGTAGCCGACTTCTTAGAGGCGCTGCCTTCTGTGCAGGAGCCGGGTTTGATTCCTGGTACCTTCTCTATTTTTTCTGAGATAGGGAGGTCTGAGTTACGGCCTACTCAGCATCATGAGGCCAAATGTCGAGCTGATTGAATAAAGAAGCAGCGGCGTTGACAGGATTCATCTGCTGGCAATAACGGCCGGAGGTATTGGCTACACACTGATCACATGTCACACGATCATACATCGCTCCTGGTTTCGCCTTGTGGGCAGCAGTCGGTCAGTCGGAAACTGATCTGTGAGTTATGGTTACGTTTTTTTATGGAATAGGCAGGGTGGCTATAAGAAGGAGATTTACATAGGCATAGAAAACATTTCCAGGTGAAGGAAGTCTACTAGTAACAAACGAAAGTCTTAATTAGAGGAAGGAATTTCTGACAGCGTACATTTCGGGCAGTTATCTTGATGGAATTGAATGTCAAATTAGGGAAAAAGAAGTGAAAATGGATAAGCTTAATTTGAGAATTGAAGCGTTTGAGACGTGGTGTTACTCGAGGAGGCTGAAAATTAAGTGGACTGATAAGATAAAAGATTACAAGGCCCGCCGTTGATTCGGTGAGAAAAGAAATATGTGAACAGCACTAGAAGAAAGGACTGTATAATAGGACGTGTGTTAAGGTATCAGGCAACAGCTTCCAGTGAACTAGAGCGAAGAGTAGAGGGTAAAAACAGTACGGGAAGGCAGAGACTAGAATACATCCAACAAGTGATTGAGGACCTTGTGTGTAAGTGCTTCTCCGAGATTAAGAAGTTGGAACAGGAGAAGAAGTTGCGGCGAACCGTATTAAATGAATCGTTAGACTGTTGATCCAAAAAAAGTAATCAATGAGAAGAATCCAATTTGCACTGCAGAAAAAAGTAGCCGTAACGAATTGGGCTGTTACAACAAGATTTGCCCTTTTTGGTGCAGAGCTGTCGGCTTCGAACCACTGCTTTGACCGTCTTTTCTTTTCTTGGCTTGCAGTGATAGGCCCACGTCTCATTCACAGTGATAAGCTGGCGCACCAAAATAAGTTGAATATTTTTCGAAGTGATCCAGAAAGTTCTGAGATAATTGTTGCTCTCATTGTCAAATACGTTAGCTTTCGACAAACGTGGCAATCTTCTTGCGTAAATCTACCTCAGAGGTAATTCTTGCCAAACTATCACACTCTTTCTTCGCTTATGCCTTTACCGTCACCTACTTCAGAAACTTTTAACTGATAATAGTCCAATATGCCACTGTGCCGCTTTCAGTATCTTAATATGTGGTTTTATATGTTGCATATACTCCTTGTGGATCCACGTAACTGCCGGCCGGTGTGGCCGTGCGGTTCTAGGCGCTTCAGTCTGGAACCGCGTGACCGCTACGGTCGCAGGTTCGAATCCTGCCTCGGGCATTGGTGTGTGTGATGTCTTTAGGTTAGTTAGGTTTAAGTAGTTCTAAGTTCTAGGGAACTGATGACCATAGATGTTAAGTCCCATAGTGCTCAGAGCCATTTGAAGCATTTTTTGATCCACGTAACTATTGGAAACGAAGGAGCTAGTTCGATACTAATTATCACTTACTTCAGATGAATTTCAGTTGGCGCTAACTGTCCAGAAGCTCTTACTTCATTTTATGGAAATAACGTAACATGAATATTTTGGGAAACTAAATCTATTCCACGGGGAAAGTTGACGCTAAAAACACGTCACTGCCCAAAATGAACAAATATAATGGAAAAAAGCAATCTAAATCAGCACCATCTCTGTATAAAATTGAAAAAAAATATCTCCTTGCTTTAATATGTTTCACTCGACTAAGTCTTGCTACTATTGAAGATCTTACTCCTTCATTCTTGCGTCATGTATTTAACAATGTAGAGTACGGACCATTCTGAATTTTTGAGAGAAGCCAATACCTCGATTATCCAGTTTTTCTGCTCCTCGAGCAACCTCTACGGTTTGGAGGGCACGTTGCATAGACTTAAGTGGGAAATTTAAAAAGGTGGAAATGCCACGTTGGAAAGACCAGGGCAGCATTTTAATTCGATGGTTATGACTAAGAGCCCCACGTTTTATTACCGACCATACGGCTAGGACAACCTGCTCGTAACTACCCATGCTTCTCTCCCTCGTATTACTTCTTTCTAGCCTGATGTACTCTTTTCTGACGTGAACTGGTTTATGAACTCTGCAAAAAATGTAATACTTCCCTGCTAGACTCGTTTCTATTGCGAAGCAACAAGCTATTTGCTGACTTTAGTTTGTGTCTTGTATGTATGTATACTTTCTAGTGTTCATTCGCATCTTCTCATGCCATCGCAGGCTATAAATTATAGTACAAAGCAATAAAGTTTATTACAGTCAAAAACTCGCGAAGTAATATTCCGTGCTATGGATAGCATCCTCGCTTGCATAATTATACTAGTTAAATTATGCCGTAGCTATTTGCAAAGATATATCAGATGAGTTCATGATGACGACCGTTTTGTCGAAACCAGTATACTAACCATGCTATATTGCTAACTTCCACTGTGATACACTGTAAATTCATAAAGCACGTTTGCATTGCTTTTTCTTATTTCTTATGCTATCTACCATTCTATGCTTATTTGTTTACTTCAGAGCTACTGATTATAGAGGGTGTCACATAATCCCACAGAACGTAGTATTGCTCAAAACGAGAAGGAAATTTTGTATAATGGTATGTCCGGAACCCAATACCATTTCAGATACAGATCAATCCATTCTGGCATTGCCATTTATATATTACCTAGTAGTAGACACTAGAGGCAGTGCTGCGTGTAGTTAGCATGCATCCTGACACATCCTTCCGCCGTTCGTCGCTGTTAGCCTTGCGCAAAGACAACGACCGTCGCTTGTATACGACGGGGCACCACCTCTTTTTCTACGGATCGATCGACAGTACCTCACCACAACGTTTCATTGGCGATGGATTGGTCGAGGACGTCCGGTGTCATAGCCACCCCGTTTACCGGACCCGGTTTCTTTGGATTTTTGGCTAGGGGACACTGAAAGGCATTGGTGTATGCGTAAGCCATCGAAATCAGACAGCTGTTACAGGAACGTGTGACCAACGCATGTGACGCAAACCGAATGGAGCCAGAGCATTCGAAGTAGTTCACTGCGAAGAAGGGATATGTTTCAGGATGCGTGCTAACCACATGCAGTAGTGCCTCTACAGTGTCTACTTCTACGTAACAGCTGGGAATTGCAGAACAGATTGGCCCATGTGTCAACAGATATTGGTTTCCGGACGTATCGTTGTACGAAGTTTTATTCTAGTTTTGACCAGTACAGCCTGTTGGAATAGGTGACACTTTTTTTAAAACACTCTATTATACGGAGCAGATGTATATTTTTGTTTCTTTTCGCCGCTGATGTCGACGTGCGCAACTGGCTATACAAATGAGGAGACGCTGGTGTCAACACAAAAATTAATCGAACTCTTCAGAAACAACAGGGCGGCTTATCCCACCGCTCTACCAAACATACTGGTATATGTGTAGTTTACATAGTGCCGTGCATGTTTTGTAATCTTAGGGACGTGACTGCTTTGTCAAAACTGCTATACGTAGTGGAAAAACAATATCTACGTCGTCGTTTTTGTCTTAACCTGATTGTGCCCGCACGTGATGACTACATATGAATTTACCTGCCTCAAATTTGTGTTCCTCAAAAAGAAATTTTAAACAGTCTGTAAATGAAAATTAAATTAGAAAAAAAGAACTACAGTTCTGTTTTAATGGAAATGGTCTTACTCCGTGTGGAAGTACCGAAAAACATTTTTATGCAGTGTTTGAAGAAATAGAACTTTCCGTCAATACTGAGATCTTTAAGGAGAATACTGTGATGAAGCAATTGCGGTGTGTGCTAGAGCAGGAAGGTGCGTAAATAAAACGATATCTCCTCTCTTTGACAAATAGTTCCAAACAATCCAGATGCACTTCCGTGGTACACGAACTTCTCATCAAAGATGCACAGCCATTGTACTAAATCGAACACACGGAGGATAAAGTAGTGGAAACAAGGAAGAAACGTGCCCGTCGTTCAAGGAGAAGGGAGAGAAACGAGCTTGCAAAGAAATTTGTGATCCGAAATCTGTAACCAAATCCTGTCTCGGCGCTCCCTTGAATATCCTTAAAAAGTTGGTAGATCGGCCCTCATTCCATTTCATTTTACGGTGTGACGCTATATTGCACCCAAAGTAATTTTAATCATACCACCACTGTCCACGGAATTCCGCGCTCCTACATCCAATCTGCGCTTTATGTGACATCATAAGTATTGCTTTCGATGGCCATCTTCGCTGGTCGAGGTGGCCGAGCGGTTCTAGGCGCTTTAGTCCGGAACCGCGCGCCTGCTACGGTCGCAGGTTCGAATCCTGCCTCGAGCATGGATGGGTGTGATGTCCTTAGGTTAGTTACGTTTAAGTAGTTCTAAGTTCTAGGGGGCTGATGATCTCAGATGCTAAGTCCCATAGTGCTCAGAGCCATTTGAACCATTTTTGATTGTCATTTTCACGATTTGAGATACTATAGTTTTAAGAGGATGTCACGATTAACACAGCGTATAGTTTCGTGCATTATAAGCACTGTGACGGAAGTGTCACAATGAGTTAATGTATTTTTAGTTGCTGCAAAAATTCTTACTCAGACGACGTTTTGTTTGCAGTAAGGTAGGCTATCTATGGGTTTCACTTGGCAGGCGAATTAAGCGCGTAAATAAAACTTACTGTCGATGTATCGAAGTAATTTCATTTCTTTAATTTAAGGTGACAATTGAATCATATTCGCACTTTTTTTTTGGCTGAAATGGTGGAAGAAGACATGGGCGTCTTAACCCGGCAACTCCTCTCTGCTTAGTATGGCACTTTCGTCTCCCGTCCAATGCGTCGGTTGTGAATTATAATGCCGTCCTAGGTAGCTACTAATTATCTTATTAGTCATATGCGAAAATCTTTAAAACGTCTCCCATGGCAGGACATCATCCCATTTCCGACTTGTCATAACTAATAAAACGTGTTTCACGGCTCACATTATAGTTTACATCCCTGTTCTCACTTTTCTTTTATTCATATCCCTTTTATCATTTTGTGCCTCAGTTAAAGGCTTGAGACGATTTTCGACGTTATAAAATGTCATGAGAGATGGTATTTGATAAATGTATGTCGGTAACACGAACTTACGCAGTGGCACCACTATATAAGTCAAAATATAGAATCGCGTCGTATTTTTTATTACATGTGATAAAATCACCTACAATACAGTCAGTTGTAATCAGAGTCCGTTGTACGATCCACCATCAATGTCCAAAGAACTGGTTCTCCCCTCAAGAAGTATTAAGTAAAGAACGCCTGGGACTTAGGCAACCCAACTAACTTTACTGCAGCGCGGCTTGCATACTTCGAAAGCTGATTACCGATTCGGCGTTATGACTTAAATTTTTGTTGGTATCTTTTGACGTATCACACTCACCATTGATATGGCATTTACATACTTACAGTCGCTTTAAATAATAAGCAAACAAAATTTGGTAGTATAGTACCAGAATATCAAGAGGTTACCAAATGATTCGTATGAATACATTGACGTTTAAACGGAAGCTTTGTAATAAATACTAATCACAAAACATTGGCAATAACAGTTCAGAACCAAGATCTACAGATTAATTTAATTCTCTTAATTGCCTTTTTCATTTTAGTATTTATCTACACAAATTGCCGTTAGAAATATATAGCAATAGTAGTGGAAACATTATGTGCTGAAGACAAGGGAAATCTTAAGGTTTATAACCTTTCCCTAAATAAAATAATAGGAAACAAAATTTTCTTTGATTAAAGTTTGAATTTGTATTTACGATATGGGAAGACGAAAACGTTATAATTAGCAGTTTCGTTACGTAAGTTCAAAGTACCTAATTTGGCTTCAGTTAGACGCAGAAGTGCTAAAATTTAAAATGATTCCTCAACTAATTATTTTCATTGAAGTTAGAATGAAAATTGTGTACAATTTTTATCCAGCTATTCTTGCCCGGGCATAAAATTTTTCGTTAGCAGTACGTCAGTAATTGACTACCAGCGAGAAATTTAAACTGTCGCGTTGAATGAGCATTGGCTTAGAAAATATCTGGTTATTATTTGCTGCATAAAAAATAAATTCACCTGTACATGATCTATACTTTAAGAACATACGATTGTGGCTGTTGGTATGTGATCGAATGTTTTAGTCAACGTAATGCTACCAAATTCTGAAATTCTTATAAGCGCAAAGAAATTCTTGTATATTTATCAGACGGATACAGTGTCAAATTCCTTGAAATAAAACAAGTTATTATCCGAGTTAATTGTTATTCAACTAATGAAATCACGCTAGTGGACGAAAGCACGTGCTTACATGCTTGGCTCAAGATACGGAAGGGAAGAGAACAATAATAGTCGCTTTTTATCATCCATCAGAGATATTATAGAGTTCACTGATATTAGATCAGCCACATTATACACTATATGTATTTTTAGATACGCAATCATATTATTGTCCTTCCTTTGATTTTCATAGAATTACATTTCAAGTTTGGGAAAAACTGTAAGATTAATAATTATCACTTTCCATTGCAACATTAATAAATGATGATTTTGCGTTACAGGTTTGATAAGATTATGCTTTCAAAGTTACGCACCAGCACAATCTGGAGCTCACCGACTAATGGTTCTCTGATTCATTAAAGATCTGAGTAATGTGTTCTAAATCAGTTATTATTTTTTTGTTTTCCAATTGAAATATAGTTACAATGATTAATTGGAATAATTTCTCATGTCTGCAGTTTATTTTCTTGTGTGCCTTACGATGCTACAATTTGTCGTCGGTATCGTCAGTGGACGAACTTAATTTTGAGACTTCTAGAATGACAGATTATGTAATTGCTAAGCTTTCATGTTTGTTGAAGTGAGGTCTTAATGAAAATATAGCCTAATGGCTGCCTCTAGTCGTTTAATTCGATGCCCTCTTGCGGCACAGCTCCCTGCTGGGGTCGTGAAGTGTATATATAGTGAACGTATCAAGTAGAACACGTTTCAGTTATTTTGCTCGTCTCTTGCGGATGCTTGGGTATGTTTCGTACGGTCTTCCAGATGTTTTACATGCATACGATATCTTAGATGCCATATTCCGAATGTTATAATAAGTTATGGTTTCCATGGATAGTCTACTTTCGTTGATAGATGTTGTAATTGTTAATCAGCAGCTTTACTCCCTCAAAAACATAGTTCACAACATGACGTTAAGAGTGAGCCAGGGCAGGGCACTACTTTATGGCGTTTGCAAACAAGGCTGCCGTAGGTTGGGTTTTCATTGAAGTTAAAATGAAAATTGTGTACAATTTTTATCCAGCTATTCTTGCCCGGGCGTAAAATATATCGTTAACACCTAGACGTACTACAAAGAAATTGCAATCAACTTCTATTATACTCCTGTTACCTGCCTGTCGCCAAGACGAATAGAAAAGAAATAATAGGCTAGCTTATGAAAGTTAAGGCTGAAAATAAAACAATTTACAGTTATTTTGCACTCGAACGGAACAAATAAATAGACAGCCACTTGATTTCAAGTGACTGGCCCAACCGCATGTTCTGTGTTACCAAATATAAGAAGCAATTAGAATGGCTTCGGCAGTCTCTTCTTTCAGTTTTTACACATCTGTTGCACTATATTTCTTTCCTCCTATCTTTTGTATGCTACTGTTTCATACACCTGAAGATGGGTTTTAAAATCCCGAAATCGGTCGTGGTTTGAATAAATATTAGTACAACTGAAGTGGATCTCTTAAATTAATTAGCTTTTGCTTGGTTACAGCGAGGACAGTAATTTTGTAACTTCTTTGTTTAAAACAGATCATCTTTGCAGAAGATGTTAGAAATTTGCACAGTTGTGCACCGATATGTAGCACTGCCCCCTACCGGCGAGTGTAGGATCGACAAGCCAACCGCTGCAGTCGCGGCGAGATACGCCATCTGGTGACGTAACACGTTCAACATCAGCCATACACTTTTGGGTTATTTCTCGACGTATGTGGCACCATTTGTCTTATATTAAGTTACTTGCAGCGGCGTCTACATCGTTTCGGGTGTTTTCAAACGTTAGTAAGAATTACCCTCTATGTAACAGAGCGATCGCTATTGAAGTAATGCTTCATTCTGATGTCTGAGAAACTGTACAGAAGACACACGGCCACAAGGCGGTTCTCTGTTCAGCCCTGCTCAGGCGTTCTGAATACATGCGGATGGCGAGGAGTGGCAGAAGGAGCGATTCGGTGGGAAAGGCCCTCGCATGTGCGTGAGTCCCTGCACAAAGCAGCTCTTGCCCAATGAGAGATCACATCTGAAAGACTCGGTCTCTAGTCAGCTATCGATCCCACTTCCCGTGGGAAATATTAAACTAGTGAGGCAAGACGGAGCTTCAGGGTGAGCAATGTCAAAACGGCTTACTCTCTGTCGGGTAATGTTTACACAAAACTGAAAACATCACCACTTTATTTGTTTGCGAGGTTATCACAGATTTATCTGCCTGTGTTCTTTAATTGCAGTGGCAAAATTTCATACTCTCGTGCAAGAATCAATAGTTGCTGTGACAAAATGGTGTTTCTTGTTATCGCGGTCAACACAAACCGTAACTTCAACATTTTTGGACTTTAAAACAGTATCAGGCAAACGTGCGAGACTTCAAATCTTGAGTTCACAAGTATCACAGATCGAGCTCGTTTAGCTTGCGGTAACTAAAATTTCAAAGAGGGTTAGGAAGCAGAAGGACTGATTCAATCTGTCTGAAGGACCAAATGAAGTAGACAGAAAGTGTTACTTTATGGAAGATGATTTCAGTGCGTGATATAGTACTTGCTATGTGTTTTTTAAGGTACCGAAAAAGTCTGCTTCATTGCTGAGAGATGTGCCAAGGTAATCATCAATGTATTTGTTGCAAACAAATTTAGAAATGAAATGGAAAATTTCTACTCAGTTTTCGTAATCGCGCCGTCCACAGCCAGAATCCTCTGTGGTGCGATCATAGAATAGTGCTACGGATTGTCCCAAAAACCGTAAACCTAGCCCGAAAAAAAAATTAACCACATTGCTCAACCAGCATTTCCGGTCATCTGTTTCCGGAATGTCTGTCCGACGCGAAGTATACAAACGTGACCTCTTCCGCACTAAAGGACTCGGAAGACCCAACGGTGCCGACAGTCCGCGGTGTCCTCCTCAGCCGAATGGCGTCATCAGATGGAGAGGCGTGGGATCAGCACACCGCTCTTCCGACCGTTGTCAGTTTTCGTGGTCTGCAGCCGCTGCTACTCAGCCAAATAGCTCCTCAACTGTCATCACGAGGCTGGACGCTCCCCCGAAGATCAACACCACATGGCGGCCCAGATGGTCACCCATCCAACTGCGAACAACGCCTGACGGTGATGCAATTGCAACCGGTGTGTCGACCAGACACGGATGTTGCCCACAAGCTGACCATGTATGATGATTTAGAAACCGCAGACTACTGATTACGTCGAAGAATTTGTTACCACATAATTCGCTACAGTGCTATGTAGGCTCACGGTGTTGCACAGACAGTAATAATGTGAACCTCTAAGCCTGCTTGGAACCGCGTTTGGCGGACGCCCCATCACATGTTGCTCTGCTACTTCACACTGTCAAAGAACTGAATGGTGATATTGAGAACCGCGGCTTCATGATTTTCGATGCGTCCTATTGTTACCCTTTCGAGGAAAACGGGAAGTCTGAGATTAACAATTTGTCGTTTACATAGATAAATTACAATCAATTCTTACAGGTGAATTTTAGGTGAGAAATTTCTTCCTAAAGTTTACAAGTGCTTGTATATATATGAAGACTGAAACGACGAATGAAAACGTGTATCGAAGGCAGGATTCGAGCCTGGGTCCCCTGCTGTAAGTAGGCACACGTGCTAACCACTACACTACCGTGCCACAGCAGCACGAGTTACCGTACCACGCCTCTGTCGTCGATCCAGATTCCCATTCATGCCTCACCCCACTTGATGTTACCCGTAAGCTCGAACAGCATTGCAGCATTGGAAAAGCACTCCAGCACCGAACGAAATTGGGGATCCTACCTGAAACCCAAGTGTAGGTCCTTTAATCAAATGAAACTATATGATTCCAGAGACCTTTTGATGCCTCAAACATCTATGATGTATAAGTATGTGACGAATAAAATTTTGTACTAAGACCGGATTTCGAACGCGGGTCTCCTGCTCATTAGGAAATGCTAACAACTAGCAAGTGGGCTGAGACGTGAATGGGAATTTGGGCTGAGGAGGGAGGCATGCTAGGGTAGTCTGTGCGATTGTGCAAAGCCACGGTGCCAGGGTGGCGTAGTGATTAGCGCATCTTCCTAGTGAGCAGGACATCCGGGTTCGAATCTTGCCCTTGTTACAAATTTTCATTCGTTGCCTTAGTCTGCATATATACATCATAGATGTCTGAGACTCGAAAATATCTCTGGAACCATAGAGCTTCATTTGATTGAAGCACTTAAAAATGGGAATCCTGGTCTTGGTACATATTTTCATTCGTTGCTTCAGTCTGCATATAGACTTGAAAAGGTCTCTGGAACCATATAGTTTCGTAGAAGTATTTTTTTTGCAAAGACGCAGTCCTTCTAGTGGCAGCTCCGCAATGCATTCTAACGGCAATATTGAGAGCTATTTTGGCGAGCATACAGATGACCTTCAGAATCTATTGCCGCCCACTCAGTCGTCGGATTTTAAAGTTGTCGAACATTTGGTCCACTTTGGAGAAGAGGTTATCGTGCGGACTTCGAGCTCTGTCATTACAGAAGGGACAAATTTCAATAGTCTTCCGTCGCGTATGACAAATGGTACAAAATACTCTGAGAACAATGGTCAAATTCTGTAAATTAGTCCCACTGCTAATTACCAACGGACACAGGTCAATGGATGTTAGATGTTGCACTGAATAAGCTTTTATAAGTGTTGCTGTTATTTTGATAAACATGTGAGTAAAGGAGAGAGAACATTACACAGACTATCGCTGCTTAGTCTCACCTGCCTTCAGACATTGCGAATTCTGGTAGCTCAACCGTCCGCCAACATTTATTATTACTTACTGATGAAGAATCAGTGATGAACGCTGTGTCCATAAACGATGTCAGCTGGCTATTTCCATTGTTTAATTAGTCGGCTTCTTCATGTTCTTTCGTTTGTTGAAGTATTCTGTAGAAAATGTTGTAAACATTATGAATACAAGCCTTTGTTTGTTTTGTGCTATTTCTTGTGAGTCCGCAGCTGAACATCACTGTGTGGAGGAGTCTTTCTTCAAAACTCAGACGCGCAGATGATCTCTGTGCAGATAAGCTGCATGCTATCCGCATCCACAAAAACATCAGCAAGTCTATGATCCGCATCTTCGGCCTTTGAAATTTTTTGAACCGCTTTAACCTGTTCGGTGCCCCGGATATCTAACAACTGACTTACCCTTGGCACGAATTATGTTGATGTTCGTACAATCCTCTTTAAAGTTTTGCTGTGAATTAAGAACTGGACGTTTATGAATGCCAAACATATCTAATTTAAGCCTATTTCTCACTGTGGCACACAATTTTATTGTTTATTTATGTTTAAGATATTGTGACGAAAAGAAATTTAGCACCCAGTTTTATTTGTTCCTATGACGGACCTCTTAATTTCAATTGCATGAAGCTAGATTGTAAAGGCAAATCATGATTAAATTTTAATACAGCATAAGCTGCCACTTCATAGGACCTTGTACACTAATTACATGTAATGTAAATATACAAAAATTATGTTTCGATTTTCATACTGTCCTCTCAATCATATACAAAAAGTCATTATTACTGCAGGTATTGGAAGATAAATCCACAGATGTTCACATCTGCCCAGAATATTACTCAAAATTTGTATCATCATGTTTTCTGCTATATTAGCAAGACTTTTGCGTCTCCATTTCGTGCGATCCTTTACTTTCTTATTAATGCTGTGGTATGTGCTGCCATCCATCACATCATAAAGTATCTGAAATCTCTTAATTGCTCACCTCCTCTTCCCATCCACGTACCTTTAAAGACTGTTTTTGTAAGCCCGTCCATCTTTTTTAATACATGTCAAATCCATTTCCTTTACAGCGTCAGCAATGTAGTCCACTGTAATGTACAAATGTAGCCTGTAGATTTTAATCTCTCTTTCCCTCCTTCCCTTCCTCTCTCTCTTCTCTCACTCTCTCTCTTTCTCCCCTACCTCCTTCCGCCCCTCCCCAGCTCCTCCCCCCCCCCCACAGCTCTCTCTCTCCTCCCCTTTTTCTCTCTTATTGTCTTTCTCGTTTTCGTCGGCCGTGCATGATGGGTACTCATCCATCCTGCATGCAGCAATAATTATTTTCTCTTGCGTCAGAAAACAATATCATTCGTTGATTAGAAACACAATTAAATACCGATTAGTTTTGAAAATGTGATGAACTAGGATAATATGTACCCTTCGATCACTGGTAAATTTACTTAGAGACAGCTATAATATTTTGACTAATGTCATTCAGATATATTTCCTGGAAAGCTACTCCAGCATTCAAACTTAGGCCTTTGTATTGTTTATTGCGAAAGCGAATTCAGTGCTTTCAGTCTTCAGTTATGTAGTTTGTTGTAACTTTTGAGAGCGCATGTAAAACGTTATAATTTTGGCGTCCACAATTCCCTGCAATTACCACAAACGTAAAAGTTGTCCTTCCTTTCAACCTTTTATGTGTATTTTCAACAAACACAAGATGAAGCACAATACGTTCGCAAAGACACAAAACAACAGTAATCTGCCAGCTGTAAACTGGCCATTTTCAAAATCGTCATAGGAGAGCTCTTGGTGAACTAAGCGTTCACGACATTTATTGACATACTCACCATGATAATCGGTGTTTGCCATCAGCTCTTCTTAGATCATTAAGCAAACCTCTAACGCCGTTTTATGAACTGTTTGCTTCGTTTCCTGACCGCTGACTGTACGTTTTCTGGCCGTGACGATATGTCAATGTCTCATCACCTACCACCAGATCGAAAACCGAGTTTTAACGGTTCAAATGGCTCTGAGCACTATGGGACATAACTTTTGAAGTCATCAGTCCCCTAGAACTTAGAACTACTTAAACCTAACTAACATAAGGACATCACACACATCCATGCTCGATGCAGGATACAAACCTGCGACCGTAGCAGTCGTGCGGTTCCAGACTGTAGCGCCTAGAACCGCTCGGCCACTCCGGCAGGCTAACCGAGTTTTAATTAGCTTCGAACGCTGGAAGTAAATATGAGCACATTTCCCCTCCTTCTCTTCATCAAAACAGGACTCAACTGACGAGCTACATACGTAGCACACACTTTTCGACACGTCTAGGTTTTCACCATCTTCTGCGCGTCTTTGTGACCACGCTTAGATGTGCAGGTAGCTCTTGTATTGTGAAATATCTCTCCATGCGAATCAGCTTGACTGTTTGCTGGTGACTTTTGGCGGTGGCCGCAGTTGATGGTTTCTACAGTTGAGCTGTTTACCTATAATGCTGGTATCTCCTTCCCTAGACTTCATCTACCTGTGCACGTTCAGTGGTGTCATATCTTTACATATTCTGCAGCCTTTGGTGAATGTCGAACAGCTGACACGCTTCACACACCAAAAACGCAGTGACAGTATTACACTACTGGCCATTAAAATTGCTATACCGAGAAGAAATGCAGATGATAAACGGGTATTCATTGGACAAATATATTATACTAGAACTGACATGTGATTACATTTTCACGCAGTTTGGGTACATAGATCCTGAGAAATCAGTACCCAGAACAACCACCTCTGGCCGTAATAACGGCCTTGATACGCCTGGACATTGAGTCAAACAGAGCTTGGATGGCGTGTACAGGTACAGCTGCCCATACAGCTTCAACACGATACCACAGTTCATCAAAAGTAGTGACTGTCGTATTGTGACGAGACAGTTGCTCGGGCATCATTGACCAGACGTTTTCAATTGGTGAGAGATCTGGGGAATGTGCTGACAGCGGTTGAACATTTTCCGTATCCAGAAAGGCCCGTACAGGACCTGCAACATGCGGTCGTGCATTATCCTGCAGAAATGTAGGGTTTCGAGGGATCGAATAAAGGTTAGAGCCACGGGTCTTAACACATCTGAAATGTAACGTCCACTGTTCAAAGTGCCGACAATGCGAACAAGAGGTGACCGAGACGTGTAACCAATGGCACCCCATACCATCACGCCGGGTGATACGCTAGTATGGCGGTGAGGAATACACGCGTTCACCGCGATGTCGTCAAACACGGATGCGACCATCATGATGTTGTAAACAGAACCTTCATCCGAAAAAATGAAGTTTTGCCATTCGTGCACCCAGGTTCGTCTTTGAGTACACCATAGCAGGTGCTCCTGTCTGAGATGCAGCATCAAGGGTAACCGCAGCCATGGTCACCGAGCTGATAGTCCATGCTGCTGCAAACGTCGTCGAACTGTTCGTGCAGATGGTTGTTGTCTTGCAAACGTCCCCATCTGTTGACTCAAGGATCGAGACGTAGCTGCACGATCCGTTACAGCCATGCTGTCATCTCGACTGCTAGTGATACGAGGCCGTTGGGATCCAGCACGGATTTCCGTATTACCCTCCTGAACCCACCGATTCCATATTCTGCTAACAGTCATTGGGTCTCGACCAACGCGAGCAGCAATGTCGCGATACGATAAACCGCAATCGAGATAGGCTACAATCCGACCTTTATCAAAGTCGGAAACGTAATGGTACACATTTCTCCTCCTTACACGAGGCATCACAACAACGTTTCACCAGGCAACGCCGGTCAACTGCTGTTTGTGTATGAGAAATCGGTTGGAAACTTTCCTCATGTCACCACGTTGTAGGTGTCGCCACCGGCGCTAATCTTGTGTGAATGCTCTAAAAAGCTAATGATTTGCATATCACAGCATCTTCTTCCTGTCGGTTAAATTTCGCGTCTGTAGCACGTCATCTTCGTGGTGTAGCAATTTTAACGGCCAGTAGTGTAGCTTTTGGTTGGAATACACAACAAAACAGTCACGAATAAAAACTAAAATAATAATACCAATATACGTAAATCCCTGTAGAGTTGCGCAAAATATAGTACAGTGTGAACGATCTCCATCAGTTATGAATTATTTGCGATTAATTCTGCATTTATTTCGATACTTAGCTCGTACGAGTTGAAAGCAGAATCAGTTATTCTCTAAGATAACAGAGATGTTAAATTATCTCGCAATATAGACGTAAGATTAATCAGTGGATCATATTCACTCCGGAGCTCTCCAAGGCCAATGTTTTGACTAACAGTGGAGCACAAAAATTCCACGTGCACTCTAGAGGAAAACAAATAAGAAACGGGGGCAGCGGTTGCGCCACGACGCAGCCCGCCGTTCGGCTATCGGTGTGTCTGGCGGTGGCTATCTGTATCCTCCACCTCCGCAGCCGCGACCCCTGACCGCCGGCCGCTGATCCGTGTCAGTGGGACAGGCGCGGGGTGTCGCCGTGACGTCACGTCTGGCTGCGAGCAGACCCACTCACTAGCAGTCCACACGCAACGACCCGTTCGTCAGGAAGCAAATGGAACTTCCACGAGAATAGTACAGTAGTCCACTGTAACACTGATGTACACGTGCTGGATTCGCCCCAGACGCTGGAAAGTACACGGCGTCTGAGGCTGTAACTTGGCTGGTCGGAGGTTAACCATCAATCGTTCTTCCCACGCGCCATTCGTGAACGGAACAGAGAAGGGGGGAAAAGATAATGGTAGCCAAAGTACACACCGTAAGATGGCTTGCTGATTATATTGTACGTGTAGATGTTGATTCATGTCGACGGCATATTAGCTAGTTTCCTTACCTACATTCGGGGCTTTGTACAGTCAAATGGGCAATGTTTGTCGTAATAAAAAAAAGAAAGGTTCAAATGGCTCTGAGCACTATAGGACTTAACATCTGAGGTCATCAGTCTCCTAGAACTTAGAAGTACTTAACCCTAACTAACCCTAGAACATCACACACATCCATGCCCAAGGCAGGATTCGAACCTGCAACCGTAACGGTCGCGCGGTTCCGGACTGAAGCGCTTAGAACCGCTTGGCCACAGCGGCCGGCTTGTTGTAATCAACGAATCAGAAAATTACCTAGAAATTTCGGTAGACCACTTACCTATAAATATCGATAACATTATACGCTGATGGTGTTGGAAAGTTGTTTCCCTATAGTTCTGTAGAATGCACACATAAGAAAATAAATACAATAAAACTGCCTTGGGGGTGAGGACTAACTGGGAAGATCTCCGCTACGGTTGCAACCAGCAGCTTGTTTATTCAGAAAACGAATATATGCCTATGTATATATATGTTTCCCTACTTCGAGGCACGTGTTTCATTTTTATCTATTGTTTCGAGAAACTGTAACAATACCGAAAGCGTGTAACAAAGAACGTTTTAAAAAGCTGTGTAACGAGCCATTATCATTGACGCATTGGAGATGGCCGGCATACGGTACGTCAGTGCTGATGCACGAGAGTCCGTTAAACTGTTATAGTGTCGCATCCTCTCGGTGAGAGTCGTCTTTGGTAACAGGCCACATGTTGCCATCTGTCACAAAATGGAACAAAACAAGGCAGCAAAGTTAGAGACGTATTTTGTGTTCACCCCGACTGAATTGAAAAGATGTAGAGAATGGATGTCACTGAGTTTGAGCAACAGTATCAGTATCAAGTTGCTTCGAGAAAACCTGACCACTGTCGTAATCTATGAGTCGTGCGATTTAAATCAGAACAAATGTCATTTCCCAAGACAGGAAAACACACCTGCAATTACACAAAAACACATAGCCGCAAACAAAGAGGATGATGATGATGTTTGGTTTGTGGGGCGCTCAACTGCGTGGTTATCAGCGCCCGTACAATTATCCAATCTTTGCTCAGTCCAATTTCGCCACTTTCCTGGATGATGATGAAATGATGAGGACAACACAAACACCCAGTCATCTCGAGGCAGGTGAAAATCCCTGACCCCGCCGGGAATCGAACCCGGGACCCCGGGCTCGGGAAGCGAGAACGCTACCGCGAGACCACGAGCGGCGGACAGACAAAGAGGATGAAATCCGGGATGGACTGACAAATGATTACGAAGGCAATGGAAGTCCTGCAGTGGTTGTCACCCCCTATGTGTCAGACAGCTCCCCATGGTCTTTTATCAGTGGTTCACAAGATTCTTACAAAAAATTCTTACTAATCACCCCGAAAAAAAGAGATTGACAATTAAGGTAATGGTCTATATGACAGCTACCATTGCAACAACAGCCAGAGAATGAGACTGATCGCGCTTTCTGTTCTGCTCGCCGTTATCATGCCAAAGGCTTTATCTAGCTGAATATAGCGGTTCTCGTCGCACCACCGATGTCAAACAATATCTGGCGAGGCGAGTACTTGGATGAGTAACTGTCCTAGGTACGCCACACGCTGTTGGCTGTTTTCCCTTTGCCGTTAGGAGAAGGCGTAAGGTCCCTGATCAGCAGTCTTTGCTCCAGTGGGCTGTATGAATAAGACTGAAGCACAAGCTTGGAAGATAAAAGTAGACGTCGGAGCGTTTACTTGTAAGCAGTAGGAAGAAGCTAAGCCTTTGCTTCAGACTGTATGAAAATCCTTTACCTGACTTCGCTGGGTTTTTCTCCCCACCAGACGTCCTTTCCTTTATGTGTTGTAAACGACCGCACGTGACTTGGCCATTAAAGATGTCCTTACCCGATGCAGATGAAAGATCTTAATGGAAATCCTATGCAGTATCTTCAAAATCTTCATCTTGTAGACGTTCGGCAACATTATGCACTACAATGGAACAAACTGTAATCACTGAAACATTCGATAAGGTAAAAAAAAAAAGTTTCTTGGATGATTCGTGACTCTCCTCTGACTCTTCTCTCATGGTTTACGATAGCGAGTCACCAACTAAGGCTCTAGGCCATAACCCCCATCACTCAAAAGAACAGTGTTTTATAATTCACTTAACTCTTCCCAGACATTTGAATTTCTCCACATTCGATTGTCTTGTACTGACCCGGGCCAGCTGGCCTCAACATTAGTGAACTGTTCTTTTCAATGAAGAAAATGTTAAAGTGATTCCAAATCATTTTCTGCCAGAAGATTTTCCTTCGATATGCAGCTGATCTAGAATTCGTCAAATTACAGTTAGTAAAAAAGAGCAGATTTTCTAGTAAGATCATGGAAAACGCTGCCTTGGCGATAAAATTTCCGTCGTCCCATATGATGTGACTATGGCAAAAAAAAAGAGCGGCTAAAACGTGTAAATTTGGAAGTACTATTGGTGTAACTGACTGTACGTACGTACGCATTCCAAAACTAATGCAGTATGGAGACGAATACATGAATGGAATGAATCACGCTAGTGTAAATGTGCAGGCTAAGTGCAATGTAAACGAACAGTTCACTAGCGCTTACGGAGAAATTCAAGTGTCGGGGAAGTGCTAACTGAACACTGTTCTTTTGGGCGATGAAAGCCATGGCCTAGGACCCTGGTTGATGACATCCTATCGCAATCCAACGGAGGAGAGTCACAAATCATTCAACAGGCATTTAAAAAAAAAGGTCGTGTTAGAGTTTGGCTTGGTCAACTAAAGAGGCATTTTCCTGTTTTGCAGTTTGTGTGAAGAGTTTCCTTATCAAATGTTCCAATAATTTTAGATTGTTGATTTGTACCGTATAATGTTGTAAAACATTTACAGGATGAAGATTTTGAAGATATTGCATATGATTTTCGTGACGATAGCGATAATGATGAGGAACGTGTAACTGAGAGGGAAATTCTTAGGAGAGGACATGATAAAAGAGAAATTACAGCTCTAATACAAAATTCAGGTTTTAACTATTTTATCTATGAAAACATACAATACTGTTTATCGTCTATTTCAAGCTGTTGGTTCAAAAGGCTCTGAGCACTATGCGACTTAACTTCGGAGGTCATCAGTCGCCTAGAACTTAGAACTAATTAAACCTAAGTAACCTAAGGACATCACACACATTTATGCCCGAGGCAGGATTCGAACCCGCCACCGGAGCGGTCGCTCGGCTCCAGACTGTTGCACCTATAGCCGCACGGCCACCCCGGCCGGCAAGCTATTGGTAACACAATCTAAAGAACAGTATATATAAAACTATTTTCACTTTTCGCCTCTTGGGCATTCTTTTCGTAGTTCATGTGTACGTTACCGAAGTTCATTATCGCAGCTTCTATTTCCCATTTGCACTCTTGTCAATTTCTTTTTCTCCAGTAGCACCAGCCTGTGTATAATTCCGTGGTAATAAGCACCTTCGTATTTTGCTTTCTTCAGAGATGGTGGCCTGTGATATGAACTTTCTTTAGACGGAGAGTTACTTCGTGTTTATTTCTTTTTGCTTCCGGAAGTTGTGATTTCTCTTATAATTCATGATACGTTTCCACAGCCTTGCTTAAAAACACTATTGTACTTTCTGCACATACCGAGCTTTCAACTGAATCGGATGGGGACAACTTTAACTGACTACTCACATCTGCTCACTTAGAACAAACAAAACGAAAGGAAATCTTACGACCGACAAAACAGCGAAATCAAATGCTTACGTGACAAAGGTTGGTTGGTTGATTTGAGGGATGGGACCAAACAGCAAGGTTATCGGTCCCTTCGGATTAGGGAAGGGAAGGGGAATGAAATCGGCAGTGCCCTTTCAAAGGAACCGTCCCGGTATTTGCCCGAAACGATTTAGGGAAATCACGGAAAACCTAAATCAGGATAGCCGGACGCGGGTTTGAACCGTCTTCCCGAATGCGAGTCCAGTGTGATAACCACTGCACCAGCCCGCTCGGTAACAAAGGTTGCTGAAAAATGCAGATCACCATAAGCTTTTGCTTTTGTGTTAGACGTAAATGGCAGGAAGTTTAAGGTTATTCATACAGTATGAAGTAAAACCTTCGCGTTTTCCTTTTGCTTACAAGTAAATGCTCCGACCTCTACCTTTATCTTCCAACATTATGCTTCAGTTTTGTTCGTGTGGGCCTATGTGCTGGCACTGAGTTTTGGCCTCTGCGTTCTCTCATCATATACGAGTACAAACATGATACCACACGACGCACGCCTGTTACAGTCACCTACACTTACCACATTACACTTTAAAATACAAGCCTTAGACTTCACGAAGGAAAGCGAACATTTCGAAGACGGCTGAACATGCCTTTCGGCGTTTCCCTGAGAACAATGCCATAGACTTTACTTTCGCTGTTATTATATCTCTCTGCTTCACCAACTACCGGATACCACACAGAGGTGCGGAAAACAATCGCTACTGCTAAGCTAACTGTTGGGATTTATCATCGTCGTGTGGCTTTGTTTCTCTGTGCCGATTTTTATATTCGACAAAACGGACCTAGCAGCACATGAAGAAAAAGTATAAAGGCTATTACGATCCTGCAAGGCAAACTGGGGAAGCCTCGGGAAACGTGTGAGCAGCCTCAGTCCCGAGAGGCAGTGCTGTTGCTGCCGCCGCGTGGGCAGCGCAGAAAAGACAACACCGCTCCCTTCCATGACTAACTGTCAGTCACGTTTCTATTGTGATCCACATTTAGAAGCGGGTATATAATAATGAACCCTCTACATACTGTCAACGAAACCACAGAACGAACTAACGAGTAGCATTTGCCACTTTATGTGGAGTTTATAGACCATGATAGAGCGTTTGATTCTGTAATAATAAAATCTGTTTGATAGCAGTTGGAAACCAAACCACAGACTCAACTTACAACATTTTGTTGGGAATATACACAAAATTACACCAAGAGTGTGAAAAGTTCACAAATTGCGATAGCAGTTAAACAAGGTAATTACATTTCTCACAGCATTGTAAGAGGTCTCAGATTATCAGCTGAAATGAAGAAGGAATATGCATAGATGGGCCTTACCTGAACCACCTTCGATTTGCAGATGTCACTGTTTTGTTTTCTTCTAATTCAGAAGAACTTCATCAACGTATGGAGGAACTGAACAGAACAAATAAGGCAGTAGGTCTGAAGGTTAACTACAGGAAGACCCAAACAATGAACAATTACTATGTCCACATGAATATAGTAAATATTAATGATGAAATATACAGTTTCCGAATCTATATACAAAAACTGGATGAGCAAAGTAAACAAGAAGGGGAGAAATACACTACTGGCCATTAAAATTGCTACACATGAAGATGACGTGCTACAGACGCGAAATTTAACCGACAGGAAGAAGATGGTGTGATATGCAAATGATTAGCTTTTCAGAGCATTCACAAAAGGCTGGCGCTGGTGGCGACACCTACAACGTGCTGACATGAGGAAAGTTTCCAACAGATTTCTCATACACAAACAACAGTTGACCAGCGTTGCCTGGTGAATCGTTGTTCTGATGCCTCGTGTAGGCAGGAGAAATGCGTGCCATCACGTTTCCTACTTTGATAAAGGTCGGATTGTAGCCTATCGTGATTGCGGTTTATCGTATCGCGACATTGCTGCTGCGTTGGTCGAGACCCAATGACTGTTAACAGAATATGGAATTGGTGGGTTTAGGAGGGTAATACGGAACGCCGTGCTGGATCCCAACGGCCTCGTATCACTAGCAGTCGAGATGACAGGCATCTTATCCGCGGATCGTGCAGCCGTGTCCCGATCCCTTGGTCAACAGATGGGGACGTTTGCAAGACAACAACCATCTGCACGAACAGTTCGACGACGTTTGCAGCAGCATGGACTATCAGCTCGGAGACCATAGCTGCGGTTATCCTTGACGCTGCATCACAGACAGGAGCGCCTGCGATGGTGTACTCAACGATGAAGCTCGGTGTCCGAATGGCAAAACATCATTTTTTCGGATGAATCGAGGTTCTGTTTACAGCATCATGATGGTCGCATCCGTGTTTGGTGACATTGCGGTGAACGCACACTGGAAGCGTGTATTCGATATCACCATACTGGCGTATCACCCGGCGTAATGGTATGGGGTGCCACTGGTTACACGTCTCGGCCACCTCTTGTTCGCATTGACGACACTTTGAACAGTGGACGTTACGTTTCAGGTGTTTTACGATCCGTGACTCTACCCTTCATTCGATCCCTGCGAAACCCTACATTTCAGCAGGATAATGCACGACCGCATGTTGCAGGTCCTGTACGGGCCTTTCTGGATACAGTAAATGTTCGACTGCTGCTCTAGCCAGCACATTCTCCAGATCTCTCACCAACTGAAAACGTCTGGTCAATGGTGGCCGAGTAACTGGCTTGTCACAATACGCCAGTCACTACTCTTGACGAACTGTGGTATCGTGTTGAAGCTGCATGGGCAACTGTACCTGTACACGCCATCCAAGCTCTGTTTGACTCAATGCCCAGGCGCATCAAGGCCGTTACTACGGCCAGAGGTGGTTGTTCTGGGTACTGATATCTCAGAATCTATGCACCCAAATTGCGTGAAAATGTAATCACATGTCAGTTCTAGTATAATATATTTGTCCAATGAATACCCGTTTATCATCTGCATTTCTTCCTGGTGTAGCAATTTTAATGGCCAGTAGTGTAGCTTAGAGTTCATTTGCGAAATCGAAAGCTTTCAGAAGTGCATTCCCAGCGTGCCTTAAACTGCAAGTCTGCAATCAGTACATAGAGACGGTACTAATATACGATAGTGAAACATGGACGTTCAGTACGTTAACAGTTAAAAAAATTCAGGGATTATCAGCGAGAAATGAAAAGATATATGCCCGGCAGTTGAAGAAGGGACATAAATGACAAAGAGAAAGAGAAAAGATGGAAGTTGAAGACTGCTAGTGGCTGATTAACAACCAGAGATGGGCTGGCCACATAGACAAAATGATGAGAGACGGGCGAAGGAGATTCAGTGTTGCATTCGCCTTGACAGGAGAAGTACTGACTGGGCGACCTTATGAAATATGACAGACATAACAGGCAGAACAAACTTGGACGCCAAAAGCCTCAATAACACAATTTATGGCGAAATCTGGAACAGGTTCGTATCCGGCTGCCGGCTGCTGTGGCCGAGCGGTTCTAGGCGCTTCAGTCCGGAACCGCGCTGCTGCTACGGTCGCAGGTTCGAATCCTGCCTCGGGCATGGATGTGTGTCATGTCCTTAGGTTAGTTAGGTTTAAGTAGTTCTAAGTCTAGGGCACTGACGACCTCAGGTGTTAAGTCCCGTAGTGCTTAGAGCCATTTTAACCATTTTTGTATCCGGCTGTGCGTGATATGTGGCTAATGAGAAAATTCGTGTGAAAAAGTTAAGAAACGGTACTGGAAAAGTAAGTTCTTATAGTAGCTTTAGTATAACTGTAAGTAAGACGACAGCACCAGGAACTATGACAAGCTGTATAAAGTAATTACCATACCCCCACTGCTAAATAACTGACACCCTTATATTAGGCAGAATTATTATTATAAAAAGGCACTTAAGATAGCACATAACGTGTAGAAACATGACAAATTAACTGTGTCCTGCACAAGGAGGAATTTATCTTCAATAGACCAGTGAAACCCTGAGTTTTCCGATTGTCAGTCCTTTACGTGTGTCAACGGCGCATGTTTCAAAACCTGTATGTGGTTTACCTTCCCTCAGGTGCCTTAACTCAAATACGCAATGAAAAATTGTAAACTTACTATACTAACTCACGTGCTAATGGCCGACCGCTTCGCTTTTCTCTGCTCAGTGGTATAGTTGAACGAGGGCATGTCGCCAACATATCATCCTCTCGTCAGCTGGTACCATTTTTCGAAACCAGAGCTGCTACTGTGCCTTCAAGAATTTTCTCTCTTATCATCACGAGAATGAGTGGACCTCTTCGCCATTTTCATACCAAAGAAAAAGTTGTGCTGCTATCAAAGGTCAAAGCCTTGTCCCACGAATGTGTGTCAGATTCACACAACTATAGAGGCGAGCACTTTTGTATTTTTTGTATTTTTTTTAATATACAACAGGTTTCATGTGAAGTTTTTCATCTGTATTCCCAAGTGTGAAGCCTCTTCCACGCTGTAAGATGCAGAAGCTACAAAATTTCAGCTGAACTGCACGGGTCGCCAGCCGCTCGAACGTCACGGTTTTTACTGCCAGTCGGCAGAGTAAAGGAAACGTGTCCAGCGCAACCAAGCGTACGCGTCACGTACTGCAGGAGGCAAGTGACGCACTGTTGGGCGTGGCCATTTCTGTTTCCACACTGAAACTACACTGCGATGGTTGGCTTCATTCGAATACCTGAGAGATACCTTAGACGCAGCCTACTAAATATTCCTTTATTTTCTTAGCAATTCTCTGCTGCTCAACTACTTTGGAATAAATTAGTCTATTTTGCTCCATAGTTTTCCACGTCACTGTACATTGGATGTCCAAACGTTTTATAGACCTTTGTCGCTCCTTATTCTTCTAAAAGAATTATCTGAGGCAGCTCTGCTACAGCCGAAAGTACTTTTCGCTCCATGATCGAGTAGTTTAGTCAATTATAAAAGCAACACCGTCTTGCTGCAATGAAGTCATGGAATTATCTTAGACAGTGACAAGGAAAACGTCCACAGTTCGCAGTTTTACCATTCTGGCCATATTTGTAAATGAAAATGACAATTCTGTAGGAAAAACTTCAAAGGAAATCGTAAGAATTTATATAATCCTAATACATCTAATTCTGTAGAGACGGGGTGCTAGCTCGTTGGCCGTTACAATTTTCAACAAAAGCATTCACCTGGTGTTACGCAGACAATAAAATCGTGGAACTAGAAGTGTTCGACTCTCCCAGCAAATACACAAGAGCTATTCAGTGTACGGACCTACACGACCCTTTTAGATGCGGTATGAAGTTCCTTACCTAAAGGTTCCATATTACAACGCCAACGTCTTACAACTGCGGGATCTTTTGCCACTCTCGCGGTACCCAGATGCACTTCCTGCCGAAGGAAGAACGGGAAATTTATTAAATCTCAAAATTCGGTAAAATATCTTTTATTCTATAGTCTGATGGTGGTGATATAGAGAGGGATAGATTCCGCTATCCACCTGCGGAAGCTGTTTCCCCGGGGGCTCTTGCACAATATTATAGTGAAATCGTTCCGTGTAGAAAATCCCTCCACCAGGATTAACCATGGGTTTTAGTAGAAGAGGCACAAACATACTGCATAGCTTCTAGGGACAATGTTCTGATGCTACCGTTTTGACGCAGGAAAAGTGTATCAAGCTATTCTGTATGTGGTACTGTTTGCTGTTTCGAAATTCAATATTTCTATCAACTGTGGTCAAA
This sequence comes from Schistocerca piceifrons, assembly GCF_021461385.2. Taxonomy (NCBI): domain Eukaryota; kingdom Metazoa; phylum Arthropoda; class Insecta; order Orthoptera; family Acrididae; genus Schistocerca; species Schistocerca piceifrons. The sequence continues at coordinate 708,341,353 of NC_060138.1, forward strand.
GAGAATTGTCAGGACTGCGGCTGTGCACGATTGTGCTGGAATGCATGCGGAAAGCAGAGATGCCACACTGGTGAAAAATGGGGATCAACGCTGTAGTCTTATTATGTTTCTAACAGAGGATATTGACACATAATGTATTAACTTTATTACCGCTCTCGGCTGTACGCGAGAAGATATCTGGAAGATGACGTTAATGCATGGTCTGTCACCGTACTAGGCAGCGAATAAACAGCACCATTCTAATACAGTGTCCTCGGTTAACAGTTACTGGGAATCCTTAATCTGCAGCCATCGACGCTGTCTGGACTAAAGGCTTGATACACTTGTCAAGAAGAACTGATCCATGGGAATGATGTGCTGTTATTGAAATTCAGACATCGTATAGGTGAAATAAAACTGAAGCAGGAGACAGTAATTGTGCTTTCCTGGACAAATGTGGGCTCAGTTTAATTATTTTTCTTTTGGGGTTTGTTCTTTTTAAATCACGATACAGACGTCGGTATGTAGTGTCAGAAACGAAAGGTGTGGGATCCTGCCTATTCAGTGTGAGAACTCGAAAGACCTTTTTAGATGTAATGTGACGCGCTTGCAGTATATTTGCTATCATTTATGAAATCTCGTCTTATTTTAACAACAACTACAAACTATGGAAGCCGTTATGGTCACTCTTCGTGTTTTGAGTAACTACAGAGTGTTAAGGAGAGTAACTAGGGTTGTGACAATGTCGTCTGAGGAATTAAAGTCTTCTAGTCTCGATATTTTACTTTGTTTCTGGCATCTCGGCTGTAATTAGTAAAGATACGCGGCCCGAATCAAACATTCGTGGGGCCCTATTTTACAATAACGTGTATCTAGCAACAAAAATCTGCATTTAAAAGAAGTCAACTCACGTTGGTAGTTTGACAATGTTTAGTCTTCCTGCTCAGAAACAAATAAAAATAATAGACAGTAATATGTCAACATGTACTTAACTTTAACTGACGTTCGTGAATTCGTCAGTCAACTAAGTGAAGTTGGCTGCTTACCTTAGGGGCAAAGGGGTAGGTAGCTGGGCCAGAAGATGTGAGAGGGGGAATATTTCATTGTTTGCTTTCCAGTATTGGCAACCGAAAGGCATGCGCGATCCTTACCGATCAGCTGCTATAGTATAAATTTTGACACGGAAGTCACGCGGATTCGTGAATGCGTATTAGCGCATGCGCTGTTGCTTCAAATGCGGTACTTATTTGTAGCAAGGACCATTGAAATAAACTAAGGCTGTTCTAGTACATCGTAGTGAGTAGGGAAAAAAATGACGTTCAAAATATTTAGTAAACATTTGTGGTTGTGTCTCGTACTGCATTATCCATTTAAAGATAAGTACAGTTATTGTTATTAATCGATTAATCACCCGCTCACACTGGCAATCCAACAACATTTCGTCAGGTAACTACACTGTCACGATTTTGGGCTCGCTGGGGGTGGCAGCATTCTGAAACAGGAGCAGTCGACACGAAGTACTCCAAATAGCGCAGGCTTTTAACTCTCAGTACTTGGGGGTTGGTGGCCAACGTATCACGCCCTTACAATAGCTAGTCCACTGGGGGCTCATAACACTCTAATTTATGGAGGTTGCTGGTAAATGCTAAGATCAGTACTTGAGTGGCCGGAGCTGGCGTCCCACAGGCCAAAACATCACTATTGGCTCTTTAGCAAAAAAGTCTAAGAACCGCTGCTCTAAGTGATAAAGACGTAGACAGGTCATTGACACCAGATGTGCAAGGATACCTTCCGAAACTTAGTACTTACTGCCTTCTTTCCGTAGCATCTAGTTCTAGATTGTCGGTGGGTTTTCTCCAGATTGCCGTAATGCCTTATTACGGCCGAGGACACACAAACAGCGATAACTAGACGATCAGTGGATTTTGGTGAACGTTTTGGTTCTGTACGACTCAGCTTACTGTGATTACGTAGGCTTTCCCGGCGTAATAAGTCTTGAAAGTCTCTTCGGGTTTGCTGCCGGATCCTAAAATCAACTTGACTCGATATTTCGACGATCCAACTGGTCGCCATCTTCAGGAAAATGCTGCTTCTCCTGATGAGTCCCGCTGAGAATTGACGCAAGATTGCAAATCGACGTCCTATATAGGCCACCCTTCAGTACACGGCGCAAGCGCCGCCCATCGCGGTTTCTGCCTTCCAAGACAGGGAGGTGGGGCCGCCCTTAGTGAAACACTGCTGGCTACGATATATCGCACCGAAGAACGTTCAGTTTTGATGCGAGATAATACAGGATTCCACGTCTTCCTAAGAGGAAACCCATTGTCTCTGTTGATTAAATTATCAGCCAACCTAATTTCAATCGCCTCTTTATAGACACTGTTCCAAAAACCGGAAATGTTGGGAACTACCACAGTTTCATCAAATTTCATACTGTGCCCCTCATTTAGACAGTGTTCTGCTACCGCCGATTTTCCGGCTGTTGTAGCCTCGTATGACGGCGGTGTTCCACACTGTCATGCACTGTGCGAATCGAACGACCAACGTAAGCCTTCCCACATTGACACGGAATTATGTACACACCGGGTTTCCTAAGCCCCAAATCATCTTTCACAGAGCCGACCAGAGCCCTAATCCTAGAAGGTGGACGGAACACACTCTTAATATTTAAATTCCTAAGGGCGGCGCCACCTCCCTGTCTCGGAAGGCAGAAACCGTGATGGGCGGCGCATACCCCGTGTACTGAACGGTGGCCTATATAGGACGTCGATTTGCAACCTGGCGTCAGTTCTCAGCGGGACTCATCAACAGAAGCAGCATTGTCCTGAAGATGGCGACCAGTTGGATCGCCAAAATATCGAGTCAAGTTGATATTAGGATCCGGCAGCAAACCCGAAGAGACTTTCAAGACTCAGCTTACTGATCTGTACCTTGGCGAACAGACAAACTGGTATCATGCAAGCAGCCGTGATGTAATTGTTTTGATAATATGGCCCCTCCCCACTCTCACCAAACACACTACTTCCTTACTCGGTCGTTGAGGGGTGGACTGTGACGTATCGCTAAGGCTGTTTGCACCCGCGGAGTGCGCGGCTCGTGCGAGTATAAAGTCCAGCGTGGCGGCGGCCCGCACACAGTGGCAGTCGTAGTCGCAGAGGCACAGGGACAGCGGCGGACGAACGGCCATCCTGCAGCCCAGCACCACCGACACAGATGGCTCCGCCACGCAACGGGGAGGACCACTCGCCCAAGCGGCTCTTCCGACTCTTCAACAAGTACGTACCGCACCGGTCAGTGCCTCCCCGTCCCGACTTCTCATCCCTGCGTGAACTTAGTGACGTAAAATGAGAAGAAGAGTGTTTCGTACAAGGTTTAGAACATGAAGCTGTATTCAGAAAGAAGTGTGATGGGGTATCAGTGTGTGGCAAAACTTCACGTGGGCATTTTCAACATGTACTGATGCCCCAGTGTGAACTGCGGATACAATGCATCACCCACAATGCTAAAAAGTGGCAATTAAACAGTGTGTTAGTCATGGGACAACTAGAGGGCATGATCATAAATTATACTTTATTTGTTTCGCTCTTATACCCCACATCAGAACTCTCGGACACTGGGCATCCGTAGTAATCAATTTAGGAATCAATTTAGGAAGTCACATCTCTCTTAAAACAAATTTCTCGATGTTATTGTATTAGGGGCATAAAAATAACGCGTAGGAACCCTTGTTGGATAAAAAATAAATAAAATAAACGTTTTTCTAGTCACTAATAGATTAACGATCTATTCATGTACATGTGAAACAATAAATCCACGTTAAAACCGACCACGACGTACAGTATTTCAATACTTTTACCAGTAAATTTCTAAGGGTGAGCAAGATTACTATATCTTTGCCAAGCATCATTATTTCCACCACGTTACAGTGTCGAGTCTGCCATGTTTCGTATTGCTGATGCTAACACCACTTCCTTCCTGTTATTGGTTCGACCTCGAATTGATGTAAAGCGACACGGTTCATTTATTTGCTTACAAGTTCGGTCGCTCGCTTGGGGCAAACTAAATAATGGAGTTTTCGTAGGTCTTCAGAATGTCTTCAGTCTGCTTTGTGAGGAACTGCAAGTAGTTTTGTAGCTTTGACTCACCATAAATCGGAGTGTTTCGTCGTCTTGCCCTTGAATTGTTATGAAAAACATTTATTAATCTGAACGGCTCTGGCTAAATGAAAATCGTGTGTGCAACGAAAGCGTGTAAGATCCACAACAACAGAAACTGACATGCCTACATCTATACATTCATTAAAAGTTCTCGATTATGTTTTACTCACCGTCGTACTGCACTTGTTGCACATCCAACACACCTGCCTATTACGGAAAGCTGACGGATCTTTATAAGAAGCCGTGTTCAACATGTAGCAGCATGCACTTCTATTTCTTTCGTAGGAAGGAACGTTATTGGAAAGTGTATCACCAACATGTCCCTAATTTGATGCTATAATGTCAGATATCTGATAAGACCTACCCTTTTCCTCTGAGACTCAATAGTTTCGAGAATCGTGTACAGTATTAAATACTAATGTATGAATGTAACGGATAGAGCGGCCCGACACAATAGTCACTCTTAAAAATGTGGTCAAAAACGGCAAGAAACAACGATACTATTCTGCTGGTTTTTTTTTTTTTAATGATCCAACAGAGGCTGTAAAGAATACTTCAGTAAGCCCAGGTTTGATTCCTTCTCACACTAATGACCAGCTGAACAAGCAGTCTACCTCTGAACCGCCTTGCTCGACTAAACGCTGTGTGCTTTAAGAAAAAGAAAAGTGTATAATGAATGCACCTTAGTGTGCTCTTTTATCCTTTGTGAAGCTCTTTCTGCAGTTGCGACTCCACTACTCCATAAACCTTCACGACACTGTTTTAACGGCTTTCTTGTTACTTGAACAGCTCAATCAGGGCTCTCGTAGACTGCCATTCTCCCCAACTTTGTCTGCATAATACTTATTGTAAGGCGATGTTAGGCAAATGTGCTCGATTACACTACTAAAAACAGTCGTTACATTAGTGATTGAGACGAAAGGACACCTGCATCTATCATTCACATTTTACGTGGGCAGTTATACGGCTGATAACTCCGGGTATTGATGTGATTTTATATTTGCTGATCTGAAGGCTCGTAGTTTAACAGACAATGTGTCTTTTAAATTGTCAGAAGAATTAATGTATTGAACAAAAGATCGGTACCGCCTGAAATATTACCTTCGATATGAATAGGTGCTTCATCGTCAAATTTATGTCAACCAAAGCTATCATCGTACGATAGGCGCAATATTCTTAAATGGATAATTTTTTGCATATGTGTCGTAAATAGTCTTTTGAGCGTATAATCCACAGGTTTTGTTTATTAAATACTAAAATCTAGAATGATGCATCAAAACTCAGTGGGAAGGAAGTATAGATATGGGCTTTTCATACGGCTAGAAAGGAGAAATGACCAGCGTAAGTTCGGAAATGTATAATTACGCAGTTATCTCGACATATACACTACGGGGAGCACGCCGACGACGGATCAGCCACTACGTATTTCGTTCAAGAATGCTCGGCGACTGAGTTGGTAACAGGCAAACTGCAGAGCCTAAGCTCTAGGAACTTTTAAGGTCCTGCAACAATCCTCGGTCGGTACTAGTATGCCTTTTTCTGTTCTGGGTTACTCCGTACTCCTCCGACAACGGTTTGTTTGTAATTAGAAAAACACCAAGCTGCACCGTTGTTTGGAGTCTAACTTAAACAATAGGTTCCCTTATGTCTAGATGTCTAAGTCAGTTTAAAGTTCGGACGCAATCAATTGTCTTTCTGCTAAGCACCGTGCCTAGTAAAGCACTGCGGCGTTCAAAGCAACCTGAGGGTTGAGAACATCTTTATATTGTACTGCGTGTCCTGATATCTTTGAATACTTGCCACTGACAGTTAGTTATTTTACTTCATGAGTAATTATTGTTGCGCAGGTTCTACACCGTCGGCAAACAGGCACTTTATTGCACACTTCACAGTTGCAAGATAGACAGGAGCGGACAGACTATTTGACCAAAACTCTTTAATTTAATCCTGTTGGACACTCCCTTGCCGAGACAGATTTAGTTTTTTGTTTATTTGATATTATTGATGATTTACTAACTCTACATGTGTACGTTTTAGCAGCTTGTGAGACGATATGTATTACACCTGATTTATTTTCTTTTTTTGTGCGACAATGACTGGTGTCCCGTGTTCAATCAGGATGATGTCACATCGGACGATTAGTCCAGCATGTGACCTGAGCGTAACACATCGCTGGTGGTGTCGGAGAGCGCTCCGATAATCACACAGGATAGCTCTGTAATTGTCAAAATCCACAACAATGTTGTTGTGAATGTCATTTCTTCTTCTCTCTACATGAGAATATATCTTACGTTTTGCCGCTGAATTTTAATAAACCCATATCTTACAAGAAAAATAATGCACTATCAGTAGCATAATCTTCAGAAATTTTGTGAGTAGATTGCTTAACGTGGAGTTACACTTAGTGTTTCACTGTCTTTTCTTGATATTCCATTAAAATTTAAAAGATAAAGATTACCTCTGGGTAGATCATCCACTTTTATTACATTCTTAAATTTTAATCTACATCTTAACTGTTTATCAGAAAAAGCTTAATGGAACTACCGCCGTTCCAATCAGTTTCCGCCGGACGATGTATACGGATCTGAAGTGTCACAACGAGAGAAAGCTGTGCCACAGATCAGTATTCTCTGCATTCACAATTATTACCAAATATAAAACTAGTATGAACAGTGTAGTAGTTCAGTGTATGCTGTCATTCGCGCGAGTAACCACGAGTCATCAAGTCAAATGATCCTTGAGCTAAGCTAGAATGCAAGACCCGAGACGCGTCGCTGGCGTACATACTGCTACATTACTTGCATATATGACTCTGAGCTTTTAACATTCTAAGTTTTAAGAAAATTCAACTAGTAAATTCTTTGTCTTTTGGAGTTGGACGTGCTCTTTTTCATCACGTCTTGATTTTCTAGTGCTTCACTGTTACTTAGATTTTATTTTTTATTCCACGCACTGGAAAACATGTTGTCGTATATAAAATACCTAACCGAAATTTGTGAGAAAAATACTTTTTGTTCCGTTTAATTTGGCTGTTTTGCTAATGTAAAGATTGTTTTCGGACAGTAATTATTGAAGGTATTTCAAACATGAGTTCTCAGTAAAACATAATCACGAAAGTTTGAAATCTTACGTCATCGTTTGTTCTGGACTCAAGAAATTCTTGTTCCAAAAATTTGTAATTTGTTTTACCGTCGATTTCGACCAAGATTTGGCAATTTCTCTTTGAATGTAAGGTAAATACTACAGTCGGAGATCCTCTCTCAAATATTGTCCACTGATAATCTCATGGCCCCTCTTCAACCCGACTAGAGTCTGTCTGTGAATATCCGAGAATTGCATAGTACTTGGTCTACAAAATTTGGAAGAGAATGAAAATAAAAGTTTTCATTTCATTCTTAAAATGTATTTTGGCAATTAATACAACGTAATTTTTGCAAATCCATATTTTGCATGAAGGTTTCAATTTATAAGGGCCATCTTGCGTTGTCATACAGCGTCACGTTAACCTCACAACTCGCTGCGTACGTCGATCCAGAAGAAAGGCAAGGACCTTGACCGTTAAATAACTGTCTTATTTGAAACATCCTTCGGACTATGCCTTACGTCAGAGAAAAAGATGTATGCAGTTAACCGTGAGCTTAAGATTAGTTCTGCGAAATCATGTTGTATGCACAACTTGAGTATTCTACCGTGGAATTTGTAAAAGTATCTACCAATTTTCCGCTCAGTGATGTACACCTGAGTTCTTTTTATTCTTTTTTCCTCTGAGGTTTCTCACCAGAAGCTGCCTGATGTAGTACGTTTTCCGTTGGGCGCCTCCAGAGGGGCCTGTGCCCCTTTGCCCTTGACCGTAGATAATTTACTCAAGGTTCTCGTCCCTCGCTTCGAGCTATGGATACACGAACGACGCCTGGCAGGTAGGCAATCGGCGTAACACGACGCTTAAGCCAGCTGGATAATTGCGAAATCAATGCGCATCGTGGCAATTTTGTTATTTAGCCGCTAAGTTGTGAGTTAATGACACCATGCGTCCGGTGTAGGTTATTCTCTGGACTACTTCACGTAATCTGATTGTTATTACAAAGTAAAATGTACAGGGTAATAATAACTGTTCAGTCACTGGAAGTAATATGAGATTTTTCACCTACGAACGCCTACAAAAGACATATCAGCACTTTTGTTACCATTCATAGAAGCTGTAGCGGGATAATGATGTGCTTTCGGACGTTCTGATGTCATATACTGTGTTATTCAACGGTAACTTTTGATCATTTAAATTTAAGAGAAGTACAGTGAAATAAAGTACTTAATGAACCAATCAGCAGACGAAATACAATCTTTTTCAAACGATGTCAACCACTTTGTTTCAGAAGCGGACATCGTATCGTACTCTTTGAAATGTTTCCCACAGCTATATATGTAAGATGTCACTTCATCTACACTGATTCACACCAACTAGGAAAAATAGTAAAAATTGAAAAATGGCTCTGAGCACTATGCAACTTCTGAGGTCATCAGTCGCCTAGAACTTAGAACTAATTAAACCTAACTAACCTAAGGACATCATACACATCCATGCCATAGGCAGGATTCGAACCTGCGACCGTAGCGGTCGCTCGGTTCCAGACTGTAGCGCCTAGAACCGCACTGCCACTCCGGCCGGCGTAAAAATTGAAATTCAGAACGATATTTGAGTATGTTATGAGCACAGTAATGCTGCACAAAACCACAAAATGTAGAGCAGCATCTATCAACACGCTGGCGGCGTTCAGCCGTAGCAAGCAGCTGCAGGTTTGAGAACAAGGCCGCAGTTCGCACTTGTAGAGCGAGAGAAGACGACGGGTGCAAAGAAGGCAGTCCAGTAACACTGAGTCATTTACACACTTCGCTTCGAAAGAGGGCCATTGCCAGACTGGGAGCATCTCAAACTGAGATACACGTGGACAGCTTAGGTGTTCGGCCTTCCGTTGTTGATTTTAGTAACAATGTCTAACCGCTGGTCCGTCTTCCAGATGACTCAATTAAGTACGCCCAAAACTTGTCTTCTACTTGATGCGGTGATGAACTGTTCAAATGTGTGTGAAATCTTATGGGACCTAACTGCTAAGGTCATCTGTCCCTAAGCTTACACACTACTTAACCTAAATTACCCTAAGGACAAACACACACACCCATGCCCGAGGGAGGACTCGAACCTCCGCCGGGATCAGCCGCACAGGCGATGAACTATGCACGCTGTTAGCTAGGCGAAGGCACACAAATGGGACCCTATTTAAATTACGACCTGCTCTTGTTTCTGCCGCCGGCCGGTGTGGCCGAACAGTTGTAGGCGCTTCAGTCTGGAACCGCTACGGTCGCAGGTTCGAATCCTGCCTCGGGCATGGATGTGTGTGATGTCGTTAGGTAAGTTAGATTTAAGTAGTTCTAAGTTCCAGGGGACTGATGACCTCAGATGTTAAGACCCATAGTGCTCAGAGCCCTTTGTTTCTGCCATTGAAAGAGACTGGAGGCGGCTATGGTCACCAAAAACAGTCTCTGGTCATATACCCCCTGTTAACGACAGAGATCAGCGACGACCGCATTACTCTCAACAACGAAGTTCACGCAGTTGCATAAATTCTTTAATGGCTACATCTGCTTAGACTCATAAGTCCATTTCAAAACCCACAGATACGTCACCATTTGCGTCAGGCTCCTGCTAGAAGTATCTGTATAAACGGACTTTGTGCGGTTGAATTAAACGAGCTAATTCCGTTATTCCAACGAAATTTTCTTGAATGAAAATGTTGGTTCTTCTTCCTAATAACATTTAGTTGCAAACTCCTCCCTGTCAAGGTGACTGGGACACTGCCGGGTGGTCGTGGGGATGACATAAGCAGTGTTTCACCGTCCGGCTCTATGATCGAATAAGTGCGTTTTCAGAGTAGTTTTCACAATACCAAAGGGCTCATAGCGGTAGCAAGCTAACCTTATCTCACGGGCCGAAGCAAGGCTGACACACTCATCTAACAACCAACACACCAATACGGAAAGTTGGCAACTTAATTTGCTTGCACCAATATTTGTTTACATCACTATCTGCGGCGTAATGACGACGCAGGCAGAGTGAGCTCCTTCGCGGTGAATCTCGCCTGGAGCTCCTCGACTGCAGTCCTGGGTGTTTCCTTGCTGACCATGTAGAGGAAAGGCATGTTCCCATTTGTTGTTGGAAATAGGGCTGCGGTCTCATGGACATTTTGAAAGTATAATCTACTTAGATTATTTGTCAGCTTCATATGCCATAGCCTGGGCAAAGAAAACGTGACCATGTAGGTGATAGACATTATATTATCTAGAACATCGTCGGCCTTGTGTTTATTTCTATTCTTCGATATAACTACGTTGATAGTCTCAAGATTCTTCTTATAATTACTGTTTACCTTGGCTGTAAATATTTAGTGAACTGTCGATAATGTACCAAGAACGAAAACTAAATATACCATCTCTGTCTCGTTCTGCAAAGATAATAAATTTCACGATCTAAGGACACTCAGAGCTATAATAATTTGCTGACGAGGTGATTTTAGTATATAGTGATTATCTGAAGCTTTATTAACAGGAAGTCACTGCCATTATATATGCGACTGCTCTTTCCGTCTTACATTGGTTATGACGAGAGCCCTACAAACTTTTCACATTTTAAGTTGCTCAGCTACGTGCGACAAAGAGAGAGGCTGCGCTTTGTCAAAGCAATATCGCTCAGGCAGCAAGTGCGATCAGCAGTTAAATTATTAGCAAGCAATGATCCAAGCCCTATGATGAGTCCCCACTGGCACAGAAGAATAGTGAAGTGGTGAAGTGGCTCTCGATGATTCAGATGCTTGGCATATCGTGGACAGAAACAGCTTGAACATTGCACACTAAAGACGAAAGGTGAAACCAAGAAGAAGCCCACCTGTAATTTACCTCTATTCTTTATGGATTTACTTGGCTGTCCGCATTACGAGCGTAGGTCAATATCAACCATTATTACATACCTGCTTTCTTTAGAAAAAAAAGCTTAAATTTGGTGTGAGCTTCCAGTACCGAAACCTCTGTCGTCATGGTGAACGAATGCGGAGGAGCCCGCTTCCTGACGACACAGATGCCGTTGGAGTTGAGTCGGAAACTGGGAAAAATTCGTAGTTTTCTTGTTGAACAATCTAACCCGGTACTGCCCGGGAATGACTTGGAAAACTATGGAAAAGTCAAATCAGGTTTATGTCGGACAAGGGCTGTTACCATGAGACCGGTCTCTTACATCGGCTCTGTGTCACTTAACGCACGATCTTAATTTCATCCCACTTTTACATGAAACATCTTTACAGGTACCGTACCTGAGATTTCAAGGATATAAAGATATTATAAAGTGGGCCATTAAATGTTGTTAAAGAACAGTTATGTTATTGCTTCCTGCCACTTGTAGCTTATATTATCTCTCTGGCCTAACGGTTTATCTTTTCCACCAAACACCACTGGTCAGCGTAAAAGTGCGACGCTATAGTGGCGACAGTCGTTTTCGTGATTCTTTGCGTTTCTGTTTCTGACAAGTTATGTGGGATAACACATAGCTAGACCCTTGCATTTGTTACTAGTAGAAGAACCTATGGAACAAGTCAGATACAAATTAAACTGACTTAGTACGCTTCTTTTTAATGAGACACGCCAGTGAATCGTCTGCTTCTTTCCCAACGCATTCGTGAATTTTTGCTCCTCTTGCGTCATACAACATCACGCTGTCTGCACTCACAAGACGTCCGACGGTACCCTACTGAGTGAACTGAACAGCTGAAAGCAATACCATGACAATGCAGTACATGATGAAGGACATATTAGTATTACCATTCCTTGACTGCTATTCATCGGAAAGCATTGTTCCAAACGAAGAAAGCTAAGCTCCTACTTGCTTAGTGGTTATGGATCCCGGCCTACGTGTGAATATGCTTATCTTCTACGCGTAAAGTTTATAGTAAATTACTGTTATCAACAATCTGCCTAAGCCTGACCTAGTCATGTCATTAACGCGTATGAAGCCTAAGCCGATGTTTTATTTCTGGTCATGTAATTCTCTCGCTTGACATCTTCTACTATACCAAGGATACATAAACTTTCAATGTTACATGCCACATCAAATTCCTAAGTGACAAGATAAATTCCTCAAACCTGCATACCAGGCTACGCAAAAGTTGCGACGACCGCGATACAGAATTAGCGCGCCTGCCAACACCGCTTCAATCTGGAGTAGTTCTGCCATCGGCCGGTAGATGGGGGACATGCCTTGAGCGCCACGAGTGTGTTTCAGAACTCGAAGGGCGGTGTTGTCTAATAAGAAATAGATCATTCTGGAATACGACACGTCGTCGCATACGAAAATCCGACAGTTTTCATTATTATCCTGTTCAGGCCGAGTAATTCTTCAACGCACTGTTTTACGTGTGTAGCGACGTCACCCTTGCTTTCATCTATGCAAAGATATGGCAGGTGCTATTCATAATGTAACATCCAGAGATGAGAGCAACGTTCGACTCTCGATCGAAGGAATAGCTGCGTATTGCTGGCTTCAAATATCAGATACCACTACGTCCACGTGTGATATTAAAAGAACTTTTAGGGGCATGAAAGATCTTTTGTCGCATGTATTTGGACAAAGAAAAACAACAGTTTCACTTAAAGGATTCTTGGCTGATAGCAGAAAAGTATTGACTAATACTTTTAGTTTTCACACCTTTCTAAACCGATTTGTTAACACATAGAATGTCGAGTACACTGTTTTCCTACGACTGGATGAACAAACTATTGCCGTGAAACGTTTTCATTTCGTTAGTTTTGTCAGTATTCTGTAAAAGTTCGGTGCGGCAGTACGATGGAAGTAAAAAGCCTAATTACACAGTTGTATTCGAGTGTACAACTTCTTTCTCTACATTTTATCACGTAGCCCGACTGTCTTCCAGTAAGCTCGGTTTGACTAGCATCAAAATAATTTTGTAAGGACATGTACGGATTACACTCAAGTGTCACATGGAAGCCTGACACATTCGGTTGTGTCTGTCCCATACCTGTAAACTAAAAACTGCTTTTCGTTTAGTCTGTGCATATTGTTATAGTGTCTTATTTCACTTTCGGAAACTGACAAACATTGTACGAAATTAGTTTCAAAGAACCGCGCGTGTTTGCTAGATAACAGCTTCTCTTATGATGAACAGATATGCTGAGTCGAAATCTTAGCTCAAAAAAAGCTTTTTGTCGCAAAAGCTTGTCCCGTGAAGCTCTGATACACAACTTTATCCAAGACAACTGTGCTTCCGTTCATCAGCATAAAGGCAGACAGCAAACATGTGCCGGTATGCAAATTTATGTCTTATTTTACAAGAGTGGATATTAAGATTCGTAGGGAATTTTACTTGAGATTACTTTAATTCTGCACGCAGGATTGTGCGAAGAAAGTGAATATGAGTGTTGTCTTGGATACGACTGATGAACGCAATCTAAAAAAAATTAAAAATTAAAAAAAATAGTTTGTCCAGGATCTGCCGGCCGCGGTGGCCGAGCGGTTCTAGGCGCTTCAGTCCGGAACCGCGCGACTGCTACGGTCGCAGGTCCGAATTCTGCCTCGGGCATGGATATGTGTGATGTCCTTAGGTTAGTTAGGTTTAAGTAGTTCTAAGTTCTAGGGGATTGATGACCTCAGATGTTAAGTCCCATAGTCCTCAGAGCCATTTGAATCATTTTGTCCAGGATCTGCTGTAACGAAGATCATCGTACTTTGGCGGTTTTAGTATCAGTTACCTGCGATTTTACGTGCTCTGACGCCTTTACTCTGATTATCGCTGTTAGTGCAAGTGTTAATCAAGTTCTGACCAGACGTAAGACCCATCAAAAGCCTTAACGCGAACTACGATCAATTTTGTATTAGTTGATCGAATGCTCTCAGTCCCATGTTTCGCTGATAATCGCTACTGTCCACAATGGCTGCGGTGTATAGATTACAAAAAGCAATCTCTGTTTTCTAATCAGTTAATTATTTGCATTACAATCACAAAGGATCTGTATTTTAAGAACTCACAATAAAATTACTCTTTCTGAGCAATTTTCTGATATTCCGTATCTTCAACACTAACGATACCATAAAAATACACTCTACATCGATTGCAGATCTTCAAAGAATCTGTAATACAATATTGGTTAGTAGTAGGGAGATACATATTACATTCACAACAAGCGTCAGTTAGGTTGAATGATAGACATTTACAAACAGTGAGTAATTTAAATTAATGCATTTTGTTTAACGGTAAAAATAAGAGCGAGAGAAAAACAAATTTAAATGATTCTACATCTACATCCATACTCCGCAAGCCACCTTGACGGTGTGTGGCGGAGGGTACGTTGAGTACCTCTATCAGTTCTCCCTTTTATTCCAGTCTCGTATTGTTCGTGGAAAGAAGGATTGTCGGTATGCCTCTGTGTGGGCTCTAATCTCTCTGATTTTATCCTCATGGTCTCTTCGCGAGATATACGTAGGAGGGAGCAATATACTGCTTTACTCCTCGGTGAAGGTATGTTCTCGAAACTTCAACAAAAGCCCGTACCGAGCTACTGAGCGTCTCTCCTGCAGAGTCTTCCACTGGAGTTTATCTATCATCTCCGTAACGCTTTCGCGATTACTAAATGATCCTGTAACGAAGCGCGCTGCTCTCCGTTGGATCTTCTCTCTCTCTTCTATCAACCCTATCTTGTACGGATCCCACACTGCTGAGCAGTATTCAAGCAGTGGGCGAACAAGTGAACTGTAACCTACTTCCTTTGTTTTCGGATTTCATTTCGTTAGGATTCTTCCAATGAATCTCAGTCTGGCATCTGCTTTACCGACGATCATCTTTATACGATCATTCCATTTTAAATCACTCCTAATGCCTACTCCCAGATAATTTATGGAATTAACTGCTTCCAGTTGCTGACCTAAATAAACTTGGCACACAGCGCATTGGAGTAATCAGGTTCGCTGCGTTTCCATGTCCTCGGTTTGCTTATTGTTTTCATGGTGAAGGTGCTAAAGAAAACGTTGTACATAGTATACCAAATACATTTTTCCCCTTTAAATGCCTCCTATAGTTCTTCGGCATTTAACCTAATGATGAGACCACACCTGTTCCTTGGTGGATAACTCAGGTAGTTACTGACATGTTCATTCAGAGGCTCATTCACGGGTAAATACCGAATCCTTTAGTGATGTGGCGTATTTCATAACGTGGCCCACACAGCTTTGTGAGACAAGCTGAGAATTTCTCGAATAAGAAAGCTGCGCAGACACATTCAGCCCATTGCAGTGGCTTGATGACTTACACATGGCGATGTCTCTGCTAACAGAAGATCTGTGTCCGGTGAATGCTTCTGTTTTGTTTGAAAGTACTACCCAAAACTAGCACGCTGTTGTTTTGATTCGAGACGAGCGGGATCGTGGCGTCGCTGGCAGATATTGCAGGGTGGCTGCGGGCCAAGTGAGCCGTGGGGACGGCTCTCTGAGGACGGCGACCCGCCGTCGGCGGTTGAGCAAGCCGGCCTCACTGTGACTCAGGCCGCGGGGGCGAGCGCTGCTCACATCATCCACTCACCACTGGCGAGGGCGTAACCACCGGCAACAAAATGCATGTTATACGAATGCGTGGTGTCCGTTCTTCAGTGCAGACGCACATTTACGGAATCTAAAATTAGCGGCTGTGACGACGTGGTCGGAGACTGAGGATACACGGCGCTAAGTGGGAATGTGGGTCAGCCGGAGAGCGTGCCGAGGTAGTCTGCGCATTTGCGATAAACACTGTGTCCACCTGGCGCAGTGGTTAGCGCCACTGGCTAGTAAGCACGCGATCCCAGGTTCGAGTCCTGGTCTGGCACACTTATTCACTCGTCGCCGCTGATTTCACACAAACTCTCGACGCAGCTGATATCATTAATTCCTTCTATCTCTTCTCCTTTCTCCCTTCCCCTTCTCCCTTCAATTCAAATAAAATGCGTAGTGCAGACTCGCATTGAAGCCATTCGTTAGAACTGGCGCTTCTTTGGCTGCTAAGGTTCAAATGGCTCTGAGCACTATGGGACTTAACATCTGTTGTCATCAGTCCCCTAGAACTTAGAACTACTTAAACCTAACTAACCTAAGGACATCACACAACACCCAGTCATCACGAGGCAGAGAAAATCCCTGACCCCACCGGGAATCGAACTCAGGATCCCGGGCGTGGGGCTGCTAAGGGATCTACATCTACATCTACATGGTTACTCTGCAATTCAGACTTAAGTGCCTGGCAGAGGGTTCATCGAACCATTTTCATACTACTTCTCTACCATTCCACTCTCGAATGGCGGGTGGGAAAAAGGAACACCTAAATCTTTCCGTTCGAGCTCTGATTTCTCTTATTTTATTATGATCATCATTTCTCCCTACGTAGGTGCGTGTCAACAAAATATTTACTTATTCGGAAGAGAAAGTTGGTGATTGAAATTTCGTAAATAGATCTCGTCGCAAAGAAAATAGCCTTTGCTTCAATGATTGCCACCCCAACTCGTGTATCATATCAGTGACACTCTGACCCTTATTGCACGATAACACGAAACGAGCTGCCCTTCATTGCACTTTTTCGATGTCCTCTGTCAATCCTACCTGGTAAGGATCCCACACCGCCCAGCAATATTCCAGCAGAGGACGGACAAGTGTAATATAGGCTGTCTCGTTAGTGGGTTTGTCGCATTTTCTAAGTGTTCTTGCCAACAAAGCGCAGTCTTTGTTTCGCCTTCCCCACATTATTATCTATGTGGTCTTTCCAATTTAAGCTGCTCGTAATAGTAATTCCTAGGTATTTAGTCGAATTGACAGCCCTTAGATTTGTGCGATTTCTCGTATACCCAAAGTTCGTCGGATTTCTTTTAGTACCCATGTGGATGACCTCGCACTTTTCTTTGTTTAGTGCTAATTGCCACTTTTCGCACCGCCGGCCGGAGTGGCTGAGCAGTTCTAGGCGCTTCAGTCTGGAACCGCGCGACCGCTACTGTCGCAGGTTCGAATCCTGCCTCGGGCATGGATGTGTGTGATGTCCTTAGGTTAGTTAGGTTTAAGTAGTTCTGAGTTCTAGGGGACTGATGACATCAGCTGTTAAGTCCCATAGTGCTCAGAGCCATTTGAACCATTTGAACCACTTTTCGCACCATACAGAAATTCTCTCTAGATCATTTTGTAATTGTAATTGATCGTCTGATGATTTTACTAGGCGGTAAGTTACAACGTCATCTGCAAACAATCTAAGGGGGCTGCTCAGATTATCACCTAGATCATTTATAGAAATCAGGAACAGCAGAGGGTCTACGTCACTACCTAGCGGAACGCCAGATATCACTTCTGTTCTAATCGATGATTTACCGTCTATCATTACGAACAGTGACCTCTCTGAGAGGAAATCACGAACCCAGTCACACAACTGTGACGATACTCCTTGTGCACGCAATTTGACTAACCGTCGCTTGTGAGGAACGGTATCAAAAACCTTATGGAAATCTAGGAATATGGAATCGATCTGAGATACCTTGTCGACAGCACCCATTACTTCATGGGAATAAAGAGCTAGGTGTGTTGCACAAGAATGACAGTTTCTGAATCCGTGTTTGTTATGTATCAATAAGTCATTTTCTTCAAGGTGAGTCATAGGAGACGAGGTACTGGCAGAAGTACAGCTGTGAGGACGGGGCGTGAGTCGTGCTTGGGTAGCTCAGTTGGTAGAGCAATTCCCCGCGAAAGGCAAAGGTCTCTAGTTCGAGTCTCGGCCCGGCACACAGTTTTAATCTGCCAGGAAGTTTCGTGATTCATAATGTTCGAGTACAAAATCCTAGTGCAAATTGAGGTCAGCGATATGGGTCTGTAATTCACTGGGTTACTCCTATTGCCTTTCTTGAATATTGGTGTGACCTGTGCTACTTTCCAGTCTTTAGGAACAGACCTTTCGTCAAGTGAGCGGTTGTATATGATTGCTAAGAAAGGCGCTATTGTGTCTGCGTACTCTGAAAGGAACCTGATTGGTATACCATCTGGACCGGAAGACTTGCCTTTCTTAAGTGATTTGAGTTGTTTCGCAACACCTAAGATATCTACTTTTATGTAACTCATGGTAACAGCTGTTCTGGTTTCGAATTTTGGAACATGTACTTTGTCTTCTTTCGCGAAAGAATTACGGAGAACTGTATTTAGTAACTCCGCTTTAGTGGCACCATCATCGGTAACATTTCCATCGCTGTCGCGCAGTGACGGTATTGACTGTTTTTTGCCACTGGTGTACTTTACATACGACCAGAATCTTTTTGGGTATTCTACCATATTTTGAGACAATATTTTATTGTGAAAACTATTAAAAGCATCTCGCATTGACGTCCGCAGCAACTTGTCAAAGACTGATTTGAATTACTTAATTCAAAGAAGACGGATTTTTTTTTAGGCTGGAACTGATCATACACGCAGGAAAAACAGCCTCTTACTCTCTGCGCTCGCGATTAGTCTTCTTTTGCACGATTGCGTATCCAGGACTTTACCTTTCACTGCAGAATTAACCAAAAAACCAAAATCTCTTCACCTGCAGCGATGCCCTCGATTATTATCGAATGATTATTGTTACGTAGTGGATCATTTCCACACAAAGCTCTGCCTGCAATGGTTTCCATATTTTTTGCTTGTGGCAATCACTACAAACTAACTGTCTCATACGAAAATAACTGAATAGATTACAAACGTAAGTCCCAAGAGAATGCCCAGGAGCTCTCTAACACTGCAAATCACTTGTATGTTACTAACCACTATAATCTGTAAACTGGATTGGTTTTCGTCTATATCTTCTGTTAAGGGATATCCACAGCACTTTTCTTATTAACCATTGTCTTTTTGTTTTGGAATTTCATTAGTAATCTGTAACCTGTTGTGTGCGTTCTAAAAAACTTTAAGAAAAAATCTGCCATAATTCATACTAATATTATAAATATCAAAGTAATCCTATCCGTTATGCGTTCACGACTGAACCGAAGATCATAGTCTACTTTAGAAAGATAACAATGTCGGCTCCTAAGAGGGTGATGTAGCTAATGGAACTTTTTTTACATCAGTTAGCATAACCCATGTCAAAAATTATTAAATCTGATGCATGATGTACAGCAACTTCAATAACAGGAGGCATAGATGCGCACTTCTGCCCACATCCGTCTGTACGCACCGCTCCGCGGCGATGTTGCACGCACTGTAGCTTATTTACTGGCCATCACTTATCATTAACAAAAACTACTGATAAGCAAACACAGCCTCGGGCACCAGATACCCTTTTTTTCTTATTTGGGTAGCTTCCTACTTAGTGGAGAAACGATCCTGCTGAAACAGCAGAAACAACTTTTGTTAGTACACACTGGCGCCGTCGCAGTCTCAATATAAAATCACTGTCGAGAAGACTGAAGCGCAATCTATTAGCTGTAGTTTCATATTGCCAGATGTTTTGGGTTGTATGAAGAAGGGCTACTTTGTTCAACTTCTACAAAAACACCAAGAAATATTTCACAAGATTCGCTAAGTTCCGGCAACGGTGTCATGAGAGTAACGCAAGTGAATGATGATATAAGCGATGCTTGCATACCAGTGGACAGTCATCCGTCACTGATAGTACTGTATGAATTAAGTAACACAAGCAAGTTACGAATTACCCTGAATGAAATCCAAGCCGCTCTCTCTAGCCCACCATAATGGCACCAACGTCCAACAGAATCTATCCACAATTACTACTTAAGGCGCACAGTGCTTTGCGGAGATGAAACTTGTACAGTAGGGAAAGTAATGAAGAATTATTAATGTGGCACCATAAACGTCTGTTAGGAATTTGATGAAGGGTTAAGGCATCAAGTTAAGTGTTGCCAGCAAGAAGAAACAAGAAAGATTAAGCAAGAAACAGAGACGAGGGAGTTGTTAATAGAAAACCATTAACAGATGAAGGGACATGTGACACTTATTTGGTGACGGCTGATAACACATTATGGAAGGCACTGGATAGAACACAGATACAGGGATGAAACTATTGGTGAATGTAGCAAATACCGTAAGCAAACATAAGAATGGTTCTAAGGATTGAAGAATATTACGCAAAAAAATTACACATTGCAACAAACACTATATCATTTCACACCTATAGTTACTGAGTTCTTGGAAAAGTGAAAATGTATTCTAACTATACCCTATCAGAGAAAACTTTCAGCTTTAATGCTGGTACAAACTCACACAGTCAGTCGGAACAACTTTAGACTAGTCTTAAAAAACAAAAAATGTTTCTTATATCTAACACTGTGGGTAAATTTACATCGTCCCTGAAGGAAATCAGATGTTCATATGAAGTAAAAATAAATAGTGTTAATTTAGAACTGTACATTTACTTTGAAATATCAAGATATTTGGGTCGACCTGGCATTGTTCATCTTAAATCATTGTCAGTAGATGCTCGTTTCACAGCCAACGCAATTAAAGGACAATCGCAAGTCTAAGAGTTTGTAAGAAGCTGGAAAGACAACTAGAATTCACAGAGGAAATAAAACTGTTACTTTTAGTGCAAAATAATGCAAGCAGATGGAGCAGCAGCCATTTGAAACAAAACTGCTAAGTGGCACAAAGACACTCTGACTTGTAGAAAGTGACCCTGATTGACTGAGAGTCACTGAAGAGTTACTGATTTCTCATACAGTACTGAAATGATTTTTATCAGTTAAATAGAGTGTAATGTATTTCATAATTGTTTGCAAAACGTTATGCTAAACGTTCAGATGGTCAAAATCAAAATACGACTTACATCAAGTGGAAACACATATAGCAACTAAACGATTATTACACATTCACAAAGTTAAGGAAAGGAAGAAGGAAATTTAGTGTAATATAGCTTAACTCCTGTTTCTAACTCGTTTTTTCTTGAAGTAATGTGTGTTTTATCAACGTAGTTAATACTACATCCTCATAATCACGATTCGATACGTGCTCTAGAATTCTGTTATCACTTAAATTTTTAAAGTTCATTCTTGCTTTAATCTTATTTGTGAACATTTTGGTTGCTATATATACATTATTATTTACGAAAAATTCTTTGCTATGATACCTACAAGTCATTACAACCAGTAGATGACATGAAAATATTTAGAACTGACAAGTAATATTGTGCTCTTGTGGTAAATAGTACCCTCTGGAAGACTGTTATCTGTAAAGCGGTATAGGAAAGTGCTGATTCTGGTATGTCATCTGCAAAGGATATGTGTTGTCCTTGAGATCAACGCGTCTCGTTGATATGACCATGTTACAAAGTAACGACGAAAGGAATTGTTGGATTAACATTTGTTACAGCCTCTGTTCGTTTGCTCATACCACAGTCATACAATACGTACGTAATGGTACTGTAGTGATTCCTGCATGTAGACGTGAAATAAAAAGAATAGGACGATTTGTTAATCGTACAGTGGATTTGTAACATACGTACGTGGTAGAGAAGGCATCTCATTCAAATGGCAGGAAAACACCACGGAATTTATTCAGATAACTTACAGGAATTCAGCTGGGTGATGTCTTCTGCAACCATCAACTATATAATTTAATGCCGGCTGTGGCCGAAACGTAGCAGCACCGCTCTGTATGAAACGGGTTCTACTAACATGGTATTCTGCCGTCTGTTGAACCACGGAATACATGTACGTGTACTTCTGATGTCAATACGAAGACGGTACCGGCTGCAATAGGCGTTTCAGGACAATACCGTGATAATGAATAGACTTTTAACGTTAGTCTCGCTTCAGTATGAGCTACCGTTGGCCGAATACGTATGGGAGACTGTAGAGCTAAATCCTATTTTGTATGAGGCGTTATAGTGCAGCACAACAAGAGAATCCTAGGCTTGATTGTCTGGCCCAGCAAAAGGTACCACGACGAACATGGCTGCTTCACATTGCGTCTTCAGTCAACAGCGTTTACGATGCCAGACAAGTTATGGAATCTGAAATTTTACTCTTCGGTAGAGATGCTCTCTACCAAAACTACGGTTCGATGTTTTGGTACACTACATAAATAACGTAATAAATTATTGCATTTGGTACACTACATAAATAACACAATAAATTATAGGATTAGCGGTAGTATCGGTAGAATTGATAGGGAAAGAAACGTAAATGAATGGGTAAGAGAGAAAATCGGTGCCGACGTCTTTGTCTGTTTGTTTGTTTGCTTTGCACATAATTAGAACCGCACATCATTCAGTGTTAGTCCAGCGTATATTTTTTTACGGAATATAAATTGAATTTTCTAAGCAATGAAACTTAGTTGATCGCGTAACTTTTGCGCTTTTGTATAACCAAAGCAATTACTTTTGAAGCAAGTACAATTTACATGCACAAACATAAAAAATTAATATAATTATTGTTATTTTGTTGTCACTAGAACTTTCTACACAATGATCAAAGGCAAGAGTTTCCTGTTGCTATTGGTAAATACGAAAGTTGTTTGTGAATAACAGAAACATGTTTTATAAAAGTTCAGCGTGGTATTGAAGCGATGTTTGATACATTTTTATTTTGAGTTTTTTTTATTTTACTTTCTTCTTTAGGAAGTTGTATTTTCTAGCAATATATGATAAAAATCTATAGTGCTTTCCTTATTTTTACTACAAAACTCCTCTATTTCACATTAAAATTCAACAATGGTCGAATAAAACCTGAATTAAACATTGACAATTTCAATTTCTCAAGTGACAGACAGGAGGACACCTATGTAGAACAAAAATGTTGCGTGGGCTACCCGGCCCTCACTCACTTTCTAGACGATTCACATCTTCCTGCTTTTAGAGGAATCTATTGAGACACTGATCGCATACGTAAAGAAAGCGATCGTTATGAGGTTGTACTCGGTAGGTATGCAACGCACCTAACGTACAGGTAATGCGGGCACGATCTTAACTAACCAAAGTTACTCGGAAACTTCCGCAGTCTTCCTTACTTCTGGTTGTCTACGGTATCCTACGGTAGTTTTACGACACTACTCTTCGATTAATGCACTGTGAGAGATTTATACCAACATTACCCTCACCTTTCATACGATTCATTTCCAAGACTTCTGACCATGGTGTCGCTCTTCCTAAATACAGCCAATCAGATGACATATTATCCATTGAACAGATATGGTACTTCTTTGGCTAGCATCTCCTTCGCAGACACTAGCCCAGCAGATAGAACACTAAGTTTTTTTTCTGAAACGAAGATTTATGAGGTGTAATTCCTCGGGAACAAATTCCTATTCTGTGCAGCAAACTCTGATTTTTTCATATGTAAAATTATTTTACTGTTCTGCATGTTTACTGCCTCTTTTAGTCAGTATAGCTTATACTTAAGTTGATTTTTATTCATTTCTAACTACTCCTTCGTGATGTACCTTTGATAAACGGTAGTTACTCGTTGAGGCGATGAATTTAACTTTGGATCAGCTTGTGTAGTGGACAGTAGCTGATGCTGAGTCAGGCCTGGCGGACAGTGTTGAGCCCTCAAGGCTGCAGGAGCAGAAACGAAAAGCAAGAACGGAAGCGCCAGGCGGCCGGCCGCTCAACGCAGCGTGACCCCAAGGCTGGCCGGGATCCGGGAGCGCAGCCCAGCACACAGGGCGCTCTGTCCCCCAGGCCGCTCCAGAAACCTTCCAGAAGAGCGTGCCGCATTCGGGTCTCTCTTACAAATCAACGTAGATTCAGAGAGGAGGTGGCCAGATACAGTCTTATATTCGACTGCTTTGGTGCATGCATGTAAGTGAGTGCTGAATTTGCTCCGCTGACTTCTTATCTCCTGTAGCCATTATCATACGTAAAACGTGGCTTATAGTTAAACATTGTGAAAGTGGCTACCATTCATTGAAAATATTACGTGACTACTGGTTTCTTTAAATAAAGAACCTTCATCGAGTCGTAAATGATCATCGAAGAAGTCGACGTAATTGATTTTTTTTCTTGTAACGCAACTCAAAAAAATTAAACAAGTTGTTTAAGAAAATCGCCATCAGCGTAATAAAACTCGAAACATACAGTTTGTACAATACCATATATCCAATGTTCACGGATATTCCATTCCTCCGCTAACATGCATTCTGGCCACAGTATCGAGTTCCCTAAGCTTAGAAAACAAAAAGAAAATAATTATTAATGCTGACACCTGGTTCATATTACGAGTTCCATTACTATTCGATTATGCTGCTGGCGATAAACCGCTGAAAACAGTAACAACCGTAAAATACGTAGGAGTAAACGTCCGAAGTAGTTTGAAGTGAAAAGACCACATGAATCTAGTTGTAGTAAAAGAGGGAGTCTCGAATCGTCTTACGGAGATGTTATTCATCCACGAAAAACGTGGTTTATATGACGCACGCGGCCGATAGTTTCGAAAACTGGTGCGCAGTTTGCCTTCACCAGCCACGATTGAGAGAAGAGTTTGAGGAGATCCAACGTCGACACGTTTCGTCTTGGGTTCGCTAGTTAATTACGTGAGAGTTACGGAGATGCTCATCAAGCTCTAGGAGGATATGCTACGAGAGGAGCGTCGCGTTACGGAGGCGTTTACTTAAAAACTCGAAGAGCGTACGTTGCGAGAAGGGTCAAGCAACGTATTATTTTCTCCGGCACTCACTTATCGCGAAATTACGGCAATGGGAAAATCAGAGAAGTTAGAATTCATACGTAGCCTTACCGTTAGCCGTTCTTCTCACGAACCATTCACGGAAGGAACAGGAAAGGAACGAAATGTGACCTCCACTGTGGTGGACAAAGAGACAGACTGGGAACAGAATTTTATTCGTGGTTTAAAATCTTTAATTTTTAATTTTTTAACTTTTGTTCATTGTACGCCGTAGAAAACTTTCTCTGCAGAACTGTGGTGGGCGTGGGCCGGCAGAGCACCGGGTATGACTAGATGTCTCCACCCACCCGTACTCGGATCACATGGTACATTCTCATAGTAGATGCTGCTGACGGGATATCACCTTCGAAGAGCATCACTTAGATAGGCACGCTCGTCTAAAGTACCTCCACCCCCCCCCCCCACCCCCTCCCCTACTAGACTATCAGGCAGACTATCAGGGGGAGGAGAATGGTCACGTGGGGACGCAGAGAAGACTGGTGGGCGGGCTGCGTTCCGACCACTCTCTCTCTTCTTAGACAGCCCTCGCCCGATCTAGTCGTACCGCTTCGCTTCTCTACAGGGCAGCATGCCCAATGCCTGTTTGTCGGCAGCCCCCAGGCGCCCTAAATTCTTTTGTACCCTTAGCGATAGAATTATGGCAATAAGGCCAAGTTATCCTCTCTGAACACACGTGTTTCGTGTTCTTATTACTTAACCATCGCCCACATCCGGACGCTCACATCATGCCTACCATGTCCGCTCGAGAGTCCTGAACAGTATACGTATTTTTTTTATTTTATTGTTTCAACAGTAAGCATGCTACATCATTTTCATTTGCGACAGAAACATACACTCCGAAAATCCAAATAAGAGCTCATGACAAAATTCGAAACGATATGATACATATAAATAAGGTAAACAGGAATTTCCAATAGCAACCTTTTATGATACGGATGAGATATGAGTGAGATATGTGATAGTCAATTTTGAATTAATTCTCTGTTATACGCTACTGTATTTGTCACGACGAAGGAAGTTCAGCAAATCTCATATTGACCAATATAAGGATGCCAATACCAGCTGACTATGACTTAAGATGCGAACTGGCTTTGAAGACTTGTTTTCTGTTCTACTATTATAAGATCACTAAGATTGAAAAATATACTTTCACTTTTTTTACGAAACTAAAATTTCTTTCTGTAATTTCTACACGCACACTTCATCATTATTAGCTGAGCAAGAATTTTTATGAAAAGAACAACTGTAGTCAACTGGTACGTCTAAAAGCTTTAACTGGAACTAATTTGTTAAATAATGTCAAGTCCTTATGAATGCTCTCGACTTTGAAATCTAGACTGCAGAGTTATAGCACGTGCAGTGTCTAAGTGTGGGCGTTCTCGCCAGCGAGTGAGGGGTCAACATTTCTGCCTCGTTCGTGGCCTGAGACGGCCACGCCTTACTGCAGCAGGTCAGGGCACCTCCTGGTCGATACGTGCTGGCCGCGTCCTGCGCGCGACACTTTTAGTTCGGCTGTCGTACGTAACTGGGGAGACTTTCTTGACGACACTGCTTTAAATTGAGTGCGTGATAAACAAGACAAACACGGACACTCTTTTATGGCAACAAATTAACACATTCTACGTTAACAGAGTTACATATGTTCTAGTCGGCACTGCATTCTCTCAGGCCCATGAAATTCATTGTTCATATTAGGAATCTCGGAATGATCAAGGAAGGAAGAAAGGTTATAATACGCGGAACGGTCAATGGCGTAAAAGAAGATGGGAAAGGCAAGAGCAGCTTACTGGAGGGACCAGCTTGGTTAAAGTTGGATGCTAGCTTAGGGATATGGGTTCAATCATCTTGCATGTGACTGCAGACTCATAACCACTGAGCCTTCTCGTCCAACAAATGGCGATGGACGCCAACGGAGGTGGTTTGTGCCCATGAGGACCCTACACACACACACCAACTGACAGACTGACAGACCGACAACATGGAGTGTGAAGGAGTTTTGACCGACCAACGGACATTCGTTGTCGGGATGTAGGGCGGGTAGGACCACTCAACAGCCGACACGTCTTCCCCCCCCCCCCCCCCCCAATCCATCCAGTCCACCATAACAAATCGTTGATGTAGCGTCAACTTCCCGACAGAATTTCGGCTTTTGTCACTGCGTGCGTTGTTAAATACTGTTCTAATATACATGACAGGTCGCGAGGCGGACGAAACTTTAAATACAGAGTTTCTAGAGAAATTTAAAGACTGCAGACGTTTCCTGGACACGTTGTGCATCGTACAATAAATGAAGCGCTTTTTCATGTTTTTAACGAATCCACAACGGCACATAGAGAGAATAAAAACCCGTCGATCTTCTGTATTTCTGTTTTTTAGGTTTTATTTCCGATACTTACCGCAAATGAATTCTAAAAACGAAATATTGACTTTCAATGGACGTTAATTCACAAAATATACATGCTTCATTATTGTAAGTCTTAAAGAAGTCCAGCCTATATCCAAGACTTCTGCTATGAAGATCAAAGTGTGGGATTATTTTTACGGTCCAACAGTTGCTAAATGCTTTATTTCTTATGTATCTGTTGCTGTATTTATTAGTTTATGTACGCCATCACGATGTGTTGTCGTTCTTCGTCGAATTTGAAATGAGTTTATTAAACGTATAGGTCATCTTTTATGCTACATACATAAATAAATTAATTATGTTTGCATGAAGGACTTTCGTTTTATTTATTTTGCATTACCATGATGTATTTCCTCAGTGATCCGTAAATCACGTCACGGGGGGTGCAACAGCACTGAATCTGAGGTCACCTTTACTTCTGCCAGGCGAGAGAAAACAAAGTAGCTAACAGTCTCTCTTCGCAGCTCACAGCACCTATCATGAGTGTATTCTTTCTCATTAACAATGGTTTTGTGATGTTCAGCAGCTCCGAAATGCATGATTCATCCACTCTTTGATAATTAAGAAAACCATCGGGTCCCAGCTACTTAAGCAACAGAACGTGGGTGAATTATTTCTTTGCATTAACCACTTCTTTGCCCGAAATTTTCTGTCGGCTTTCTTGGCTTGTTGCCTCTAAAATAACCAAGACAAATTCTCGTTCTTATTTCTGTATAAAATTAAGTAGAACATCGCAGAAAATATTAGTGATCATGATATTATCGCATCTGGGAGAGAAGCGCTTCGGTCTACTTATCGCCAGTCTGGTATATTTCGCGAGGACACACTGAAACACTTGATAGTATAAGCACAACTATGTTGAAATCATTCACAGTGCCATTCGTTTTCCTTCTTCACCATTGTATTTGTTTATTGTAAAATCACCGCGCGTTTCCATTAACGACCACGGGAGGCCAATTGCGGTAATATCGCGGTGGGGTAGCAAACACAATGAACTTAAGGAATCACAACAGGATGGTGCTGTAGTCGCTGACTGCAAATATGCCACGAAACTGGTCAGTCGGTTGGTCGGTCGCTAAATTGGTTCGTGTGTACGAGCTTTTACTCTGCGGCGTGCAGTCAAGTATTAGGATGCACCGGCAATTTTTAATTGAAATTTGGCGATCAATAGCCGTACATCGAAATAAAAAGTCAAAGGGGTTGATTTTTTTATTTTTTATTTTTTTTATTAAATAGTCGTTTCAAATAAGTCATTTCGCTTCCGCTGAGGAAGACGTGGAACATGGCAAATGGACGGTACATTGTTACGGTGGGAAGGCAGTAAGTACGTTTTTATATAACAGTGAGGATAGGAGGTTCCAAGACTGCAGGACAGTAAGTGTGTCGGCGATCGATGCGGCCGGGCAGAGGTGCAGCAGTGGTAGAGGCAGCAGCGCGATGGGGCTGGCGCAGGCGACGCCGGCACCGCCGCCGCCTCTGTGCCTGGAGCACCGGCTCGTCGTGTGGCGCCTTTGCGAGGCCTCCTGCCGGTAACCGTCCGTATTGTCACCTTCTGGTGCGTCCGCGCTTCCGGCCACGGCTGCCCTCTGCAATCTGCTCCGCCACACGCTTCTTACACGGGACAGCTACTTGACACGAGCGAGACTTGCGTTTACCGCGTTCGCGTGTGTAAACATCGCACGGTGCAGGAGTAATGTGCCCTTCTGCTGCAAATGCTTAACGCTTGCGTCACTTGAGGCGTACTTCGCAGGTAACGACCGTCCTGCACGCTCTTCAACCCCTTACAACTCCCTTCCTCACTACCGCATGCATAGCTCAACTCTTTTGGCTGAGCAGTGGCTAAAATCAGTATTCATAGTACTAACAGTCATATTCTACACACGGTTCTAACTAGTTCACTACCACTAAATACACGTAAATTTCTGGTATGAGAACATGAATGCAACTTCAGTCCAGCTCAACAATTCTTTAATTCGACGTAGTTTTCCACTAACGTTAAAAAGCATGTCCATCAAAACATATTACGATTCTAGAGCTCAGTGCATGTATGTCAAATAACATAAATTCTATATTTATGTATGTTCCGCGCACTTGCACTCGTAGTAATTATGGAAGAGTTTTGCTCAGTTTTTGAGGTAAAATTTAGAAATAAATCTTCAGGTGTTGCCCATTTCCTCTGTAATTTTTTTTTTCAAGAAATCGGTTCTCGAATACTCTCTTTCAGTAATCGTTGCAGTATTTTAATAAAGAAATCTTAAGATTAAAAAATGATTGTGCTTGAAGCTAAGTATGTGAGGGGAAAACCAGTAAAGCTTTTACCGCGCACCGCTTGCTGCGCTACGGATACAATCAGCCGGCTACATTCGCACCAGACGTCACTCGAAATTTGTCATGATTCTATTATGCCTTCCCTCGTTTACTACGGTTTAAGATCTTACCTATAGCACGGTCACTAGTATCTACTGACCCCTTTTCGCTTTTGCCAACTGGGAACTACCTGACAATTTCAACACCTTCTTACGTGCTCTTTTTTTTCTCTTCCTCCAATAGTCTATCATCTATTCACAAGGTCTCTTTTACTTTCCTTCAGACCACTTCTGTTCTCTTACTGCTTCTACCCTTGTATCTTTCTAAATTTAACCCTTCCTTTCTGAAACTAGACGCTTATGTTGCTTCTTCTGTTTTTATATTGTGTTTTTCCACTTTTTTATTTATCGATTCTAGCTTCTTGTTAATTTCTTTTCCCAAAAATATTTGATGATTAGTTTTGTAAGCGTATTGTCATGCATCTTGTGTAAAGGTATTAAAAGTACCTGACTTCTTTTCCACATGATTTCTGTTACTTTTTCTGCATTTCATCATTGCTTCTAATTTCCAGGCTTATTTTCTTCTTATTAGAGGTACAATTTTCCATATGGTTCTTCTCTCTAATGTTTCCAGTTTGTTTAACGTCTAGTTCATTTGCGTAGAGGCATTTTGTGACTTTTCATTTCTTGATATGCAATTATTGTCGTATACATTTTTTGTTATTCCATAAGTCCTTTCCATTTTGTGTAGCCTACCATTCATGACTGATTTTTCTATCCCATTTTCTTACTTTATCTTTCCTAAATGCTTGCAATTTTTGCACTTTATGTTTTTTGCCTGTAAAGATTTTGGCCCATTTTTCATGTTAGTGATGAATTCGGTTTTCTCTGCTGAGGTTCTTAAACCCAGTCTTCTGGCTATCTACTCCAAGAAATTGACTTAATTTTTTTACGTTTACCTCATTTTCAGGTGGTATAGCAAGTTCATCTGCAAATTCCACGCAGTTTATTTCGTTACACAGTTTCTTTTTCTCAGTATTATTCGTGATACTTGATATTCTTTTAATTCTTCATTACATATTATTACCTTTTTTTAATACACAGTTCAAACGGACTGCAGAAAAGCCATTACCCTTTCGTACATTTGCATCTGTTTAAAAGAGCTTAGGAAATTCGCTTAAGAACTTTACTTCTGAGACTGCCTACAGAGTTAAATGCCTACTTGAAAATCGTAATTGTAAAAACTGTGTCTTAAGATTTGGTTTGTCTGTGCAGATTATAGATTCGAAATTAACTATCCGTTCTGAGTAGGATCTGCTTTTCCTAATCCCCCTTGATATTCGTTTGATTTTCGGTCTAGACTGTTTCAAGCTTTTTTTCTTACATGACTAAACTTCTCAGTTACAGACTGTGATAAGAAAAAAACTCTTTAATCATCATAAGGAGTCTGCCATGAATTGATTAATTATTTAGTATGTTACTTATTTGAAGGAAGTTTGCGTCTAATAGGGACAAATGATTTTATTCTGAAAGAAGGAAAGTTATAGATTCTAAGCTCAGAAGGAAATTTTTGGGGGATTACTTAATGCATAAGATTTCAAATTAAGGAGCAAAAGGTGTTTTTTCATTTGTTCTAATGATTGACATTATTTCCTTCCGTGGATGTATATTATTTCTTAACTTGTATAAGTGCCCACATAAAAGAAGTAGGAGACCTTAAACTTTATTAATTTTGCTCTCATTTTACAGTTCAATGTCAGCATTTCATCATAACAGTCTGTTCAAAAAACTGTAGATATCGACATCTTTTTGGCTCATTTATGATGTGGAGGATGCAGTGGGCGACTTTCCATTCTCCTCTCATCATTTCTGTTTTCTATATTTCTTCAAAAACCATATCCAAATCAAATATAATCTTTGTTCGTGACAGTTTCGGATGTCCAACCGTTAGGGGATCTTCTCGACTGGCTTTAAATTTTTCAGAGTTTTAATTGTTTCTCTCATTTCCTTAGTAGTTGGCGGTATGCCTTCGTCTTGGTTTACGTAAAAACTAGAGCATTTTTACAGTGTCACAAAACATTTTGCAAGAATTTCACAATTTTCAGAATTCTTTAATCTATTTCTCCCTCTTTTGCAGTAAATATTTGATGCTTGGTACCTCTTCAGTTTATTCTTGAAGTCCTGTTAAACATCTCTGAAACTCTTTTTGTTAAGTTTCCTTACATTTCAACAACTTATTGTTTTCGAGGTGATCTTTTGACTATCCATATTAGACATTTCTTTTCTTTGTCGTTTAAACTGCTCGTAACGTTTCGAATTTTCAATTTTCTTCATTTTCTGGTCTTGCTATTGCCTTTTTATACACTCTTCATTCCATCACAGCTTCCTTTTATTTCTGGTTACCATAAGTGTTTTGTTTGCTGCAGTGTAGATTTACCCAGTAGCTCTTTCAGTTGGCAGTTTTAGTTACTGTTATTTCATCTTGAAATTGCATTATTGCTTCTATTTATTTGTCCTTTTTGTGCTTTTATAGAATAAAAAGTTTTATTGTAATTTAAAATGGATAGTGATAATAATCAAAGTCACCATTTTTGTTTACTTTAACATTCATAATATCCTTAATATTGCTTTCAGAAACGGCCACTTGATCGAACGAGGATTCTCCTAACAAGGGATTTATTGACATCCATCTTTTAGCTTTTATTGGAAGTTTTCTATTAAATTAAAGTGAAAAGTTTTATAAATCTAGATCAGCTTAGTGCCATTTTCGTATGTTCTTTTATGTGCCGGATAGACTACTATACTTTCAATTATTTTCTTTGCCTACTTGTGCGTTGAAGTCACCTAATAGTATTACAACACTTTGCTCAGTGACTATTTTGTTGGGGCTCTTCCTGTAGTCTTCATTTATTGATTCATGAAAATTTATTACTGTATAATTTTTGGTTTTGTATTTAACTGTGGCAAGAGATATTCCTTCGATGCTAGATTTAGATTCTGCTATACTGTCTATTATCTTTTGTGAACCTAATTTTTTAAAATTATTTTCAATCTATACCCCGAAGGGTATAGAAGGCTGTTCCCGATACGACCTACTGATTATCCCAGTGTCGG
Source organism: Schistocerca piceifrons (assembly GCF_021461385.2). Taxonomy (NCBI): domain Eukaryota; kingdom Metazoa; phylum Arthropoda; class Insecta; order Orthoptera; family Acrididae; genus Schistocerca; species Schistocerca piceifrons. The sequence continues at coordinate 708,374,034 of NC_060138.1, forward strand.
AACACATTTCATTTTAAAGAGACGCGGTAAGTAGATTGCTTACGGCTTTCCAGACGGAAGCAACGTAGCGTTTTGTGATGCCGCGATACGAAACCGTCGGAGAACCTTTACCAGCGACTCCCAGACGAGAGCTCTGAATTTCTTAGTCCAATTTACTGACCCATGCCTTCAGTGCTGCGCTCCCTACGCTTCTCCATCAATGTGCTTAGCTCAACATGTACGTCAGTAAAACGTCTCGTGCCGATATTTCTCCAATTTTATTTGTCGTTGCTACTTTTCTAATGTTTATTTCCTGCTCTCCCTCCTGAAGTAATATTTCTGATTACTCTCTACCTATTTTGTAAATATTCTTCCTATCTCTTCGGTCAGCTGCACCTTCTAAGGAAAGTCTACTTCACAAGAGCCTGTAGAAATTTTTGCTACCTTTCCGATACCGCTTATTAATACGCTCTGTATTGACCAGAGGTCTAGAACTAGCTTTTCCGTTCGCTTAACGTTTCAGGAGTATTTGCGTGTCAGAAAGCTTGACAAACGAATTAGGGAGAAGAAAGAATAGGGTTTAATCTCCCGCCGACGATTAGACACGGAACACAGATTCGGACTGGGCAAAAACGAGACAGAAAACCGGCCGTGGCATTCTCTAAAACAAAGTCATCGTATTCACCTTGAATTATTTAGGAAAGCCTCGAAGAACCCCAATACAGATGCTTGGTCGAGAATTTAAACGCCGTATCTCCCGGGTACTTGTGGAGTGAAAGTTATATTGGTATTTTTTTAAATTGTAGCATTAGGCCGCGTTGCTTATACTGGTACATTGAGCTTTACGAAACAGAACGAGTTTGATGCATTTGTGTTTTCACTACTGTGTTGTTTGCTCAGGGTATTTGGGTTTTGTTTTCAAAAATAATTTATTAATAGTAACTGTACAATTTATCAACATATGACAGCCACATTCTCATCAAGTGCCACACCAAAAATATCTTCATTATTCAACACATTGTAAAGTTCCTGTTTTTTCTCACTAATACAACCAGTAGTTCATCGTCATTCTCTTCTTCTTGTTCTCCTCTTCCTCCTCCTCCTCCTTCTTCGTCTTCTTCTAGTATTTAAGGTTATAAGTTTTAGCATGTTACCAAAGCTTTCCGTATATTCGGCATATGTCGTGATTTTCCATTGTTCGTTTTCAATACATGATAAATAGTCGCAGTACGCTGCTGTTCTGTGATCTATTACATACACTGACAAAAAAGACTCAACACCAAAAAATAACTGATGTAGAGTAACGAAATTTCGGGAATACATTTGTCTGGGTAATATATGTAACTGATTAACATTACAAGATCACAAGATAATGTAAGCGCGGGATAAGCCACTGCAAATGTGGAATGCTGGTACATTATTAACCACTCTAACCGCCAGACTGTTTAATGCAAGCAATCAAATGAGCACGCATTGTGTTGCACAGGTGCCGCATGTCAGTTTGTGGGACGGAGATTCGTGCCTGTTGCACTTGTCGGTCAATACAGAGACGGTTAATGCTGGCTGCGAATAACGCTGAAGTTGTCTTTCGATGGTGTCCCATATGTGCTCGATTGGAGACAGATCTGGTGATGGAGCAGGCCAACACAAGATGCTGTCACTCTGTAGAGCATGCTGGGTCACAACAGCAGTACCTGGAAGATGGTTATGATGTTGAATAATAATGATTAGAATGCTGTTCATGATGGCAGCACAAGTCGAATCGCCGAGCTGACGTACAAATTTGTAGGCAGGGTGTGTGGTATAACCACGGGAGTGCTACTGCTCTCATACGAAATCACACCCTAGACCATAACCTTAGGCGTAGGTCCAATGCGTCTGGTACGCAGACAGTTTGGCTGCAGGTTCTCAACACACGGTCATCGCCGGCCGCGGTGGCCGAGCGGTTCTAGGCGCTTCAGTTCAGAAGCGCGCAGCTGCTACGGTCGCCGGTTCGAATCTTGCCTCGGGCATGGATGTGTGTGATGTCCTTAGGTTAGTTAGGTTTAAGTAGTTCTAAGTTCTAGGGGACTGATGACCTCAGATGTTAAGTCCCATAGTGCTCAGAGCCATTTGAACCACGTTCATCACTGGCACCCAGGCAGAACCAGCTTTCATCAGAAAACAACAGACCTACACCCCGCCTTCCGATGAGCTCCCACTTGACACCACTAAAGTCGCAAATGGCGGTAGTTTTGAGTCAGTGGAATGCACGCTACAAGGCATCTGGCTCAGAATTGTTCTTGAAGTAAGTGATTTGTAACAGTGGTGTCACTGTGGTGCCAACTGCTGCTAAAATTGCTGCTGCAGATGTAGTATGATGCGCCATAGCCATACATGATGGTCTTCCCTCTCGGTATTACCACGTGGCTGTCCAGAGCCCGGTCTTCTTGTGACCGTATATTCTCGTGATCACCGCTGTCATCAGTCATGTACAGTGGCTACCTTCCTGCCTAGTCCATCTGCAGTAACGCAGAAGGAACATCCAGCTTCTCATAGCCGTATCACACGACCTCTCTGAAACGCAGTAGGGTGTTCATAATGGCGTCTTTGTAGCCTTAAAGGCATTCTTGACTAGCATCAGCTCACCACGTCCAATCTCAAAGGTGATTAACGCTCAACACCGTTACAGCCGGTATTTAAAGCAAGCCTGATTTGCATCCTCGTAGTGGCGCTACTAGCGCAAAATTTGAGTAGACATCATCTTTCGGATACAGAAACACGCCGAGCAATTTTCGTTTACGACGCACAACTCTTTCTCGCTGCTACGATTTTTTCCGTCAGTGGATGAGGTAGTACGTGTGAGCATCTCGGGTACCTAGATCTTCAAGTAAGTCCACGTTTGCAACGGTTGTCCTGTCGATCACTGCCAGGATATGAGGGAGTAAATTCTGCGTATTCACAAACATGTCTGTGGACGTCTTCATCGGTCGGGGATTAGTTGTTGTGGATAATATACCGTTTGAACTCGACGGCCGGCGTAAGGTGAACGTTGTGTAGATTTCTTCAGATAGTGTTACATTTAGAACGACGATATTTTTCTTCGATTCGGTTACAGTGGGCTGTTGATGTAAGGATATTGTAAATGTCAATGTTAGTAAGTAATTTTGGTTTTCCGCTTTGCTGTATATGCAACTATAGCTCTTTGTAGTATTGCCTGATGTGCCGACAAAAAATATTAATTTCCTCTAGGTTTATCGGTGGCGTTGTACTTTTCTTCATATGTTTGAGTACTAGACTCTGAAATAGGCTTGGGTTTTACCTTCTCATTTCTTTCTTTGAGTAGTTAATTCAATGTGTTCGGCACTTACGTCTAACGGTTACAAGATTGTCGCCCTTTGCAAATCGTTGAGTCAGCGTGTTGAATTTTTAACACTTTTCCTCTTGACAACAACCAGCAAAAGACTCCTTGGATGTTAGCCCGTGGGTCTGGGACAGGCAATATCTGTCTCCTGATGTGCCATAGTTTACTTGCTAATGATATGGCTATCGTCTTCACTTTTTGAAAGAAGTCTAGTACGCTATCAGAGTGAATATTCAAAACGCCTCTTATTTTGTTTAGTATTTCTCTGCAACTGTAGGTTATTATCTGAGATGGAATTCATTTAACTGGAGACCAAGTGATATTCTAGTTTTGCACCTGCCTCTGCTGTCAGTAATGTCAATTCCTCGTCCGATGTGTAACAGAGTCGTTTTCTTTGTACTCAGCTTCGCACCCAACACTGTCCTGAAGTTTCTGATAAAATGAAGACTTCAGGCACTGTGCATGCTATGCAAGACATTTTTTATGTTATGGAGCGTTGGGAAAACCCCTGAAAATTTAGATACTACTTCAATGACATGACCGTAAAACTTTATATCCAGAGAACAAAGAACAACGCAGTGTTCTGGATGCTGCGGTAACCAATAACGGTTCGACGGCGATACCACATATCGCCTTGGCAGCCAACACGTTTTCCTCACTGACTGACCAGTGTAAACATCTTTGCCCAAGTTTCCAACGGACTGGCCGTGCGGTTCTGGGCGCTACAGTCTGGAGCCGAGCGATCGCTACGGTCGCAGGTTCGAATCCTGCCTCGGGCATGGATGTGTGTGATGTCCTTAGGTTTACTTAGTTCTAAGTTCTAGGCGACTGATGACCTCAGAAGTTAAGTCGCATAGTGCTCAGAGCCAAGTTTCCAATGCGTCAGATCTTGGAGCTAGCGTTCGTGATAAGTTTCCTTATGAGGCTCGCCAAAAGACCTCCATTGTCTTGAGCGTAAGTAGCCTGCAGCCTGGCTGATGCTATCGAAAGTTTTTCAAAATCAATGAATAATAAGGCATATTTGATTTTAATTTCTGCAGCTGTGCGGATGACATTTAGGTACATGCTGCAGCTGTAACACTTTGCCCAGGCATGACGCAGTGCTGATACGTCCCCAAGACTTTTAGCCAAAATAGATTCCATCCGTAGTTAGAACACTTGCGTTTTCATTTTGAAATCATCTCTGAGGAGTGTGATAAATTTCATGTGCTCCATCCTTTTGGCGTTTTCCCTGGTTTCCTTTTTTAGTATTACCACTATAATTTCCTCTTTCAGATCATTGGCTGTTCGGTTAGGACTCAATTTGTCATTTCCAAATCCAGTAGCGATGATCCGATAATACGACAAAATGTTGGTGAAATTCAGTGGAAAGCCGGATGATTTTCCTCTCTGTGCCTAGGAGACTGATTGACGTCCTCGTCCGTATATTGCCGCTTGCTGGTAAAATTCACAGAAGTAGGCGTGTGCGTGAGACATTACTTCGTGTCGTATAAGAGACGACCAAAGAGTTTCCGTTTGAATGCGCTGCTGCTGCGCGTATGCAACGTAGCGCGGCTCCGATGCGGGAGTATAAGCACCGACGTGAAGACAAGGGTTTTGTATGGCATTCGTGTCTTTCCGATGTGCGCGCGTTAAATGAGGAAACGTGAACTGTGGTGACGTTTTTACCAAATGCGTCCAAACCGGACCGTCATGCTGCTGTTATTTCCCTGGTTGCCGAAGGATAAACAACGGCAACCATCCATCGGAGAATGGAGAATGTGTATGGGGCAGCATGTCTGTCAAAAACCAGCGTTGTGGAATGGTGCACCCAGTTCGGTGCTGGCCGCTATTGGATATAAGACGGCGGTCGATCTGGGAGATCAGCCTCCCCCTACCGCAAATGTCGTAACGCGGAAGTTAAGCCAACTCAAGTGGGAGACACTCGAGCACCCGGCCTCTAGTCCTGATCTTTCCCCATGCGATTATGAAGCCTTCGGTCCCTCACAAAAGGCCTTGGAGGGTCGACGGTTCCTGTCGAACGGAGGTGTGCACCAGGCAGTTACGGACATCTTCACGCAGCAGGACACGGTGAATTAACAAACGGGTTTCTTCAGCCTGGTGCGTCGGTGCGATGACTGCCTCAAAGCTCACGGCGATTTTGCCTGACTGGTATACCGATTCTAGACTGTACAACATTCGAAAGGAAAAAAAATGGTTCAAATGGCTCTGAGCACTATGGGACTCAACTGCTGAGGTCATTAGTCCCCTAGAACTTAGAACTAGTTAAACCTAACTAACCTAAGGACATCACAAACATCCATGCCCGAGGCAGGATTCGAACCTGCGACCGTAGCGGTCTTGCGGTTCCAGACTGCAGCGCCTTTAACCGCACGGCCACTTCGGCCGGCATTCGAAAGGAAACATTTTAATCGCCCACTTATATATGTAACAATTGTTCGGATTCGTCACTGACTTTGAAGATCACTGTGGCGTTGCGCCGTCGCACTGATCGTAAAATATAATAGAGGTGCATTTTCATCTTGGGCTGCATCTTTCGGTTTGGATCTAAGAATAATGCCTTGCAGGTGGTGTTGTCTAATATTCGTAATTTCAGCTTTATATTTATTTTTTTTAATTTGGTAGTAGCTGTCAGCGTTAAGGATGTTCACATATTGATACAGTATTCTCGAAGGAATTGTTAATAAAATTACACTATTTTTGCAAACGGAAATATTTTTGTCTTGAATAGCTAATAATCGCAAATCGCAATTGTGATTTTGCGTAATAGAGCCACCATTCCACAGTGCTGCGTTGAAGGATCTGCTGCTATTTCCATTGTATCGTCTCATCAATTTCCCGATCGTTAAGAGGATTTACATTGAGTGTGCAATAACCTCTGCTACGGTATACTGTCTGACGGTGAAAATGAATGTAATATTGGTAGCCATAGGCGCAATGCCACGATTTGTGATTTTGCTAGTAAGCTCTGGTGAAACATACATCTTGTCTAGCTTGCTTGCCGAATCAGCACAGTCGAATGTATATTGTGCATTATATATTACGCATCATTGCCAGGTATTTTCCCAGGTGTTAGACGTTATCACTGTACGAGGTGTTCCAGTTCAGTGCAGTTCTTCAGATTTGGGACTTGCTCCTAATTTCATATGACACAGTTGAAATCGCGGCCAATAATTCTGGCGTCAGTGCATTTCGCAAGTAATCCTATAATATCTGTGCGAAATAAGGCTACTCGACATTGACAGTTTTGGCTTCTGCGCGGTGCATAACGATTTAAAACCTGAACGGCGTTAACATTCACTCTGATGCCTCTCCCAATTAAAAGACATTGGTACCTTCGCGAATTAAAATGGCAGTTTCAGTTTTTTCTTCTCTTTACAGAGATTAAGGACTTGTTTGTATCCAGATACGTAAAAAAAAATCTTCAGTAAAAAACTCTTGAATAACTGCCACATCTTTGTCAATTCAAACGAGAAATCTCCTACATGAAATCTCTGAGGCGTCTAAATTTCAGTTAGTTAGCATCAGGATTTTATTGAGAGTGGTTATATTAAAGGTTTGCAGGCTGTCCATAAGTGATCGCTGTATCGTCCAGCATACTACAATCTTGATATTTCCACCACGTCGCAGGGCTGAATCTCAATCTCATCAGCACGTATTTCCTTATCCGACCCAACGGTCACTTCTTTTGTGAGAGTTGCGTCTTGGGTTCGAATGTGTTCAAAAATGGCTTTGAGCACTATGGGACCTGACATCTAAGTCATCAGTCCCCTACAACTTAGAACTACTTAAACCTAACTAACCTAAGGACATCACACACATCCATGCCCGAGGCAGGATTCGAACCTGCGACCGTAGCGGTCGCGCGGTTCCAGACTGTAGCGCCTAGAACCGCTCGGCCACAACGGCCGGCTTCGAATGTGTTCGATCGTGTTTATTGTTGCCTGTCGCTTCTCTCTGACATCCGCAAGCCTGCCGTTTGTGATACGAATTTTCTTATTGTTGGGCGACGACAGTCTATCTTCGTCGAGAGATTCCCTTTGTTTGATGGCCTTGCCATAACTGGGAAACCGAGCTACGTCTTTTGTACTGTGTTTTGCAGTCTGTTTCAGATGCTATTTTGCAGGGTCGTCTGATAAACCACATTGATCTCCAAGAGCTGTTTTCTATCTCTCTTGCTTCTTAAATCCAATTGGGAATGGTCTGCTTTTTGTCGGAAATAGAAGAAAGAGGCGTATCATTGCTGTTGGCGCTACTGCAGGCTTTAGACGTGACGTCTGTTTGGCGTACATTCAGATTATAGCCTCCAATACAGTTAGGTGACAGGTTTGATCTTGAGGAAATCTCAGCATGAGTCAGTGCGGGAACGCTACTTCCTCGTATGACGTCAGAGTATCTGGGGGCAGCCGCGCTGTCTACCGTGTTTCCCGCTAGCCGGGGAGGCGCGGTCAGTGGCGCAGGTTTATAGCGGGCGAGTGCATTCGGCCAGTAAGATTTCTGTAGAGTTAACAAATAGAACAAGTTCTAGGTTGCCCTTCAATAGATTGCCAGTGCCTGTAATCCTTTAACATACGAAAATGAGGAAATGTTGTTGTTGTTGTGGTCTTCAGTCCTGAGACTGGTTTGACGCAGCTCTCCATGCTACTCTATCCTGTGCAAGCTGCTTCATCTCCCAGTACATACTGCAGCTTACATCCTTCTGAATCTGCTTAGTGTATTCATCTGTTGGTCTCCTTCTTCGATTTTTACCCTCCACGCTGCCCTCCAGTACTAAATTGGTGATCACTTGATGCCTCAGAACATGTCCTGCCAACCGACCCCTTCTTCTAGTCAAGTTGTGCCACAAACTCCTCCCCAATTCTATTCAATACCTCCTCATTAGTTATGTGATCTACCCATCTAATCTTCAGCATTCTTCTGTAGCACCACATTTTGGAAGATTCTATTCTCTTCTAGTCCAAACTACTTATCGTCCATGTTTCACTTAGCCGGCCGGAGTGGCCGTGCGGTTCTGGGCGCTACAGTCTGGAACCGAGCGACCGCTACGGTCACAGGTTCAAATCCTGCCTCGGGCATGGATGTGTGTGATGTCCTTAGGTTAGTCAGGTTTAAGTAGTTCCAAGTTCTAGGCGACTGATGACCTCAGAAATTAAGTCGCATAGTGCTCAGAGCCATTTGAACCATATTTCACTTACATACATGGGTACACTCCATACAGATACTTTCAGAAACGACTTCCTGACACTTAAACCTATACTCGATGTTAACAAATTTCTCTTCTTCAGAAACGCTTTCCTTGCTATTGCTAGTCTACATTTTATATCCTCTCTACTTCGACCATCATCAGTTATTTTGCTCCCCAAATACCAAAACTCCTTTACTACCTTAAGTGTCTCATTTCCTAATCTAATTCCCTCAGCATCACCGGAGTTAACTCGACTACATTCCATTATCCTCGTTTTGCTTTTGTTGATGCTCATCTTATATCCTCCTTTTAAGACACTGTCCATTCCGACCAACTGCTCTTCCAAGTCCTTTGCTGTCTCTGACAGAATTACAATGTCGTCGGCGAACCTCAAAGTTTTTCTTTCTTCTCCCTGGATTTTAATACCTACTCCGAACTTTTCTTTTGTTTCCTTTACTGCTTGCTCAATATACAGATTGAATAACATCGGGGAGAGGCTACAACCCTGTCTCACTTCCTTCCCAACCACTGCTTCCCTTTCATGCCCCTCGACTCTTATAACTGCCATCTGGTTTCTGTACAAATTGTAAATAGCCTTTGGTTCAAATGGCTCTGAGCATTATGGGACTTAACATGTGAGGTCATCAGTCCCCTTGAACTTAGAGCTACTTAAACCTAACTAACCTAAGGACATCACACACATCCATACCCCAGGCAGGATTCGAACCTGCGACCGTAGCGGTCACGCGGTTCCAGACTGAAGTGCCTAGAACCGCACGGCCACACCGGCTGGCAAATAGCCTTTCGCTCCCTGTATTTTACCCCTGCCACCTTCAGAATTTGAAAGAGAGTATTCCAGTCAACATTGTCAAAAGCTTTCTCTAAGTCTAGAAATGCTAGAAACAATGAGGGAATATGTTTCTGTAAATCAATTTTCACGGTCGGAATTCCGTTATATACTTCGAACTGCGTATTACTGCCCACTTATTTGTAGTACTGTAGACAGTTCCGGAAGAAGAGAAGGCCGACCGTAAGAAATTATGGTCAAAATCGAAAGGCAAATTACACACCTTAACAGTCCTCAGCCCAAAACCAGCATAGCTTATCTGCACGTTACACTTGGTTGTTGCTGGGCACGAAGGTGTAAGTTCCGCCCGTTGAATCCATGGCTGTTGCACACTTCTCTTCGCCAACAACCGTGACGTAGAAAGCGCTAGGAACAAAATCATGCTGAATTCCACAGGTCTCGTCCACCTCAAAACCGATGTCACCAAAAACTCAGGCGTCGAAGTCATGAATTCTATGGCGAGGTTGGTCGAATCCAAAGTCGATCTACAAAGTACTTCGCCGTACGCGGTGATCCATTTTAGTTTACAAAGCAGCTCAGCCAGCAGCGGCGGAGACGTATACACACTACTTCCGGCCACCACAGTAACCGATGATCAATTCGCGTTGCCCAGGTACACGAAACGGACCGCTTCTGAAAACCGTTGACTGTCCGATTAGAATAAAAACCGAAACGGTATCTCAATATAGGTTACATCCTGTAGAGCAGATTTCTTTTGCAGCTTCTGTGGACGGTCGTTGCCAGGCAACTGGGTTTAATTGAGCATCTCTACCGGTAACTCTGATGATTAAGCTCTCGTTAGTTATTATTGTGGTATTATAGACTATCGATACCACGCAGGCGGCTATACCAGAGCCGCTAGCAGCACGAGTGTCACGCCTCTGAGCTGAGACGCCACTGGCGCCATGGCTCACCGAGATAAAATGACCGACCGACTGCAGTTGTGAGCAGTTGTTAAGGCGGGTTCTTGGTATGTTGTTGTGTGGTTCCAGTCTAAATCAGTCTAGTGTCGACCTAATGTAGCCGCAACTTTCTTTACAAAAGTAATAATTCAGGACTGGCCTTCATTGTAAACCGCAGAAGTGTCTGACTTGTCTCTGTTTTGTCAAGGACTTGTATCTGGAATTCATCAATGAGTCATTGTAATGAAGTTCAGTAAAATATAATAATTTCTAAGAGGTGTGTGTTCTTTCATTTCTTTTATTCTGCTTCAGAACCAATGTACCATTCCGACAGGACATGAGTACTTTTGGCAATGAGATCACCTGATCACTTCAATCATAATCAAGTCCACTTGTGCTAAGAAGTTATCTTTTGCACTAGTTGCCGTGATGTTCCTTTGCTTGCTTGTGTTTTAGGGCTATTACAGCCTACGTCTATACAACGTCATTAATTCTAACCGAGCGAGGTGGCGCAGAGGCTAGCACATTGGACTCGCATTCGGGAGGACGACGGTTCAATCCCGCGTCCGGCCATCCTGATTTAGGTTTTCCGTGATTTCCCTAAATCGATCCAGGCAAATGCCGGGATGGTTCCCTTGAAAGGGCACGGCCGACTTTCTTCCCCGTCCTTCCCTAATCCGATGAGACCGATGACCTCGCTGTCCGGTCTCCTTCCCCAAAACAACCCAACCCATTAATTCTAACGAGTCTTCTTGTACGAACAAGTATTACTCATAAATCATCCCAAAGACTATTTATTCAACATAGCAGGCGGTACAACAAAGAAAAAGCCTGCAATATGTAAGGACAGTCGGACAGGAATTTGAACGAGGTTCCACTCCATAATTATCCCAAAGTTTTGTTGCACATTGTCATAATTGCCTGAAGGTGTTCCGATTGCACCGTTGCGCTGTTTCTGTACGCGCAATATAACATGACGATTTTGCCGGGGACGCGAGGAATGTTACGCACGCGATGGCTACCTGGTTTATGGGATGCTCCGTGGAGAGGAGTGGAAACAAGCCCTGCCTCTTTCTGGCAGGACAGGCAACGTACTGGAATCAATACTGCACTCGTAGTGCCTGCTACAATGTAACGACGTGTTCTAATGTTAGCAGCTAAGGTTGGCAACAGTTGCAAACAATCCGCACTGGCCCGAACTCGTCCGATCGCCACCGATTCCTTCATCCCAGAAAAAGGCGAAATTACACTGGTTGAAAAAGAAAGTGAAGCATCCAGAAGGAGAGGAGGAAACGAAATGTAGCTCCGCGGGTTGAGAGAGTATGCGATGTTACTTTAGTGATTACAAGCTCGAGTCAAATTATTGGCAATTCGAGCCCAATCGTGAGTATAATTTTACTCCCCCTTTGGCCTGGATGCATACACCAGTTCGGTTGCAAAGTGTGTCTTAAAATAGTTGTATCCTCTCCTGAGGCTGTCCGCAGCTTGTGGTCTCGCGGTAACGTTCTCGCTTCCCGAGCACGGGGTCCTGGGTTCGATTCCCTGCGGGGTCAAGGAGTTTCATCTGCGTCGAGATGACTGGGTGTTATTTTGTCGTCTTCACCATCATCATTCATCCCCATTACGGTCGGAGGAAGGCAATGGCAAACCACCTCCACTAGGACCTTGCCTAGTACGGCGGTGCGGGTCTCCGGCATCGTTCCCCTACGCTCTGTCAAGGAGTATGGGCTTCATCATCACCTCCTGAAGCAAGTCGGCCTTCATTTGTTGTAACTGGTCCTTGATATCCCGAATACAGGCACTGAGACGGTGTAGGCTTCCAGACTAGTCCAACACATTGTCTAGTGGGGACAAGTCTGGAAATACTGCTGGCCATAGGAGTACCTCAACATCATTCAGACCCGTCTTAGAGACAGGAGCCATGTGTTGACGAGTATTTTCCTGTTGAAAAATGGCACCACGATTCTGTCGCATGAGAGGTAACACATGAGGACGCAGGATGTCCGTGATGTGCCGTTGTACCGCCAGAGTTTCCTGGGTTACTATCAGCTGAGATCTGGAGTCATACCCGATGGCACCCCATTCCACGAAGACAGATCTAACACAGAATTGCCTCTAAAATCACTGGGAGAATGAGGCATTCGTCCAGACCGCCACCATACTCGCCATCCGGGGTAGTGCTGGACCGTGATTAATTGCTGAACACAGTACAACGCCATTCAGCAGCAGTCCATGTTTCCCGGTTGCGGCATCACTCCAACGGCAGCCGCTATTGTTGTGGTGTTAACGGCTGTCTGAGCATGGGATGGTAATGCCCTAGATCGGCTGCTGCTAAGGTCCGACCATTGATGAGGGATGACACAGAATGTTATAGGGATTCCATTAGTTGTTGTCGAATGACAGGAGCAGTTGTGAAGGGGTTACGATGTGCTTGGTGCAGAATATGGCAACCCTCACTTGTGACGGTCAATCATGGTAGATTGGAACCTGACGACGATTATGCCTGCCCTCCCGTTTCCACTGCACTCCAGCATCAGGTAACTGTCACATTCGAGTATCCCACAACTTTGGTAATTGCCCGATTCGACCAGATGACTAAATTAAGACCGACAACGAGAACCTTTTCAAACTCTGTCAGGAGCTGATAACTCTGCCTCACACAAGTACGCGCGTGTCGATCTGTGATAGTTTACAGAGCCGCGATGAAGTCGAATGTTTGTAGGTTGAGAAACTCTTAGCACTCAAGTATACGAGTAATGTAATTTATGTGCAGGGTACACGACCAGGCGATGTGGACACAACACTGGCTCGCGCAGAGCTGTCAATGTCAAGCGGCAAATCGATACGCCGGGCAGCGAGCGCCCTGACTTCCGCATGGCGGGCACGGGGCTTCGCCGCGCCTGACACGAATTCCAAGTGCGACCGCCGTCCCGTCACAACTTGTAGACCGCCGCCCCTTGACAGTCAACATCTCGGCGACACATATATCTTCGTGCAGCATTTTTCGTGCTCTGTTGACGAAGAATCGGTCTGAAGACAGAAGTAGGGTGGTCCAGAAACCATTTAGGCCTTTTCCTCTGTCTAAATAGAGATTAGGTACTCCTCTTGTCAGAAAAACGGTTGTTCTCCTTTGACCTCACGCGATCTACCGGAATTCTTAAGTTTGCCATAGACCTGTTTTAGAGGACTACGACAGTTACGGTGACATTATGTATTCTCGACCGGACGAGATGGCGCTGTGGTTAGCACACTGGCCTCGCACTCGAGAGGACGGAGGTTCAAATGAGCGTCCGTCCACCCAAATTTACGTTTTCCGTTATTTCCCTAAATCACTCCAGCCAAATACCGGGATTGTTCCTTGAAGGGGAACGGCCGATTTCCTTGCCCATCCTTGAAACAATCTTAGTGTGTGCTCCGACTCTAATGACATCGGTGTTGACGGGACGTTAAACACTAATTCTCTTTCCTTCTTTTATATATGCTTGACATTCTTCAGATATGAGAGTGACCTACAGTAATATGAAATCAGAAGCAGAATCTTCAGACAGACAAGATCGATATAGTAAAGCATTTATTTTGATTACCGGTTTCAGCAAGCCATGTTGCCATCTTCGGATCTCATGTAACACATTTTAATGGATCTCGACCAAGTACACACTATAACGTGTACCATCATAAAAAGATATTTCAAGAACAAGAAAACTTTACTATGCCAACATGTCAAGTATAAAATAGTAACTGCATAAAATGCTACGCTTATTGTATCGACTACACATTAATGAGCCAAAACATTGTGACCACTGCCAACCGCGAGGTTGAATGCCTGCTGGTGGTGTTGCGTGCACGTGACGCAGTAAGGAAAGAATGTAAGCGGAAGAGAGGCGAATATTTGAAAAGGGAATAATTTCCATCTGTAATAAAATATTTACGAAATATGTACAGTGTTACAACTCTGGATGTAAACAACAGTTTGACACAGTCTGTCACAGCAAACAAACAGGTCAGGCACTCACTTTTTACAATGTGACGCAACGCAGAAACGAAAAGTGAATTTTAACGTGGAAATGAGTCAATCGTACACTGCACTAAATTGTCATTCTAAGCATATAATATCAAAAGGACTCATAAAATAAATACGAGACTCACTCTTTACAAAATGATGCAACCTATCCGGCGGGGTCAGAGATTTTCTCTGCCTCGTGATGACTGGGTGTTGCGTGATGTCCTTAGGGTAGTTAGGTTTAAGTAGTTCTAAGTTCTAGGGGACTGATGACCATAGATGTTAAGTCCCATAGTGCTCAGAGCCATTTGATGCAACCTAGAAGAACAAAAACTATTTGAACTTCAGAATAAGTCATTCCTATATTATATTAGATTATTTTTATAAGTATTTTATCTTACAATGTTTTCGGAAAATAAAGATGATTTACAAATGAGGATGTATTCTGAACAAAATCTGTGACCAATCCGGTTTACGATATCCGAGAAGAAAACAAAAGTTACATGGTTCAAATGGCTCTGAACACTATGGGACTTAACATCTGAGGTCATCAGTCACCTAGAGCTTAGAACTACTTAAACCTAACTAACCTAAGGACATCACTCACATCCATGCCCTAGGCAGGATTCGAACCTGCGACTGTAGTGGTCGCGCGGTTCCAGACTGAACAAAAGTTATATGTTTAGCGTAAAGGACACTAAAGAAACTAAAAAATTGTTAATAATGGATCACTTTATTTATTTTAATTGCACATGCAGTAAAATAATTCACAAATAAGAAAATTTCAAATAAAAAGCAGAGTTGCTGAATGAAGTGCGAAATTATAGATATTTACTTAGGAAACGTACGAAAACAAACCACGGGTAAATTTTAGAGTGCAGTGACTGTTTCGATTATGCTATACGGAAGCGAACTTTGGACTACAAGATGACCATATAGAAGCATCATAAATGAGAGTTGTTACGACAACGGGAGAATGTTGAGCACTGTCCAGACTCACAATAAATCATAAAGAAAAAGAGAAGAGCATATATAAAGAGTGAGATGAAATAAGAGATTACAGAACAAATTACAATGGGTAATTACGAAATTGAATGACAACAGAGTATCTCTGAAAGTTAAAAGCTATAAATCGAGGAAACAGGTAAACATGGATACACCGAGAAAGTCACTTCATTTCCGGGCATGCCACGTATGAGTTACGGTAATATAACTGCAGCGGTGGCTTAAAAGAAAAGTGCTTGTTTTTGATTCTGAGCACTTAATATGTCTCATTATTTCCATACTGTGTGTTATGCTGCAAGAGAAAGGGTACTATTTCTTCTTTATATTAGCTGTTTAATGTAATCCTGTTGCAATTACTGCAATATCTGCCGAAGTTTAAGAGTTGTCTAGTGCCTAAAAGATGGAAACGTGTGGTTAAGTATTGCCTCTGTCACATCGACCGGCTGAAACACCTCAGCTGGTTGCTCAGAATAGAACAGCGGCCATCCCTGCGTCGATCCTATCACGCGAGCTCGTCCGCACGATGCAAGCTACTTTCTCTTGATTACAGTAGGCCACTCTGATGCGGCGCTGTCTGAATTAGAACGCCCCTGTAAAAGAAATAACGACACCCGCTATGTTTAAGGGCAAACTACACTGTTCCATTGTGTAAAATATGCTACAATGCTACAAATGTTGGGGCTTTCGATGCAACAATGAGTGAAGCTCAGATTCAGCACACTGTTTTCGCCCATTAGGAAGTTTCTAAGGCACTGTTTGGCGTATAGCCGTAAATTAGCATATCTTAATTTTTCATCAAGCCTATCGAGGAAAAAAGCTGCACCGAGTGCCTATCGCTAAAAATATTATAATTGTTACACACCGTCATCCTCGAGTTAACTAGATGGATTACAACTCAACTTTTGAGAAATAGATACCGGTAGCGAAAATCATCGAAGTCAGCAACAAAGTAATTTGAATTTGGCTTCCGTTTTTTAATTTTAAAACAATGAAATCGTCATGAAACCAATGACACTATATCTCTTTTGCACGAAGATAATTCACAATCTCAAGTAATGAGTAGGAGATAATACCTTTAACAGCATCTACGTTGTACTTGCTCCTTCGTTTAGGACTCATTACTGTGCTTAATCTTATGATAATTTGTAGATTTCACAAAACTTCTGTCACTTTTTGGAGTATTTTGCGTGTTGTGACTCAACTGTTGCACTGTACTCGAATCTTATTCAGTGGCTACAAGTGCATTACTTCTGGTAGAGTTTTGTTAGTTAAAAGATACAGATGTTATAGTAACAACTAGACTGACATTATTATTTTTAATATTGTGGCAGAATTCAACTTCCAGTTTGGGTTATATGACGACAAGTTATAGCACTAGTTGCATTTGTCGTGATTGGGTTATAGAAATCATGGTTTGTCGAGGGGAGGGGAAGACGATTCTCAGTATGCGTGCTGACGCCTCTTGTACTGCCACCTGAAATTATGTTCAGAGCTCGTAATGTTTACAAAACATTGCTGACGCTCACAACACGTGGGCGACGCTGCATACTGTTAATTTGTGTGTTCATAATGATTGAGAAGGTTGCAGCTACTAAAAGTCATGAGACCGCTTTGTAGATGGAAACTGAGAGTGGCGCGGTTTTTGTTACGCATACCTGTGGTGAGAGAAAGCGAGGCGAACACAAACGCTTGCAAGGTGCGTAGTAGAATTGTAAGAGACATTGAGTGGAAATTGATCCTTTTGCATTAATAAGCATCGCTAAGGTTAAAGGTTTCAGCGTTCTCACAAAAGTGTAGTTCCTTTCTCACACTGGCGCCAAACGACGTGGAAAAGATGTAATACGCTCGAATACCAAAACGAATCGCTTACTGGAAATGGGCTTCACTGGTTCAAATAAATGTCTTCAGGCGATGTTTCCTTACGTACGGCAAGGTTCTAAGTTCTCCAGTACATATACACTCAGGAGGCAAAGTATCATAATCAAATGGCTCTGAGCACTATGGGACTCAACTGCTGAGGTCATTAGTCCCCTAGAACTTAGAACTAGTTAAACCTAACTAACCTAAGGACATCACAAACATCCATGTCCGAGGCAGGATTCGAACCTGCGACCGTAGCGGTCTTGCGGTTCCAGACTGCAGCGCCTTTAACCGCACGGCCACTTCGGCCGGCAAAGTATCATAATCCACCCTGCACGGCCTTCGCTACCTGTCTTCTGTGTTGGAATAAGGGAAATGAAGTAGCGGATGCCACTTGTAAGGAAGCTTGCATAATCGATACTGACAGCGAGTCACAATGATTGCCTTCACGGTCTGACTCGTTGGTCCACAGGATGGTTATTCCGGGGTACGATGAATGGTTGAAAGTGAGGGATAACAATCTGTAGATGGTGAAGTGAGTGGTCTGTCCATCCATTAAACTTATCTTATGAGGTGAAGTACGTTAACGAGACCCATGGCTTTCTTCTCCAAAACGACGACCCAAAAGTGTATGTGTCGTTCACGCGACGTCACACCACATTTTCGTTTAACTAACTTTCTCTGCTGTTAGGAAAGTAGTTTACACTTGCACCAGAGAGTTTTCATCTATCACGGACAACGAAACAAAGAATGTTAAGCGCTTTGTGCCCACTCCTTGGTAGCTGAATCCTTGGGGAAGAGTGCGTATTTTAGTCAACAAGCAAGCCCTTTTTAACCACTCTAGCGGGAAATATTTGGCATATTTTTAGTCTCTGCTTTAGTAAATATCTATTCCCTTGTTTAATTTACTCTTCTTATTTCCGTCATTCTGAAATAATTTCGTAATTCACTTCATTTTCTGATGACAGATATTTCTTGTAGTAAGGGAAGTAACGACCAAACTGTCGTTAGTCCAAACCAAACATCGAATGAGAGGCGCGGCGGTCAAAGATATGAACTCATATAACGGAAGAGCGATTTTCAGATTCTCAGCTTGCCATAAAGTTAACAGTTTTCAGTGGTTTGTTTCATTTAGTTCAGACTAATGTCGCTATAATCATTTGAAGTCTACCGCCGAGGTTCTTTCGCTTCCTTGTGCAAGATGAATTACTGCTTCCTCTCTAATCATCCTTTTTCACAACCCAAATGAAAACAACGCAGAATATGATGAACGTACAACTTGGTGATACTGAAATACCGTCACCAGTAACCTGACAGCACAGTGTTTAGACCAACATTCTCAACAATGCCATATTTATCACTCCTGTCTATTGTTTTTTCGGCCTACATTTACCACTGTCGGGTCTCAAGAGTTCACTTCATTGTGCCGTGTCCGTCCTAGATTTCTTCGGCGTGGTGTTTCTGGAACTCTTCCTATTCCGACGCCCCCACCTGTTGCTGTAAGCACTCGCGGATGCGCGTGACGCACTGCGTTGCGAGATAGGAGTGCGGGCGTGAGTTGACGTAGCGCGGAGATCGGGCCGCGGCCGCGGCGGTTCCCAGCTGTGCGCGGCGCGCCATTGGCGGAGCAGAGGGCTGAATCAGCTGGCCGCGAGCGCAGGCCACGCTGCTCATTTGCGTCCCGCGTTCCGGCCGAGTCGCACGCCATGGAGGAGGAGGCCATGTGGAAGAACCTGTACGAGAAGCTGCAGGACGAGCAGCGCAGGAAGGCCGAGGAGAAGAAGGTGACGGAGCACGACATCAGGTAAGGCGCCGCGTTGGCCCAGGTCCGCGTCCGCGCTATTAATAGCGGCTCGGCGCACCGGCGTCGGTGCGGGTGTGGTCAGTAGCGGCGTGGCCGTCGCATTGTAAACACAATACTGTATGTCGCCAGTTGCCGACCTGCGCACAGTGATTGTTACTCTGTCAAAAAGAGATGCGTGTGACTCTTGTGTACTGACGTATTTGCAATCGCTTTGTCGTGTGTCCTCAGTCAACTATATGCTTACGACAACGTGTAGTGACACCCCAGTGGCATTTTCTTAGATGTCAGAGTTTCTCTCCGGATCTTAAGGCTCAGTTTCATTTAACTCAGCGCCCATCGGCACTATTCTGATGTGTACTACCATGGTATAATAATCAGTCCCTGTGAGACCAAACACAGACGTTTAAACTTTTCGATCACCAAGTCATACGCAGCAAAATGCTCCGCTTTTGTCTTGCAATTTGGTGGACAATAGTGCTGTTGTAAATCTGAGGCTTCGATATTTCGTAACGGAGAATTAAAACACCTTATTTAACGTAACATGAACAATCACGTTCGTTATCTACCGCCGCAGAAGACAGCACATGTAATGAGGTCTAGCATCATTTCTCGACGAAGTTTAAATCATGCTTTCACATCGTGCGTTCCATTAAGTGTGTAACAACGCGTTGGATAGATGGTTAGAGGCTTTTCGTACATCGAATGATGACATTTTCAATACATGGCCTTCGACGTGATAATATTTCATTGACAAAACACTGTTCGCTGGAGCCTTTGAAAAAACTACCTGCCCGGCAGTTTACATAAAATAAAATTCTGCATTTAAAGTGGTACAGACAGTATTTATAGTCACCAGATGCCTAAATTACCTTAACACAGCCTCCTCACCGGAAGAACAATAATATACTTAAAAAAAAAGCCTCCTTCCTTTTTGACTAGGAAATGAAAGATCGATGAAGCTTATGTTAGTGTACCCTGATGTTATGTGGACGAAAAAATGCCAGTTTTGTCCTTCGCCATTAATTATTTTTTTAATGATATGCGGCATAGTTTGGAGTGCGCGACGGATACCTGTGGAGAACTGACGAGTGAGAAGTGCAGTTTGTTTACTACTTCTTTATATGTCTAATAGTAAAAATAGTATTTCATAGCGGTTATCGTACAATTCATGAGCCTGCAAGTTTTAAAAGTTCGTAAAAGCTTGCAACCAATACAGGCAGCCAGGTAATACGAACACAGGTATCCGACACGCATTACGTATTGACTGATACTCTCTGCGTTTCATGTGCCTCGGAGCATGTTGCATAGTCCGGTGTCAACAATGGCTAGAATGTATTCTGTGGCCTCTTTCTTGGTTAGTGCTTATTAAATACGAATGCGAGCTAACAGCACGCGAGCTACCTACAAATTCACACTACGGTGCGAACGAGGCTCGTGTGAGAGCAGTGCAGATAGGGAGTTTATGTAAGGAGCGCCTAGTGCTATGAACGGCAGAGCAACGCCGCGTTTGGCAACGACGCAAACCGGCTGCCGCCTAGCTCCGCCACCGCTGCCAGGGGGCCACGGCGAGAGGCTGTCAAACTGAGCACCACGCGGCCGGGCCACTCTCAGCGCGCACGCCGCTACATGACACGCGTCCAGTATTGTACTAAAGGCCACTACTATACACGCACCAATTTATCGGCCGGCCAGCCGACCGACCAATTTCGTGGCAACCCCTTCACACGTCCCGACCAACTGCGCTAAGCGTTTGCAGCGCCGCCCTGTTGTTTTCTTATGTTCACTGTGTTCATGTTCTACGAGATTCCGTTCGTTTTACGCAGAAACAAAAACGGGAGTTTGTTTTTGGCTGTTTTGGGGGTAACAAGGCCAAAAAAGCAGAAATCTGTAGCCAAATAAGATGCTAATGCAAGCAAATAAATTCGCCCACGTTCTGTTACTTAAGCAGCTGAGATCCGATGACAGTGAAATTGCGTGCTTATGGAATATCGTCTCAGCTATGTCACAGTTCGTAGTAATTGACGGGAAGTCATCGAGTAAAACAGAAGTGATTTCTTGGGTTCCCCAAGGTAGTGTTATAGGCCCTTTGCTGTTCCATATCTATATAAACGATTTGGGAGACAAGCTGAGCAGCCGTCTTAGCTTGTTTGCAGATGACGCTGTCGTTTATGACTAATAAAGTCATCAGAAGATAAAAACAAATTGTAAAACAATTTAGAAAAGATATCTGAATGGTGCGAAAATTGGCAGGTGACCCTAAATAACGAAAAGTGCGAGGTCATATACATGAGTGCTAAAAGGAATCCACTGAACTTCGGTTGCACTATAAATCAGCCAAATCTAAAGGTCGTAAATTCAACTAAATACCTAGGAATTATAAATCATCATGATGTACAACGACTCATTTACATTCATATTGCAAATTAATTTGTACAGCTATTTGTACTCTAAAAATCACCATATTATTATTTCTCCCGAAATGAAAACAAGATATACAGATTGAGTTAGCAATTTCTTCCTACCACGTTTTACACATTTCAAACATAGAAAGTCTTCTACGGAATAGGAGTTGTCAAGGAGAAAGTTTTTCAATTTATTTTCAAATTTTACCATGCTGCCTGTTAGACATTTTGTATTACTAGGTAAGAGGTCGAAAATTTTTGTTGTAGCGTTGTGCATCTCCTTCAGTACTAAAGACAACCTTAATGTTGAGTAATGAATGTCATTTTTTCTTCTAGTATTGTAATTATGTACCTCATCGTTCCTTTTGAACTGTAGTAGATTATTTACAACACTTCAACTGGATCAAATGGCTCTGAGCACTATGGGACTTGACATCTGTGGTCATTAGTTTCCTAGAAGTTAGAACTACTTAAACCTAACTAACCCAAGGACATCACACACATCCATGCCCGAGGCAGGATTCGAACCTGCGACCGTAGCGGTCACGCGGTTCCACACTGAAGCGCCTAGAACCGCACGGCCACACCGGCCGGCCAGTGCCATTGTACCCCCACAATTATTAACTAAAATTATTCCTGAAACCTGCTATTTGAATTAAAGTTGACTGAGGAAATACATCACGGCAAAAAAATATATAAAACAAAAAGACGTCCACGTAAACGTTATTCATTTACGTATGTAGCTTAAAAGATGACCTGTAAATTTAAGAAACTCATTTTAAATGCGAAGAAGAAAGGCTACACAAGGGGCTCATCTTTCAATAATACAGCAATAGACACATAAGAAATGAAGCTTTAGCTACTGTTCGCTCTTCATAGCAGAGGGCCTGCGTATGAGCTGGAGTTTTTTTTTTAACAGTTATGACAATGAAATAAGTATATTTCATGGATTAACGGCCATTGAATGTCGATGTTTGTATTTTTAGATTTCATTTCAGATAAGCATCGGAAATAACATTTAAAAACAGAAATATAGAAAGTCGGCGGATTTGTATTCTTTCTGCGTGCACCATGAAACAGTCATGGATATGTTACAAAAATGAAAAAGTGATTTATTTCTTACATCTACATCGCTACATTCCTCGCACAACATGCCACACGAACGTCTGCAGTCTTCCGATTTAATCACAAACTCTGTACTTTAAACTTTGTCCGCCTCTCATCCTGTCATGAGCATGAGAACAGCAGCAGCGCCAAAAGACGAAGTTATGTCGGGTTGTTAGGCACGTGAGCGCCACACACATCAGACAAACGGTCGGTAGGTAGAATAGGGGGCCATTAAAGGAGGACTCACTCGAACAAGTTTGAAAAAGGATATGTAATTGATACCTTCTCCTTGATTTAAAACGGAAAATGTGTGTAAACTTAATTTTCATGGGCTTACAAATATTTCAATAACACAACTTCAGAATAATGTCATTGTTTCCCTGACAAGGCGCTGGTGCAAGTGATTTTCCGTAATCCTCCTCAAACGAAGGGTCAGTTTCTATTCTTGCTCTATAGTAAGGATCTAGGTTTCCACTTGAGTCAGGAAGGGGAGTTATTTCTTTCTGCATGTGACAAAATAGTTGTCAGTTTGAACCAAGAAGCACGAACAGAAAAATAACACAAATATGTAATTTGCTAAATTATTATTGACAAATGGCTACGGTATCTTTAAACTGAACAAACACAACTCACCCATATAAATTCGTAGGCTTCTGGTGGCGATGTATTTATTTATTTTTTGAGATAACGCAGCAGTACACCCAGAAAGATTTTTGAGACAGCTCATCCAGTTTTTTTCTGTTACAAATTATCGATTAACAAGAAAAAATAATCAGTGTAAAAAGTTTAAAATGTTGGTCGTCCATATTTATGAAAACTTGCAATCGAAGACTCGTGTATTAAGTCAGCTACCTATGCCATAGGAATAAGATAATGGGTTCATATGTGTAAGTAAGTTGAAGTTTTCGTATGTTTCCATTTATTCGTGCCCTGCAGTATATTATCTTCCCTCAAACAGAAAGTATTCATTGCGCTAAGGAACTTCGTGTAAATCCACTAAAGAACGTAGTGTAAATCATTCTTGAGGTTCACACACGAGTATCGTACAGCTTTTAAACAATTTGGTTAACTAAAGCTAGCAGTACGTTTATTCATTGATAAGGTTTGTCTGCAACAATCCATTTGGGTTTGAAAGTAAAAAAAATATTTAAGAACCCATCAACATATCTTCTTCACGAGCCACCTTACAGTATAACACTATCATCCGCCTTCCGTTTCCACTTACTTTCCCTAATGGTGAGTGAAAAGAACGACTCTCGGTAAGCCTTTCATGAGTTGGAATTTAATTTACTCGTCGTGATTTTTGTAAGATAAGTGAAGGATGAAGTAATATGTTTCTTGACTCTTCTCGGGACGTGCATTCGCGAAATTTTATGAGTAAACCTGTGTGACGCGAGACACCTGTCTTGCAGCGCTTGCCATTGCACTGGCTGACCATCCCCGCCACCCTCTCGCGGTTGCTACAGATACTGATGACGTAACGCACCGCACATTCTTGGATCTCATCTACAAATCTCACCTGCTAAGAGTCTCAGACTACGAGCAATGTTTTTTAATTGGCCCTACGCGGACATTTTAAGCCGCCGTATCCACCGGTGAATTCCATTTTCATGGAAGTGTTTCTACGACTTTGAAGTATCCGAAGGAAAAATGATCAGATTTGTCTTCTAAGAAACCTGTACACAGTAATGAATGAAAAATACAACAATCCATTCGCAAAAAAGATGGAACCATTATGGTTTAAGTGTCCCTTTGCGATCTCACAAACTCCACACGAAAACAAAATGTTTGAGAAACAGCAGTAGCGTTTTCGAAAGCATAATTCTTTTCCCTTTGACGACTCCTTCCTTGCCACATAGATATTATTTCCTAGAAATAAGAAGCTAAGAACAAAGCGATATATACTAGTTATGTTCAGTTGACAGATTCGGTATCATAATGTTTGCTTGCCATTTGGCGACGGCCTCCCATCGGGTAGACCGTTCGCCTGGTGCAAGTCTTTCGAGTTGACGCCACTGCAGCGAACTGCGTGTCAATGGGGATGAAATAAGTACAGCACAACACCCAGCCGGGAATCGAAGCCGTGCCCCTTTGCACAGCATTCGGCCGCGCCGACCACTCAGTTACCAGGGGCGGACATCATAATGTTTATGTTAATCTACTTGAACCGAACTGAACCTGATGTGTCAGATGTATAAATTCCCCTTGTAAATGTGTCCGTTGAGTATTTGTCTTATTCTACATAAATTAAGAGAGACGAAAAGATGGACATTCCAGACTAATACTTTAAAGAAATATTTACTAACACAAGTTTTTCGACGTAACTTTTTTCCCAGAAAGGTTTCTCTTGCTTTTATTCGTCGGCATTTTATTTCTCTTTAAACCTTCTGTCGTCATTTTTCTTTGCTGCCCAAATAGCAAAACTCGCCTAGTACTTTTACTGCCTCATTCTCTAATATAATTGTCTCAGCGCCACCTGAGATAACTATATTCTGTTCTACATTGTTTTCTTAATGCTCTTTCTGTAACGTATTTTCGATACATTATCGTGTGCATTCCGTTCAATCGACCTTACAAGTCCTTTCTGTTTCTAGCAGGACGACAATGTCATCGGTAAACACACAAGATTTCTTCCTCCCTTAACATTACTTCTTTTTCCAAATTTGTCCATGGTGTCCTTCACTGCTCGTTCAGTATACAGGTAAAGTAACGCCGGAGAAAGGCTGTCTTTCTGGCTCACTCCTTTTTTAATTACTGCTTTCTTCTCTTGTTCTTTGACTCTTAACTGTAATCTAGTGTCTGTACAAATTGTGGATAACGTTTATCGCTGACAACTTACGAATTTCGAAATGTGTTTTCCAGCCAATACTGAGAAAAGCTGTGCCCAAATATGTAAATGTAGGTATCCATTTCTTCAGTCTTACAAGTCGTAGGCCTCTGCTGCAGCTCACATTTCTCTGGAACCCAAACTATACTTCCTACAGGTCACCTTCTGACAATCGTCTCATTCTTCTGTAAATAATTCATGTTATTACTTTGCTATAATGACCTGTTAAAACATTTTTTTTGATAGTTCTCATCACGTGTATGTCTCCAAAACATGTTCAAATGTGTGTGAAATCTTATGAGACTTAACTGCTAAGGTCATCAGTCCCTAAGCGTACACACTACTTAACCTAAATTATCCTAAGGACAAACACACACACACACACACACACACACACACACACACACACACACACACACACACACACACACACACACACACACACACACGCCCGAGGGAGGACTCGAACCTCCGCCAGGACCAGTGGCACAGTCCATGACTGCAGCGCCTAAGACCGCTCGGCTAATCCCGCGCGGCCGTGTATGTCTCCATAAACGCCTATGTCATACCACAAGGACAGGCCCACAGACGTGGAACGGTACTGTTTTGAAATATAATGAGGTAAAAATGAAAGGGAGAAGCTTTGTGTCATCTCAAAGCATGTAAATTTTGTCGATGCAATATTTTATATTACAGCGACTAAAAATAGTTCATGAAAAATAATTACATGCTTGATGGAACTGACAATTTGTCGTTAGAAAATCTGTTTGACGAGCTGAGAAGCTCTGCTCCAGCTTTGGTTTGAGTCGTTATCAAGCATGGCAACAGACATCGACAAATATTAAGAGTTCCTGCTAGGATGATAACACATGACTAGGGCCATTCGAAAAAGTGACAGAGATGCTTAAGAAACTTAATAGGCCTCATTGGAAAGAAGGCGACGTTGTTCTTGTGACACGTGTCAGGAGTCAGTTTAGTTGCTATTACAGGAAGGCTCCTTTAAAAAACATCACATGCTTCGCTCAGGGATCTTGAGAGCAAGATAAGAGAGTGGCACATACCAAGTGATGCAGTCACTTGTCCTTCGCTCAGTACGCAGAAAGGAGTGGGCCAGAACACTCCGTTATTCATTGTATTGTGTTTTGCGGAGTGTATACGTAGATGTGAAATACTTAATGGTCATTAAGATTCGAGAAAGAGGTACACAGAAATCATTCGCAGTCCCATTAGTTTTTCTAGATTTGCAATTGTAATACACACTAATGAGTTTGCGACTGACTGCTGTATGTCTCTCCTTCCTTTCAATACACGGTCGCTGTGCACAACGGTTCCTGACTGAATCAAAGTTGGTTATTAAGATTTATACATCTTTCGCTAAAGCGTTATTTTCGAAAGAGGGCTACTAAAGTATTTATCGACACTGTCGACTTCAGTTTCTCCTCATCCTATTGTAATACAGGGGGACTGTAAATGGTACATTTGTTTTCTGAGTTCTGTTTTCTTAAGTATTCTACACCTACATCTGTGTGATGGCTCTGCTATTCACGATAAAGTGCTTGGCAGAGGGTTCAATGAATCACCTTAAAGCTCTCTCTACCGTTCCACTCTCGAAGGGCGTGCGGGGGAAAATGAGCACTTAAATTTTTCTGTGCGAGCCCTGATTTCTTTTATTTTACAGTGATGATCATTTCTCCCTCTGTAGGTGAGTGCCAACAGAATGTTTTCGCAATCGGACGAGAAAACTGGCGATTGAAATTTCATGAGAAAATCCCGTCGCAACGAAAAACGCTTTTGCTTTAATGATTGCCACTCCAATTCACGAAACATGCTTGTGGCACTATGTGCCCTATTTCGCAATAATACAAAACGAGCTGACCTTCTTTGTACTTTTTCGATGTCATCCGTCAGTCCCACTTGAAGCGGATCCCACACCGCACAGCAATTCTCCAGAATAGGGCGAACAAGCGTGGTGTAAGCAGTCTCTTTAGCAGACCTGTTGCACCTTCTAAGTGTTCTGCCAATGAATAGCAGTCTTAGGTTTGCTCTACCCACAACATTATCTATGTGATCTTTCCAATTTACGTTATTTGTAATTGTACTCCCTAAGTATTTAGTTGAATTTACAGCCTTTAGGTTTGTGTGACTTAATCGCGTAATCGAAGCTTAGCGGACTACTTATGGTACTCATGTGAATAACTTCACACTTTTCTTTTTTCATTGTCAACTGCCACTTTTCGCACCATACAGATAACTTATCTAAATAATTTTGCAATTCCTTTTAGTGATGTGATGACTTTATAAGAAGGTAAATGACAGCATGAGCTGAAAACAATATAAGACGGTTACTTAGAATGTCTCCTATGTCGTTAATGTTGATCAGGAACAGTAGAGGGCCTGTAACACTTCCTTGGGGAACGCCAGATATTACTTCTGTTTTACTCGATGACTTTCTGTCTATTACTACGAACTGTGACCTTTCTGACAGGAAATCACGAATCCAGTCGCACAACTAAGGCGATATTCCATAGGCACGCCGTTTGATTAGGAGACGCTTGTGAGGAACTATGTCGAGAGCCTTTAGGAACTCTAAAAATGTGAAATCAATTTGATATCCCCTGTCCATAGCACTCACTACTTCATGAGTATAAAGAGCTAGTCGTGTTTCACAAGAACGATATTTTCTGAATCCGTGCTGACTATGTGTCAATAAATAGTTTTCGTTGAGGTGCTTCATAATGTTCGAACACGGCATATGTTCCAAAACCCTACTGCAAATCGACGTTAGTGATATAGTTCTGTAATTCAGCGGGTACTCCTACTTCCCTTTTTGGGTATTGGCGTCAGCAGTTTTCCAGTCTTTAGGTACGGATCTTTCTGCGAGCGAGCGGTTGTACACAATTGCTAAATATGGAGCTATTGTATCAGCATACTCTGAAAAGAGTCTGACTGGTACACAATCTGGACCGGAGGTCTTGCCTTTATTAAGTGATTTAAGCTGTTTTGCTACACCGATGATATCTACTTCTGTGTTCCTCATCCTAGCAGTTGTTCTTGATTGGAATTCAGGAATGTTTACTTCGTCTTCGTTGGTGTTTATTAACACTGCTTCAGTGGCACTGTCATCAGTGACTTGACCATTGTTATCGTGGAGGTGTTGATTGCGGCTTGCCCCTGGTGTGCGGTATGTAGACTACAATCTCTTTTGGTTTTCTGCCAGATTCCGAGACAGAGTTTCGTTGTGGAAATCATTAAAAGCATCTCACATTGAAGTACGTACTATATTTCCAACTTCTGCAAAACTTTGCCAATCTTGGGCATTTTGCTTTCTTTTAAATTTGACAAGTGTTACGTGCACAAATATGGTTGAAGCAGGAATAGAACCGTAAAATACCCAGTTTGTATTTCGCGCTCTACAAACGTTCTGTGAATGGCCCTCTGGCTACACGACACACGTCCAAAGTTGTAGTTGAGTCAGCTCCATGCCTTATGTAGCAACAGCGTGTCAGCAGTCATCACTGCAGCATTGATGTCTCCTTTGAACTGTTTCTTTCATGGCACAGGGGTACGTGAACACTGCCCTTAATGCACCCCCAAAAAAAGTCAGAAGGCGTCCTGGGACCCAAAGGACAGAGCCACACCCTCACAGTCTTCCCTCAGAAGAAAAGCGGCTCATACAGCTTCGTTTGTGACATTACACAGAAAACACTAACCTTCGGTTAATCTCCCACGAGGATATTCATATCCCCACACTCACCATCTCACATTGTGGCGATTAACCTTTCCATATAAATGGAAGGCTACTTCGCCCTAAATCGAAGGCGCCGGCCATTATCTTCCTGTTTCATTGTTGCCCGGACCGCCGTCGCTAAATCTTACACTCAGTCAGCTGTGGTATTGCAAGTTCGCGGTTTGCATGTATAATTGATTTTTGACTGGGCACGAATCTTTCTCTCACTATTTCCGCAGTTGTACCTGGCACATTTTAATTTCTTGGCTCTCAGATGGTGGCCATACTCGACACTCTAATTGCTATACTAAAATTTGTTTTCACAATTATTAGTGGACATTAGTTTAAGTCGTACCTCTGTAAGAAGTTACACAGGCTTAACAAAGGACACATTCCGACATAAAACGAACTTTACATCCACAACATACTGAAACGGGTAAAATCTGGCACACTTGGTCCACCAGTACTCTAAAGAGACATCCAGCGTCCCTAAATTCCCTCGGGCATGGGTGTGAATGTTTGTCCTTAGGATAATTTAGGTTAAGCAGTGTATAAGCTTAGGGACTGATGACCTTAGCAGTTAAGTCCCATTAGATTTCACACACATTTGAACATTTTTTGTCCCTAAAGTGCGGTACTAACGCTCAGTACTGTTTTCATGGTGGTTCTTTTCCATAATTACTTCTGAAAGCACGCTGCCCTGTTGCAACAGATACACAAGCATGTACCAACACACAATAACTCTTTCTTGCTTTGTCGCCATTTCGTAAGGCACTGCATTCGGAAAACCAGGTGGTGGGCACAAAGCGAACTCGGTGAATTTACTAACCTATTCATTCAATCATATTTGCATATGTAATACGCAGGAAAATATAGAACTTTGAAAACAAATGAATCATTTTAATAGCCCTGTATTATGGCTGAATTATCTTAACCTTACATCATACGAAAAACTAGCCGTTCAAGTACAAAAAAAAAAGATGTGCTCGTTCCTTTGTCTTTTTTGCTGTTATACAACAGCAAAAAAAACAAAGTTCGTGGATCACAGAACTGTTATACAACAGTTCTGTGATCCACGAAACTTTGAGCATTACCCTCTTACTGTCGACGTACACCAATTTTCTTTTCCTTTTTTTTTTTTTTTTTCCTACACGTTCTTTACTCCACACACTTCGACCATCAGTCGTTCGAGGGAACCACAAACTTCTTGTCTGCAGCCCGCACTATAGTCCTGGACAAATGTGCGACAGTTGCGTAACAGTGAAGGGTACTAATATACGCAGTCAGCCTGTAGAATGTTCCTCTCAAACAGGACCAAGGAGCATATAAGTGCAGCATGAACAGTGTTATATGTAATGAGACAATCAGGAAAGGTTACGGATCTAACGTAGACCATCGATACACTTTCTTCATCAGGAACTGTCCACCGTCTCCTCTCCCATCGCCGGCCGGTGTGGCCGAGCGGTTCAAGGCGCTTCAGTCTGGAACCGCGCGACCGCTACGGTCGCAGGTTCGAATCCTGCCTCGGGCGTGGATGTATCTGACGTCCTTAGGTTGGTTAGGTTTAAGTAGTTCTAAGTTCTTGGGGACTGATGACCTCAGATGTTAAGTCCCATAGTGCTCAGAGCCATTTGAACCATCCTCTCCCATCTGTGAAGAGTCTGTTGAGAAAAATTCCAACCCCATTTGTTGTGAACTGGCAGCAAACAGGTCTAGTGCCATGATATAATCTCAATTTATCCGTGCAGTCGTGTGATTTAAATGCGTTAAATCATAGTGGTTTGGCAGACCTGTGAAAGAAATAAAGAAATATATCTGGTTTGAGGTAGAACTGTAAGAGTAGTTATAATGCCTGTAAATATGAAAATGTGTTTATTCAAGGAAAGGGACAATATTCTCTCTCTCTCTCTCTCTCTCTCTCTCTCTCTCTCTCTCGTGAGTGCATCATAATCTACTCGCTCGCGCCGCATTTACACGACATAGTAATTATGCTACAGTATTCCTCTGTTATCGCCTAAAAAGATAACAAACGGTGAGATTGTACTTCAAACGACTCATGCAATGACTACAAAAGATCTCCGTAAGCCCACTACGGGACCTGAGGTTTAGACAATCTTTCATTTACGCATCCGTTCAAGTCATATTTTTCTTGGAAGAGTGCAAATTTTAGGAGAGGGAAATACTGTAATTTACCGTGTGATACAGGAAGCGACTGAGAAAGGAGAGCAGAACTAAATTTCTGTTGCAGTGCCAGGAATGGTGTTCCGCCCATTGTTCTTGAATACTGCGTAGCGAGTCTTCCTTCGCCACTAACAGCAACCTCCGAGAGGCTCCTTATCTTTATGACTTTACTTGCCTTTTATGATGTCATCCACCATTTTGTTGAGGATCACTGGTATTCTAAGGTTCTCAGTCCTGCAGTTTGCAGTACTTTTGTACATAAAGGTCAGTACTTAATTTAAATCTTTGATCTCCTCGTCAGCAGTGTCTACACGCAAAGTACACGAAAAAAGGTCACATTAATTATAGTAGTATATAGTAAATAAGATTCACCAATGCCCAAAATAAATTGTTGCTGGTATGGATATGCCGTATGACGATTTAAAGAGATTGGAATTGAGATTCTGTCGCCCTCAGCTACATTCCCGTTTCCAGAAAATCCCCTGACACCCACCCTGATACTTAGCAGATGCAACTGTCATCTGTTTGTGTTATTGACATTTCTGGTAGGACAGTTGCCAGTTAAAAAAAAAAAATGCGCCTTTAGTGGCATCTGATACTCTGGAAAGTCAGGAACATATTCGACATGCTTTTGCCGGCCAGTAAATAACGAAGTCGACAAAAATTTGGTTGTTCTTAAACGTTGCGGTATTACCATATCTGAAGAGCTGTCTAGAAGACTGCAACAAATAAATGTTATATTTGTGCCAAAATTCTGAAGTATTCTTAGATGTTTTGTATAAGTCGAATAGCTGGCAATTTAAAAATAAATAATACCAAAAAACAGTGCCGCCCTTCCGCATAATGTTGTGCTTCTTAGTGCTTCTCAAATTTCCACCAAAGCGATTTTACTAACGAAAATGAGGTTTCCTTAGAGTCTAACAAGTGAGATGATGCAGTGGGCAACATACGGGACTGTACTCGTAAGGGAAAGGTTTCAAAACATGGAAAAAAGCAACTGATTCAGTATTTATTATTTAAATCATTATTGACACAGTTGCAGTCTTTCGAAAAATATCATTTATGATGGATAAAGCTATGTTATCACGAGATGGCTTCAACTGGATGCTAGGATTGTAGGAAAAAATGCCTTGTCGCTCTTCCCCCACCCATTCTGCCCAAGTATATCTAAACTCCACCAGTAATAGGTCCCTTCTCAGAAAGACTTTAAGCTCACTTCTTCAAATCTGATGGGACCTAATTATTCTCTTTGCAGACCACTTCTACAATAGAGGACTGTTCCCACGTATGTTTCTGACATAACGAAATCATCGAATTACAGGGATATGTTCGAGAACGTAAGAAATCGCCGTCGATTTTTCCTCTTAGGATGATGGCTCTATAAGAGAATAAAGTGACAATCAATTTCCTTGAAATTACTCCACCCCATTGCTCATCGTTTACTGTTGAAACTTGAAACAATGAAGACACGGATCTGCAAGTCCATTGAGCTGCTAAATATTTAGTACGAGAAGACGCTTTTATTTTATTTGGGACATGAAGAAATTCTGCAGTATTGTTGAGAAAACATTAAAAATTCCGATTTTTATGTTACACGTGACGGAAAGTAACGGAAGTGTTCGGTAGCACATAGGATACCCGAAAACAGTGTCCGATGAAAAAACTAAGAATTTTCGTTAGTAATATGCTATGATTCAAATCGCAGGTGCCTCTGGTCTCAAGAAAGCGAACAGAATCGGCACTATTACGCCACGTGAAACTAAAGTATATTAGAAATAAATAATTTTTTCGTAACGACATGATGATGAAGAGCATTTCCTCAAGCGATCGTTGTTTTTGTTATATGATTTATGATATAATATTGTAACTGTCGATATCCTTACATCCTTTGAAATTATGTTTAATGACTTCGTCACTTTCCTGCTGCTTGAGTCAATCATGTACTCGGTACTCTTGAATTATTCCATTTATTCATTCGTTTCTCTAGCGCAGAATTTAGTTAGAGCAACGACAGCACAGTCATTGACAGAAGATGACAGACCCGTAAAATGACATGTGTGCATTGGTTTGTATTTTACGTTAGATAGCTACGGCTTATCGGTGCACGTTTATGCAAACGGCATAACTGCGCTGTCTGTGCGTGTGAATGCAGGCACCAGCAGCTACACAGAGATAGAAAGCCCACGGCCGGAAACTCATTACACAATGGGCCACTAGAGCTCCAGCGCAGTGAGAGCCGCGTCACTGATTCTCCACACCGGATGAATGACAGAAAGAGCGCAACATGTCGTTTCCTGCTGCTGCCACTATACTTGTGTCTAGATGTAGTGCCAAAAAACGCCCCAACATTTTATTAGCGTCAAGAGCTTGTAACTAATTTCTGTGACAGCCGCCCATTAGTCGGTGAAAAGGAAAGAGATTTAAAATTATACCTTACAGATGGCAATGAATCACACAGTTAAGCGCCACTTTGCATTGTTTATGAGAAATGCCAGCGTCACAGGAGTGACCGCTGCTGTAGCGTGATTTGTATTCAGAGCTAGTCCTACTGTTAATGCTGCTCTCCTAAGTTCATGACGTTGTTAAGGTTTCCATGTCCATACAAACCGCCTTCAGAATCGCTTCCACTTCACAGTCTGGTATTGTCTGAAGAGTGCACTTCTAGTACGATACGATAAAGAAAGAGGGGAGGTCATAGGAGCATTAATGTAAACACAATAGAAAAACACTCGAACGATACTGCAAATTTAAGGAGTTCCTCGTGTGGTGCTGTAAAACAAGAGTAAGCTGCTCTTGATATATACAGAGGAACCGGGCACTATCGTTTGTAGAGCCGCATCCAAGATGAAGGGGAAAAAAGGTAAAAATCGCTATTGTCTTTTAGATAGTTATTGCTGGGAGGAAAACTGAAGAAATTTTAAAACAGATCCGAGAAATGCAGAGATGAACATCATCGACGTTATTTAAGTAGCATTCAGAAATACAAGGTATTTCTGTGAAGGTACAATCCTCATAGCATGATGTGAAAGGGCAAATTGCCAAATTAAAACAACTAAGTCTAATATGGAGACGACTGAGTTAAAGATTATAGCTAAATGAAGATACAGGCATGACATCGTCACGTCAAGTTCTTTTGTACCTTCAAACAAACCACGCGTTTTCAGAATGAGATTTTCACTCTGCAGCGGAGTGTGCGCTGATATGAAACTTCCTAGCAGATTAAAACTGTGTGCCCTACCGAGACTCGAACTCGGGACCTTTGCCCTTCGCGGGCAAGTGCTCTACCAACTGAGCTACCGAAGCACGACTCACGCCCGGTACTCACAGCTTTACTTCTGCCAGTACCTCGTCTCCTACCTTCCAAACTTTACAGAAGCTCTCCTGCGAACCTTGCAGAACTGGCACTCCTGAAAGAAAGGATATTGCGGAGACATGGCTTAGCCACAGCCTGTGGGATGTTTCCAGAATGAGATTTTTACTCTGCAGCGGAGTGTGTGCCGATATGAAACTTCCTGGCAGATTAAAACTGTGTGCCCGACCGAGACTCGAACTCGGGACCTTTGCCTTTCGCGGGCAAGTGCTCTACCAACTGAGCTACCGAAGCACGACTCACGCCCGGTACTCACAGCTTTACTTCTGCCAGTACCTCGTCTCCTACCTTCCAAACTTTACAGAAGCTCTCCTGCGAACCTTGCAGTTGGTAGAGCACTTGCCCGCGAAAGGCAAAGGTCCCGAGTTCGAGTCTCGGTCGGGCACACAGTTTTAGTCTGCCAGGAAGTTTCAAACCACGCGTTTTTCAAACAGTATCACGAGCAGCGATAACTCTTGCCAGGAATTCCCTTATTTTTCAGCACATGACTCGTACGACTTTTTACATGTCCACACAAAAAAAATCAGTTTCTCTCAGATCAGGTGAAAGAGCTGGTCACGAAATACGACCTGCAATCACTATTCACCTTTCAGGGAACGGCTGACGAAACAAGATTTGCAAAATAAGCTAGAGCCCCAACGTGTTGGAACCATGTATGTGCGCGAATATCAAGTAGGATGTCTTCAATGGTGTACTTATGTGAGAGACAGCAAATACGGACCTGTTAACTAAGTTTTGATTATATTCATTCCTAAGTTTGTTGCAAAATCTCTGTCCGTGGCTCTTCACAACTGTAGCACATAGATTCCCTACGTTGGACTGCATTCCGTCTTTGAAACAGGCTTCATCCGAGAGACGTACAAAAGCGTGGAAATGAGATTCGACCATACAGCACTGCAGCACCGATGATTCAAAACGACGCAAGGTCCTAAGTCAGCAGGAATTAAAACGGTAGCGGTGTGGTAACTCTTCACATATCACTTCCCCCACAGAGCTGTACTTCAACCGTTGCAACAACCTTGGGTAAATGGTGTGCGTTAGCTACCTCCTACGTGGATACTTGGCACAGTAAAATGTGTCGGCTTCCCTAGAGTTTCCATCTCTTTGTCTGTAAAAGAAGCTCTTGTTCCTTTGTAAATATTTTCAATGACATTTCACTAGGCATTATCGGCAAGACACTTTCAGCGCCTAACATGTGTTGCCTGTGTGCATTAGTATAGTTTTGTCACCAACCACTCATGATGTGCGCTTGTTTGTTGGTTGTGTTTCCATACTCGAAAATCTTGGGAGTTACGTACCTAATAAAATAAACGATTACGTCTTGCCGACCGCGGTGGCCGAGCGGATCTAGGCGCTTCAGTCTGGAACCGCGCGACTGCTACGGTCGCAGGTCCGAATCCTGTCTCGGGCATGGATGTGTGCGACATCCTTAGGTTAATTTGGTTTTAGTAGTTCTAATTTCTAGGGGACTGATGACCTAAGATGTTAAGTTCCATAGTGCTCAGAGCCATTAGCATCATTTTTGATTACGTCTTACAAACAACGATAAGGGGATGACTGTAGTTTCTTAAGAGATTTCCCACAACCTATTTGGCTTCTTGACGTTAGACTCACCGAACCCAGGTACGGAAACGACTCTCTAAGCTGATATATTTTCCCTGGTCTATCAGGCCTGAAAGTTTGCTCTATTAGCAAGGAAACACTTCGTACGTACCCATCTTCACTATATGCGACGTTCAGAATTTTGGAGAAAATTCGTTATTTCTGTATATTCTGTGACGATCGTTTGAGGAGGACGAAAACTAATTTGGCCAGCCTGATCAAAAGAGTAAACTGAAACGGTTCGAAGCAAGAGAGGTACATTTGTTAATCAGACTGTACGACGCGATTTAATTTTGATGGCTTCCCGTGAAGTTGCTTCTAACGTCAGTCTTTCTTACAAGCTGCGAAGTGTTGTAGGCATAACCCATGTTTTGTGCGTAGTGGCTTCAGTTAACGAATCAGAGAACGAAAATCATAGAAAAGCTCGAACAATCATGTCAGGAATAGATGATGTTATAGTGGTGAACTCCATGTTAATCTGTGATTGCGCACTTCTTAAATACAAAGGTTTCTTTCCGGCCCTTGGCACATAAATAGCACAAGTTCCACTGAGTGTGTGTCCTATCCTTCGTAAGCCCTGTGGATTGCGCCCCATTGTAGCGCGTTTACTTCTGACTCAGCTTCCATGAGCAAAGACTTTCTTATCACTGTTTACGAGGAACGGCTTCTGATATGAGTCGTAGACTCATGTGGAAATTCTCGCTGAGACCGTTCAGCACAAATACACCTAAAGTCAGAGGGGCCTTACTAAGATTAGTGCTACTTCACCGTAGAATCATCTTGGTAGTCTGGTAACTCCGGCAGAATTGTCATCTGGCTTTGAATAATGGCGTTTAGAAACTGGAAATACCAATTTCAAAAGTTCACATAATTTGTATTAAACTAGTCGTAGGTATTTTTCCGGCAATGGAAAGCTTACCGACTGGTATGAAAAGGAAGTCTATAGGTTTATTGTTGTTCTCAGGGACAGACAGATCCAGTCTTGTTTCTCAATGATATCATATGGAAGACTAGGTTCTTTATCAGCTATCATTTGTGTAACATCCGTTTTATGGCTTCTGCGCTGCAATGAAATTAAGAGAGAACAATTTATTATTGCCTTATTTTAATTTCTTGTGTAAGAAAAATAAAAAGTAACTTAGCCTTAAACCTAAAAATAAAATAAGGCTTAAAATAAGCCTTCAAACGGCGTTGTTCCTGTAACAGAGAGAGAGCCGTAATGTGTCAAGTATGTACGACTGTTCTGGAGTTTACGACGCTCTTAGGCTCTTTTCGTCATTAAACCTCAGACTGATAAGGGCTTAAAATTTGAAAACCACCTCACAACATTGTATAAAAATAAAACTGTGTGTTTACGGAGTGTATAAGATGTTCTACAAAGCACCGACGAAAAGCGACATTTGCTTCATTGTCCAGGATATCCATTACTAACTCCTCTTTTGCTTCTGGACGGAGCCTAAGTGTGATACCATGACTTTGAGGCCTCCTTGGCCAAGAGGCCATTTTCTAAAGATGGCCTACGGCTGTGTGCTGAGAATGATTGTTGAGGTTTATGGTTTGTTGACATTCTAATATATGTGCCACAGTGGTCTGTATCACATTAACATAAAATCGTAGTATCTATATGCAGATTGAATGCCGTTAGTCATAAATATGGAATCTATGTAAACCTCTCAAAACTGTCTGATTAGATCTTCGCAATTTGGTTTGTAGTACCAAAGCTCCTCCGACACTTATAGAGCTTCAGGACCGTTCATTTTATTGCCGTAAAACGTTAATGCTAATTCATCAGTATGCGGGGTGAATCTGGAACCAGGAATGCAAGGCATAGACTGTCGGGGTACTCTTACTTTTTCCACTAAAGCCCTCCCAATATTTCTCAGTAAACCGTACGCGATACCAATTTGCGACCAGAAAGGGATCTGTGTCGTTCCATCCTTCGTGCGCACAGCCAACCTACGGAGTCGAGTATTAAATGCCAACGCACTTCCGTTGCAATTCGTAATAGGATCTGCATCCCATTTTATTATGTAAACAAACAGATCTTAAGGCTCTTCCACGACTGTACATCTGACTCACAGTTTACGCTACCACACTCCATTCGATTTATCCCTAATGCCTGCAAGCAAATATGAATTTTTAGTTTTCAAATAACAATGAACATGGCTGTCCGTACCTGATGCATATTTTTCCTCGGAAACAGTACTTTACAACGTCCAGCCCTTTTGTCACTGTAGTAACAAAATGTTTCTTACTATAACACTATTAGTCAACTGTAATGAGCGCAAACTCGGTTACGACATCGTCTGAACATCGAACGCCCCAAGGTAGACCCCGCCTTCCTCCTCCTCCTCCTCCTCCTCCTCCTCCTCCTAACTTCATTTACTTGCATTGGAAAGGTTGGGTACGGAATACCGTTGCTGCCCATCAACAAACTCTGGACTTTAGTGGACATACTTGAGTGCATGCTTTACTTTTTAGCTTTTTCTCCCTTTTAAGTTCTCCTTGTTCCTTTCATCTGGGTGCCCCTATTGTCCCTGCTGCCCTAGCCTAGTTACGCCGCTGGTCAGGCTGCGTAGAGCGCCGATCGCCTACCGCACGTAGCAATCAGTAAGAAGTGAAAATCGATTCGAAATCATAAAATTTCTGTGGAAACAGCTACTCCTGTCAGCCTACGCGTTGTAACTCTTTCTACACTGAATAAGTAATACTAAGTCTGTACTTGAGTAACGATATGCGGTTTGATTACAAAAAGCTGAAAGAAAATGGTTTTGGAGTCTCTGGTTACTAGGGGTGGGGGAGGAGGAATAGAGGGAATGAGTAGTGTTAACATCATAGCTCAGTGAACAGCAGTAGCAAGACAGGGGGTGGGGGGAGGAAAGTAGATGCTGATTTCACGCATGAGATTTTGAGATTTTGAAAGTTGTGTTGATTATGAATGTTCACAATCAGGCAGGACAATTAATTAAAATGTATACCTCCCGCATTTACGAGAGAGGTCCAAGAAATTCAAAGTAACCGCGCAGAACTAACAGATATAAGATAGTTGTCTTTCACCGCAACAATAACAGAACTCATGACATCATTTACAACTTGTAGAAAAAAAGACTGGGCTGGTAAAGTTGAGGCTTATCTGTCGTATTTATTCGACTCGGCATGACCCACACGTGACTTATACGCATGTCTACCGAAGTCTTTAACAGAAAAAAAGTGTAAATCACAACGCGGGCATTAGACTGTAAAGATTTTTCTACACCAAGTTAATAGGGAGATTTCCATGGAGATGTGAATTTTCTCTTTTGAGGTTCGCCTTCGCGATTTAGTAAGAGTTCTTGACATAAGCTTCTCTCTACTTTCCTGTTTTTGCTGGCGACGATTTTCTCCGATTGTTTTTAAACGTGCTGTGTTAGGATACTTAATTGGTTAGTACAATCCAGTACGCTCTTCATATGAAACTTGAGCACAGTTCACAGTTTTAGAACTATCCGTGTCACCATACATATGCTTGCATATTTTTAGTCGCAAAGACGGTTTCATATAAAAACGAAAACCGCAGGTGATTGCAGCGACTTTCCAACAGATAACATAAGATCACAACGAAAAATCGTAGAAAAAAAACTGTACAAAGATAGTAATGTCTGGCAGATAAAAGGTTCCAGTATATCATCTGACGTAATAAAAATTCACCTGTAAAATCCTTCTATTCTTAGGCACTACCGGTTTCAAAGAACTTACAGCTGCATCTTCAGGTCCAAACTGGATTCAAGTCATGATATACGTAACAAATAATGCGAAGACCTAGTGTTCATAGTGAGTCCCATGGAATTATCAACAAAAAGGTGTATGTCCCACAAGTAATAAGAAACGGTGAAGAACACTGCCATAAAACCGAACTTGACCGGGCAGAAGTGAACACCTACTATGAATTGATATCTACGTGACAGTCCACCGACCAAAAGCCATTAACGTAGGTAGCACATCATAGTGGGTGTTCGCCTCTGGCTTGTGACGTTTGGTTTTACGAGCGTGTTCTCCACAGTATTAATTACTTTTAGGACACATACCTTCTGATGGATAATATATTCCATGATATATGACTATGAACACTTGTTCTTCCCGCAATTTGTTATGTATATCGTAACTTGACTCCATTTGCACCTGAAGATGCAGCTTTTAAGTGCTGTGAAACCCATAGTGGCTAAAAATAAAACGATTTTGCAGTTGAAGCTGTTTTATTTCTCAACTTGATTTATGGATGCTGTGGTTGCCAAGATTATAAAGATTTTAATAAAAATACACTACTGGCCATTAAAATTGCTACGTCAAGAAGAAATGAAGATGATAAACGGGTATTCATTGGACAAATATATTATACTAGAACTGGCATCTGATTACATTTTCACGCAATTTGGGTGCATAGATCCTGAGAAATCTGTACCCAGAACAACCACCTCTGGCCTTAATAACGGCCTTGATACGCCTGGACATTAGGTCAAACAGAGCTTGGGTGGTGTGTACAGGTACAGCTGCCCATGCAGCTTCAACACGATACCACAGTTCATCAAGAGTAGTGACTGGCGTATTGTGACGAGCCAGTTGCTCGGCCACCATTGACCAGGTGTTTTCAATTGGTGAGAGATCTGGAGGATGTGCTGGCCAGGGCAGCAGTCGAACATTTTCTGTATCCAGAAAGGCCCGTACAGGACCTGCAACATGCGGTCGTGCATTATCCTGCTGAAATGTAGGGTTTCGCAGGGATCGAATGAAGGGTAGAGCCACGGGTCGTGACACATCTGAAATGTAACGTCCACTGTTCAAAGTGCCGTCAATGCGAACAAGAAGTGACCGAGACGTGTAACCAGTGGCACCCCATTCCATCACGCCGGATGACACGCCAGTATGGCGATGACGAATACACGCTTCCAATGTGCGTTCACCGCGATGTCGCCAAACACGGATGCGACCATCATGATGCTGTAAACAGAACCTGGATTCATCCGAAAAAATGACGTTTTGCCATTCGTGCACGCAGGTTCGTCGTTGAGTACACCATTGCAGGCGCTCCTGTCTGTGATGCAGCG
Source organism: Schistocerca piceifrons (assembly GCF_021461385.2). Classification (NCBI taxonomy): domain Eukaryota; kingdom Metazoa; phylum Arthropoda; class Insecta; order Orthoptera; family Acrididae; genus Schistocerca; species Schistocerca piceifrons. Next base: position 708,415,256 of record NC_060138.1, read on the forward strand.
TCAAGGGTAACCGCAGCCATGGTCTCCGAGCTGATAGTCCATGCTTCTGCAAACGTCGTCGAACTTTTCGTGCAGATGGTTGTTGTCTGGCAAACGTCCCCATCTGTTGACTCAGGGATCGAGACGTGGCTGCACGATCCGTTACAGCCATGCGGATAAGATGCCTGTCATCTCGGCTGCTAGTGATACGAGGCCATTGGGATCCAGCACGGCGGTCCATATTACCCTCCTGAACCCACCGATTCCATATGCTTCTAACAGTCATTGGATCTCTACCAACGCGAGCAACAATATCGCGATACGATAAACCGCAATCGCGATTGGATAAACCGCAATCGCGATAGGCTACAATACGACCTTTATCAAAGTCGGAAACGTGATGGTACGCATTTCTCCTACTTACACGAGTCATCACTAGAACGTTTCACCAGGCAACGCCTGTCAACTGCTGTTTGTGTATGAGAAATTTGTCGGAAACTTTCCTTATGTCAGCACGTTGTAGATTTCGCCACCGGTGCCAACCTTGTGTGAATGCTCTGAAAAGCTAATCATTTGCATATCACAGCATCTTCCTTCTGTCGGTTGAATTTCGCGTCTGTAGCACGTCATCTTCGTGGTGTAGCAATTTTAATAGCCAGTAGTGTATTTTTAGTGGTAAGTCACCGCATAAGTGTGCTATTTTTGTACTCGCATCTTGGCGTATGTAGTGGCCTGATCTGGACAGAAAACCATAATTGTGTACCAGATAAATGTTCTCTGTGAATGAATATGGTACCCAGTTCTCAGTATTCGGAAAACATTGTGCGTTAAACAGGTGGCTTAACACAGTCTTAGCAAACCAATGCCTAAATCAAATTGTTCACAGAACACGCCCTAGAAAAATATTGCTGAATCGGAGAACATACGGTACCAGAAAGCGGGCAGAATGGTCCAGAAGGCATCTAGTGAGTAGGGGCTGGTTTTACGTAAGCAAGCGGCACGAGGAGTGGGCGATAAGGCGAGAGCGGCGCAGCCCGCGGAGGCCGGGTCCTTGAGAGGAACGCGGCGGCTGGCCGACTGCGCCTTCTCGAGTCAGCTGTGCGCCGCACCGCCCACTACAGGCCGTGACGTCAGCCTACGTGCGGGGGGAACCCGAGCCGAGCTATTACGATCACTTGAGGACCGCGGCACCGCGCGGAGGAACCGCCAACTTTTAGTTTTTGGGGCAAGGGACGCTATCGAGCACACGATCTCGATACGTAACAAAAAGACTTGAGTGCAGACGTTGAAGAAAGAAAAGGCTACAGTTCAACAAAGATATCAACGAATTGTATGTGGGTCAGGTCAGTTATGATGGAAATACGGGCTCTGTGGAGTCTCCCCCCTCCCTAGTTCAGTCCCTGTTACATGGTTTTTCTATCGCTATACATACAGGTGAAAAGTCATGGGATACCTCCCAATATCGTGTTGCACCTCCTTCTGCCCCTCGTAGTACAGCTACTATATGTGGCATAGACTCAACAAGTCGTTGGAAGTCCCCTCCAAAAATATTGAACCATTCTGCCTTTATAGCCGTCCTTAATTGGGAAAATGCTGCCGGTGAAGGATTTTGTGAACGAACTGAGCTTTCCAAAACGCGCATAAATGTTCGATGGTATTATTGTCGGGCGCTCGAATTTTCCGGAATATTCTTCGCACTAATCGTGAACAACAGTGGCACGATGACATGGCGCATTGTCATCCATAAAGATTCCATCGTTATTTGACAACGTTAAGTCCATGAATGGCTGCAAATGGTCTCCAGGTAGCCGAACATAACCATTCAACCAAAAGACCCAGTCAGTTCCATGTAAACACAACCACACCATTATGAAGCCACCACCACCTTCCACAATGCCTTGTTGACGAACTGGGGTCTGCGTCAAACTCTTACTAACTGAAATCGGGACTCATCTGATAGGCTACGGTTTTCCAGTCCTCTAGGGTTCGACCGATATGGTCACGAACCCAGAAGAGACATTAGAGGCGATTGGCACCAAATTTCGCTACACTGTCCTAAAAGATACGTTTGTCGTACGTCTCACATTGATTTCTGCGGTTGTTTCACTCAGTGTTGCTTGTCTGTTAGCACTGACAATTCTACGCAAACGCCGCTGCTGTCGGTTGTTAAGTGAAGGCCGTCGGCCACTACGTTGTCAATGCTGAGAGGTAATGCCTGAAGTATGGTATCCTCGGCACACTCTAGACGCTGTAGATCAAAATGGCTCTGAGCACTATGGGACTTAACATCTGTGGTCATCAGTCCCTTAGAACTTAGAACTAGTTAAACCTAACTAACCTAAGGACATCACACACATCCATGCCCGAGGCACGATTCGAATCTGCCACCGTAGCGGGTACGCGGTTCCAGACTGAAGCGTCTAGAACCGCACATCCACACTGGCCGGCCACTGTAGATCGCGGAATTCTGAATTTCCTAACGATTTCCAAAATGGAATCTCCCATGCGTCCAGTTCCAACCACCATTCCGCGTTCAAAGTCTGTTAATTCCCGTCGTGCGGTCATAATCACGTTGGAAAACTTTTCACATGAATTACCTGAGTACAAAAGACAACTTCCCCAACGCACTTTTGTACCTTGTGCACGCAAACCTGCCGCCATCTGTATATGTGGATATCGCTATCCCATGACTTCTGTCACCTCAGTGTATACCTACATTACTAAACGGTTCAAGCCACGTAGTCTCAGCTGCAGGTCGCTTACCTAAAGGATTCCAGGGCAACAGGAATCTGATTTTCTAAATTTCTCATAATTATTCGCCGAAATTAAAGATTTAAAGTGCTGTCACAATGTACTTGCTAAGAACGATAACCTGACTTTAAACATTTAATACAGTTCTTCAAGTATTACTGTTAGAAACTGCATATGCCGTGAGGCGGAGCAACTCAATGCGTGCAAATTATCCAGTCTATATTCATTCGGTATTTGAGGATGACAGCACTCGGCGACATCCAACAAACTTCACTCATAATTTCAAATATTTGTGAAACTTTTTCTCGCTGACAACCTCCGTGAAATGATGATAGAAGTTTATCTTTTACGACAATTTCGCTTTTGATGCAGTAAAACTTCAGCCACAGGCAGGATTTTTTAATTTATTACATCTTTACTACTAACTCTATTTGCTACACATAGTGTTGCAACATTATTTTAAATACTGAGAAAGCTATATTTAAGTGATGGATTACGTTTACAATAACGACAAAAAAATTGTTATTGAAGGAAGCACCATCTAAGCAATATTGTCAGAAACTGTTGTCAAACTTACACGGAATTTTCGTTAGCCGTCTGTTGTCCAATAAGTTCCTACGTATAATGTATTCCACATTATTACCTGCTACCCTTGTCGAACCAGACATATTTTGCAACTTCGTTCACAAGGTGATTCTGATTTTTTGCTTTCGATTTTACAAAATAAAGTTTCGTTGAATATCAGACATCAGAAGTAATGACCGTACTTCCACTAGCAGGCATCGCCACTTTTCTGTGCAGCACTTTGCTCGATGCCTGAGTATTACTCAAATATTGCAGTAGTTCTTACAGTGGAGGTGTTTTAGTGTGTTAGGTATGTTATTTTTTATTTTCGTTTCACTATAAAAATTAGCACCATGTGTGATAAATATGGGTATTGTCGTATATCTGCGAGTAGCATGTTCGAATTGGGGGTTGATCTTTCACTGTGTTGTTCGTGGTGTGGAGACTAGTGAAGTAACGGATACAACTCCCATGGAACTAAGAGAATCATGCCAAGGGGAAACGAAGTTTTGTGCCTTTCTGACCGATCTACAAATGATATCTTTAAAAAGTTGGTAAGTAGAGAAAGAGTCTGGAAAATAAGAAACCATCACAAGAATAAGGTGCAAGGAGGGAATAGCAACCAGTCTGACTTCTGAGTAAGAGACTCGCTCATGTTTCGAGCAATGGGGGATGCAGCAGGAACGGTATGTACGCTATTTGAGGTGCAAAATGAAACAAGAAATTAATTTTGCTGCCAGGTAGCAGTAATGGAAGCGCTGTAGGCCAGATACTACAGGTAAAGTGATGTACAATATACCAGGTCACAAGTATTGTGAAACAAAATGTTTGTAACTGAAACAACGAAGAACATAGGGTCCTTGTACAGAGATTTAGACTGAAAATGGTAATTGATCATAGTATTAGGAGCAGGATACTGTCTCGTTAATGACTTACTTACGGCATTCTCGAATACTTGTCTAGGTGACACACATGTTTTGTTGAGGCGTTCCAGCGCGATGACCGACACAGCTGTCATTCATTATTGTAATACAAGAGAGGAATGTGGGCTGCCGTTGGCTACAGCCAAGTCTCAAAAAAACCGTTGTACACAATTGGAAGATGGGAATCTACTATCGCTGATCAGTAACTAAGACAGGGAAGACTAGCTGAACTTCAAGGAAAGTACATTTAAGTGCCAAAGAAACTGATATAGGCATGCATATTCAAATACAGAGAGATGTAAATAGGCAGAATACGGAGCTTCAGTCGGCAACGCATATACACGACAAGTGTCTGGTGCATGTATTAGATCGGTTACTGCTGTTACAGTGGCAGGTTATCAAGATTTAAGTGAGCCTGAACGTGGTGCTATAGTCGGCGCAAGAGCGATGGGACCCAGCATCTCTGAGGTACCGATGAAGTGGGGATTTTCCCGTACGACCATTTCACGAGTGTACCGTGTATGTCAGCAATCGACTAAAACATCAAATCTCCAACATCGCTGCGTCCGGAAAAAGATCCTGGAAAAACGGGACCAACGACGACTGAACAGAGTCGTTCAACGTGACAGAAGAGTAATCCCTTCGCATGTACCCTTGATGACTGCACGACACAAAGTTTTACGCCTCGCCTGCGATGGTCAACAGTGACACTGGACTGTTGACGACTGGAAAAATGATGCCTGGTCAGACGACCCTCGTTTCAAATTGTATAGAGCGCGGATGTACGTGCTCAGGTATGGAGACGACCTCATGAATCCAAGGACCCTACATGTCAGCAGGGGACTGTTCAAGCCGGTGGAGGCTCTGTAATGGTGTGGGGCGTGTGCAGTTGGAATGATATGGGACCCCTGATAGGTCTAGATAAGGCTCTGACAGGTGACACGTACGTAAGCATCCTGTCTGATCATCTGCATCCATTCATGTCCATTGTGCATTCCGACGGTCTTGGACAATTCCAGCAGGACATTGTGGCATCCCACCCATCCAGAATTGCTACATAATGTCTCCAGGAACACTTTACTGAGTTTAAACACTTCCACTGGCCACCAAATTTCCCAGTCATAAACATTGTTGAGCATATTTGGGATGTCTTGCAACGTGCTGTTCAGAAGAGATCTGCACCCCCTCGTACTCTTCCGGATTTATGAACAGTCCAGCTGGATTCATGGTGTCATTTCCCTCCAACACTACTTCAGGCATTAGTCGAAGTTGTATCGTGTTGCGGCACTTCTGCGTGCTCGCACACAGATGTACCAGTTTCTTTGGCTCTTCAGTGTATAATAATGTATAGAAATTTGGTGGTGTCGGAAACTATCGCACAAGGCAATATTACTGTACATACTAAAGCAAAGAGTCTCAGTTTTGGATTGCGGTTCAGTTACAGATAGACCATCACTTTTATGGTTTGAAAAACATGGTTGAGGCACAACTTGAAATATTAGGACCGCGAGTTAGATGTTCTGTGCCTATCTGAAGTACACGTGACCACAAGGATAGACGAATTAAATGGAAGTGAGTATTGGCTAACATAATTTCCATGTTGAGTCAGTATTGAAAGAGACGTTACCATACGCATAAGAATTCAAGGTAAAAACATTAAAACAAGCAGGTTTTGTTGATCAGGGATATGTTCTTGTGAATTGTTACGGAATAACACATATCTTACGTAACAGCCTGCATCATACGAGCACACTGGAGAACTTAAAGAATACGAGAATGCTTTGTTGATTGTTGAGCTACGTATCAGACAATAATGAATCAGTTGTTGGAGATTTCAGTTTTCATTTTTTAAGCAGCGCTGACAAAAGAATGAGTTTGATTGGGTGTTTGCTGGCTATACTTTGATTACAGTAAGGAACTATAGAGCCGGTGCACAGCAAAATACAGATATTAAATGTAAAGTTTCTGTTCATAATAGCCATACTGAAAAAGTGTCTTTTGCTGCTAGTGCACTGCCTAACAGTGATGTACAACTAATGAAAATAACAGTACAGCACCATACAGCTGTGAAACATATCCATGCGTAACAGTGAGTTCATTATCAACAACAAAACAGAGTAGCTGGCTCGACAGAAGTAGAGTGGCCTTGGTCGATACCGGTAGCTTTCTCGGAGCTGACACCCAGCTTTTAGTCAACAGACGACATTCGCATACTAAACTATAATATTAGTTTCAGATACTGAAAATTTTACGTTCCCTGTATATGAACATAATATGATGATCCCCGCTAATGTGGAGTTAAATACAGATAGCCACCGAATGTAATGTAAGTCAATCATCAGAGGTAATGCTACTGCATTTCTTTTCACTGTGTAACCACAGATGGCGTGTAACTGTCTCTATTGAGATGCTTTTGCTGTGAGGTTACAATCGAACTACTAAGAATTAGGCTGCGGCTGCCCTACCGAAATAGTACGTTCACAAGTTTTACAAGGATGTCACCCATTTTTTATTACGCATTAGACAAAGTATGATACTGTTCTCTGGTATGGTACGGTAATGCATACGCCCATAAGAGTGACACGTTAAGTAACTAATCACTCTTATTAATCAAAAATATAATTCTTGATCACTCTTAAACATAGTAGCAAACATTGTTCAAAAAATGGTTCAAATGGCTCTGAGCACTATGGGACTTAACATCTATGGTCATTAAACATCTATGGTCATCAGTCCCCTAGAACTTAGAACTACTTAAACCTAAGTATTAGGCAGAGAAAAATCCCTGACCCCGTCGGGAATCGAACCCTGGAACCCGGGCGCGGGAAGCGAGAACGCTACCGCACGACCACGAGCTGCGGACGGAAACATTGTTGGTATTTCACAAATCATATTACACTTTCCTCAACTCAGTTAAATCTGCATTGTTCGCAGGGTCGCTGTTTTAGATCTGTGCACTGAAAATCATTGAGCCTAACAATTTGACATTTCCTTGCACTACTGAAGTGACTAGCGCGAAGCCGATGACACACGATGGGATTCTGCTCTTTCTAAAGTGCTTCCTGAAACAAAGGCTCCTCTCCTGGATACAATCAACTTCACGACCGCATTCAGCTCAGGCGGCGTTTAGAGGCCCGGCCTGGGGAGAGGAGACAGTTCCTTTCAGACTTCCTCGCTGCACACGGTCATAACATGCTCCCAAGAAGTGGGACGATTATTGTGAAATTATATCAATAATTGATTGAACCGCAATTTAAGATTATACCGATGAAGATGAAAGAGCCGCTACCACAAACACCACAGTGGAATTCAAGCGTCAGTAGTCTCGGCATTTCCAGGAAATACATGTACAACACGAATGTTAAACTCCAGTACTGTTATCAGTTTGTCATCGCACTCGTACAGCGTAGCTCTTTAGACGCTTGTATGGTCACCTATATCGGGCTGGAAAGTAACAGAGAATGAACAGTTGGAGGATCTCAAGGCTTCAGACCGCTCGGGCAGAGCGGAAAGACTCGCGTTCCCTGCAGGTGAGTGTACGCCTCACGGCACCGGGACACAGCACAATGGAGGCGGCCGTTGCGCAAGTCGTTCGGAAAGCTCTAACGAGCTTTACGTTTTCTCTGCAGTAGAGCCTCGCATGCTCTGGCAGCAGCGGAGAACACAGGACCCTTACTCCGCACAGGAGTTGCTGCGTGTGGCGACTGAAAGGAAAATGACGACTTGTTTAACACAAAAATTGGGAACTACAAGGAAGTGGAGGAAGTGACGTCTCTTATCGAGGAAGCAGTATTAGACAAGATGGGTGAAGCGAAGTAAATATTAGTAGTAGATTGCCAGAGGCTAAAGAAACTTGCGTCAACATCTACACAAACATGGAACTCTGGAAGGAATTCCAAGAAACACCGCAATGTGTGGAAGTGAAACGTGCACCATCAGAAATAAAGAGAAGGAGAAACTGGAAGCATTTGAAATTGTGGTGCTATCTCAGAATGTTAAAAATGAAGTAGACGAATAAACAAAGATATGAAGTGGTACGAGGGGACTTTACAGGGTAAATTAGACAGTATTATGGCAGCCCAAGTAACTTTTATTGAATGCTGCACAACACTTCAGAGAGACAGATAAATGCCAGAGTTTTCCAGCATAGGCACCAACTATCTGTAAACAGCGGTCGGGATGTTTTGCCAATCGTTCAGTTCAAGGACGACAGAACCGTTCGAGAACCTCTGTGAGAGCGCCCTCATCGTCGGAAAATCTGCGACTGCTACGAAACAGTTCCTCCATTCCCTGGACACTGTCTGTTTCGACGTCGACGGCCTTCCTTCCAGATCTCCGTCACCCATGTCTGAGAGGACCTTTTTTTTAATTATTGGCACCATTTAGTTATGGCTGGAAGCTACATTCCATTTGATCCATCCAAAAAGTTCCGAGACTGATTGTATTCTTAGGGTGTAAGCGATGTCAGCGTTGTAACTATGCTGGCAGCGCGGAGTAAAAACTATAAACAACAGACGAGGATTTGACCAGTCGGTTGTGAGCAGGCATTGTTTAAGTAGCGGACGTGTGATCGTAGTGTGTCATCGTTGTTGTGTCGCAAATCGCAGTGACTCATCTCTAAATCAAGTGCTAAGGCAATTGCTAGAATGCCTCGAAGAAGAGAATAGTGAGTGCAAAGTTTGTCCTGCACACCTTGACTCCAAAACAATAACGACGTGTGGAAGCCTGACGCTGCTTGTTTGAAATGCAAAACGTGTAAAAAACTCTTTTCTGGAACAAATCATGACGGGTGACGAGACTAGGCGTTATCAGTACGATCTTACCACAAAGGGCAGAAAGTCACAAAGGGTCAACGCTCTGGCAGCGCAGCCGACATTCAAGCGAATGTGACGCGGGAGTTACACAACATCTCAAAGAATGGCCTTTCTGACAATTTAACGTGGTTGTATCAACGTTCTGTGTGCTGCGCTCAACCTGGGGAGACTGTATAGAACATTGTTTAAGTAGCGGACGTGTGATCGTAGTGTCTCATCGTTGCTGTGTCTCTGTTTTTTATTAATCCAGTCTCGAAACATTTTGGATCTGCGGGGATAAACTCCAGAATTTTACTGTGAATTTGTGTGAAATTTAGACGTTTTGTTCACAAGATTCGTATTGCACCCGAGCTTCGGGTCTGTAGTACGTTTCCACTCGCCACGCCATTGCACCCTCACACTATGACGCACCTGTTGTTCTTATCACAGCAGAACTCTCCCTGCAAGAAACCGATAACATGTTCTCACTTCTGACGATGCGCCACCCTTGTTGCACAGTGCTCTTACAGTGGGACGACATGTTCAACATACTCCTTTCTGAGGTCCACGTCCTCCCCCCCCCCCCCCATTACATAATAAAACGAGAAGCGAGAACAGAAGTCTATCGAAAATAATCGCGAGAACAAGGGGCACGATAGTGCGACATATGATACGGCATCCAAGAGTAACTAACCTGGCCCTGAAAAGAGCTGTTCAGATGGAAAACAGAAAGGGCAGACCGGGAATAGAATATCTAAACGAGACTATAGAGGGTGCTGGATGTAACAGTTAGGTAGACATGAAAAGGTCAGCTCATGGGAGGAAACTATGAACAGCAACATCAAATCAGTCGTAATCCTAATCACTTAAAAATCAAAACGATGTTCTTACAGCCGAATGAACATTCCTCATTCTTTGTCGTTGCAGTCGAATTATTTTTTAACAGCCTTCAACGACTTTGTGTAACACCCTACGTTTTAGCGTGAAAGAAAACTAATACTTGGTGGAGAAAAAAACATCCTTTCTACAGTATTTCAATCTTGAGTAATGGTTAATTTAGGGTTATCAGCAAATTCCACGTTCTGTTGAGTAACACACACACACACACACATTACGGTACTTTCTTCTATCTAATTAAAACTTCTTAAAAGGATCTGTTCATTAAATCTAGAGTTTTCTGCACTTTGACGATTCCAAAATAAATACTCACAAATGTGATTTTTATGCTTGACAATATCGTCGAAAATGGTCGTAGAGTAGACTGGATCCCGTGGCGGAAGAATAGTGGTGTCTTACATTTTTAATCGTCTAGCGAATGCTGTTCCTCTCTCTTGAGTCCATTACATCTACAGTGAGTTAAACGTTATTAAAACACTTTATCAACGACTGATCTGTTAGTTAGTTTTAAGAGAGAGTTCGCAGAAACAAATAATATAATTGCGAATCACTTTGGAAAAATAATGAAACTATGAAACTCTTTAAGTATACCAAAATGAAACCTGAAATATGGCAAAGTATTTCGGTAATTCTGCAGTTGTTCTGCAGTGAACAATAGTCATTTCCGTACGAAAACTTTATATTTCTCAAGAATCTTCAATGTATTGAAAAAAATTGCTGCACATCCATGCTGAAAACGAACGATATATATTTTTTTTCCATGCAAGAGTACTTAATGCATGGAAGAATGTATCTCATTTTCACTATATTAATATACCTTCAGCCTAATGGAGAAAATCTTAAAATGAAGTATGAAATGCCCTCTGCATAGTCACTAGGACCACTCAAATAATTGTGCAAGTCTGATAGAGTAATTAAAAAATTTAACGGGGATGGAATATCCGCCATATTTAGGTTTAATTTTTGTAGTATGACGAAATCTTGTGGAGAAGATGTTATTGAGTGGGGTCAACGAAATCCTAATAACTACGTTCTATCAAACTTTCTTAATTGTTAAGTTTCTCAACTATTCATTGATTAACCACTTCCGCGGAATAATTACTGCACATAAAAGAAACACAGACAAAAGGGACTAACGACGTTGATAAAACCAAAAAATGTGGATTTAATTGTTACTATGATCTATACTATCTAATGTCGAACATAAAAGATTGACCATTCTGTTTCGGTCAGGAAGGAAACTGAGAACTGTTACGGCACAATTAAAGTCTTGTCGTGACGCGGAAGACAATTGACGACGTTGGTGTGAAACGAAGCTAAACCGAATTACACAACGAAGACGCCCACTGCACGTCGTTCATTCCTTGCCTCATGAGCACTTAGTTACTATGCGTACAGCAAGCTGCACACGCCAGAATCAAGAGTTCTGTGGGATCAAGCACATGCTTGCCGGTTTAACGCCACTTAATGTTGTACGAATGACTGTTTCGGCTACTCAAGAGTCACCAAATCATCATTCCAGACAGCTTATTTTAGAGTGATCCAGAAAAAAAAGCACTGTCTCTCTTCCCCACTTTCCTTGCTGTTGCCAGGCAGCAGTAGTGTGTGAGCGAATTCGCGAGAAAGCGCGTTGCGTAGCACCAGGCAGAGACTTCTGATAAGCTTCATGACGTGTTGTTCTAAAGAAGTTTCTTATCTGGCTCCCGTCCTAACATTTCTTATAGTGCGAAAGAAACGCCTTTTGGAATCCTAACGGTTCGTCCGAAGCAATAACGGAGGCTTAAGAAGGTGTTCTACATCTTCTGTTCTACAGGGCGAACCGTTGAAACTTAGAGGTAGTATAACGAATGCCAGGAAAAACAAACTGAGATTAGAAATAAATGCACGTAGGCATAATCCAATGATGCTGCAGAACATCGAAAATGTGGACTGCTTCGATCGTTTGTTCTAAACGTGTTGAAGTTCTTTTAACATTTCATATGTGTTTCATGAAAACCCCTGCGGTGTCAGATCAGCGCTTTATTGGCGGGGTACAGGCAACATGTAGACGTCTAGCGAATGCATCAGTGATGGTAGGCACGTATCAGCCAGTCCGCAGTGGTGAAAGATGAACGCACCTAGAACAGTTCGCTTTTGTCTCCTTTGAGTGTTATCTTAAGTAATGTAACTCCTTCCTCAGTCTTCTCCTTTTTTGTGCGTATGAAAAACTGCAGTGCATCTGTAAAGGAAATCGTGTGCACGAGGGTAGTGCGACGAATTCTTCAAGTATTGATCCAATGTTTGGAATCCATATCAAGTAGGCACAACAGGCATCGATCACCCTGGGGGCAAGGGCCGCCCATCTTCTCCCTGGCTCTCAGAGAAAGAGAAAAATGTAGTGTAGGCAGGTGTTTTTCTTTCTAACAAGGTATTCAGCATAAGGCACGTGAGCTGATGTGAATTACTTAGTTCCGCTGTGCTCGAAGGAGAAGACGTGTTGTCATTTTAATAATTCACTAATTCACAGGATTGGATAAATGTCCGTATAGTATGCAGCAGATTAGAAAAAAGACACACTAATTACTCTGACAGAAGCCGCACAATCAAGTAGCCGCGCGGGATTAGCCGAGCGGTCTGGGGCGCTGCAGTCATGAACTGTGCGGCTGGTCCCGGCGGAGGTAAGAGTCCTCCCTCGGGCATGTGTGTGTGTGTGTGTGTGTGTGTGTGTGTGTGTGTGTGTGTGTGTGTGTGTTTGTCCTTAGGTTAATTAAGGTTAAGTAGTGTGTAAGCTTAGGGACTGATGACATTAGCAGTTAATTCCCATAAGATTTCACACACACAATCAAGTAGAGAGAAGTGTTAACTTAATTGTAAACTGTCAGCCGGTCTTTTTGCTCTTGGGTGGGGAGCAGTGAAAACATCAAGGCACTTGCACACCATGAAACGAGGGTGAGACGGAAAAGGTCACTCCCCCCACCCAAGTGCAAAGTCTCGCCACGGGAAAGGTTTAAACAATAACAACGTATTATTCACCATCTTGCGACAAGCGATGAGACCTCTGGAACATGACCTATGTAATGAAAAACCAGCAATTACTTGTACTGAATTTAGACTAAAGCAGTTGAAGTGGTTCTCACAATCACTTGGTACAAAGAAAATGTGATCGAATAATGAATTGCGCATAAGCGCTTCTTAAGTTACATCTCACAGATGAAAAAAAAAAAAGGTTCAAATGGCTCTGAGCACTATGGGACTTAACATCTGAGGTCATCAGTCCCCTAGAACTTAGAACTACTTAAACCTAACTAACCTAAGGACATCACACACATCCATACCCGAGGCAGGATTCGAACCTGCGACCGTAGTGGTCTCGCGGTTCCATACTGACGCGCCTAGAACTGCTTGGCCACACCCGCCAGCTCTCACAGATGAACTGCCGCCACTTACTACAGGATGGCGACGGGTGCATCATAAGATTTCTTTGAGGCTACTAAGCTTTTCTCGGTTGAAATTTCAAATTTCTATGAGTTAATTTTTTGTTGTATTGGAGAGTCAGTTTTACACAATCAGTTTTTCTAGTCGTATATGAAAAGTTTTGAATGATTATTTCAATCTAGGTAAGACCCAAAATGTTTTTGAATATAAACTGTTCAGTCACAATATTTCGTAACACAGATACTGCGGATACATTTTAAATTCATCATAAATTTAATAGACACTGAGAATTACTATATATGCAGTCCACATTTTTTGTCATTCAGACATGTTAAATTTAGTCTAAAATCACTGCAGAAGAGTACTACTTTGGACTGAAATTAGTTGAAAAGCACCGAAGACTGAATATTCAGTGCTGATGTACAAGAAAAGCCTATTCAGATATGTATTCGTAAATGAATTTTTGTTTCATATCAGAAAACCCAATCTTGCTGATTTTGCGAATGACGAACTCACTGATAAATTCTCGAGCGTGCTTTATGCTCCGTCGCAGTCAGTTATGCAATGGGAAACAGATATGGAGCAGGGAAATCCATGGACAACACAACGAACATTTACGAGGTCGGCGACCGCGCCGGAGGTAGCGACTATCTGGCAATAAAAATTGCAACAATAGAACATACATTTATTTACTATTAAAAACAGTCTGGATCACGATTTATTTATTAAGGTGACCGGTTTCTACCACTACTGTGGTCATCTTCAGACCATTGAGTAGGAACCTCTTTCTGCTGCCGGCCGAAGTGGCCGTGCGGTTAAAGGCGCTGCAGTCTGGAACCGCAAGACCGCTACGGTCGCAGGTTCGAATCCTGCCTCGGGCATGGATGTTTGTGATGTCCGTAGGTTAGTTAGGTTTAAGTAGTTCTAAGTTCTAGGGGACTAATGACCTCAGCAGTTGAGTCCCATAGTGCTCAGAGCCATTTGAACCAGCCATTCTTTCTGCTGGAGAGTAGTGATCCTCCAGCAGAAAGAGGTTCCCACTCAATGGTCTGAAGATACCACAGTAGTGGTCGAAACCGGTCACCTTAATAAATAAATCGTGATCAAGACTGTTTTTAATAGTAAATATTTGTAACACATTGATCACTGTCACTCCCATAATGTATTCAATAGACCATACGTATTCACCTTGCCTTATGCAGCTCCGCAACAGTTTCCGAAACAGACTCTCAGGTACATTTGTAACAAAGTATGACTTAGCATACTTCTTTCCATCACCGGATAGTTCACCCCCTCTCCTGCCACCTTCTTCAGTGTTTCAAAATTCTGGGATTTTTCTAACTTCTTCATTGATTTCGGTTTCCCTGTGATTTCCCTGATCTTTCAGTGAAGTGAGAATCTCGGAAAGAGGAGACTGGTATTAGCTGTTAGTTACTTTATTACCTACGCTTCCCTTACTTTACATAACGACGCTATCACTAGAGCCGAAAGCTACTTTGTCAAAGTAATTTAGTCATATCGGTCACAGAGGCGGATGTGTTCCAGGTAATTCATCTGAAGTGTTCCTAATACCAGTGAGGACGTTAAAAACGAGGAAGAGGACACTGAAAGCACCCACGAAGTCCCAGTGACAGGCGGCTAGGCAATAACGCGAGCCACAAGCGCAGAGTTCAGACCGCGGAACGCCAGGTGCTGGCCAGCTGTGAAGACTCCAGGGCCGGCAGGCCGTGCGAGGGCGACACGCTGTGCGTGACGTATACCTCTGGTGACGTCAGCTCCACACATCCGCGAGCTGAGCTGCCGGCTGCCGCCTAGCCATACGTCACTGTCGCAGCTCAGTAGAACAGAATCAAGGCCCGCAAAAAATTATCTAGTCGGCCGTGAACAGGTTGCTGACTAAATATTGACATTTTGAACATATGCGCTCATACTGCGCTACATGTGCACGCGGCCAACCAGTGCTGCACAAAATAAGTCTTTTGAAGTATTCTACTGCTCACGTACGTGCATAAATAGACTAGTTTGGATTTTGCACTCGTCGTGTAATTACATAAAAAAATTCAGAATTTGTCGATATCACCGTTGAATGATCAATGAGATAACAGAGGACAGCCGCTCAGAACAATAGTTTTCGCTCCCAAACATCTTTTACAACTAGTCAGGACCGTAAAATAAAATTGGCGGCAGCGTGGTAGCTAACGTTTCGTGAAGTCTGGGAACTGTTTGTCACTATTCAGACTCCAGTGCTTCTTAATTTCATCCGTAAGATGATTTATACTCACGAAGTAAATAAATATGCATAACTCATCTTCGATATTCTAATGGATAATTTAGGACTCAGACAAGAAACGTCACAACACACACTTGCATTTTGTTTATTTAATTTACTTGTTTATTGTATTAAGTACATAACTGCGAAGGTAGCATGCCAGATTAGTCTGTGGTCCGGGATTTATCCCGGCGAGCGTGCGTCATCGATCGCTAAACATCTTAGAAATGAAATGAAATGATCGTGTGGCATTGTTGGCCGCCGGATGCAAGTCTTATTTCAGGTGACGCAAGATTGGGCGACTTGCGCTTCAGTGATGATATGAGGATGACGACAACATAACACCCAGTCCACGGGCGGAGAAAATCTTCTACTGGCCGGGAATCGAATCCGGGCCCGCTGCATAGTAGGCAAGCACATTACCACTCGGCTAACCAGCCGGACTAACATCTTCGAATTTCATTGTTATTTGGATCATAAAGGCATGTTACGTCCGTTACTACAAGCGAGAGGAAACGTCACTGATTGAGGATGGCTGTGGAACAACGTACAGTTTACTACATGCATATTTTCGTGTAAATAGCATAATAATTTTGGCAGTTAATGAATACTTGTAAGGTAATAATATCTCTAGCGGTCTTTTTTATATCATTTCACATACTTGGGTGTAACGGAGACAAGGTGGGAAGTTAATGGTAGACTAGCGTGCAGGCCTACGTAAAGACGGCAATCCCTCTTAAAGACAAATACCATTTCGAAATGGATAATCAAACCTCAGATGCTTTGATTTGACAAATTTTTAGTGTCTCCGTCGTCTCCAAAATCGGCTTGAAGACTGAGGGTGTGCAGAGACACTTACATGACAGCTGTCGGAATGAAGTGTGTTCTGCGTACACGTATTGAAAAAGCTGTAGTCATGACAAGTCAAACAGACAAGAAAAACTTAGTACACAGACATAAAAAATGAGGTATCTTGTCACTGCCACCTTCTCCTCTCTCGCTACTCCTCCAGAGGCCATACCAAGAACCTATATTTCAAGCCGTTCTCGATTAAAGCCGCACACATTATGTGGTATAGCGTTGCATAACTAACAAACTCTGGAACTATTGTGGAACCATTTTAGCTGCAATAACAAGTAAAGCACTCCACGTGCCTTAGGGGTAGCGAAGCTGTGCAATATCTGAGGACATCCCACTTCTGAGCAAGGTTCGTCCGTCAGCAGTTGCCTGCAGTCGAAAGTTAGTTCAGTCAGCGTCTCCTATAGGTGTTGGCCCGCGACAGCTGAGTGGGTCATGTCAGCTGATGTCTCGTCACGGGCAGTTCAGTTGGGATTTCATCGGAGGACTTGTTTGCGAGTAACAGAAGCGGACTGTATTGCTACATAGGAACTAAAATTACACAAAATGGGAGACAAAAGGGAAGCAATAAAGGAGCGTCCCACAGTTTTCGTCAACAAAATAAATTTTGTGATGACACACGCAGGATCAGAATGAAGGAAGAGATTTCTGAACCAAATAATTAGGATAGTATCACTCCATATGAGTGAAACATGAAACAAAGGAGAAATTGTGTACACTGAAAAAATAGTAAGCAATGATGTAGTAGATTGAGGAGATGAGGTATGAAATGCAAGCTTGTTAAACAGAATATGCGAAGAAAGTACCCTAAAAAGCTCTTATTATTGAGAAAGATTGGTGGGGGATGCAGACCACATATAACACTGAAGACTAAAAGTAACTTCATGCCAGTTGAGAGAGTGGTAGAAAGAAAAACTTCGCTCTGACAACTAAGCGTTTAATGAATACGCAGATATGAAGAGAGTGACGCAGTCGAGGGATTGTAGGGTGATATGATGACTGTAATTATAAAAAAAACCATAGGCTGGATTTAGATAGCGTACTTCTGTTTCGGGTCTTGGTGAATACTCCGGACTGTGCGTATTTCGGTTGAAGAGTCACATTTTACTTGTGTTACCTGCGGCAGGGGCAGCAGGGCGCCGTCGTAAAAACAGCGCAAGCCGGGTTGAGGTGTGGGGAATAACCTAGCGCTGAAGACGTGCCAGAGCAGCAGGCAGTTTGATCTTACAAAGCAGCGCACCTTCCGGATGCAAATTGGTCACTCAGCCCCTAGGAGCAACGTGAGGTGTCCAGCCAAGTAAGGGCTTCGCATTTGATAAAACTGGGACTTCAGTCTAACAGCTGCTCAAGACTTTCAAAAGACGTTGCTACTTTATATTAGGCTGTGCATTAGGCATACTCTGAGATATCTAAGTATTTCTACTTTATATTCTTTAGATGATTAACCTACAGAGGCTAGAGAAAAGTATGGAAAAACTGCGATAAATGCATGCTTGAATATAGATGCTTATGATAGCCAAGTCTCCAGGGTGCGCTGTTGTATCTGACCACGAACGGCACCATTGCGATGTCCTCGATACGTTGCAAGTCATATTGTGGTTTTCCGTGGGATCCAAGATTTCTCTGCAAGGTAGCATCACTGTCAAAGATTGTGTGACAATTTTGACTGATCAGGTTCGCCACATCGTACATTGTTGGTTCCCCATGATGATACAGCACTCCAGGATGACGAGACCCCTGTTCACACAACTCGCGTCGTCCAGGACTTGTTCTGCGAGCACGAGGATGAATTGTTGCATCTCCCCTGACCACAACAATTATTTTTAGGAAGAATGGTAAAAGATTGCCTTGAAAACCATACAGGCCCTGTATTTATCGATTAGGAGAAGACTGGAAGCTGTTTTGAATGCCATCCGCTGTCAAATGGTTCAAATGGCTCTGAGCACTATGAGACTTAACATCTGAGTTCATCAGTCCCCTAGAACTTAGAACTACTTAAACCTAACTAACATAAGGACATCACACACCTCCATGCCCGCGGCGGGATTCGAATCTGCGACCGTAGCAGTCGCACGGTCCCGGAGTGAAGCGCCTAGAACTACTCGGCCACCGCGGCCGGCGCCATCAGCTTTCCTACACCTTATTAGGCACAATAATTGTTTTTAGTTTCCATATTTTTTCCCAACCTCAGTAATTTAAAAAAGAGTTGATGTTTCTGATAAAATTTGGGCACTATTCTGCTATCATTTGATACGATTTCTGATTGACTGATTTCTAAATAGAGAGAGAGAATTGCAGCGTTCTTTGGAAACACAACAGATAAAAGTGACGGGAGTAATCGCCTGAGACATGCACGCTGCCGTTGATCAACAACGTTCGGATATTTAAGCAACACTGCAGGCGGTACCGCATACATCTTCCCCGTGTTGTGGTGCAGCGGACAGTAAAAATAACGCGAACACAGTGTGGTGTGCGTCATATCCGTCAGATTCCTGGCGAGCTCGGCGGGCGGCAGGCGCCTGCTCCCCGTTCCCCGCCCACGTTAAACTTCCCACGTGCCCGCCCTGACTCTCGCCTATAGGGCTGTTATCTTCAGCTTTTCGTTCCCAAAATGTTGCCAGCAGCCTTCGCGAAATAATGTTACAGAGCGGAAGTCGGTAGAGAAAGACAGAGTAAGTTACTTTTGCTTGTTACCTTCCTAGCCTTTCCATTTCGTCTTTCAGTCCCATTCGAATTTCGTACAGCCGACTGCGGTGGCCACGTGGTTCTAGGCGCTGCAGTCCGAAACCGCGCGACTGCTACGGTCGCAGGTTCGAATCCTGCCTCGGGCATGGATGTGTGTGATGTCCTTAGGTTAGTTAGGTTTAACTAGTTCTAAGTTCTAGGGGACTGATGACCTCAGATGTTGACTCCCATAGTGCTCAGAGCCATTTGAACCAATTGAATTTTTGAATTTCGTTAGCCTTTCCATTTCGTCTTTCAGTCCCATTCGAATTTCGTACAGTACTTACACTGAGGTGAAAGAAAAGTCATATATACAAATGGCGGTAGTATCGTGTGCACTTCAAATAAGAGCATTACATTGGCAGAGCTGTCATTTATGCTCAGGTGATTCGTGTGAAGAGGTTTGCAGCGTGGTTACGGCCGCTTCACGGGAATTAAGATTTTGAATGCGGAATAGCGGTTGGAGTTAGACACATGGGTGCTTCCATTTCGGAAATCGTTAGGGAATTCAACATTCCGAGATCCACAGGTCAAGAGTGCGCCCAGACTACCAGATTCGAGGCATTATCTCTCGTCATGGACAACGTAGTCCACCGAAGGACAATTGGAGTGAATGATTTGGCCACTCAAATCGCCCGACATGAATCCCAAAACACGTTTATGGGACGTAATGGAGAGGTCAGTCCGTGCAGTAAGTCCTGCGCTGGCAACACTTTCGCAATTATGGACAGCTATGGAGGCAGTATGGCTCAGTATTTAAGCAGCCGTCTTCCAACGACTTATTGATTCCAAGCCACGTATAACTGTTTTACACCTGGCAAAAGGCGGTTCGACACGATATTAGGAGGTATGTTATTTCATAGGCCATCTATCGAATGCACTAGAAAGGAACGGAATCGACAATAAAAGTTTCACACACACAAATTGCCGGATGACGTCATCACTGGTAACTAGCCCTTACAGTATACGTCGTAAGGTACATATTCGCTTGTCGCTTTCACAGTAGGTATTTGTTCACACTCCGTAAGTCTGGAAGCGAACATTCTGGCAGCGAATGTTCTCGAAACAACTGAGCCAGGAAAAATAGGCGCATAGAATTCATCATTTAAGAAAGAAAACCACAATTGTAACTTTTTTATATCGTAAGATGGCATTTTCTTGTATTGTGTATTTTCAGTTTAAATAAAACTTTATTAAAATTTGCATGTGACTTGATTATTTTTTATTACGGTAAGAGTAAAGGCAGCTCAAGATATTTTTAGCACCCATTCATTGAGGTTTTTCTGTATCTGCCACTGGTTTTAATAACGAATGAAGAGGTAATAAGTCGAGTTGGGGAGACACGTGCTTTATGGCAAAATTTAAAAGAAGTAGTGATCATTTGATAGGATGCATCCTGGCGTATTCATCAGGTAACGGAGCGAAATGTGACGGACAAAAATATAGGATTCCAAGGTTTGACCAGTAAGTAAGTTCAAGCAGTTGCACATTGCAATGGCTAAGCATTTCTGGAGAAGCTTGTACAGCATATACTAGAATGGAGAGATGAACCAAACCAGTCCTCGGACTGCAGACCACAATAACAAAAGCTGTGATCCAGTTGCCTAGCAAGTGTGAAGCAATACTAAGACAACCGGTTTTTCATAGAGCACATTCCTACAGGCAAAAAACGTGAGGAGCAAAACGGCTAGCCTTACATTTATGTTTTGCTGTATTCTGACGTCTTCTAGACACACACAGAGAGTCTTGTGAGCCATGTGAAGGTTTATGTGACCCACTTACGAAGACGAACTGAAGTAGGCCGTGTTGGGATGCACTGCGGGCGGCCCATGACTCATCTCCCTAGAGATATTTGTTAATCTAAATATGCTGCTTCAAGGCTGACATGAGACTCAGAATTTTTCCGTTGACTGCAGTCCACAGTTTGCACAGAAATGGTATTTTATCACTTTCTCAGGCCACACGAAATGTCTGTGGAAAGAAAATAAACGTAAGCTTGGCCCTGACAAAACAACCTTCTATGGGACAGATCTGTCGTTGGATTTTTTTCGAATAAAATATACGAGAATTATCAGAAAATAAGACGTTTTGAGATAAAAAATTAAATACGGAAAAACCATGTTTTATTATGTACATTCAATGAATTACATACATTCGTTTGGGGGTTAGCGTTTTATATAGTGTTTCCTGGAAAAACAAAACCGTCTCTTAAAGATAAGTCTGTAAGCAATAAGAAGAAATTCTTAAATTCAGTATCAGTCTTACTAACTAAACGCATCACTGTAAATTATTGCAGCGCTTCGATGTCAACTTTTCTACATTTCCATATCCTCGGTCAAAAGTAACACAATTCGCAGTGCTGTGTGTACCTCACCAAGCAAACGTACACTGCCAGCATGGAGAGCGCATGCCATATTCTTCTTCTGTAGCGTTTCTCCAGAATAGTGCCAGGATCTGTTGAGTGGATTCGCTGTCGTCATTTCGTTCGATCGTGGATCATGTCTGAAGGAAGATTTACAGCCTTTAGGTCGTTGTGGAGATTGTCACCGCATTGCTGTCTTTGTCATCCCTTGATCCTGTCTCGTACGACTTCAACTGTGTATGTTTGCTTTTGCAATGGTATCGCCCTCTTGAGAGCAGCACATGTCCAAACCATTGCAGACGGCTTTCTCGCATTTTCTTCTGTATCGGTGCGACCCCGAAACATTGCCCGATTGTGTCGTTCGGAACTTGATCCAGTCGAGTGATGCCACCTGTGCGTCTAAGCATCTTAGTCTCAGTGACCCCCGATCGTCATTCTGTCTCTTTTTGTAACTGGACAACACTCGAGGCCGTAGAGAGCAACAGGAAGAGTGACAGCCCGGTAGATATTGACTTCAGATGGTCCTTAAGCCTACGATCGCAAGTGGAGACTTTTTCACTTAGCACTTCATCGTGGCTTGGAGCGTCCTTTTGTTGGCCTCGTCTGCAAGCTGCCCATCGCCGGAAATTGTAGAAGCAAGATACTTAAATTTTGATACTGAGGGTAGGTCTTCTCCATCAACGCTGATGGTCCCAACGTCTCGCGCATCTGATGTCACGTACTCAGTTTTCATCCTGCTGAGACGCAGGCCATATCGCGCGAGTCGGAGGTACCACTCTTGTGTTCATTGCTGGAGATCAAACTTGTTCTCCACAGCCAACATATCAGCATAGAGAAGTATCCATGGTAGTGGCATGTGCAGGTCTGATGTGACAGTGTTCAAAAATGTTCAAATGTGTGTGAAATCTTATGGGAGTTAACTGCTAAGGTCATCAGTCCCTAAGCTTACACACCACTTAACCTAAATTATCATAAGGACAAACACACACACCCATGCCCGAGGGAGGACTCGAACCTCCGCCGGGACCAGCCGCACTGTCCATGACTGCAGCGCCTTAGACCGCTTCGGCTAATCCCGCGCGGCGTGTGACAGTGTCCGTCACAAGAATAAACATTGGTGATGCGGCTGAGCCTTGGTGGATTCATACTGTGATGCGAAAGACATTTGACACTCCTGGAGCCAGATGAACATACCTCCTCGTTGTACATACAGAAGCCGTACGCAGGTACTCTTGGAATGCCATGGTCTCGAAGCGCTTACCACATCACGGCATCTGGTATCCGATCGAAAGCCTTTCCGAGGTCTAGAAAAGCACTGTACAGTGGTTTGTTCTGTTCGCAGTACATTCAACGAACAGCCGCGCAGTATCGATTGCGTCAGTTGTGCTACAAGTATTCATAAATCCAGCTCGATTCTTTGTGATCTGAGCTATCACGCGAATCCTTTTATCGAGAAAGCGTTCAAAGATCCTCATCGCATATGTCAGTAATCTGACTGGGCGTTAATCAAGCACTGAGCAGGGCTTCCTTTCTTTTTGAAGGTTGGTGCAGTGATGCTCCACGGACAATCTGTTGGTATTCTAATGATGAAGTGTAAACAGATCATGCTTTTCCCATTTCTTTCATCGGCTACTGTGTGTCCACGGGTTTCCCAACTGCCATCTAATGGAAGTGCTCTGTGCCTGTTTCAGGATCCAGGAGTTGGATGGCGGGTTCTTCGAGAAGTTCGGCTCGCTGCTGAAGGAGCAGGCGGACCAGGAGGCGGCTGCGGACGAGCGCGCCCTGCAGGGCGGCTCCGGCGATGGCGGCGCAGACGCTGGCCACGGTGCCGACGTGGAGGCGGGGGAGGACGACGCCGCTGCCGCCGCTGCCGGCGAGGGCGATGGCGAGGCGGAGGAAGGCGCCCAGCCGCCGCCCACGGACTCAGACTCCGAGCCCGAAGAGACGGACAAGCAGCAGTTCATCTCGGACGCCATGGGCTGGAACGTGAGTACCCTCTGTGTCTGTCCATGCGCACACTCCCTGCCGAATATGAGGTTCTCCAGACAACGCTACCGATGTACACTTACGGGGAGAACACGGCAAGTACCATGATCTAATTTCCGAGATACTTAGCTCAGTGGAAGAGCAGCCAAAAATAAGCGAACACATCTCTCTGCCTATCCGTAGATACTCGGCCGTTTCTGAGAAAACAACCGTCAAAGTTTTCGACGTAATTTATGTCTTTGCCCGGCCCAGCTGGTGACCTAGTGGCTAGGGTTTCGGCATCTCTGTTGAAACCAGTGTTCGAAACATGATTATTTTTATTTTATTTCTTTGATTTATTTAGTGATGTCCGTGGGAGGTTACTACACGAATGTTTCGTATCAAATTAGGGGAAACAAGGGCGTTATTTTAACTGTAAACTTACAACTGGACTTCACAATAAGTGTCGTGTGTTGTGTGCATATGTGGTACTTTCAGGAGTTACAATCTTTTTAAATTCTCATATTCTTAATTCTTGTATTTTATTCTTACGTTTATGCTTCAGGAAGATTTCGTGCACTCCCCTGGCTAAAACTGAGCGTAGAGATATTCCAAACAGAGAAATTCCGAACACCACAAGCACCGCGCGAAGGCTGATTTGCCACAGTGACATTTCTTCGTATGAATCTTAATCGAGAAATAAACGTTGTTAACATTGCTAAAGATTTCATACGTTGGCAATAATTTCGCGGCAAACCATGCAAGATGGATCACTTTTTCCATAACTGGCGTTTGCAATTGGTTATGTATCAAGATAAACTACAGGAATTTCGCCGAAAACAATTTTTTAAGTTATTATTCCATTCATATATTGTTTTTTTTTCCTTTTTTAATTTCATTTCCGTGACATACAATTAGTAGACGAATAAGAACAACGTTGTTTCAATATACATTGGAAAACATTCGTGTAGTAATCCTCTGCGACATTGATAGTTTCTCGTAAATTAATAATAATAATAATAATAATAATAGGGTCTCAAACTCGGGCGCAGAAGTGTGAAACGACGAAATAAGACACTGTGCCACCGCTTTGGTGGTACTGTTCACTCGCTAAAAGACACACAAATTACCTCTAAAACTTTGACTGTCGTTTTATCTGAAACGGTCGAATATCTAAGGATAAGCTGAGATACGTGTTCGCTTATTTTGACCCTCCTTCCACAACCGCAGTTCCAAGTAAATCGGGGGATTGTGGCACTTGCCATATTCGCCTGGTTAGCAATGGGCTGTAATCGAATGCATACATCTCCAGACAACTTACCAACAAGTGTCCAGCACA
This sequence comes from Schistocerca piceifrons, assembly GCF_021461385.2. Lineage (NCBI taxonomy): Eukaryota > Metazoa > Arthropoda > Insecta > Orthoptera > Acrididae > Schistocerca > Schistocerca piceifrons. The sequence goes on from NC_060138.1 coordinate 708,440,094, forward strand.
ATAGCTATACCTCTGACAGCGATCAGGAAGGCAAGTAGGCGTATTAACGTACAGTTATTTCCTAACTACTTGGCCCTGATCCTTAGTAAGCAGCGGTCCCTATTTCACGACGAAACCGCACTGCTCCAATGTTTCAAACATGTTGATGCTTTTGCCAAACTGTGGATCGCAAGAAAGTGCTTGACTCAGTAAAAGAGATTAATACTAATTTTGTAATTCCTGATTGCTAGCGATATGTGCGTATAAATAAAAGGTCACTGCACAGTGGAGACACTGCAGGATGGATCACGATAGGATTAAGAAAAAATAAGATCCAATGAACTTATGGGTGATTGTGTGGTTTCTGAAAGAGAAGCCAGTATCATGCGGCAACCTGTACAGTACAGTTTTCGACATGTTGTCATTGCCCACCAGAAGGCAGCACCGTTCCCTACGAAGGCATTTGCGTTATTCAACAGTTAACTGCTTATTTCTTCACGAGTTGCAACACAGCATTGAAGGGGTCACAGCTTTTACACACAGTGGTCAGAAACAGTCTGAAAAGCGTGTCAGGGAGTTTCAGGGGAGGTTGTGAAGTGAAATAATTGTTAAGAAAAATATTCGATACGTTCCACCCTTTCAGAGTTGCTTAGCATGTAAATTAGCCTATCACGTTGTTACTCGCGCAAATCCAAGCATTTGCACGCACTAAAACTCTCTCTCTCTCTCTCTCTCTCTCTCTCTCTCTCTCTCTCTCTTATCCTGCCAGGAGTCATCGTACTTCCACACACCTCACAAGGGAAACACATTAGCTCTTCCTAGGGGAGGGGTGCCCTCCTCTTGTAGAAGAAACATTTTCGATGATGCGAAGCGTTGCTTGGCTACTAGTCAGTAGGGTTCCAACCCACTTTCGGTCTCTAGCAAGGAACGACAGTTTGTCGCCCACTAGAGTTCACAGTTCAGAGCACAGCATGGCATGAATAAAATGAAAATCATTTGTTTTAGGGCGTATCTGCTTTGAGCTTATACCTACTTCTTTTCCCCTCAGATTTAGCCTTCTGCATTTACACCCGAGGTTCAAAAGGATTCTTAGACATTCATTCCCGGTTGACTATACCTGTAACAACTGTTCACGAGAGCTCTGGCACAGTAAGCAAGACTCTCATCCGGATACCCTCATCAACCAGATTTAAGTGTTGCTTGGTTTCTCGTAATTGGTTAAGACACTGCGCACAGATCTTTCGCGCGTCACCCGTTACAGACAGTTCTCGAGATAACGCCTGTTTCGCTACACACTGTCTGTAGATGCCATCTACTGTGATATATTTTAACTACTCGGTCTATTTAGGTTTTTGCACCTGTATTCTATGTATCAAACGTGATTTCCTTCATTTACTATCTGCCTATTTAGTATTCTGATATTCCAAGTAGTCACTATTTCCTCCTGCCTTGAAAGACAGTCCTGTTCTGATATGGACGAATCTGAAATACTTTCGGATGTTTTTGACGATGATTTTTCAGATGTTGCAAGGGAGAACGATCAAGATGATTGCGTGAATGATTGTTTTTATGGTTCCGTGGTCGATTCCAGGGTCAGTGACATTAGACTTGTATAAACGTGTAACGCCGCAGTGTTTACAAGTGATTCAGGCAATAATGATGGTGATTCTGTTCTTGTGAATGGTTCGTTTCGTTATAATGTTCAGGCAAACGCCAGGAAGGTTCGTTTGATAGGCGCATCGCCAATTTCTTTTCTTATCCTTTTAAAACAAATTAAAAGAAACTAGCACTCCAACTTTACGGGACGTGTCTAACGTCCCGTAGAGTTGCAGTGCTAGTCTGATCTTCCAGAATTCAGTTATGAAATTTCATTAGTTGCATAATGTAGTAGGTTTTCACTGGATTTTACCTCTTATGCAGCCAGAACAAACCTTACTGCATTATGGTTGCATCCTTCTTTTCGTCAAGTTGTGTCATAAAGCACTTTTCATCTCCATTCGATATAAAAGGTTTGTTCAAAAAATTCCAGAACTTTGTCCACAATTTTTTTCTACTCTTAACTTTTACTTCTGGCGCATGATCTTCGAAGTACTCTCTACCACAAATGATATGCCGCTCCCAGTGTCGTTTACACTTCCAGAAGCAGTCTTAGTACGCCTCTTGCCGGATCACCCGAAACGCCGTCGTCTGCGATTTTTTTATCTCGGCTGTCGTTGCAAATCTTTGTCCTTTCAACGGGGTTTTCAATTTTGGAAATTAAGTCCACAGAGGTCAGTTCTGGAGAGTGCAGAAGATGAAGCAGAACAATAATTTCGTTTTTCGTGTAATAGTCACCCACTAACATGGCGCGTTATCGTGATGCAGGAGCCACGAATTGTCTCACCATATTTCATGCCGTTTCCTTTTCATATTTTCTCGCAAGCGTCCCAACACGTCCCGACCGTACCATCGATTAGCAGTTTGTCTCTGTGGTATGAATTCACGATTAACTAATCTTTCAAGGTCAACGAAAACTATCAATCTATCCGCATGGCTTTGACATTTCACCTGACCTGACGATTTGGTGTGTCTCTTTAAGAGTTTTCGTGCGGTTTACGCAAAATTCAGTGCAGACGCGTTACCCCTCGAACTCTATCAATTCAAAATTCGCAAAGCGAGCGACACAACGCTCTTCTAAATACAACACTGAACAATATCTAACAGACATACTACAAGGAAACGTCCGGCGTATTAAACACAAGCGCCTGCAGAGATAACTGCATGTCACTCCAAGACACCATTGGCGCGAAATTACGAATATTCCGGATTTTTTTTTTGACGAACCTCGTATTCGTCTGTACTTAAACATTCTTCTGCAGCAGCAAATTTTAAAAACTTAGCTTCTTGTCGCCCTCATTTCATTTCAATAAAAGGAGAACAGCACTTGATTCAGTACCACACCACCTTTTTCAAACGAAATTTCGATCGTGCAGTGTGTGATACGAAGTTTGTGACTGGTTTAAGAATTTCTTGGGAGCGAGGACGGAGCGTATTGTTTTGTTTTCGACACACGTCTCACAGAGCTTTGTGGGACAGTAATGAGACCCTGGGTTAGTACTAGAGAGGACGGCCATCCAGAATTACGTTATCCGTGATTTCCCTAAATCGCTTAAGGCAAATGTTGGGATGGTTCCTTTGAAAGAGCACGGCCGATTTCCTTCACGGTCCTTCCGTTGCCGACGGGAAATTAAACCGTAATCTTCCTTCCTTTCTTCCGTTGAATCCCAGAGTCGTGAGTTGACTTCCTTGCTTTTCATTTTGTATATCAATAAGCGGACAAACAATGCTTATAGCAACCTCCGACTTTTTGCAAGTGATGCACTCACCTTTAATGAACTACTAGCAGAAAAATATTCGCTCATATATCCACTCGTTCAAGTGATGTAAAGATTGGAAATTTGCATTAAATGTCCAGAAAAATAAAATTGTGGATTTACAAAACACAGGAAGGAGTGCTTTTTTTTAGTCATCAGTCTTCTGACTGTTTTGATGCAGTCCACCACGAATTCCTGTCTTGTGCCAACCACTTCATCTCAGAATAGCACTTTCACCCTGAGTCCGCAATTATTTGTTGGATGTATTCCAGTCTCTGTTTTTTCCTTTAGTTTTTACCATTCATACGTCCCTCTAGTACAGTGGACGTGATCTGCAGATGTCTTAACGCAAGTCCTATCATCCTATCCCACTTTCTTGTCAATGTTTTCCATATGTTCATTTCTTCTCTGCGAATAACCTTTTTCCCTTATCATTCCACCTAATTTTCAACGTTCTTCTGTAGCACCAAATCTCAGATGCTTGGATTCCATTCTTTTCTGATTTTCCTACCGTAACGATACAATGTTGTGTTCCAAATTTACATTCTGACAAATTACTTCCTCAAATTAAGGCCATGTTTGATGCTATTGCACTTGCTTTGACAAGGAATTGCCATTTTGCCAGCGCTAGTCTGCTTTTTATTTCCTCCGTGATTCGTCCGTCATGTGTTACTTTGCGTCCAAGGCGAAATAATGCTTCACTTCAGCTACTTCGTTGTTACTCATTTTGGTGTCAAATTTATCATTAATCTCATTTCTGCTGCTACTCATTACTTTCGTCTTTCATCGATCTACTGTCGTTGGAAGTCCCCTGCAGAAATATTGAGCCATGCTGCCTCTATGGCCAACCATAATTGGGAAAGTGTTTCCGGTGCAAGATTTAATGCAAGAACAGACCTCTCGATCATGTCCCGTAAATTTTCGATGGAATTCACGTCGGGCAATCTGGGTGGCCAAACCATTCCCTCGCATTGTTCAGAATGTTCTTCAGACCAAACGCGAACAGTGTTGTGGCCCAGTGACATAGCGCATTGTCACCTATAAAAATTCCATCGATGTTTAGGAACATGAAATCATTGAATGGGTGCACATAGTCTCCAAGTAGCCGAACATAATCATTTTCAGTCAATAATCGGTTCAGTTGGACCAGAATACCCACTTCATTCACTGTAAAAGCAGTCCACACATTAGGGAGCCACCACAGTACGTTGACAACAACTTGGGTCCATCGCTTCGTGGGGACTTCGCCACACTCGAACCCCACCATCAACTCTTACCAACTTAAATCGGGACTCATCTGCCCAGGCCACGGTTTTCCAGACGTCCAGGAGAGGCGCTGCCGACGGTTTCGTGTTGTTACCAAAGGCACTCGCGTCGGCTGTCTGCTGCCATAGCCCATTAACGCGAAATTTCGCAGCACTGACCCAACGGGTACGTTCTTCTTATGCCCAACATTGATTTCTGCGGTTATTTCACGCAGTATTGCTTGTCTGTTAGCACTGACAACTCTACACAAGCGCCGCTGCTCTCGGTCGTGAATTGAAGGTCGTCAGCCACTGCGTTGTCCGTGGTGAGGGGTCATGCCTGAAATTTGGTGTACTCGGCACATCCTTGACACTGCGGCTCTTGGAATGCTGAATTCCTTAACGATTTCCGAAATGGAATGCCTGATGAGTCTATGTCCAACTACCATACTGCGTTCAAAATCTGTTAATTCGCATCGTGCGGCCATAACCAAGTAGGAAACCTTTTTACATGAATGACCTGAGTACAAATTACAACTCCGCCAATGCACAACCTTCTGCACGCGATACTACCGCCATCCGTGTATGTGTTTATCGCTATCACATGACTTTTGTCACCTCAGTGTAATGAGTAAAGCAGGTTCAGTTCATGATTTGATCTTTGATGCTGGGAAAACTCAGCCAGTAAAGAAAATAGACTGCTTACAAAACGTTGTGGAGACACACACTAGAATACTGCTCAAGGTTACCAAATATGACTGAACGCGTACAAAGAATGTCAACTAATGGAGGAGCGTCACGAAAATACCGAGAAATTGGCAGCCACTTGAAGGGAGATGATGCGAAAAGCTACTTAAAAGGTTTCAAGAATGCACTAGGAATGCACTACTCTCCTTCATGACGCTCCCGCGTGGGCCGCGAAGACCCGTATTAACTTGATTACAGTACACATAGAGATGTTTAAAGTCATTCTTCTCGCGCTTTGTACTTGAATGGGACAGGAAGAAAACTCAATGTGTGGTACAGTACAGTGGGAAGTACTATTTGCTGTTAACTTGAGTGGTTTGCCATGATTGTAAGTCTAGAAAACTATACTCACAACACTCTTCTAAAAGACTGTTTTGTACTTAAATTCATATTAGAAGCTGACATATTTCTCTCTTATATCTGATTTTGCTGTTGCCAGGCTGCATTTTTTATTGGTTACTGCTCGTATAGGTAACTCTCATACTGCTGATATTTGATGGATAAATTTTGGTGCTGTGAATGGATGGTGAACAAAGTGAAATCAGATTCAGTTTAATAACTACACACACAATACACGAAATTGGTTCGAATGGCTCTGAGCACTATGGGACTTAACTTCTGAGATCATCAGTCCCCTTGAACTTAGAAGTACTTAAACCTAACTAACCTAAGGACATTACACACATCCATACCCGAGGCAGGACTCGAACCTGCGACCGTAGCGGTCACGCAGTTCCAAACTGAAGCGCCAAGAACCGCACGGCCACACCGGCCGGCTACACGAAATTTATAGTCATGTCTCCACCATCAACATTGATTAAGTTATCTGACGTTTACTTGTCTGGTTCGAGTCCTAGCGATAAACTGAAATTTGATATCGAAATGTGCTGGGCAGCATGGATAGCTGTTCCTTAGCTATCCCGACAATGTCTCGAATTAGTTTCCAACTACCTAGCATTACGAAAACGTAAGACACATTAACAGATTTCATACGTCGTAGCAAGCCTAGATGAAAGTTCTAAGGTTTTCCTTGTGGATGAGGTACATAGTGCAACGTATAGTGGATGTTGGATGTTAGATAAATTTCAGTAAAACACTTTAACACAGGGTGCTAAACTTTGGAAGAAATCCATGTCTATATTGGGGACGATATAAATTTGATACAATCGTGGAACACAAATATAAGTGACTTGACCGGCAAGTATCGGTTTATGTTCGACTATGTACTTTTGTACCCAGTTCTAACGACACGGGCTCGCTGCTGGATCTGAACGATGAGGAGGGTGCTATCAGGGTGGGCTATCAGAGAGTGAGGCGAGCGGCGTACCATACCGCGTGAGGGCGTGTCTTCGTCGACGTGTCTCATCCGTGGCTGCGTCTGTCAGCAGCTGTCCTTAACTTGTGGTTCCGTCGTGAGGAAACCAACTCGTAACTCGGTATTACGTTCAATACCTTCAAGTGCCATAAGGAATAAAAAGTTCATTCATCATTACTTACCAATGTCTATATATAGAAGGCAATGTCCCGACTGATTGACTAATCATCGCCCAGCCCCAAAACCTTTAAGGATAGAAACTTGAAATTTGGAAAGGGTATTGTTGGTAAAATGTAGGAGTCGTTTAAGAACGTATTTTTCAAAGTCGTACTCCTAAGGGTGTGAAATAGGGAGTGGAAAGTTTTTTTGAAAATTCGCCGCTGTTAAGGCAATTTTGAACAGCAGAGACCTACAAAAATGGTATTTTGTTTCTAGATCAGAAATAAAGAATTACGTGTTACAGCATTCTTGGAAATGTAACCCATATGGGGGTCTAATAATGAAAGTTGTTTTTATTATAAATCCTTATGAAAGAACAACTAAAGTATTTTAAAACTACATCTATGAAAATTTGTGTTCGGCTTCCCTGTTAGAATAATGAAAGTCGTGTTTCATTGTTTTTTGAAATTCAACCCATAAGGAGGTTGAATAGGGGATGAAAATATTTAAGAAAATATTTCGTTATATTAAAAATTATTTAAAGCTATAAAAATTTGTATTTCACTTCTCGGTTGCATATAAAGAAATGTGTTTTAGGGGATGAAAATTGCTGTTTAAATATCATCACAAGAACGCAAAAAGGCATGGTTAACAGAAACCTTGGACTCAAGCTACCAGAATCACTTCTTGGTCAGAAGTACGTTCGGAAAAGACCATGCTCCTGTGACTTTAATTAGCGTGAAAAATTTAGAAGGTGTTGCAATGTGAGAACGACGTAAGAATTCAACTAAAGAAAAAAAACTGTGCCAACTGTACAATCTACGTGAGTGAAACAGCGGGCGCTGAGCTAGTCATTGACTATATTTTTATAGTCTTCGTCGCAGTACAGCACATAGTGAAAGCAAGTTGCACCTACTTGCTACCTTAAAATCTTGTGGAAAGAGAAATGAGAGAGAAGACGTATAGCACAAATGGCAAAAAATTAAAAAACATCGATCACTATACCTTGCACGAGTATGTTCCGAGCAAGGTCTTAAGGTACGAGAAAGACCCACTGCGGTTTACTAATACGCGTAAAGAGAGCAACGAGAGAAGCGTTCAGTGACGTTGAAAGTAAAATTTTGCCACCGAATCTGATTAAAAGTCCTGAGAGATTTTGGTTTTACGTAAAATTAGTAAGTGGCTCGAGAGCATCTACTTAGTCACTCAGCACCGAAACGGAAGATGAAAGAGAGAAGGCCGAAATTATTCGGTCTTAGGAAATTGTTTCACCGCGGTATATCTTAATGCGATCCCTCGTTTCAATCGTTTTGCGAACATCGAAATGGCAGATATCGAGATAAGCGATAGCGGAATAGAAAAGCAACTACAATGGCTTAGTACAAGAAAGGCACAGGACCAAACCGGATAACTGTAAAAGTCAACAGAGATTATGCGAAAGAACTTGTTCCCCTAGTGGCAGCAGTTAATCTTAGTTCGCTGGAGCAATGAAGGGTTGTTTTATGCTGAAGAATTGTGACTTTTTGGAGAACGAGAATCTCCTCTATAAACATCATCCCGGATTCTGCACACAGAGATCCTGCGAAACTCAAGTCGCTCTGTTCCTCCACGAGATCCACTGCGCTGTAGACAACGGCACTTGACACCGTTCTGTTCTGCCGTTCGGTGAAAACAAAAACATACAAACTTATGGAGTATCGGACCTGGTTTGCGACTGGATTCAAGACTTCCTTGCAGATGTAACTCACGTCACTTTTACCGGAGCAGATGTAAAGGGAATTTCCGGAGAACCCCACGGAAGTGTGATAGCGCCGTTACTGCTGGTAAAAAGCGTCGGATGCCCTTTGACTGTTCGCAGATGATGCGGTTGTCTATTAGAAACTAGCAACGCCAGAAGACAGTACCGATTTGCAGGATGACCGGCAGAGGATTGATGAATGGTGCAGGCTCTGGCAGTAATGTAACATATTGCGCATACATAGAAAAAGACATCCACTGCTGTTGACAAACTGCTGGCAACAGTGTTTACCATAGGATATCTACTAGTAACCATCCGGAGAGACCTTAAATGAAGTGATCATATAAAACAAGTAGGAAAAGTAGATACTGGACTGAGATTCATAGGAAGATTCATAGGAAGAATGTTAAGGAAATGCACAAAAGAAGTGGCTTGTAAAACACTTCTTCGACCGGTTTTGACTATTACTCATCACTGTGTGACCCTTCTTGGGTAGGAGTGATTGAAGAGAGAGAAAAGAGCCAACGAAGAGCAGTGCGTTTCGTCACATGGTCGTTTAGTCGGCGCTAGAGGGTTACGGAGATGCTCAACAAACTCCAGTGGCAGACGCTACAAAAGAGGGATTGTGCATCACGGAGAAGTTTACTGTCGAAATTTCGAGAGAGTACTTTCAGCGAAGAGTGGGACAACAGATACTTCCTCCGATATACGACTCGCGAAATGACCACAACGAGAAAATCTGAGAAATTGGAGGTAATACAGAGGTTTACCGATAATCATTCTTCCCACGCGCCATTCGTGAAGGGAACAGGGAATGGGAGCGGCGGGTTTGAGGGTGCAGGCGTGGGGGGAAATCACATAGTGGTACCAGAAATACCCTGCCGCGCACCAAGTGGCTTGCGGAGTATTGATGTAGACGTAGGTATGTATCCGCGTTGTTAGTTTGTTCAGCGATACATTTGGCTAGTTCGTGTTGGATTGCTGTGCTACACAGCAGTTACTGCGGACTTCCTGTGAAGACCTGAGTGCACCGCTGGGCGTTAGTCATGTTCTGCTTCGGCTGACAGCGGGCATGCGCGGCACACGCAGAAGCTGACTCGACGCGAGTGTGGGCGGTTCGGCTGAGTCTGCACCGCTCACACAGCGACCCGCTTGCCAGGCGCCACACGTCTACCTCTAGCTTACCCTTGTGGCGCAATTCTACCAGGCTTCAGTGGAGTTTATTCTGCTCTCCGCAAGCTGTAATAGCCACGAAACTAGGTTCCAAAGAACCCAAACGTTCAATAAGTCCAAACTGATTTGCATAAAATCTTGAAGATAAATCAGCGAAGTACCAGCGTTTCGCGTGTCTTTGTTCAGTGTAAGGCACCAGCGCTGTCATAGTTTCACGTTGATCAGTCAGATGAAAGTTTTTAGGTACGATAAACACTAAAATGAAAATACAATAAAACAAGTAGTGAATACATAACACTATTTTTATGTTCCTGCTACGGTCGCAGGTTCGAATCCTGCCTCGGGCATGGATGTGTGTGATGTCCTTAGGTTAGTTAGGTTTAAGTAGTTCTAAGTTCTAGGGGACTGATGACCACAGATGTTAAGTCCCATAGTGCTCAGAGCCATTTGAACCATTTGAACCACAAGCACTGCTGTGCCGATCCTATCAACAGAAGTTGCTGCGAATGTATGGCCTGGTATTGTCAACGATATTGTGATTGGACCTCACTACTTTGTTACACTGAACGGAGTCATGTAAAAAAAAACACTTTCAGCATACCCTACCACTGTTCCTAGAGATGTGCTGTTGAGAATCCGTCAGCTTAGGTGGTTTCAACAGGACAGGGCTCCGGCACATATTGCACTCTATGTTAGGAACCACATTGAAGTTCAGTTTGGACGTCAATGGATTGGTCGTGGTGGTCCTATTCCATGGCCAGTTCTGCCACTAGACGTGTCACTAATGGACTACTTCTTCTCGTGGCATGTGAAGAGCTTAGTTTACGAGACCCCGGTCGATATTCGCGCGAACCTAGTCGTTAGATTATCGCAGCCGCGGAATTAGTACGCCAAACTCCTGGAATTCTTGAACGTGTAAAACAGTCGACGGTGCGTAGCTGTATACTGTTGTGCAACTAGATGCGTGATTTCCTGTCGGAAAGTCATCGAGTAAAACAGAAATGATGTACGGCGTTCCACAAGGAAGTGTAATAGGCTCTCTGCTGTTCCTAACCTATGTGAACGATTTAGGAGAGAATCTGAGCATCCATCTTAAATTATTTTCGGATGAAGCTGTCATTTACTGTTTTGTAAAGTCATCAGATGATCAAAACCAATCGTAAAATGATTTAGACAAGGTGTCTGTATGGCGCGAAAAGTGACAGTTGACCCGAATTAAGGAAAAATGTGAGGGCATCAATACGAGTACTGAAAGGAATCCTTTACATTTCGGTTGCATGATAAATCACACAAATCTAAAGGCTGTTAACACAACTAAATACCTAGGAAGTGCAACTAGGAACAACTTAAACTGGAACTATCACACGGATAATATTCTGAGGGGAAAGCGAACCGAAAACTGCGTTTTATTTGCAGTACACTGAGAAGATGCAATAGGTCTACCCTCTTAGAGACTCCCGTACACTTAACTCACCCGTCCTCTGCTATAATTATGAAGTGCAATATTGGATCGTTACCGGATGGGATTGACGGAGGACTTAGAAAAATTTTAAGAAGGGTAGTTCATTTCGTATTGTCGCACAACAGAGGAGAGAGAGTCACGGATGTGATAAGCGAGTTGGTGTGGCAATCATTAAAACAAATGCGTTTTTCGTTGCGGCGAGATCCTTTCACGAAATTTCAATTTCCATCGTTCTCCTCCGAATGCGAAAATATTTTTTTGGCACCCACATACATAAGGAGAAATGATAACTGTAATAAAATAGATCAAAGCTAGCGCGCTGTTGCAGAGGAAAAGTAAAAAAGTAGTGTGAAAGTTGTTCGATGAATCCTCTGCCAGGCACTTAAGTTTGAATTGCAGAGTGTTAATGTAGACCTATTAAGAAATAACCTTACAGTGCTTTTAAGTATGCATGGAACGGTGGGTTTCGTGGCTAGTGATTTAAGTCACTCACAATCCGCCGACGTTGTCTAATAGTTAATGCATAAAAGGAAACAGTCGCTTCGGTACTCTGATTTAGATGCATTGAATAGACCTTTTTCGCCCAGTTTGATAGGGCATGACTAAGTCGGCATTTAAAAATATTTTCCGAAGCCCTCTTCCCCCTCTACCAAAATGATACACGGATACTCCAATCCAAATAGAGGCGTAGAATTTAAGCTTGACTACATTTTAACAAAACATCTGCCCGTACACATAGCAACACTGTAAGTTTTCGGCTAGTATCTCCTAGCATTCATGACCTTCTCGCTGGTAAAAATTTCACCCTAGTGTCCCAAAACTGTTTCTTGTGCGTCGATACAAGTCTGTCCTGAGAAGCCTTGGCTTTAGTTCTGTACAGACTTCATATAACGTTAAGCGCCACATGTGCACGTCATTTGAGTTCTACATGTACATGAGCGAGCGCATCTACCGATATCTAAACACATCCGTGGAAAACTTGTTGGATGTGGTCACGTTAGATTGGCCACTGAGTCACGGCCCGTCGAAAGTACAGGAAATGTCATCAAAGAAAATTCACGCTGATCAGGCTGAAATTTTCTTCGGAAATATGCTTATATTGTGTTTGCGAATCATCCGCCTGCACTAATCACGTAACATTCCAAATAGTAATAAACGCGTCAAACCCGTAGTTATATTTTATTACCAAGAGACGTACTCAGACACAAAAATCATTCTGTCCGACAAGCACGCTCAAGACTATGACTACCCTGGTCGTGCTGAAGGCCGTTTGCCAAGCGTGACTCATCCAATTCTCCGATGCCGCCAGACACAGCAAGGAATATTTTTGTTTTATACGACATTTTCTACAACAATAGACTTTCTACATACCATTTGTAGCTGCAGTGTGCCAATGAATCTTTTCTTCTCGTAGTAGGGTGTCAGAGAGCCTCTCTTCCTCCCGCAGTGTTAAATTATTCATTTCTTACAACGTGTGTGTACTTAATTTTGTACGCTACAAGCAATGTTTCCATTGCTATCTTCTTCATTTTCATCTAGCTTTGATAGGTATCTACATTTAATGATGTACCGCCTCAACACGGTTCAAAAGCGGTACCGCCTCAACACGGTTCAAAAGCGGCGAAAGGACGGGAGTAGGTAGTTGCGGACACGATGAGGCGAGTCACGAAGTTTGTTCCAACGATATTACGCATAAAATTCTGTCAATTTTCGTTTTGAGTGATTAAAATATCTCACCAGCTATAACTACCGATAAAATTTCTGCGTAATATCCGGATCTTGCCACAAGCCCACCACTCCGTTTTGGAGTTACTTGATTTCGGTTGAAACACACGAGAATTCCGACCTAGCTACTTGAATAACAAAAGTGAAGCCACGCATCCTACCTGTAGAAACTTAATTGGTGCTTGAAGAAAGCTGACCCGTTTTTTTTGGCGTGGGGGGGGGGAGGGAGGGAGGGAAGTGAGGGTAGGATGTTTAACAACAACAATGACGTCCGTACACACGTTGGCCGATACTTACGGTTGGCTGAACCACTAACAACAACGTGACTGAAAATATGCAGCTATGTGTATTTCACAGTTTGTGCTAAAAGAATGCAAATAAACTCGTGGAAGAAGGATTTTCTGCACCCTATCAAGTCACTTTATATTGTGGAAAGCTGAGCGTGTGTATACACTGCTTGAAACGAGTTGCTGAGCAGATAGATGATCGATGTCCCAAATATTTGCGGCGCGTCCGCGTGCTGATACTACAGTAGCGCAAACGTAAACACGTGTACGGCGCGCCACGTGTGGCCGTGACCGGCCGGCCTGCTACAAACAGCGCCCGCTATTCACTTCCCAATCCCTTTCTCCGCGCTTCCTGTGCCGCGGCTTGTTTACACGGCCGGCGGCGCTGAAAGGGACGACCGGGAAACACTCCGGACATAGCCCCAGTGCTCGACCCGCTGTGTGGCGGCCGGCGGGCCGATAAGCGTCGTACACCGCTGAGCAACGGCGGCAAAACGCCGAGGTGGCAAAAGTCACGGGGTAGCGCTATGCTCATTCTGTATACAGATGGCGGTAGTATCGCGTACGCAAGGTATTCGCGGAGCTGTCAGTTGTAGTCTGGTGTTCCATGTGAAAAGGTTTCCGAAGTGATGGGCCGCATGACGGGAATTACCAGACTCTGAACGCGGAATGGTAGTTGGAGCTAGACACATGGGACAGTCCATTTCGGAAACAGGGAATTCAGTATTCCGAGATCGACAGTGTCAAGAATACCAACTTTCAGACATTACCTCTCACCACGGACAAGGCAGTGGCCGACGGCCCTCACTTAACGACTGAGAGCAGCGGCGTTTGCGTAGTGTTGTCAGTAGTAACAGACAAGCAACATTGCGTGAAATAACCGTAGAAATCAATGTGGGACGTACGACGACCGTATCCGTTAGGACAGTGCGGTGAAATTTTGCGTTACTGGGCTATGGCAGGAAACGACCGACGCGAGTGCCTTAGCTAACAACACGACATCGCCAGCAGTGCCTCTCCTGGGCTCTTGACAATATCGGTTTGATCCTAAACAATTGGTAAACCGTGGCTTGGTCAGATGAGTACAGATTTCAGTTTGTAAGAGCCGGTGATAGGTTCGACTGTGGTGCAGACCCCACGAAACCGTGGACATAAGTTGTCAACAAGGCACTGTGCAAACTTCTGGAGGCTCCATAATGGTGGGGGATATTTTTACATGAACTAGACTGCGTCCTCTGGCCCATCTAAACCGAATATTTACATGAAATTGTTGTGTTCGGTCATTCCATGGACTTCATGTTCCCAAACAATGGTGGAATTTTTATGGGTGACAGTAAGCCATGTCATCAGGCCATAATTGTTCACGACGGTTTTGAAGAAGATTCTGGAGAACTCCAGCGAATGATTTGGCAACCTATATAGCAGACATTAATCCCATCGAATATTTATGGGATATAATCGAGAAGTCACTTTGTGCACAAACTCCTGCACTGGCAACACTTCCGCAATTATGGACGGGTTTAGAGGCAGCGTGGCTCAATATTCCCGCAGGGGACTTCTAACGACTTGCGTTCATGCCACGTCGCGTTGATGCACTGCGCCGGGCAAAAGGATGCCCGACAAGATGTTAGGAGGTCCCCCGTGACTTACATTACCTCACTGTATAAACACCGACCCAGAGTAAGTGGAAGTGGAGAAAGCTCCCGATTATCCGGGTTGACGTGAGGTGGAGACTACGCGGCTAACCAAAAAACACATTTTTTTACCAGAGACTGCTATCGTATTTACAAAAAGTTTCACAGCTAACATTTTGAACGCCTCCTTCGCAAACTGACGACTTAATTATAGTATTACGCGAAAGACACGCCGATTTCCTATCATTAAGTTTCATTTAGTTCTAGGAGAAATAATTCTTTTCTGATTATGTTTTACGTTCACTTTGTTAGTTACTACGGTTCACATTTTCCGAAAAGCCGAAAAATCTGTACAGACAAACGAACTGCGTTCTGCATACTCTAATGACAGATAAGCTGATTTCCGTGTCTTGGGATTCGTGACTGCGCGTTCCAAGATAGTCTCGTCTTCGCGCTCTTCCTCTACCGTACACATTGTTTACTACATCTGCCTCTCGTAGCTGCTCAAACCTCGGTTCATAGACATCATCAACCAGTCGTGGGTGTTTTCGTCGTCTACGTCTTCACAACCAGTAATTGGTTTCGCAGTCTGTTAGACGAGCAGCAGCAAATTTTTCACAGCTGTAACCATCAAATTTGCTTTCAGTGGGGGATGTAGCAACTTTTTTCCACTAGCGCGCTGTTGGTGTCTTGACGTTGCCCCAAGCGTTACAAATATCATGAATTGTATCGAGCATCTTCACGAATTTCCAGAAACGGAAGATTTCAGAACATTCGTGCTCGAACGCGTGCATCTTACCAGGGTAGAGAGACATGGGGGGATGATATGATGATGAAGACAACACAACACCCAATCCCTGAGCGGAGAAAATCTCCGACCCAGCTGGGGATTGAACCCGGGCCCCTTTGCACCGCATTCGGCCGCGCTGACCACTCAGCTATCGAGGGGGGACGTCTATAAGAGTGATCTGATGCCAATAAGCACACCATACGTGCATCCTACGCAAAATAACTGCACGCAGGCCGCAGTACGTCAGACATTGTCGAACTATCGCCGCACAAAGTGCCACATCCGCAGAAGTGCGTTGCGTTGTACTACTACTGGCCGGTCAACAGTCGGTCTCTCCATACGAAGAGGCGAATGTAATTCTGAACTAACGCCAAGTTTAGATTAACTCAGTTGATTTTACAATTCAAATCAGTTGATTTTACTATTCGCCTGATTTTTCTGTCACTCGTCTTGCATTGACGCGACATATTTGCACAATGTATTGAATGACATGCAGTTTCACGATACAACGTACCACATTGGCTACGGATGACCACTAATGGCTTTTCAAACTTCGTAACTTGGTCATGTTGCCCTTTCTTGGTTGACTGGATACAGCTATCTAACGAAAAGTTCGCCTATGTATATAACACACTTTCTTCTACCGCAGTCCTTAAACCCACTTCACATTGCCGTTTACAGATGTCGCTGCTCTGAATGTTCTGAAAGTTTCATATCATTTGGACGTTCTTATAATGGCTATGCAGCTTGTGTTTTACATTTACGGTAATACACGTGCTCCAAACACGGAACTGTTTCCAATATTAATTACATCCTCGTTATCAAAAGGAAGAAGTTTACAGTACTTTGGCCTTAAAAATACGCCTGTTTCAAAATTTTGTTTTAATGACACACAGTTAAATATGCAGTACTTACGAAAGAATGTAATAACTTTCAAACTGAATTTGAATTTATCTACGGAAGTATTGTGTGACGAAAGCTGGACGAATAGCCAGCCTGACATTACAAGTGAGGTAAGTAATAAAAGATAATTGAAAGGCATTGAACGCAAACCTTTTCAAAGAGTACGCCTATGCGTCAGGGAGCTCTGCAGACAGATTGCTTCATTAGATGAGTCACGCTTAAGCTTGCCTGTCTACACGGATATAAACTAGAAAGAATCATGACGAATCACTGGAAGAACTAAAGCTCTCTTCGTTAGGTCGAAGTGCTTTCTGTCTGAGAATCTTCGATTCTTGCAACGCATTGTGTTTGCTATAACAGGATACTCAGCGTAGAGCTTGTCAATGGATTTAGGTGCTATGTAACAACCATAAATCCAGGGCAGAGGAGAGGAGTAGTAAGTTAAATGAACTAAGTAAATCAGAGACGTTTCGCCCAGAAACAAGATGCTATTAGGTGCGCACAATCTGCAGTGCCGTTAGTGTTTAGGGGGGCTATCAAGTGGGCTTAGACGTGAATGGGAATTTGAATTGAGAAGGGAGTAACAGGGTAGTCCATGCAGTTGTGCAGGGTGGCGTAGTAGTTGGTGCACGTGCCTAGTTGCAGGAGACCCGGGTTCGAATCCTGCCCTTGGTACGAATTTTCATTCGTCGCTTCGGATGCACATCAACAACTATATTAGTGCTGAACTCACTTCATGCTTTAGCCGTGTATCAAAGTTTTGAAATGTTTCGTTTTGAAGTCGATATTGTTTACTGAATGAAGTTTTTGACACCACCCAATATGCCATAAACGTCAAATTTAAGACGCCGAACAGGCAGCGGCTCTCTCTCTCTCTCTCTCTCTCTCTCTCTCTCTCTCTCTCTCTCTCTCTCTCTGAAGAAATTAGATGGCCGTCTCCTGATGAAAATTCTTAACCCTATGGCCCGAATCCACATAGTTATATAACTTTTAGAGTCTGGATCTACCCAAAAAATACTTCATTCTGTTGTTATTGTCCTGATTCTGTTTCATATAGAGCGTAATCTAAATTTCATTTCGATGTTTTCGTTTCATTTTCCACTGTTTTGATTTGCTCCATTATGTATGAGAAAACGGACAAGTCGGGCACTTGAAACGTCACTGATTTTGTGCCACGTGCGGGCAATCTCGCCTTGCAGCTGCCAGAGCATTTGGTGTCGGTGATGTTTACTGCCGAGACAACTGTAACTATGAACGCTGAGTTGGCATTCATCACTAGAGCGTTTTATTTCCCTTTCGCCTTCAGAGAGAATTCGGGGAATGAACAAAACTATGCCGCCGTCGGGCACACGGTTTTATGTGCGCGAGAATAGAAAAGTTGCTTCGGGTTGGAATTTCAGACGGTTGGAGCTACAAGCGAAGTCTCTTCGCCATTTTGCTGTGACAATGTATGCATTTATGAAACTGATAATGAATAAATCGAATGGTACTTTAGAGCGCCCAGTAAACTTTACAGTTATTCTTGAGGAACATAAATAAGACTCATCAGCCACTACTGACATCGGGTACCTACAGTAAGACGTCACTTTGGTGTTATATAGTATCACCGAGAACGGACAAGTATTGCAGTCGACTTGTCTTCCGTTCATCCATTTATGTCCATGTTTCAAAACTTTTAATTCATTAAACGAGAAAATATCAAACTGCAGTAATAAGCAGGTGAAACGAAAACAAACGTCTAAAAAATGAAATTGGCAGGAAGTGCAAAATGGCTAAGCGGGCTTGGCTGGAGGACAAATGTAAGAATTTAGAAGCTTCTATCATTAGGGGTAAGATAGATATCAAGTACAGGAAAATTAAAGAGGCCTTTGGAAAAAAAGAAGCTGTTGTATGAAAATAAAGAGCTCAGATAGGAAACTGTTCCTAAGCAAAGGGAAAAACTGAAGTTGGAAAGACTATATAGATGTTTTATACAAGGGAGTTGTACTGGAGGGCATATTATAAAAGTGGGGAGGACGTAGATGAAAATCAGAAGGCAGATACGATATTGCGAGAAGAACTTGACAGAGCGCTGAAAAACCCAATCAAAACAAGGCCCCGGGAATAGACGATATTCCGTCAGAACTACTGATAGCCTTGGGAGAATCAGCCATGACAAAACTCTGCCATATGGTTTACAAGATGTACGACACAAACGAAATACCTTCAGACTTCAAGAAGAATGTAATAATTCCAATTTCAAAGAAAGCAGTTCTATAATTCATGGAGGCAAAATACTAACACGAAGCCTTTCCAAAAGATTTGAAAAACTGGTACAAGTCGACCTCGGGGAACATCAGTTAGGATTCCGGAGAAATGCAGGAAGACGTGTGAGAATATTGACTTACTTTGGAAGATAGGTCAAGGAAACGCAAACCTACTTCTACAGCAGTTGTAGAATTAGAGTGAGTTTAGGCAATGTTGACTGGAAACTCTTTGAAAGTCCGAAGGTAGTGGGGCGAAAAGACAAGGATCGAAAAGCTATTGACAGCTTGCAAAAAACAAAAAAAAAAAAACAGATAAGTCATGACAATTGAGAGGCATGAAACAAAAGCACCGGCTGAGAAGGGAGTGAGAGAGGGTTGTAGCCTATCCCCGATGTTATTCAATCTGTACATTGAACAGTCAGTAAAGGAAACCACAGAAAAATTTGGAGTAGGAATGAAAATTCAAGGAAAAGAAATAAAGATTGAGATTTGCCGATGACCCTGCAATTCTGTCAGAGACAGCAAAGGTTTTGGAAGAGCAGTTGAACGGAATGGACAGTGTCTTAAAAGCAGGATATAAGATGAATATCAACAAAAGCATAACAATGATAATGGAATGCAGTCAAATTAAATCAGGTAATGCTGAGGGAATTGGATTAGGAAACGATACACTAAAAGTAGTAGGTGAATGTTTCTATTTGGGGAGCAAAATAACTGATAGTCAGAGTAGAGATGGTATAAAATTTGGCCTGGCAATGGCAAGAAAAGCGTTTCAGAAGTAAATTTGCTAACATCAGGTATAGATTTAAGTGTCAGGCAGTCTCTTATGAAAGTAATTGTACGGAGTGTAACTATGTATGGAAGCGAAACATGGGCGATAAACAGTTTGGATAAAAAGAGAAGCTATCGAAATATCGTGCTACAGGAGAACTCTGAAGATTAGATGGGTCAATCACGTTACTAATGAGGACGTACTGGATAGAATTGGAGAGACAAGATAGTTGTAGCTAAGCTTGACCAAAAGAAGGGCTCGCTTGATAGGACACATTCTGAGACGTCAAGCGATCACCAGTTTTGTATTGTGGGAAGTGTGGATGGTAAAAATCGTAGAGGGCGGCCAAGAGATGAATACAATAAGGAGATTGAGATGGATTTAGATTGCAGTAGTAATTTGGAGATGAAGAGGCTTGCACACGATAGAGTAGCATGGACAGCTGCATCAAATCAGTCGTCGGACTGAAGACCACAACACTACCACATTTCAAACTATTGCTCAGTGGATCGTGTGGTAACTCCGTGCCATTGTTTCATTATTAATTGTTCTTGATTGTTCCATTCCTGATCTGAACAAGGAAAGAATGTATGCATGTTTTCACGCCTTACCGTGTCAACTGGGAAACGATCTTAAGGATAGCAAAATCTCAGTACAGCTTCTCAACGACCTCCGTAATTCTGCAAGAAAAGTGCCCCGAACGGTAAAGTGGGACATTTTGAACGTATACGTGGTGCTATAACAGTCATTCTCTGATGGACTAAACCTGTATCAGTTTTGTGTAAATCGATGTAGCACGTTTTTCTCCTGATTCTTGCCTCGACGTAGCGATTGTTGTTTAACTCACTGAATACATCTTCAAGAAACCATTATTTCGTACATGGTCGCCGGCCCACATTCTGGTTCTAAATCAAGCTGCTTCGATATTACGTCAATAACGATACCATTAGTATAATTGACAGTTACCTTCTCGAATTGGGATGATTAAAAATAATATACCATCTCTCTCTCTCTCTCTCTCTCTCTCTCTCTCTCTCTCTCTCTCTCTCTCTCTCACACACACACACACACACACACACACACACACACACACACACACTACAACGATAGTAGCTCTCCTCCGATCAACGAGACGTTAATAATTTAATATGTATGCATACAGCAACAGAAAACACTTTGGATATACAGTTATATTTCTCAGTAGACGCACGATTGTACCGTTGAGTGTAAGGAGCTTCACTTTGATGTAAACGTAGGCTTTCACGGCGGTTGTTCCAGTCAATAAATATTGTTCTGGGTTTGAGACAGCCAAACCCAGGAGAATTTTATTAACAGCTTCACTTTGAAATAAAAAGGTTGAAGGTATGATCACTTTACTGACTAACAAAAGTGAGATTTCAGGTTTTTGCGTGTTCTTAATAAATAAACTACCGGAAAAAAATTAGTGCACCTGGAAAGACGATGTCGATTTTGATCCGATGACGGCATACATGATCTGTTGGAGAATGGACAGAAAGATGATGATTTCAACGTTATCCGCCAACAGATACCGCAATGGCATAGCTGTCAGAGCGCCATCTGTGTCTTCCTCATAGCCAGAAGACTCTGTGTGGTGGAAACGTGTGAAGCAAGCAACTCGCTCAGTTGGCTACAGGAAGCGGAGTGCGCCTCTGTAGCGTGGTGACGCTACAGAGGCACACTCCGATTCCTGTAACCAACTGAGCGAGTCTGAAAGGGGACAAATTGTAGCCTCCGAGTAACGGGATGGTCCTTTCGGAGAATTAAAACACACGTTGGACGTGATGCATCTGTTTTGCAGTGATGCTGGTATCAATGGTCACGTGAACATTCTCCCACCAGTAGACAACGTCCTCGACGTCCACACAGCACAGACGCTCGCCAGTATCGTCGTTTTGAAAGTGCAGCAGTAGCAGCTACCACAGCAGAGATAAGAGGGCTTGTGAACCCAGACGTGTCAACACGAATTGTTGCGAACCTCTTACTAGCAATGAGACTACGGGCACGCACACCTCCAGCCCTTCTTCCACTCTCGCCACAGCTTCGACGTGCGCGACTCGAGTGGTGCCGTCAGAGGGTCGCTTGGAAGATAGAATGGTGCGGCGTCGTCTTCAGCGATGAAAGCAGATTTTACCTGCACGCACGTGATGGTCGTTTGTCTGTACGTCATAGACCTGGTGATCGCTGTCTCGTAGAGTGCATTCACACACTGGCCTTACCACAGGCCTTATAGTTTGGGGTTCAATAAGATACAACTTTCGTTCACGTTTGGTATTTCTGGAGGGGACGCGTTCGGTACATGCAGAATGTTGTTGGACCCGTTCTTTGGCCGTTCTTACAACAGGAAAGTGATGTATTATTCCGACATGATAATGCTCGCCCACACACTGTCTGTGAAACACAGCGTGCTCTGGAAGGCATACAGCAACTTCCCTGACAAACACGATCTCCTGACTTTTCTCCACTTGAGCTGTATGGGATATGATGAGATGAGAAGTGAGAAACTGAGCGAGGTGGCCTATTATATATTAGCCCATTGCACTCTTATTCGCAGGATGGCGCTTCGAAACCCCCCTCTACTCATCCAGATTTAGGTTTTTCGTGGCTTCTCGAAATCACTTAACGCAATGCTGGGATGGTTCCGTGAAAAGGACATGACCAGTTTCTTTCGCTATCCTTCTGAGTCTGAGCTTGTTCTGGTCCTCTAATCGCTTCGCCGTCGACGCGACGCAAAACCCTAACCTCCTTTCCTCGATGACCAGCAAAAATAAGCAAATACGGGGATATGACAGATAAAGTAAAAGACACATGTAAACTTCAGTCGGTGCACATCGTTCCGTTGGAAGCATTGGACACCGGAACGATTCCAATGAAACTATCAAGAACCTGCACTACCTAAGATTGCGTTCTTTATTGAGTTGCAACTTCAGATGGAAATTATGCTGAACGCCTGCAGAGCAGTAGAGGTGTTGTGTGTCGTATCAAAATCACTTGGGGAATAATTAAATAATTAGTGATGATCTCGTCAAACGACAGTATAGACAGTGAGGGGAGACAGAATAACGCTTGTCAAAAGTATAAGAAGTGAACAGGAAAGCAGTAGACTATGGAACTAAGAGATAAAGCAAGGAGAAAGAAAGAGCGTGAAATAGGGTTGAGGAAAGACTTAAGAGGAGGAAAAGAAACCATACTGTTTTCCACAGAACTTGTGCGGTCATGGATAAGTTAATGAGGAAAGTAGTTCCGCTGCTTGGTGGAGTAATTCACTGAAGAGCCAAAGAAAATGGTACATCTGCCTAATATCGTGTGGGGCTCCCGCGAGCACGCGTAAGTGCCGCAACACGACGTGACATGGACTCGACTAATGTCTGAAGTAGTGCTGGAGGGAACTGACACCATGAATCCTGCAGGGCTGTCCATAAATCCGTAAGAGAACGAAGGGTGGAGATCTCTTCTGAACAGCACGTTGCAAAGCATCCCAGATATGCTCAATAACGTTCATGTCTGGGGAGTTTAGTGGACAACGGAATTGTTCAAATTCAGAAGCGTGTTCCTGGGACAACTCTGTACCATTTGTGGACGTGTGGAGTGTCACACTGTCCTGCCGGAATTGTCAAGTCCGTTGGAATGCACAATGGATAAGAATGGATGCAGGTGATCAGACAGGATGCTTACGTCCCTGTCACCTGTCGGATTCGTATCTGGATGTATCAGCGGTCCCATACCACTCCAGCTGCACACGCCCCACACAATTACAGAGCCTCCACCAGCTTGAACAGTCCCATACTGAAATGCCGTCAAAATGTACCTCAAACAACGGAAAGAATGCACTTTATGAAGCAAATATTGTTTGCAAGCAAAGCACTTGTTAGCAATTGAAAACATGTTCCGCGTCCTTATTTAATCTAACCGTTGATGAAGCTGTCGCTAAGTGGCAACACTTCACTGTATTTCTGTACACTCTAACGAGACGTGCACTGTACAAACTTATCACATCTTTAGTACATGGGGTAGAATTACCAATACAAGAAACAAAAAGACATCGTTGCTACTATCAAAATATTAATATTACGCCTGTATTAATGACGCATTAAAGCATAATAGAGATGCAGAGACAAGGATTCGAGAGTGAAGGATCAGTCACTCTGTTGATTGTCCTGCGGAACGTGAAAACCCTGTGAGTGGTAGTAAAACCCCTTAAGGTCATATTTTTTTAGCCTCGTGGAAGCCTGTAAAAAGCCACGCCCCTAAACCACTGCTATATGGAGCTAACGCGTATTTGAAGGCGCCGTAAGTGCATAACCTGTTCGAAAAACGTAAGTCTGTATCAATAGTTGTAGAAACGTAGACTGCCATTATTTAAGTCCACGTTGTAAATATTCGAAATTCTTCCTGATAATTTAAATTCTGTAATATACCTGGGGTGTTCAATATTTAATGCAACACATTTTTTTCTAGGCCAGTTTCGGTTGGAAAAAATGTGGAATTTGTTGTGGGACATCTGGTATGTGAAGGAGGTGCGTCCCAAGCAGAGAGCTGACACTGAGTTTCTTTTGGAGGAAAACCAGAGCATCGCAGAGTTACATAGGCGCTTGCAGAATGTCTACGGAGTTATGGCAATGAACAGAAGCATAATGAGTCGTTGGGCAAGCCGTCTGTCATCATTGCAACAAGGTCGCGCGAACCTGTCTGATCTCCCACTTGCCGGCCGGCCACACACAGCTGTGACTCCTACAATGCTGGAAAGTGCGGAGACATTGAAGGTGATCGACGGATTACAATCACACTCATAGCTGCGCAATTGAACATCTCTGTTGATAGTGCGGACACACTCGTCAAAGGGTAGTCAAAGGTACGTGTCCGTTGGGTTCCTCGCCGCCTAACGGAAGATCATAAAAAGCAACGAAAGGCTATCTCAGCGGAATTGCTTGCACGTTACGAGGCTGATTGTGCCAATTTTTTTGTCGAACATCGTTACAGGCGATGAAACGTGGGTTCCTCATTCGAAGAGGAAACAAAACGGAGTGGCACCACACTACCTTTCCTCCGAAGAAGGAAAAAAAAAAAAAGGTTCAGAGCTGTACATCAACCAGCAAAGTGATGGCGAAGGTCTTCAGGGACTCTGAAGCGTTTATTCTGTTTGATGACCTCCCTCATGGAGTAACGATCAACTCTGAAGTGTATTGTGCTGCTCTCAGGAAATTGGAGAAACGATATTAGTGTGTTCGTCGCCACAAAAAAGCAAACTGGTTGCTCCTCCTCCATGACAACGCAAGGCTTCATACATGTCTGCGCACCCGAGGGGAGCTCACAAAATTTCATTGGACTGTTCTTCCTCATCTATCCTACGGCCCAGATCTCGCACCTTCCCGCTTTCATCTCTTTGACTCCACGAAGGATGCACTACGCAGGAAGCAATACGTGAGTCGTAGGGAGGCTATTGATGCAGCTATACTTTAGCTCCGACGTCGATCAGTATAGTGGTACCAGGCGGGCATAAAGACTTTCATAGTAAGGTGACATAAGACCGTATTTTTGAACGGAGATTACGTTGGAAAATGGGGTTTTGTAGCCAAAAGAGTGGGGGTGTATTGAGATACTGAATAAAATGAGTCATTCTCATTGGAGAGAAGTCTTCCGAAGTAAGAGTGATTTCGGGTGTGCCGCAGGGGAGTGTCATGGGACCGTTGCTATTCACAATATACGTAAATGACCTTGTGGATGACATCGGAAGTTCACTAAGGCTTTTTGCGGATGATGCTGTGGTACATTGAATGGTTGTAACAATGGAAAATTGTACTGAAATGCAGGAGGATCTGCAGCGAATTGACGCATGGTGCAGGGAATGGCAATTGAATCTCAATGTAGACAAGTGTAATGTGCTGCGAATACATAGAAAGATAGATCCTTTATCATTTAGCTGCAAAATAGCAGGTCAGCAACTGGAAGCAGTTAATTCCATAAATTATCTGGGAGTACGCATTAGGAGTGATTTAAATTGGAATGATCATATAAAGTTGATCGTTGGTAGAGCAGATGCCAGACTGAGATTCATTGGAAGAATCCTAAGAAAATGCAATCCGAAATCAAAGCAAGTAGGTTACAGTACGCTTGTTCTCCCACTGCTTGAATACTGCTCATCAGTGTGGGATCCGTACCAGGGTTGATAGAAGGGATAGAGAAGATCCAACGGAGAGCAGCGCGCTACGTTACAGGATCATTTCTTAATCACGAAAGCGTTACGGAGATGATAGATAAACTCCAGTGGAAGGCTATGCAGGAGAGACGCTCAGTAGCTCGGTACGGGCTTTTGTTGAAGTTTCGGGAACATACCTTCATCGAAGAGTCAAGCAGTATATTGCTCCATCCTACGTATATCTCGCGAAGAGACCATGAGGATAAAATCAGAGAGATTAGAGCCCACACAGAAGCATACCGACAATCCTTCTTTCCACGAACAATACGAGACTGGAATAGAAGGGAGAATCGATAGAGGTACTCAAGGTACCCCCCGCCACATCCCATCAGGTGGCTTGCGGAGTATGGATGTAGATGTAGATGTAAATGCTTTCAGAAAAAAAGAACGTGTTGCATTACTTGCTGAACGCCCCCTCGTGTTATTCAAAAATATATTTTAATAGATTTTGGGGTGGCTAATTGTCAGAGCTTTTATCTACGAGCCCCAACAGGCTGTGAGTTAATTGGGGTTTAGAGGCATCCGTGGCAGAGAGGCGGTCACGCTTAGCTTCCGGTCAGGAGTGTACTCGGAATGTGAGACGGAGGACTGCGGCCGGTGTCCAGCCTTGGCCCAGGTAGCGGATGCACCGAGTGTCTGGTGGCTGCCAGCACGAGGCAGCGCTCGACGCCCGGCCCCCCAACAGAAATAGTATTTGGCAAACCTGTCGCCAGCAGTGTGTGTGTAGGAGCGCTCAGTCTATCGCGGCTCGCCGGCCGCTCCACGGCGGGGCCGCAGCGATACACCGCCGTGTCTGTACACTCGGGGGCTGGTTTTTCGCCACCTCTCGGCGCCGGAAGAAAAAAGTAATAATTTAGCGCGTCGCTTGTTTCGTAAAGTGGGCGCAGCTATAAATAAGGCGCCGGAAGGGAAGGGCAGAGGAGGGAAGGGCAGGCAGGGTTGGTCGGCGCGCATGCCCCCGCGTGGCCAGTGTGCCGGCGCCGCTGCTGCGCGGCGACTACGGCTGCTGGAGCCGCCGCTGCCGCCGCCGCCTCTGTCGCTGCTGCCCTGAACGCCTGCCGGAGACATGCTGGTCGGGGCCGACGCGGCGCTGCCGGCCGTTCGGCCGCCGCGCCGCCGCAACATCTTCAGGGGCGTCAAGAAGGAATTCCTCAAGAGGCAGGCCACCATATACCTCGAAACCATGACAGTGAGTGGGGAGGAACAGCGCGTGCTGTGAATGGGCGCGGGACAACGGGACTGACATTACAAAGCCTACGCTTACTGCCTTAGGGAAACACAGTGACCTTACTGTAATTTTTTTGTGTTGCACATGGTGGTTCTGTGCAGATGATACAAACTCTCGAGGGTGATGGAGAAGGGTAAATGTATCAATTGAAGGTAAGGAACGGTGGTCTGAAAACGAAAGCTGCAAGCGAAAATCATTCCGATACCTCTGACAGTCTTGTTGCTAAGACTGTAGGGTAGGCAATCTTCAGATGCGGTGGCGTGGACCAAAACAAGGAAAAAAAGTCCTGTAAATACGCGGGTTCTAAATACATGTATCAAAAGGTACGGAATCTTTCTCAGAAGAACAGATATGTTTCATGTTTTTGTCCATACTGCGACCTCAAAGTTGCGTACCCTTCAATCTTAGCAACAACAGTACAGGTATTCCACTGTCAGAGGTATCAGAACAATTTTCTCTTAAAACTTTAGACTAGGTCGCTTTGGGTCTAGGGTCCCTTACCTCAAATTGATACGTTTAGCCTTCATCATCCCTGAAAGCTTGCAATATCGTCAGGGAACTACCTTGTACATTTCAGCCTAAGGTCACACAAGTGACATCATTACTGCTTCCGACTTATTACCACGTCATCTCGACAGGATCAGTTTAAAAAGAAAGAAAACTGGATAGTAAAATACTAGGAAATTAAATAGCAAATCAAAGTAACTTCTCTACACAACTAATGTAGTGTAGTGTAGTGTAGTTCCACACCAGATTTTCTGAGGATTTGTTAAAACCGTAATATTTTGGGGTGGAAGGGTGCAGACGAAATTGTTTCATAGTACAGAAGAATCTGAACGAATAACAGAGGAAACTGCTAACATACTCCCTCTTCCATCCTATGATCAACTAGTTACTGAAAAGACCAGCACTTCTCGTAATGCAGTGTATTGCAGTACTGATGATATCTGAAAAATTTACTCATATCTCATCCCCTTCACCAGATTCATGAATATTTCATCAATCAATTGCCTTGTTAGTTCCTCTGTATCGCCAACTTCCTATGTCTTCCAGATGTACTACAGCGAGACCAAGTCAAACAAACATTTCCTTGCCTGCCAAAAAGTGAAAAAAGCTTTGCTTGAAGTCCCTCGAAATCTCTTGTTAACTCAAGTTCTACAAGCGATTTGGATATTCGAGCTCGACTAGTGGATTAGAGAGAAAGTCGCCCATACCTGGGGGCAAGTGCAGGCCATGTACAGCTCCCCCCCCCCCCCCCCCCACCCCCCATCGCCCTAGCTCTTAGTGAAAGGAAAAAATACAGTGTAGTGAGTTGCTACTTTTTTGAAGGAAATGACTGAAAAATAGGTATTATGCAGATTTTTAATGGGGTTGGAAATGGAACTCTTTATGGATACTTAAAAGTCACCATTTGTCTTCCAAAAAATTAATAATTCTCCATACCCCCAGGTCTTGGCTCCTCCCCCCCCTCCCCTTACTATCACATGGTCACCCTTGTTAGAGAGATAGAGATAGGGAGAGGTAGGTGCTAACATGTGATAATACAAGTACTACATCTCCCTTATCTCCATCCTCTTGTTTTAATGGTACCCCTATCGATTACTCATAATAGCACACAAAAATTTTATGAAAAGTTGATTAAGAAGCTTCTGTCTGAATGCTGACAAGCTACTTGAAGCCAGAAGTGTTTATTCCAAGATAAGGGAATTAAGTTCTCAAATGCAATCATTTGTGCCCACTTGAAATTGTGTGCAGGGCCGTGGCTCGTAGCTGGATCACTGCTGTTTACAGACGGAGTTTAGCACTACCATCATCCTATCACACATCAGTAGCGACTTAAAGCTCCAGTTTGCCATTCCTTTCCCTCCATGTCATCCAAACTCCTTTGGATGGGAGAAGAGGACAGCAGGGAGTCAACTTCAACTTTCGGTGCGGCACACAATTTTGACTCTTTACTCAGCTAAAAAGTAACAATTTATCTGTGTTTTATGGTATTAATACTTGTAACAATTAGTCTCTTCACCTCTACTAGTCTATTTTCATCTGCATCTGCCAGCTTTGCTGAGAAAATATACAAATGTTTGTGAAAATCAAAGCACCAAGAAGCATGCATATGACAGAAATGCTCTTTATACAACTTATTAGATACAAGACAATATACAAATTATTAGGATTAAGATTGGGATTACAAAACTGCCCATTATCTCCAACATTGAGTATCCATTACAGTGTGAGGTCACACATTTCTTATTGTTTGTATTTGTCCTACAAAGCAAGAGTTCTTGTTGAAAGACTGTGAGCAATGAGTTGCTGACCAGCCACATCGTGTATATGTTCGCCATGTCAAGAGGGCATCCAGGCCGAGGAAGTAAGGTCCAGCAGTACTCCTCAAAAAGGTTTCTGCATTTCTCACCACATTTGTCTGTCCATTGTTCTCCTGAAATATGGCATATTGAATTGTTTGAAGAAGGGACAGTATCTCTGGCATGAAGCCTCACTAGCTCAGCATTTGCTGTTCGAATATCTCATAACTGCATGGGAGACAAAAGTATTTGTTTTACCCAAACCATCACACTTAGCTTCTGTCTGACACACCACTCAACAAATGCAGGCAGCCAGATTGTGATCACAGAAATAGTGTCCAACACATGGATGGCCATCATTTTAAGTTAGACTGAAGTGGAACAAAAGCTAATTGGTCAACAAGCAGCGAAGTCATTTGTGTGCCACCAACACCTCCTTTAGCAGACAATGTTGAACTGTCTATGCGGATAGTTCGAAGCCCCCTTGCAGCATTTCACTACACTGTGGATGAAGCTATATGGTTCATCATTGGTATGAAGTCAGGATGGTGGTGATCACATGTGGTGGTCATATTGTAAGGTCCAATGTCTGCTTGACATTATGTTTGTTGCTCTTCTGTCCACTGGTTACACACATGTATCAGTGTCATAGCAGTGAGTGCTATACAACATGAAACATTGATGTACGACAAACTCATTTCTCTGAGACATTCTGCTCCATGCAGGTGTATTGGTACCTTATTTTGTCTTTCCATACCATCCAAGGGTTCTCACTGGAGAGTATGGCACTGCTGGGAGTAAGAGGATGCCATTTTGCCACAATTTTAACTGTATATTACAGGTACACTATTCTACACATCCTCAGAGTTTGATTTCATTCAGGCCCCAGGGCGGGGGGGGGGGGGGGGGGGGGCGGCTGGCGGCTGCCCCCATCCCTGCCCCTCGCTGGGTACGCCCATGCTACTACTACTACTACTTCTTCTCCTGTCTGGCTCAGTGGCCTGTTGGAAGTTTCTTTTTTTTGCTGGAGGCCACTTCAGTCATTTGCATGTTCCTAAAACCACCCCTTTCATTTAGTGATGGAAAGGGACCATGTTTAACGTACAATCTAAACAACATGATGTAGTTGATTCCACACATGGTTGAGAAGTGAATACTAGGTTAAAATGAAGGCTGAAAAATTCTTGGTCCAACCAAGATTTGATCCCATGACCTCTTGATTTCCATGCATGCACTCTATCACTAAATCACCAGGTCCAACATTTATGCAGATGGTTCATGTATAGGTTTTGAATAGTTAGCTTATGATGGATGGATCAACAACAACAACAACAACAAAATGATCCCATAAGAATTCTGTTTTTACTGGCCAAGGTGCTGGACCCCAAACAAAACAAAACGATTCTTCTAGAGGCTTCTCCAACAATAATCCTTCACTAATAGTAATTATAACTAGTACTTCTAATCAATAGCTTGGCAAATCAATTTAAGTTAGTACATTCCTAATTCACAACCATTTCATTAAAAGCCACTGATGAAGTTATGTTGTAATGTGCATAGAAGTGCCAAAGAAATTGTTGTAGGCAGGGTTATTCAAATACAGAGATATGTAAATAGGCAGAA
Source organism: Schistocerca piceifrons (assembly GCF_021461385.2). Classification (NCBI taxonomy): domain Eukaryota; kingdom Metazoa; phylum Arthropoda; class Insecta; order Orthoptera; family Acrididae; genus Schistocerca; species Schistocerca piceifrons. The sequence goes on from NC_060138.1 coordinate 708,470,989, forward strand.
TAGAACGCTGCAGTTGGCAGCACCTATATAAGACAACAAGTGTCTGGCACCATTGTTAGATCCGTTACTGCTGCTAAAATGGCAGGTTATCAAAATATAAGTGAGTTTGAACGTGGTGTTATAGTCGACCCTTGAGCGATGGGACACAGCATTTCCGAGGTAGTGATGAAGTGGGGTTTTCCTATACGACCATTTCATGAGTGTATCATGAATATGAGTAATCTGGTAAAATATCAAATCTCCAACATCACTGAAGCCGGAAAAAGATGCTGCAAGAACCAGACCAACAATTACTGAAAAGAATCGTTCAACATGACAGAAGTGCAACCCTTCCACAGATTGCTGTAGATTTCAATGCTGGGCCGTCAATAAGTGTCAGCACGCAAATTTTGTCCATTGTACATTCTGACAGATGTTGGCAATTCCAGCAGGACAATGTGACACCCCACACATTGGGAATTGCTACAGAGTGGCTCCAGGAACATTCTTTTGAGTTTAAACACTTCCGCTGGCCACTAAACTCACCAGACACGAACATTATTAAGCATATCTTGGATGCCTTGCAATGTGCTGTTCAGAAGCGAACTCCACCCCTTGTACTCTTATGAATTTATGGACAGCAATGCAGGGTTCATGGTGTCATTTCCCTCCAGCACTACTTCAGGCATTAGTCGAATCCATGTCATGTAATGTTGTGGCACTTCTGTGTGCTTGCAGGGTCCCTACATGATACTAGAGCAGTTGTACCAATTGCTTTGGCTCTTCAGTATATCACTATATGTTTTATCAATATGGCATGTTTAGCATTAATCATAAACAACAAATGCATTTGCTCAGAACTCCTGTATCCTCTGTGTGCTTTACAATTTTCTTTTTCTTTTTCTTTGTCTTTTGAGTCATCAGTCTTTCGACTGATTTGATGCAGCCCACCATGAATTCCTCTCCTGTACCAACCTCTTCATCTCCAAGTAGCACTTGCAACCTACGTCCTCAGTTATTTGCTGGATGTATTCCAGTCTCTTCCTTCCTCTACAGTTTTTGCCCTCTACAGCTCCCTCTAGTTCAATAGAAGTCATTCCCTGATGTCTTAACAGATGTTCTATCATCCTGTCCCTTCTCCTTCTCAGTGTTTTCCACATATTCCTTTCCTCTCCAATTGTGCGCAGAACCACCTCATTCCTTACCTTATTGATCCACCTAATTTTCAACATTCGTCTCTTCAGTCACCATTGGTCCCATTCTTGCAGGATCTTCTTCCAGCTGCAGCTATGTTGGTGATTTAATGTTTTCACAGATTCCTGATATTCACAGTACACTCTTGAAATGAAATGGTTGTATAGGGAAATCCCCACATCATCGCTACCTCAAAGATGCTGTCACACATCGCTTGTGCACCAACTATAACACCATGTTCAAACTCACTTAAATCTTGATAACCTGCCATTGTAGCAGCAGTAACCAATCTAACAACTGTGACAGACACTCATTGTCTTATGTAGGGGTTGCCAACCGCAGCACTGTATTCTGCCTGTTTACATGTGCGTGTATTTGACTGCTCATGCCTGTACCAGTTTCTTTGGCGCTTCAGTGTATTTCTTCAATAAAATTTCTTGTGCTAACCAAGATTCTTCTTCAAGACTGTTTTTGATGGGTTTATGGCAGAATCATTGATTTAGTTTTGTTAGTTTTTCCTCTTGGAAAAGGAGTTTTAGAATGAAGCTGAATGTCTTCTGTGTATATTGCCTCAGTTCTTTTGCAACTGACTTTGACTGCTTCAATAGGTTAAGAAACATTGAGACTTGTAGTTACGCCATGGTCAGAAACATCAATCAGACCTTCCTTTAGATTCAGTCAGCAAATGTCAGTTACAAAAATGGGCGGCTGACAGTCTTCAGGTCCAAAAAATCTGTATTTAGTTATTCACTACCATATGCCCTTTTTGGTTGGTGAAGACAAGAGGGAATGCTCTACGAGCTAGTCAGCCAACATCATCAATAACTCTGTGCCTGCAGAAGATCACATTGTGCCTTATTATGGAATTTCTTGAAATAAGCAAAGCTCTCAAATCAAGAGAATATAGCACATGTCTTGTGCGAGATGGCAGTCAGCAAAGTAATACCATTGTCTTTAGAATATGATAATGCTGCTAAGATTGTGTGGCTTCCATGAGTGTCCAGAATCATGTGCCAACATTTAATGTTTGACAAAGTGCAGAAGAAGCTGTACAAATAATTTACTGTTCATCCAGACCAAGACTATGGCTCCACCCACAAAGACAGGTGAGACACTGTGTAGCACGTGGTCCCTCAAAGTGCACCTTAGGAAACACAAGCAACATGGACACAGCAACAACTATCGCAAGTGAACTTCTATCAACAGATGTGGCTTGTCCAACTGCTCTGCAGCCCATACGAACCAATACTTTTGGCAGCTTCTGCACAATGGTTGCTGCTGTATCATCCAGAATGTGTCTGTCTTGTGGGTCAAACTTGTATTTCCTTTAAGGAAAATCCAATCTTCAAACACTACTTTCAAATTTGCCTCTAGTGGCTTTTGATATACTTGTCTGTTCTTTTGTAAGTTGTGAACATGTCTTTTGTTTTACGAATGCCTTGAGCCATTCTAGCCCTACTATGTTCCCTCTTTCTCAGTTCTTTGATACAGATTTTCCATCTCCCTTAGCAAATTTGCATGCCATAATTTCTGTGATTTTGGTAGTTAAGCCATAATAAATATTGTATGCAGAAGTAATACAACCATAAACTGTTTTTCTTCCACTTTTGTGAAAATTTTTAAGCATTTATTTTACAGTCTAAAGCTGATATTGTCAGTCCCAGAACAAAGTCGTTTCTATGGGCTAACCTAGGAATACAGGTTGGGGAACGCCATGCTCTATTCTATTCAGGTGATTCCAAACTGAGATAATGTTGAAGATCCTGGACTGTCACTGTTACTGCCACTACTCTTGTCTTAAAGTTGGATGGTACCCATGAAACAAACAATATTTATGTTGTAAAGTGTGGTAGTGTAGGAAACTTGATACATTTGTAAATTCATGTTACCATTCAATGACTTCCAATCTTATCTGCTTTTTTTCAGAACTGCATCTTGAGACTGAAAGCTGTGACAGCACATTCCCAGGTGTCAAAGGCCAACACATATCACCTAAATAGAATTGAGCATGGCATTCCTGGGTTAGTCATGATCAGACTTGTTGAATTTTTTCCAGTTTTGGCTCTTCAGGCAGTGTCCATTGATACAATTGGGCCTTAGTTTCAATGTCATACCCATATATCCATGTTTTGTTACCTGTTACAACCTTCTTCAGACTTCCGGATCATTGTCGATTTCATTCAGCAATTCCTGAGCGACATCCACATAGTAGCGTGTCTGATCAAAGTTCAACACTTTTGGAACTAACTTTTCTGCTACACATTTCATGCCCAAAAAAAAAAAAAAAAGTGGGGGGGGGGGGGGGGAAGAGAGAGAGAGAGAGAGAGAGAGAGAGAGAGAGAGAGAGAGAGAGAGAGAGAGAGAGAAAGAAATTGTTTGGCATGAGCCAAAGGATATGCTGACATCAGAAATATCTATACAATGGTGATTTTCCAGTGCCATTTTCTTTACTTCTTCCACACTGTTGTCCGTAATTGATACGCTAGGGTCTCCAGGGTAGTCGTCATCTTCAATGTCTTTTCAGCCCTCTTTGACATGTTTATACTGCTCATAAACTCTTCTCTTACTCATAGTAGATTCACCACAAGCTACGGTCAACATTTTGAATGTGGTGCTGCACTTTATTCCATTTTCCAAGCAAAATTTAATGCAGATTTTTTTGATCTATCTTTTATGAAAGTAAAAATTCGCATCACTTTTTGATCACACATCTTAAGTAGGGCCACTAGAGCTTGTGTTCTCTGAATGTAAATTATCAGTGATAACTGGCTATATTACACTTGATTACTGTTGTTGCTTGTGTCAGTTAGTGTTCTTCATTGCACTGGCTCACACATTAAACCACTTGGACAACATGGGAAATTATACCTTAAATACATCAGAGGATGTACCCGCATGTTATGAAACTGGTTGTACCAGTCTTTCACTGATTACAATAAAACAGCTAATATGGTAAATTGGACTCTTAATTAATTTTACTAGCATTTAAACATTTCAATATATTTTAATTTGTTGAGTGCTTTCTTCAATATGTATACTACCACAGTACTCATGTTTGTCTAACCAAAGATCTTTACTTTTTGTTAACTAGATAGAAGAACTTTACTCAGAAATCCTCTATGAACTGCTCCATACTGTGGGTTCTGATGTCACAAGTGATGAAAGAGATGCTCTGCTAAGTTATTTGCAAGAAGCTTTCAAATTAGATAATGAGAGACACTCCAATCTTTTAGAGAGAGCACAGTCAAAAGAGGTGAGTAAATGCATAAAGATGTATGAACTAGAAAATCTGGTAGGCCAAAAAGCTCTGTTCTTTATCTTATTTTTATACTTTCAGGCTCCAAACATTTTACTAAATGTTGAAGTAATTGAAGCTAAGGATTTAGCACCAAAGGATGCAAATGGTAAGTACTGCTGCCACAAACATTTCTCTCTCTAAATCAGGAAAATGTGTCCTATAATAAACATCAGAATGTATCATAGTCGAATCAGGAATATGACTGAGATAATCATTTATCTTGTCTCAATGTCTTCCTCACAATTTCCTATTACTGGGTTACTGTTTCAGAAAAGAATATTCTGGAAGTGATAGTGAGATAACATTGTGTTCAATCATCTCTTAAGTGAGAAATGTGAAGAATGTAGTTAGATTTGATCTAATATCCTGTAATGAGGCATATTGCCTAGTGTGAGGGCAGCAATTGAATTGAAATATCTCTTTCTTAGACTATTGTTGAAAATTGTAATTTTCTTGTTTTTGATGTCTGTGTAACTCTCATTGATAGAGTAATAGTAATTTTTGCTCCTTTGATATAAGAATAACATACACCATGGAAATTCTGAACTGATTTATACAAACCAACTACATGCAGGCCTTCATAGGCACTGAATTATTCAGGTTTTTCAACCATTGAGTGGTCATTTGTCATCTCCTTTTTCTTCTCCTGTACTTCATGCTGAAATGTGTTCGAGAGGATGTTGAATCCATAAATATTTCAACAAGTTTGACAGAAACAAAAATGTTAAATGAATGGAGATGCCATAATTACATCAAACAAATAAAAATAAAAGCATGTTAATTTACATGCAGTGATTAGAATCAAAATAGTATGGAGTATGCTATCAGACCAATTAAGAGCAGTAGTGCATTCACACTGTGATGTATTCTTACCTGTTCCAAAATATTTTACTAAGCATTCATGTTTCAGATTAGTTAACTGAACAAACTACTCCTTATCACAAAATAAGATTATTAAATAGTGCCATAATTGTAATAAACCCTTAGCAACATTTGAAAATTTATGCCAGTATGGGACCCAGAAACAAAATTCCTGCTTCTTACCACAACTATTAGTCAAACAGGTCTTGCTAATAGACAATCAGGTCTTGCTAAAACTTTCATGGTCACTGATGTGTTCTGTTGTTTCTACAGGTTCATTAAACCTGCACATTAAAGTACCACAATGGTTTACACTGATATTTTTGACGTTATGGAATTTTTATTGATTTCATCCCGTTCAACCTAGTCATTTCATTGCAATGCATTGAATTAATTCTATAATAGTAATAGTCTTATTAACACTTTCACAAATATAAAAATAATGCAGGTTGATAATTAAGATTTTATATTGTATGACTGACCTCCAATAACCTAAAGTATTCAGTTGAAGAGTTAATAAAACCTAGAAGTTGAAGACAAAACAAGAAGACACAGTTAATGAAACTTTTTTTTGTTGTAGGTCTCTGTGACCCATTTTGCACATTGTACTTAAATTCAGCCAACACTGCCCGCTACAATACTTCGGTGAAGTCTGAAACACTGTCACCTGTTTGGGAAGAGCATTTTTCTCTGTAAGTAGATATAGCACTCTTAGAATAAAAAGAAATTACAGCATTAGAAAAAAGTCCAACCCATAGTAAAACTTCATGTAAGCTTGTAATCTGTAATGTCTTCTTTTTTTTATTTTCTTGAAACTGTTGCAGTATACTACTGATGTCTTGTTGGCAGAAATGGGGCCTTGATGTTTCTTGTTTTATTTTTCAGGCCAGTAGAAAATCCATCTGAAGATATTTTATTTGTAGAAGTATGGTAAGTCTATTACTTATCAATGTTACAGCCACCTAATTACTTAGCAAGAAAATAATTTATGTCCTTTGCTTATAGGGATTTTGATCCTGCAGAGACAGTTAGAGAGAAAATGATGAAGTTTGGAGAAGTGAAAGGTGTGAAAGGACTACGTAAATTAATGAAAGAGATAGCAGTGACGGCATCAACCGGGAAACATGATAATGAACTAGTTGGTAGTGTCCAGATTCCATTAAGGGTAAGTATCAAATTGAGATTAAATGAAGTTCTGTACTGTGAAATTGTTCAGCAGTTCATATAAATCAAATAGTTTTCTGCCTCAGTCACTTATTAATTTATCCATTATGCATTTTGATGAGTCTCACAATCATCTTCAGGTATAGCATTGCTTAGTTACATAGCTGGTGCTAGTGATGAGCACAGATGCCTTTCTACAGAAGCAGACAAAGTGCAAGGCAAGTTATGTTGCATATTTTGCTGCTGGTAAAATTGTGTTTTTAGGAAGGGCCCTATCAAACTAAATAAAAAAGACATGAATTTGTGAGAGTAAAGTTTACTCACAAATTCATGTTTTTTTTTTTTTTTTTTTTTTTTTTAAAAAAAGGCAAAACATAATATGCTTTGCACTTGGTCTTCTGCTTTGGAAAGGCATTTGTGCTCTTCACCAACACCAGCTGTGGAACTAAAAAATTCTACTCTTAAAGGTGACGGTGTGAACCATCAAAATGCATAGTGGCAAAATAAATGACTGACACAGAAAGCAGTTTTATTTATATTTATCAGCTGTCACAACCTTTTGAAAGCCAAATGTAGGTACAAGTGCACTTGCAGTGCCAGCAGCTGTTGCATTACATGCCAACGTTGGTAACAACATGCGTGATGAATAATGAGAACCAAATATGACGAGTATAAGTTGGGTACTGGTAGTCTGTTAAAATGCTAATTCAGATTTTGATATTATTTCCAAATAAAGTTAGTAAAATCAAATGTAATACATTAAAGTTTGTTACTGCAATGATGAATGTGCATCTCAGGCTGTTGTACACATCAATATTACAGCAATCATATTTTAATGTCAAGATGCATTGGCTTTGACAAATCACAAGCAAGTTTGTCACAGTCCAACCTAACCTAGACTTTGGGCTATGCTGCAGGTCAGTCTGTCAACATATGTAGTTTTCCTCCAGTCACCAAATAAATATGAAGTTTAGCAACCAATCTCAACAATCTTAATAATTGGATCGGTAAAAATTATTCTGGTGCTCTCCATATTGAAAACAAATGTAATCAATTTGTATCTTCCACCAAAAGAAATCATTGGGTTCTGTGATTCTCATTGTCTACTGTACAGTAACACCTGATTGCTTATGACCAGTGTCAGTGAACTGCCAACATCAGCATGCAGTGCAAGGGGATTCTACTGGGACACTTAGCCCAAATGTAGACAAACCTCATAGCTTTATAACAATTTTGAAAATGCTGTTTAGAAATGACACAATCTCCCTCACTTACAGATTTGATAACAAATTTGAAAATACTATGTGCAAAAAAGAGAGAGAAAAAAAGAAAAATCCACTCACTATGCCACACTTAGAAAGTTTAAACAGTAATGTGCAAAGCATTTAAAGCAACTGCAGTGTTACTGACAGGAAAAGTTTTGCGTAACTTCACTAGTGGTGTTAACAGAAACACAACTGATGAAATAAACATACAACTCAAGAGATGATTTGTATTTCCAAGAATATGAGAGGTGAAAAGTCCTCTAATTGATTTTCTCTCTTTGTGCTCAAACTGGGGAAAGGTGTCCACCCAGAAATAGGCAATGTGGGAGTTATCCTGAATGATTTGTACACTGCAGTAACTAAAATTCTGAAGTTGATAGGAATGTTTTACTGAGATGCTGCTCACTTTAAAGATAAGTCTGTGAATAGTTGCATGATACAGCAATTCTTACTCTTAATTAAAAAAGGAGGTGACAGCAATTGGTGAAATGCTGCAAGTTAAACTGCTACTTTGCAACAAAGTCCATGGCACTATTTTAACTAGTTCAATCATAAATAAAAATTGTATTCCATTGATCTCTAGTGGCCTACTTTTTGATTTCAAGAAATCTTAGTTCCTGCTCAAAATGAGCTTTATGATGATGGTAAATAAATCACAGGGAAAAACACTGAAGTTCAGGAGTTGGCTTAAGTCAAGACTGTTACGCCAACTGTCAGTTTATATGGTGTGTTCACACTATGGAACCTACTTGTTTTGAGGCGATGCTCTAAAATTTAGAATAATGCTTAAAAATTTAATGTACAAAGTGATACAGGGCAAAGACAGACTCCACAAACACAAACTCCTTTTCCCACCACATGGTCTTGAGATACCAGCCAATTGTAACTCCGGCCTCTGATTTCCATAAAGCTATTTTGAAAAATTAGTCCATCATAACTGAGTAATGGAATCAAGCTATAGCTGTAGGTGAAGAATGTGTAAGCATCTCACTGGAGCAAAAGTAAGCACAGCTGCTATTTTGTATTCAGTAATAAAGCATGGATATTTAGCAAAGCATTTTGAGTAAAATCTAATGTTACCAGTTATTTTAAATTGCTAATATTGTTGTTTTAAAAAACTTCATAAAAGTATTTAAATTAAGGTACACAAATCACAAATACTTTGTGCGTCTAAGATTAAATTTTTGTTCTTACAGAATATTCCTTCCTCTGGACAAATGTACTGGTGCAGCTTGGAAAGGAAAAATAAAGGGAAAAAGCAGGGTGACATAAAAATTAAGTTAAGTTTTGGGGCTGAGAAGAATCCAATGGTAGCACTTCAGGAACACAGACATTTATTAAGATTGTTACTACTACATGATTTAGAAGAAGCAAAGGTTGGTTTCATATTAAAGAATGATAATATAAGAAGTTGCTTTGCTAAATATTTTTACAATGGATGTGTAATTTTCAGAAAATCATCAAAGTTCTAAACATTTTGTTTGGAAAGCGACATATTCTAAGATCGGATGAAGCAGATGGAGCAATGTTATCAAGAGTATGTGCAAATTTTTGTTATGTGTTATGTGCTTGTTCTGCAGGAATTCTGTGAGGTGGAGGAGTTTTTCTCAATGGCTCAAGTGTTGAGGGAAGTTTAAATCCTTGTCATAAGTAGTAGTACCTGCAATAGCTCCTACTGAAAACTGTTGTGTAAAGTATTTTAGGGGCACTTATGTAACTGTTCTGTATTTGAAGTAGTTATGTCATTATTATAAGAAACTACGAATCAAAAAAGTAGTGGAACAAACTAGCCAGTGATATCTTCCTTAATTAGAAGTCGAAGTGCAGCACTTCAAGGCTGCCAGCCAAAGACTTCAACTTCATTTCTTGTCCACCAACAGTATGGCAGGCACATAATATTACCACAACACATAAGTTGTATAACAGTCATGACTGTTCTGGTGTATCATTTCAGAACTTTTGTGTGACCTGGGCAAAGACGGGTTGATCAAAAATTGATTCTGCTTCACTCCACTTATGCTTTACCGGCAGCATGAGATGCACTAGAAATCAAACATTAGGTGTCATATTAACCAAACCTTCATGTGAGCATTTGTTTGTAAACAATGTGGACTCCTTTCAATTAACATTGACGTTATTTGCTCGGATATACCACTACTGATGATAAAAATTAAAAATGATCTAAGCAAGTATCCACCAAGTATAAACTGATATCAAAATATGTAAGTGCAACTACTTTTTAGTCTAAAGCAAAATAATTTTTTTACACACTTGCTACCGAGTTTTCTGGAACATTATCTGCACTTGTGGATACTGCATGTGATTTGTTTTGCCAACAGGAGTACATTCACAAAGTTAAAGTGAGTGGATTTTGGACAACAGTGTTGCAAATGCTTTTCAGTTTCTTGCCGTATATACAGATTGAAGATACATAAACCACACAGTACTTATGGAACATTAAATTTGTTACAATTTGCATGAACAAAATGATAAATTTTAAAATTTGTAGCTTACACGAAGGAAGAAATTCTAAACATGTGAGCATCTTCTAATGAAATATTTCAGTCTTGTGGTGATCTGGTAGTTCACAACTTCAGACACTGTTGGAGTCAATGGTATAAAGCTTATAACAAAAAATAAATAAATTACCTTTAATGACATACAGACTGATTAATACCTTTTTTTAATTGAAATATGGTGGACAAGACAGGCAGTATGAATTTCTAGGCTTTCTGTAGCTTTGCTCACAGATCATATTCCTTGAAACTATCATGTAACTTAAAACTTGTTTGTGAAATATAAGATGTAGCAGTGATACTCTGTCTAGTTATTTTGTTCTTTGTGTAGTTGTAGATGTATTCAAACTGCAATTAATTGTTTTATATCAGGTTGCCAGAGCACTTCCAGCATCCCATAATCTGGAAAAAATGTTTGTGCAAGGCTAGATATTAGTCAACTAATATGCATTTAGTGTTTTTCAGTGCTGTACTAACTAATTATGTGCTGTAGGGGCAGCATTCAGTTCTTAAATGTTAAGCTTATATAGATTTACATTTTGTACCTTTAAGTAAACTGTAAACTATACTCCATATAGAAATGTACATGCTGTATTTTAATTTAGTATGTCAATTATGAATATATTTGCTGACTGCAGAGAGAAATTGAGTAGACCATGCTACTTAGAACTGTAATAGTTTTCTTCAGTCCTGTGGTATATTTGTCTTCTGATTAAAATTTGTTTCAATAAAATACTAATTCTCACAACTGAAATTATTTATAGACTCAACCTTATCAGTGGAATGGTGCATTCCAAGAGAAAGCGGAGACTATTCTCACCCAGCATGTAGTACAGTGTGGCTTGTCACCTGCAGATGTGGCACTAGCTCAGTGGTCTGAGTTTATAACTGTCCATATTGACCATCACCTCAACTTTAGATTATTTGCAGTTGTTCTAGAGAAGCTCCTGAAACCAATCCAAGGCGAAATTATATCAGGAGATAATGTAAGTTATTTGACATAAAATAAATTACGAACAAATCAATGTATTAAAATTAATTGATTGGCATTTGTAATTTTACGATCCAAGCTGCAATCTCATAAATAAGGTTTCAATTTTTTTCAATATTTCTTCATGCACTTTATGAACGAACAACTATGTTGTTGTTGTTTGTTGATGGTTGGTGGTATTTTGAGAGTGGTGTTGACATTTTATAATGTAATTTGTTTCTTTTGTTTTCTCCAGGCAAAATTGTTCTGGGATTCCACAAAGAAGTTATTACCATCTTGTCTCAATGCTGTAAGAAAAATACGTAAGCTGACTCCAAGTGATAAGAACACATTAAATCAGTTATCTTCTGTTATTAGGTAAATACATCATCACTACAGTAGTAATTTACAGAAGCTATATTACTGGGTGGTTATAATTAAACTTTTCCTATTTAATGCATTGTAACATAAGACAGTAATTGCTGTAAGAGTACCAAACTTCATAGCATTAATGTCCACAGTATGGGGTGCATGATTTCCATGCATCAGGGTGCCACTGTCCAGTTCCAACTATGGCCACCAGGTGCTGTGAACAGTCACAGTGATCCATAATCTCACTCAGCTGATTGGTTTCAGTGCAGTTGTTGATGCATGAACATGAGGTTGGACAGAAGGAGCAGGGCATTATCAGTGATGCTCTATCATCAAAACAACAGTAATGCTGCAGCTGCACTTCAGGAGAGCTTGAAGAAGTAGTCTGAATCAACTGGAGAACTGGGAGTCGCTCTGGAAAGAGGTCAATGACCAATTGCACCACAGATGGTTGATGTAACCAGTGTTGCTATGGCAGGCAATGCTCTGGACAATTCATGATTGTCAGGCGGTGCAAGGTGCTGTGTCATGACAGTTGAATATCCTGTGGTCCTCTGTACAGAAGGTCTTTTGAATCATTCTCAAGTAATATCCTTACAAGATCCATATCATATAGCAGCTTGCACCACAGGATGCACAACAACATGTTGACTTCACTCTCCACTTTCTCGCAAGGGTTGAAGTTGTTGAGGACTGGCCCTTGACCATCCTATGGACAGATGAAGCTCATATTTCTCTGATGGGAAAGGTGAACACACAGAATTGCCAAGTGTGAGGATCTTCACCTCCAGTCACTGTGCATAAAGTTTCTCTGAATGCCGAATGTGTCACTGTATGGTGTGGCTTCATGGCTATGTTCATCATTGGCCCATTCTATTTTGAGCAGACTTGTGCTCAAGGACAAAAGATGTACATTGTGACTGGCCAGTGTTAGCATGATATGCTTCACCAGCATGTCATACCCACCCTAGTTTTCATCCAAGATGGGGCCCCAACGCATATTGCTCATGAATTTCATCTACTTCTCCAAAACACATTTGGAGATGTTTGAATTATTAGCTGATTGTTTCCAAATGCTTGGCCAGCATGATCACCTGATCTCACTCTCTGTGGTTTCTGGTTGTTGGGCTACCTGAAGGACAGAGTTTACCAGAGGAAACTTCACACATGCACTGATCTGAAGAGCAGCATATCAAGAGAGATAGCTAGCATACCTAGGGACATGTTTCATTCTGCTGTGCAGAATGCAATCCTGTGCTTTCAGACTCTTCTCAATACTGATGGGTGCCTTACTGAGTCCCTTTTGTAGCAGTAATGGTACTGGTATGTAATGGTATGATGTACCATAGCAACACATTAGAGATGTTTCAGTTGAGTTGATTCTGCATTATTTCTCTTCCCCAAGTCCCTGATATTAAAGCTATCAGGTTTGGTACTCGTACAGTAATTAGTTTCAGTGTTATAATGTGTTAAATAGGGAAAGTTTGATTATAACCACCTGGTATGCAGAATAATAATAATAATAATAATAATAATAATAATAATAATAATAATAATAATAATAATAATAATAATAACAACTCCCGTGGAGGCCCGGGAAAAGAATAGGCCTCCGGTATGTTCTGCCAGTCGTAAAAGGCGACGAAAAGAACAAACCACTAACAGGGCTAACCCCCCTTTTAGTGTGATTAGTTGGTTCAGGACAGAACTAAAGAAACCTCGGACAAGCGCTGTCATGGTCGGGGACGACGCTTGAACCCTATGCCCGTCCACAATGGTAACGACACTGCTAGCCACACGGAAAATGATTAAAACCCAAATAGTGGTGTTTTGCAGGATATGCTTCCTGCAACCACCCTAGAAGGAAAACAAAGACAGAGGATGAGATGGTCAGATGAAGTTAATCGACACCTCATGTTCTGTTATTACCAAGCAACAAACCTAGGAACCAACACAACTGGATACAGATCACAAGTATACACAACATTTATTACCAGATACCCGGAATTAAAATTTTTAACAGAACGACGACTAGCTGATCAGATCCGTGTAATAATCAAAAATAACAGGATACCCCAGTCAGAATTAGAAAACATCAAACAACAAGTACAACAAATACTGGAACAAAATAATGTGCAATCAGAAGAAGAAGAAAATACAGTAATGGACTCAAACATCCCAGAGCAAACAAACAAAGAACAACACGCATCAATTAAACAGTCAGAGGAAAACAAAATCTTAAGACAGCCACCAGAACAAGCACAAATAGAACACGAAGTGACACACATGTTAGATATAGAAGAAAAATTTCATCTGACGTATATAGAATACAAAGACACAAATACAGACATTAGACCATTCTTGCATAGACCGCCAAATAACCCACAAGTCGAAACAACAATAAAAACTATCAACACAATCATACACAACAAAATAAATGAAAACACAACTTTGGAAGAGTTACAACTACTGGTTTATATAGGAGCACTCACTACACTAAATATACACACTAGGCAGAGATCAGAACCAACCAACACACGGAAGAAACCCACAAAAACAGCATGGCAACACAGGCTACAGATCAGAATAGAAAAACTGAGAAAAGACATCGGACAGCTAACACAATTTATAAGAAATGAAATGTCAGAAAAAAAATGAAAAATGTTAGGTAAAATCTCACAACAAGAAGTGATAGAGCAATTAGATGAAAAGAAGCAGAAATTACAAGCATTAGCCAAACGACTCGGAAGATACAAAAAAGTGAAAATAGAAGGAAACAAAACCAAACATTCAACACAAACCAAAAGAAATTTTACCAGACAATAGATAACACACACATTAAAATAGACAATCCACCAAACATAACAGACATGGAACACTCATGGAGCAACATATGGTCAAACCCGGTACAACATAACAGGCATGCACGGTGGATACAAGCAGAAACAGATACATACAAGATGATACCACAAATGCCTGAAGTGATAATTTTGCAACATGAAGTCACCCAAGCAATTAATTCTACTCACAAATGGAAAGTCTCTGGAAAAGATAAAATAGCAAATTTCTGGCTAAAGAAATTCACCTCAACACATTCACATGTAACTAAATTATTTAACACTTACATTGCAGACCAATACACATTCCCTGATACCCTTACACAAGGAATAACTTATCTGAAACCTAAAGATCAAGTAGACACAGCAAACCCAGCTAAATATCATCCCATAACATGCCTACCAACAATATACAAAATATTAACTTCAGTCATTACACAGAAATTAATGACACATACAACATAGAACAAAATTATAAATGAAGAACAAAAAGGCTGTTGCAAAGGAGCACGAGGATGTAAAGAGCAACTGATAATAGATGCAGAGGTGACATATCAAGCTAAAACTAAACAAAGGTCGCTACACTATGCATACATTGATTACCAAAAAGCTTTTGATAGTGTACCCCACTCATGGTTACTACAAATATTGGAAATATACAAAGTAGATCCTAAATTGATACAGTTCCTAAACATAGTAATGAAAAATTGGAAAACCACACTTAATATCCAAACAAATTCAAATAATATCACATCACAGCCAATACAGATTAAGCGTGGAATATATCAAGGAGACTCATTAAGTTCTTTCTGGTTCTGCCTTGCTCTGAACCCACTATCCAACATGCTAAATAATACAAATTATGGATATAATATTCCTGGAACATGCCAACACAAAATCACACATCTGCTATACATGGATGATCTAAAACTACTGGCAACAACAAATCAACAACCCAACCAATTACTAAAGATAACAGAAGTATTCAGCAATGATATAAATATGGCTTTTGGAACAGGCAAATGTAAGAAAAATAGCATAGTCAAGGGAAAACACACTAAACAAGAAGATTACATATTGGATAACCACAGCGACTGCATAGAAGCGATGGAAAAAACAGATGCCTATAAATATCTAGGATACAGACAAAAAATAGGAATAGATAATACAAATATTAAAGAAGAACTAAAAGAAAAATATAGACAAAGATTAACAAAAATACTGAAAACAGAATTGACAGCAAGAAGCAAGACAAAAGCTATAAATACTTATGCTATGCCAATATTGACCTACTCATTTGGAGTAGTGAAATGGAGTAACACAGACCTAGAAGCACTCAATACACTTACACGATCACAATGCCACAAATATAGAATACATCACATACATTCAGCAACTGAAAGATTCACATTAAGCAGAAAGGAAGGAGGAAGGGGATTTATCCACATAAAAAACCTACATTATGGACAGGTAGACAATTTAAGAAAATTCTTTATAGAACGAGCAGAAACTAGCAAAATACACAAAGCAATCACTCATATAAATACATCGGCTACACCACTGCAATTTCATAACCACATCTACAACCCTTTAGATCACATAACATCAACAGATACGAAGAAAGTAAATTGGAAAAAGAAAACACTACATGGCAAGCACCCGTATCATCTAACACAGCCACACATTGATCAAGACGCATCCAACACATGGCTAAGAAAAGGCAATATATACAGTGAGACGGAAGGATTCATGATAGCAATACAGGATCAAACAATAAACACCAGATATTACAGCAAGCATATTATTAAAGATCCCAATACCACAACAGATAAATGCAGACTTTGCAAACAACAAATAGAAACAGTAGATCACATCACAAGCGGATGTACAATACTAGCAAATACAGAATACCCCAGAAGACATGACAATGTAGCAAAAATAATACATCAGCAGCTTGCCTTACAACATAAACTTATAAAACAACATGTTCCCACATACAAGTATGCACCACAAAATGTACTAGAGAACGATGAATACAAATTATACTGGAACAGAACCATTATAACAGATAAAACAACACCACATAACAAACCTGACATCATACTCACCAATAAAAAGAAGAAATTAACACAACTAATCGAAATATCCATACCCAGTACAACAAATATACAAAAGAAAACAGGAGAAAAAATTGAAAAATACATCCAACTGGCTGAGGAAGTCAAAGACATGTGGCATCAGGATAAAGTTGACATCATACCAATTATACTATCAACTACAGGAGTCATACCACACAATATCCACCAGTACATCAATGCAATACAGCTACATCCAAACTTATATATACAACTACAGAAATCTGTAATTATTGACACTTGTTCAATAACCCGAAAGCTCCTAAATGCAATGTAACATATACCATGCAGTTAAAAGGAAGTCACGCTTGATCAAGGTCCGCGTCACCTTCCATTTTTAACCAGTCATAACATCTGAGACAAGAAAGAAATAATAATAATAATATGAAATTAGAGACAGAAACTTCTTCATGAAACAATAAAAATGAAATGATCATATGGCATTTATTGGCTGGGATATCCCCTTCGGGGTTCGGCCGCCCTAATGCAAGTCTTTTTAGTTGATGCCTCTTAGGTGACTTGCGTGTCAATGATGATGAAAATTATGATGGAGACACAACACCCAGTCCCATGCTGGGAATTGAACCCAGATCCCCTTTATGGCAGACGGTAACGCTACTGCTGCGCTACAGAGGTGGACCATGAAAGAATTATAAATAAGTATTATTCCTGATGCTGAAAGTTATTGAGTGTTCATATCACATCATTCTTGCCAGGATCTCCTGATTCAGTGTTTCAGCTTTCTTGAGGGAACTGGCTGCAATGCTGAAACAATGGGTAGGAAGATTGTGGCAAGAATGGCATTATACCAATACCCAAACCCTTTCAACATCAGTGAGAAAGCTTGCATAAGCCAATGGTCTTTGCTCTTACACAAGTTTTTCTGTAACTATCGATGGTGTGATAACCTACGTACATTCCCTCAAGATTTTAGCTAACAACACTTTACACAATTATTTATATTTACTACAAATATTAATTCATACAATTTGTATTTACTCTTCCATTTTCACTTTTTGTGGAATATAACCCCATTTAAGGGTAGTTGATTTCATTGAAATAACTTCTTTACTGAGAAGCCTTACACTGTTAAAATATATCTGGACACTGATTAATGGATTAATATGGGGTGTGTGCACTCTTCACCTTTATGATCACTTGACCTCTGCTGTGGTCACTTTAAGTGTCTGAATGTCTGTAGAGGAATGACAGCCCATTCTCCGTTAAGAGCCAAAACCAGAGACTCCGGGCAGGCTAGTACATTTCAAGAATGCTATTGTCCACAAGCCCTTGCCCACAGGTACTGCTTCAACAGGGTGCAATGCCATGCTGATAAAAACGGTTATTATCTCTGTTACTCTGTTGCACATGGAAAACTACACTCTGAAATATGTTCGTATCTTTTGGTGTAACATTCTCTTAAGAACTATAAGGGCACCGCACTTCAGCCGCAATAAACATGACCTCTTCTGTATTTTGCTATTGGCGCTACGTATGACAGCAGGTAATGTTCTCCAGATGTCTGCCAAACTAAAATGCTTCCATTTGACTGTGACAGGATATAGCAGTATTAATCACTCCAGATCACTTGTTTCCAGTCTCTACTGTCCAGCAGGGTTGCTTTTTATGCCTCGATCATTGCTTAGCACTGACTACAGAAATGTGTGGTAGCACTTTGGAACTCACAAGTGATTCTTTCTGCTGATTTCATGTGATATTTCTATTACAGCCACCCTCTGCAGTGCTCAGCAGGCCCTGTTCATTGTACGTGAGAAGTGCACATTCATGGTGTTGCTGTTGTCATTCCTTCACATTTCCTCTCCATACACACTTTGCCAAGAGTTGACTTGGGCACATTTAGATGAGTTGGTTCCACTTCTTGTGTCCTCTGCTGATCAATTCTGCATTATTTATGGGTGTTAAGATATGTATGAGCAGATTGAAGATGTAAACACATGTCCTAAATCTCCAAAGAGAAAAGAAAGGTGATAGGATACTTAACTCACTCTTGGAGCTCTTAACTGGTTTTATTTGACCAGCATTTGCTTAAAAATCACCAACCGTCCTCCTTTTTGATGTAATTCTTTTACTCTCTGACAGAACATACAGAATGCTGGATTGATCATGTATAATTACACACAAAGAGCTCTGTGCCCCTCAACTCTCTCTTCTAATGGGGCTTCGAAATCTCTGATGAGAGTTCAGTTCATTACAGAATCACATTCAGTATATGATTTCCGAACCCTATGTCTGTCATTGTTTAAATTTCCAGCTCGGAAAATGGAAAAAAAAGATGTTCACATATTAGTTCATTTATTGTTCTGATGTTGAATAATGAGCTTTCCTTAGAGATCCTGAGACACGCCCACAGTTTTTAGCTATCCAGTTCTAATTCTATGTGTGTATTTAAAAACCATAAATGTGCTGAATGAATCAAATGTTTCTAGTGATTTCTGTTGATATCTTTAATTTATGGTTTCGTTATTTAATCATAATATGATTTATTCACAGGGATTTAACTTCACAATAAATTTGCTTTCATGTATTGGATATCAACAAGTTTTGTAACATCAAACTCACATTTCTTCCCCAGTAATGGAGCATTTTAGAACAAAATCAGCAGATATTCATGTCCCATTATGCAAATTTCTGATCACATATTCAACAAGACTTCACTGCATGATATCTCCTCCACAGCTTACAGCTAGCAGTTCCTTGGTGTTCAACTGGCTGCCCTACTTCCACAATATTAACACTTGATCAACATGGGCTGTAAGAAAACGAATGGAATGTAGAACCCACAGAAACTGTTACTCTGTAAGCATGGAATGTTAGGATCATATATCTGTACTGGGGAACATGTATCATATCTTTTATAAAACGTAGGAAGCATTACTCAAAATTTAATAAAACATTTGTCAAAGAACCCTGACAGTGTAATACAAGCCCAGCAAGAGTTTTAATCAAATATACTGCATTATCTTGTCACAGTCCGTAAACAGTCAATACAAAAGTAGTAGTAAAGCAGTCAGTCAGTCAAAAGTAATATTACATGTTTGCTGTACACACATGTGGTAAGCGTGACAGATTGTCACAATCGGTGCCTTATGTGTTACAGCAAGATATCACTATTTACTTTTGGTTACAGCATTGATGCTGTAGCTACGTCTGATTCTTGATTGGGTTAATGCTGTCAGTTGTGTAGTGCCATAGAATTAAGGTAGAAACTATTGATTTTCGTGAGAATAGTGGGGTTGAAGCAGTGTGTTGCCTTTGAGGCCTTATCCACTGGTTCAGTTCTCCATTTTGACACAGAATTTTACCTTGTCACATATAAATCAGTTATTATTATTATTATTTTATATTTTGTAGCTATTTCTAGTTTTGTCCTTCCCATTCAAAGTGGAAATCTTGTACTTTGATGCACAAGCTCCATGAATCACATTCTAAAAAACAAAAGATGTTTCATCACTGTTGCATAACCTCAGCCCTGGTTTATATTTATGGTATTAGTCTTTCAGCATGAGGTGCTACTTCACTTAAACTAATCTATAGTATTTTTCTGTGCTATTTACCTCAGCTTTCACTAGTAGTATTCATCTTTACTAAGAACATTATAATTTTTTTCCATACAATATTGTTTGGTTATAAACATTGATTCTAGATAATAAAAATGTAGCACAAAACTTTTTTATACTGCAAAGGTGTTCATAATTATTTTTATCCATGAAAAAAATTTTCCTTTGTTGTTACTGCTATTCAGTTTAATTATTGAGCTTACAGTTACTGTCTACTTTTCAGCATTCTCTCATTGTTAAAGGAATTACAACCTCCTGAGGGTTTTGAACTTTTTCCTCAGTCTGTTTATGGTTGGCTGAACTATGATGGTGATGAGCCAAATTGTGATATACAAGAGACATTGAGACAAGCTGTTACACAGGGAGCTACTGACTGGTAAGCTCTCACAAGTAGGACATTACCCACAGACTAAAGAAAACAGACAGAATGAAGAAAGTTTATAAAAATAGCATAGTGATAGTTCTCTGTATTATAAGCACAAGACTTCATAACTTGAATATTTTTGTAGGTATAATCATATAATGGACAATAACAAGGTAAATGATTCTGAAGAAGAAGCTCAACTGAACCATGTAATTAAAATTGTACAGCTTGTAAGGACAGATCTTCAGAGAGCAATTGAATACCATGATAAAATTTTCCAACAGTAAGTACAGTAAGAATCATTTCTATTTTGGTTGTAGATAATCTACAATCTTCTCACTGCAGTGTACCTGTATGCATGTTGACATTTTAAAAAAAAAAAACTAGGTACAAATACTGAATATTAATAATGAATTTACACAGGGAATAACATTGTCCCCATTTTTTAAATAGTGGACATTTTAACAATTTAAATAAATGTTTCTGAAATATTTGGACATACAAATGTCATAATACTGTTAACAAACCTGGGTTAGGTTTAAAACTTTCCATGTACGGAAAATGCTATGACATTAATGGATAGTTATTAATAATTCAGACATTATTTAGAGTCATTTTGGATATCTCATCTTTGAAAAGCTGAGAATTTAATGTGAGAATTGAGTATATATACTTTAAATAGTTACTCAGTCTATGTTTAATCTCTCTTATTTTGGCTTCTGTTTATTTCCAGGACAATCCACTTACCATATGCAAAGACACTGTACAAATTGTATGAATCGAAAGTAAGTACTAAACATTGCAACTCAGTAAAGCTTTTAGCACGTAATTCTGATTAACAAACATCGTACAATGATTTGATAATATTATGAAAAGGACAGATTGCTACTCTCATGACCACAGGCTCTGGTTGCCGAAGATTTAATGTACTCAATAAAGATATAGTAGACTGGTTGCTGGATGCGTGTGCACCCAGCTAAATTCCTTATGAATTTTCCACTGTTCTACAGTGGTTGAGACCCACACAGCAGATAGAAAATAATGTTAGGCTTTTTTTAAGCGACAGGCAAATAAAAACAAGACAAATGGAGAAAAGTAAGTAAACTGCTCATTGTTACAAAAGTAATTCCCATAACTGTTACATTTATCCACTGTGAGACAAAACGGTTGATACCTTCACGGAAAAATGTTTGCGGTTGCCTATGACTACACCCAGGCATACACCTCTTCAACAAAAGCAAGTTTCCAGCCAAAATGTCTGCAGTTGTCTGCAGAATCATGATTGTACCCAAGCCATAGTGGCCACAAATGTCTTTCTTCAGGGCTCAAAATTATGGAAATCGCACGTGTAGAGATTGGGACTGTATGGAGGATGTGTGAGGGCTTAACAGCAAAATTTCTGTAGTGTAGTTGAAACAACAGGTATGCCAGCTCCTGGAAATTCATGATGAGCCTTTTCTTTGACAGCAAGCACCCACTGCTCATGAGCTTTCTGTGACATGCATAGCATATGTGGATGCTGCAAAAATTGAAGCACCCAATCAGTCTTAAACATTAAGGAATTTTGATGCTGATGTCATTCTGTTGCTGGAAAATTACTCCCCAGACGTAGCCCAGGTGGCTTAGACTACACTGCATACATCTTGCTGGGAAGCTCTTACACATCTTCCATTCAGCCTCAACCCCTCCCCATGCAATTTCCATATTTTTGGAGCACTGAAGAAATACATTTGTTGCCACCGTGGCTTGGATAAAATCATGATTCTGCAGACAACTGCAAACATTTTTGCATTAAGACATTGGCCATCTTACCGCATAGTGACATAAATGTATTAACAGTTATGGCAACCATTTTTGAAATAATAAAGAGTTTACTTACTTTTTTCCATCTGTCTGTCTTCATTTGACTGCCCCTTATATTTTCTGCAGTAATGAATTTCCTCATACCACCATAATGGGGAAAAGGTATAATGAGATATCAGGAATAATATAAGTCCACCTTTTAAATGTCTCTCTTAAATCAGTGAAAAAGGTAAAATATTTATTACACAACATATCAGGGCCACAAAGTGAAGATCACAATATCAAAAGGTATGTGCAAAGATGTAAGATATCATGCAAATTACTTGTGATAATAAAAGCACGTAAATAAAACACCAGCCACCATTTGCCAAATGGGAATAAGTGCTGAATGGATGTTGGTGTAAATGTGACAGTTCCTGTCAAGTTATTTGAATTAGCTAATAAGTGCGATTTGCCTCGATTAACTGAGGATTTGTGATAGATGAACTGATAACTTCAGGTATTAACTTACCATTAATTTGAGACTTTTTAAGTGTTGTTAATTACCAGTTTTACTCTTGTCCCACTGAGTCACTCTTCATCTGGATTCATATATTGTATTTCCAGTTAATCTTTTTGCCACTGTTCATTTGAATCTTCCAAAAAGGAAGATCTGCCTTTATTAATGCCTACCTTCTACTACCATGTAAGCTGAAGTTTTATTTATTGTTTGTAAGGGTTAGTAAGAGGCCTTTTACACACATTCGTTTGACTTGATTTTGAAACTGGTAATGTTCTCTTACTTCAAGAGAAAGTTCACTATAATATCATGACCGAAAGATAAGGGATGAGAAATTTTACACACGGAACTAAACTGTAGTAATATTACAGGTAGAATTTGTTATGAGCCAACCAATCATATTTTTCAACAAACATAAGTAACATTATATTTAATGTGCATGATTGTTTTCAAATGGGAACATTTATTTGTGCAGTTGTTTTTCCCTTTAGAGAACTTTACAGAAAATCTGCTGTTCTACGAAGTGCACATTTTTATTTTATTTACAGGTTTCAGAACTAGTTGGACCAGTTATCAAAAATGCGTGCATGTGTTTGAAACCACTGAAATTTGGCGATAACATGGAAGTTGTTGAAGGTGATACTGATCCCCTGAGTATGGGCACCAAATTGTTTGAGCTCTACTTGATTCTCCAAAGGTTCTGTGTGTAAGTACTTGTTTTAGAAGTTCTGTAATAAATGATTTCAAGGGAAATTTCAGTGTGAAACAAAATCAGAAAAAAGAATTTCATCTTTAATTAGAATCACCTAAAAGGAAATATAAAAGAGATTATGCTAATATTTATTTCTTTAGATGTTAATCTGTTGCCAGCATTGTTACACAATAGATTCATACGATTGAATATACACGCATTCCATCCTGGATTTTCCATTGTTCGAATACACACGCTCCTTTATATAAGGACCTGAGGTGCTATGTTTTCCACACATGGGAACCGGTCACTTCGTGAGAAGTGATAGTCAGTATTACTTTTTGTGGATGAATGGTTTGTAAGCTATTTGTTGTATTGTATAGATCCACAACCACCATATACAGGGTGATTGTAATTAAAGTTAAACTTTCAAACCACTGTAGAAATAACACCACTGGTCAGAATGATGTAAAATTGCAATGGAACATTATTGGATAAGGGGGAAAACGTATGGCAGAAAAAATGTAGGAATAGATGGTACTGTAAGCATCATAATTTAATAGTGGTTGACTACAAATGACAAATTAGTCACACAACAATGCCTAAGATGTACGTCCAGTGTTAAGCAAACTATACTGCTCAGTGTGCATGGGTGTACAGGTGTGATACTGTTAGTTACTTAAGCCCATCCACCAAAGCAAGTTCATATCACATTGGTTGGGAAAAATCTGTTTATAATTGTCCTGAGGACAAAAAATGCATAAAAGGCATCAGTTACATCAGTTTTTAGCTATCCAGAGATAAAAAACCACATAAGAAGCATAGAAGCATCAATCACTTCGGGTTTTAATTGTCCTGAGGCCAAAAACTGAATAAAAAGCATCAGTCAGAATCAAACTGGATTATCAGTTTCCTTGTGACAGATGCAAAACATGTTCGATCTGCTGTCCACTATTTTCTGCAACAAGTTGAAATTGAGAAACAGCTTGTTTCACAACTGACCGAAGTGCTTCCAGAGTCACATTCAGAATGTGTTGCACAATGCATACCTTCAATGCAGCTAAGTTTGTAATTGGAACACTGAACACATCTTCTAGATAGCCCCACAGCCAGAAGTCACACAGATTAAGTTCAGCTGATTGGGACAGCAAGACTATAGGGAAGTGGCAGCTGATAATTCTAGCATTTCTGAAATGGTGCTTCGGCAGCTGCTTAACTGGTTTTGCAATGTGCTGAGGTGCTACATCTTGGATAAAAATGGTCCCCTCCACACTGTTGGAGAGCTGGAATGACCTGGTTGCCCAAAAGGCCCTTATAGTGCTAGCTAGTGATGGTACAGGTAACAGGACTGGGAACACCTGTCTCTTCGAAAAAATATGGCCCTATGATAAACGATGGCTTAAACCCACACCACACCACACCATGACTTTTTCAGGACGATGTGGTACTGGTTGATTTGTGTGTGGATTTTCCATTGCCCATATCCTACAATTCTGTATGTTGACATGCATATTGGAAGCTCTTTCAGAAGTAATTACCTGAGAACTTCCACTTGTTCTGCTTGTAATGTGAATGGATGATTTTTCTGTTCACCTGCAACAGTGCCTGGAAATGAGTGGCTGCCATTTGGATGGTGTCAGTTTTTGCACAGGAACTGCAATGCATTCTTGTCTGTGCTTTATGTTTATTAAATAATATATTTGTAATATGTGAGAAATGTAAAAATTTAAATTTATAAAAAATAAATTTGTTAGAATGATCTAAAAAGTGTAACAGATCCCTACCAGATGTGGAATATGCCATAAATATGTAAAATGATTGCTGGCATGCTATTATGGAGGCAGAAGTGTTCATTAGCATTTCATAAATGATCATAATTCTTAGTTGCATATTGATTTGCACCTTACATTTCAATCAGCCAAATGTCCTGCATGATTAATCTACAATTGAGCCACAGCTTTTGCTCATGTATGTTCATTGTTTCCATACTAACATATTGAAGTATCAGTGAATTCTTTTAACAATTACCAGTGGTGGTAATTAAGATTAGTGGTGTAGTGGCTTAGCAAGAAAGTTACGATAAAAAAAAATGATAGTGTGTGCATTTTATTCATATTATTGAACTGTAAAAACCTGTTTTATGTAATCTACTAATAATTATATTATTGCAGGATGGGCATAGGATTATGTCCTGCAGATGCTGATGATTTTGAAATAAAAAACTTTCATCTGTGGTTCCATCGAGGTGTTGCTCAGTGGCTTGATATAGCTTTATACAAGGCGTTACAGAGGATAAACAAGGCAGTGGAACTAGATAAGTTGGAACCTGTTGATAGCACTGTTAAATACAGCTCATCTGCTGTAGATACTCTGGCAATTTTTTATCAGGTAAAAACTGAGACACGTAATCCCTTTATTTGCCTTGTATTGCTGGTTTTTTCTTTTAAACATAAAATGAAATTATTTGATTTGATTTGATTTGATTTTTTATTGGTCCAGTTTTATCATATAGCACAAATTGTACAATTGATATTGGACAGGTCAAAGATAAGTTACAATAATACATAATATTAACAATTCAAATTAGGTACCAACTACAATTACTTTTGTTACTTATTCAGAAATTCTCTGATAGAATAGAAACAGTGCTTTATTAGAAATGCCTTTAGTTTTCTCTTGATTGCAGATAAAAATATTCTGGAAGCAGCTAAACTGGCCAGATGTAGAAGGTTCTTACACTTTTGTTGCAAAAATAATTGATGTAAGTACCCAAAATATGAATTCATGCAAGGAGGGGCCCTAAGTTATTTGGTTCTGGTTAGAGAATGTTTTTGTAAAGTGAATTATTTTAGAATAAAGAAAACTTTTGACCTATTTGTCTTTTATATTTCTTTAATTCTCTTTGATAATATAAGGAAAATGACAGATTGCTACTCCTCATAAATATGACACGTTGAGTTTTAGACAGGCACAGCAAGAAGACTAAAAAACACCCAATGAGTTTTCCTTATATTGTTTAATTCTCTTTGTATTTATTTCCTTGCTCTCTATTTTTAATTGCATGGACAAAATTTTAATTTCACTTTGAAACTTAGAACATCTCGATAGATTTATTACAACTGCTGGTACAAAATTAATATTTATTATCCTTCCTTATAGGATATTTGTAAGTGCTCAGTCTATTATGCAGACAAAATGGGCAAGAAAGTTGAAGGTCTTGGCGAAATTCGGAATGTGTATGAAACAAAATTTGAAGTCACAAATGAGGTGAGTTTTCCGTGTAACATAGGTTTTAAATTCTTTCCATTCTCTGGGATTAATTGTGTTACAATGAAATATTTCTCTCTTTTTATAATTAATTAACCCTAAAAATTTATTTATTTTTTCTCCAGTGGTGTCTGGCAATCAATAACATTGACTATGTTAGACAGTCGATAGTTCCTTTTGTGTCAGAACTGGGTATGGAGGAAATAATTACATCCCTTGCAAACTTCAGAAGTCAAACAGAAGCTGAACACTGCAGAGAAACATTACAGTTAGTGATTGACAATGACGTTGAAACAGTAAGAAATAAAATTCTGGAGTTACTGGAAACAGTTGCTGAAAAGGTACACAATTTATAAGTAGTTTTGGATTACACTAAAAATAATAAGAACATAATACCTCTGATAACAAGACAGACGGTGTGTAAGCCGGAAAGGTGGAGTGGAGGGATATAAAACTTAATAACTTGTTATTTATTAATGCTTGGTTTGATTTGTTCATTGTGATTGGAATAATTTTGAACTTACAGTGACTTAACATTTTTCCAGATGACACCATCAATACACAGATTTTTACTTGAAGGTGCAGAACTTTTACATCAAGACAGCAATACTTTGGACAGGTTAATGAAATACCTAGATGATAACCTAATTACGCTTCATTCACAATTAAATGAAGATAATTTTGATAGAATCCTTGCAATTATGTGGGAGAATGTGTCTCACATTATGCTTGATATTGTGGAGAATAATCTAGAGGTAAGAAATATGTATTAGAAAATATACTTACTACCATTCTCACAAAAGATTGTTTGTTGAAGACACAGACAATTCTTGCTCCTGCTTGTGAGAGCCTTGTATAAGTAATTTTTTTCATTGTCTTTAATCAGCTGACACAATTTCCTTTGGCTTATTGTGGTCTGAATATTACGGACTTCAAATGTGTTTTAATACAGTGAGAGCTCACTTACCTTAACAAGCAAGATAAATGTAACAGTACAGATGAAAGAAACTGAGTGACAGATCTTGGGAGAAGAGAGTAAAACAATAGAGAAACATGGGCAGAACAGTTTACATCTACATACATACACTGCAAGCCACTGCATGGTGCATAGTGGAGAGTACCCTGTACCACTACTATTCATTTCTTTTCCTGTCCCACTCACAAATAGCATGTGGGGAAAAATGACTGTCTGTACACTTCCATATGTGCACTGATTTCTCAAATCTTACCTTTGTGGTCATTATTGAAAATGTATGTTTGTGGCACTAGAATCGTGCTGCAGTCACCTTCAGATGCTGGTTCTCTAAATTTTCATAGTAGTGTTCCTCAAAAAGAATGTTGCCTTCCCTGCAGAAATTCCCATTTGAGTTCATGAAGCATCTTCATAATACTTGCGTGTTGTTAAAACTTGATGGTAAAGAATTTAGCAGCCTACCCCGGAATTGCTTTGATGCCTTCCTTCAGTCCAACCTGGTATGGATACCAAACACTTCAGCAGTACTCAAGAATAGGTTGCACCAGCATCCTATATGCACTCTTCCTTACAGATGAACCATGCTTTCTTAAAATTCTCCCAATAAACCGGATTTGACCATTCATCTTCCATACCTCAATCATGTTCAATCCATTTCATATCATTTTCAGAGCTACACCAAAATATTTAAACAATGTGACTGTGTCAAGCAGGACACTAATAATATTTTGTTCAAACAATCAGGTTTGTTTCTCTTACTCATCTACATTAACTTATATTTTTCTACATTTAGAACTAGTTAGCTGCCATTCAACACACTAACTAGAAATTTTGTCTAAGTCATTTTGTATACTCCTACAGTCACTGAAGTTTGACACCTTCCCACACACAACAGCATCATCAGCAAACAACCAGACTGCTGCCCACCCTATCTGCCATATCATTTGTGTATATGGAAAATAATAGTGATCTTATCACTCTTCCCTGGGGCACTCCTGATGATCCCCTTTTCTCTGATGAACACTACTCATAGAAAACAACATACTGAGTTCTGTTACTTAAGAAGACTTTAATTCACTAGCGTATCTGGAAACCTATTCAATATGCTTGTACCTTTGTTAAGAGTCTGCAGTGGGGCATGGTGTCAAATGCTTTTTCGAAATCTAGAGTTAAGGAATCTGCCTATTGCCTTTCATTTCTATTTTGCAGTATATCATGTGAAAAAAGCATGAACAATGCTTTCTAAAACTGTGTTAATTTGTGGACATAAGCTTTTCAGTCTCAAGGAAAGTTATTACAGTCAAACTCGGGGTATGTTCAAAAATTTTACAGCAAACTGATGTTAAGAATATTAGTCTGTAATTTTGCAGGTCCATTCTTTTAGCCTTCTAATAGCCAGGAGTCAATTGCACCTTCTTCCAGTCATTTGGAACTTTGCACTGGGTGAGATATTTGCAATAAATGTAAGCTAAGTATGGGGCCAGTGCCATAGGGTACTCTTTGTAAAACCGAATTAGGATTCCATCCATAACTGGTGATTTACTTGTTTTCAACTCTCTCAGTTGTTTCTTTATGTCAGGGATGCTTATAATTCTGTTGTCCACATGGGAATCCATATGGTGGTCAGATGACAGTGTATTTCTTTGATTCTCCTGCATGAATGATTTCTTAAATGCATAATTTAAAACTATTGTTTTGTTTTGCTGTCTTCTATTGCCACACCAGATTGGTCAATGAGTGACTGGATAGAAGCTTTAGATCCACTTATTGATTTTACAAAGGATCAGAATTCCTCAGGTTCTTGGTCTGATCTTCAGCTAAGATATGGTGGCAGTAGTTGTTATAAGCTTTGCACGTAGATCTTTTCACAGATGTATAAATATCTACTAACCCCTGGCCTTCATCATTTGCACGTTATTGTTCGAACCAAAAGTGCAACAGCTTTCAAAAAAATGGCTCTGAGCACTATGGGACTCAACTGCTGAGGTCATTAGTCCCCTAGAACTTAGAACTAGTTAAACCTAACTAACCTAAGGACATCACAAACATCCATGCCCGAGGCAGGATTCGAACCTGCGACCGTAGCGGTCTTGCTGTTCCAGACTGCAGCGCCTTTAACCGCACGGCCACTTCGGCCGGCGCAACAGCTTTCACTTTCTCAGCATTTTCCGAATTTTATTGTTAAATCACGTGTGTCTTTTCCATCCTTAATCCACTTACTAGGGTCATACTTGTCCAGAAAACGATTTACAATCTTTTTAAACTTTGCCCATAATTGCTTTGTGTCCATCATAATGGAACTAAATGATGTCAGTTCATTGTCTAAGTGAGATGCTAACAACTGCACATCTGCTCTTTCTAGCAAAAACATTCTCCTGGCCATTTTGACTTACTTATTAACATTTTAACAATAGTAACTATGATGACATGATCACTGATCCCCATCTATACTAATGTCATTGATAAACTCTGGCCTGTTTGTGGCTACATGGTCTATAATATTTCCATTGCACGTGTGCTGCCAAACTAGCTGCTCAACACAGTTTTTGGAAAACTGTTCCAAAATACTTCACATGACTGTCTGCCTGTACCCCCTTCAATGAATCCATGGAAGTGCCAGTCTACACTTGGTAGGTTAAAGTCACTTTCAACTAGAATTGCAAGGTCTGGGTATTTATGTGATACTGTCCTTATACTTCCTTTGAATGACTCTGGAACTGTCGCAGTAGAATTGGGTGGCCAGTAAATACATCAAACAATAAACTTGCTTTCACCTACAACTGTCATACGTGACCAGATAACTTGAATCACACTCAGTTTCGACCTCACTAGAGACAATATTTTTGTCAACTGCAATGAATACTCCCCGCCCCCCTCTAGCCCTCTGGTCACTAATCTGTCTTTTTGATATACATTCCATGACTCATTAAATATCTCAGAAGTTTTTACTTTGGTTTTCACCCACCTCTTGGCCACAAGACTAATTTGAAAGTGAGAGCTTTCCTGGAGGGCACCAAATTTGGAACTTTATTACAAATACTTCAACAATTTACTGGCAAAATTTTAACGGTCATAGTGTCTTTACCTTGAATGTTGTTCGATTTTGCTACCTGCATATAAACTGGCGATTGTTGAATAGTATACCTCAAACTACTGCCTAGCCTTAAAAAAAGCCATGTGCATTATACAAGTTCTCTGCTAACCCAGTAGCTGCTTTCTGTGTGTGGTGCATCCCTGAGCTATCAAGGGGTCGTGACAAATGTAGTACGCAAGTAATAGTGGGTTTGGTGGCTATGAGGTGGTTTGATGGAGGCTCTTGTTGTTGTGGTGGTGGCAGATAGTGATGCCAAAGGCAGAAGTGTGAAAACTTAGTCCCATAGCTGAATAATATCCAGCAGAACATTTTCAGTGTACCTGTTTGCCACTCAGTGTCTCCTCTATGTAGCAATCTTAATTTTTCATATTGTTGTATATAAACTTTTTGATCACACCGATTACATGTCAAATGCTGAAAGATAAAGAAATATTATTGCATTCTTTCTGTTTTATTTTATTCTATTATATCTTAATCAGTTAAATGAATTTTCATTGAGTCGGAAGACCAGTTAGAGCTTCATCTATCTGAAACAAAACATTGTGCTGAATTGTAAATATTGATCCTTGTATATTTGTTGCACTTGTATTTTTAGAGGTAAGAGAAAAGTCAGATTTAACATAATCCAAAATTTTGACTTCGTTTAAAGTTGCTTTTCAAAGAGACTTACTGATTCAGTTTGCTTATGGGAGAGCTTTTGGTTTATAAAATACCATTAGAATGTAAAGAAAGTAATATTGCCTTTACTAATGTTGATTTATTATCTTTCTGCTTTTCAGAAAAGGAGGCCTCCATCATTTTTTGCAAATCTACATGAAACACTGAATATATTGATAGGTTTCTTCAGACAAGGAGCAGAGAGAAACACCTCCCCAGTTCTTCAGCAAATAGATTCAATGTTGAAATTACATGGCATGGAGACATCTGAACTTATACATCATTACCACTTAGAAAGGCTTGAAGAGCAAAATGCCATGGAGACACCACACTTTGGGTTACTTACTATCAGAGCACAGTTTGTGGAAGACTTACTAAGAGTAGAAATTATGAATGCTAGGAACCTTCGACCAATGGATTCAAATGGTAAGGAAATACTCAATATCAATCACTTATAAGTTTGAACCTACATGAATGAATGCAATGACATAGAAGAAGAATAATTTAACAGGGATTGGATTGGTTAAAATATCTCAAAAGGAGAATTGGGAAAGCCATAGCAAATCTGAGGGGGGAGGTGAGGGGGGGAGGCAATTATGGTCACAAATAACATCCCAGGCGAAGGCACTGAAGGGCTCAGGAGCAGATACAATAAGGAGACTACACTGTTTGAAAAATTAAAAAAAAAGGCAGCTAGAAAAGGGCCACAAGATATCTTAAGGCAACTGTGGTCCCTATAGCAAAGAAAGCAGATTCAAATGTGTGCAAGGACTACAGAAATATTAGTTTCATATCTCATACTGTCAAAGAAATATCTTATATAGTATGGGGAACAGTGCAAAATAAAATAAAGACAACTTACTACAAAATTAATATGGATTGCATAGAGGAAGAGTAACAAGAGAAGTCGTTGGATGTAAGAGTCTATTAACTAATGAACTTACAATACTCAATATGGATTTTAATGATTACTGTATGTTTCACAGGTTGAGGAAAGGATTTTGATATAGCGAAGTAGAAAATAATATTTAAAATGTGAAAGCAATACGAATGTAGTGAAAGAAAAAGACTAATAAGAGAAATATACCTGTGATAGAGAGCTGTGGTGAAAATTCAGGAGTAAGATATATATAAAATTGTTACTGAGAGAGATGTGAGAAAAGGTTGCATTGTTCTAGTCCTGTTAAATATATTTGTTCATTCAGTCATCATATCCTATAGATACAATCAAGAAGGACAACTTTTAGAAATGTTGAACAGTCAGTGTACACATTAACAACTGACAAGCAAATCAGAAATATGATCTGTACACTATACTGCTTAGTCCTATTCATGCTTTTGTCCCCCCCCCTCCCCCCCCCCCCCCTCCTCCTCCTCTTTCATGAGTTCATCCATGTTGCACACAGGGCCCCCAGGTATTGCAGCCAATTCTTTCTTCCTTGACTGTATTCCCTTCACCCTGCCCTCCCTCCCTATCCTCACTCCTTCCCCATTGTCCCCTCCTTCCCCTCTCTTGGTGTTCTGATTTATATCGACCTGGCTATCAACCTAGTTTCCTGTATTGCTTGCAATTTTGTTCCTTCTGTCTGTCCTTTCATCCTTTCTGGCATTTAGGTCCTCACTTGTTTGACCTCCATTTCAAAATTTCCTATTTTCAGTGTGAGCCATTTTGGGACGAACTCCATCCCTAGCATCTTCGGTGTGGATTCCTCTCCCCCTTTCTTCCCCTCTCTCTGTAGCCTCTTCCACCCTGCTAGGTCACCAGCACTTGTAGCTAGTCTGTGTGGTGGGGATGTTACGTACTCATACACCTGAGCCACCTGACAACACATGGATCACACTACTGATACCTGAGCTGTTCCCTCTCCATGTATCCCAAGGAATGGTTTCTTGTCTTCTTGGAGCATTGGAACACCTGGCAATGGCCGCCGTGCCAGATGGCCCTTGCTGTGGCCTGGTGGTGCCCATGGGGAGAGTCCCTAGTCAGAGTGGGTGGTATCAGGGCGAATGCTTGGTGCCTGAAGCATATCAAGCTGCAAAAATCTGTCTGTTCTTAAACAACCATCTCTCTGAATGGTGAGTGGTCATTGAATGCTGCTTCTTATGACCTGGCAACCTTCCCTTCCCTGGTGACATCATGGGAGGAGGGCGAGGCTCGACGTCTAGGGATGAAACACTTTCCCCATTACCTCATCTGTACGAGGACTGATGGGGACACATTCACCACCACAAAGCCCCATTGTTTTTTGTTGAAAATATTGAGGACATGTATGGTGAAGTGGAGTCTCTTAGTAAGATGTGATTGGGCTCCCTGTTGATCAAAACTTCTGCTGCCACCCAACCCACAGCTCTTTGTGTATGTGTGTGTGTGTGTGTGTGTGTGTGTGTGTGTGTGTGTGTGTGTGTGTGTGTGTGTGTGTGAATGTCTTGGCAATGTCCCAGTGTCTATTACTCCTCACCAAGCTCTGAATATGCTTCAGGGAGTGATTTTTCATAGGGAACTTATCCTGCAAACTGATGAGGAACTGTGGGCTAATTTGGAGCAGCTTGGTGTTAATTTTGTTTGATGTGTGTAGAAGGGTCACAAAGACAACCACACCAATACTGACACCTACATTCTGGCTTTTGAGGGAGAGAGCTTCCCAGAAGTGGTCAAGGTCATGTGCTACAGATGTGTCATGAAGCCATACATCACTCCACCAATGCGGTGCTTGCGTTTTGGGTACATGTCTTCCAGTTGTACGGTGGACCCTCTTTGTGGCGACTGTGGACACTCCCCCATGAGGGAAGCCCCTGCGTTCCACCACCTGTGCGTGTCAATTATGTTGAC
Organism: Schistocerca piceifrons; assembly: GCF_021461385.2. Classification (NCBI taxonomy): domain Eukaryota; kingdom Metazoa; phylum Arthropoda; class Insecta; order Orthoptera; family Acrididae; genus Schistocerca; species Schistocerca piceifrons. The sequence goes on from NC_060138.1 coordinate 708,505,336, forward strand.
TACCAATCTCCTCACTCACAGGATTGCCTGGCTTAAAAGAGAGAAAAGAAGACGCAAGAATACAATTACCTGTCTTATGCTGAGGCTTGCCAGAAGTATGAGACACTCCATCCAGTGTCACTATCTTCAACTTTTGCCTCTGTTACTTCATTTCCTCCTCCTACCTCTTCCTTACCCCAGCCCCATCTCCCTCTCCCCTCCCTCTCCCCTCCCCCTCCCCTGCAGTTTCCACAACCTCCTGTCTTGGAGCCCCTCCCCTGCTGGTCAAAGAAATTCCCCCTTCTTCGACACCTTTCAGTGATAAAGTTCCCTCACAGGACCCCTCTTCCTGGCGTCTCTCAAGCCGGACGACTCCTACCACCACTTGGCCATAAGACGCATCATATGTGGGCCCCCAGGTCCCCTGCTCTTTCAGTTCCGAATCTTGCAGAATCCTGTACTCCCCCTGTGCTCTGTCCTCCTCCACCTCTGAAAGAGAATAAGAAAAAACATAAATCATCCTATTCTGCATTCTATCTTGTACTTCAAGAAATGCATTTCGTGGTTATCTGGTGTTCTGTCAAAACTGTGCTGGCCCCAGGGTAGCATCTGATGGGGTCTGGTTAGCTCCAATGTTATCAGTGACTGGATCCCCCTATGTACCAACCAGGAAGCCATAGTGATTAGAGTGCAAATGACTCCAGCACTCACCATTTGCAATGTCTACCTCCCTCCAGGTAGGCCATTTCCTCACATTGCACCGTCTACCTTAATCCAGCAACTCCTGCCCCCATTTCTACTGCTTGGGGAATTTAATGCCCACTACCCACTGTGGGAGAGTGTCACTTCAACAGGCAGGGGTCTCCTAATTGACCAACATATTACGGACCTTGATTTGTGTCTCCTCAATGATGGTTCCCCTACACACTTAAGTGCCGGTCATGGCACCTTTACTGCTATCAATCTCACAATCTCCTCCCCTGCCCTCGTGGCTTCCCTACATTGGTCATTCCATGATCACCTTTGTGACAGTGGCCTCTTTCCAGTGATTCTATTGTTCCACTGCTGCACCCAGGCAGACAGGCCCCCACACTGGACATTCCACCAATTGGCCTTTATATATATGTCTGCTGTGCACTTCAACACCTCCCTCTTGAATTCCATTGATGCAGTTGTGCAAGGCATCTCTGCCACTATTCTTCATGCTGCTGGCACTGCTATCCCCCTTTCCACAGGCCCCATTGTCATCGACAGGTACTGTGGTGGACCAAGGATGTTGCATTTGCTGTCCAAGACTGCTGACATTTGCTGCAGCATACTAAGCGACACCCTCCACAAACCAACCTCCTTGCTTTTAAGTGTCTCCATGCTAAGACTCATTACCTTATTAAGCAGAGTAAACAGGAATGCTGGGAGCTCTATGTTTCCTCCCTGGGATGTATGCCTCTTCATCGCAGGTTTGGTCCAAGCTCAGTAGCCTTCTGGGCCACCAGTGACAGTCAACTGTCTAGGGTACTAACCTTCAAGGTGCTCTGTGCACTGATCCATTGGTTCTCGCAGAACACCTCACAGCACACTTTGTGATGGCATCGGCATCTTCTTCCTGTTCTGCTTCCTTTCTCCAGCAGAAATGCAGAGTTGAACAGACCCCCACTGTTTCATTCCACACCATGCTGAGCCCTATAATGAACCCTTCACTGAATGGGAATTCTTGCAGGCTTGTACCTCTTTGCAAGACACAGACCCAGGCCCGGATTCCATCCACGATCAGATGATCCAACACTTGGACATTCCCCAGAGGTGAGAGCTCCTCAGGATCTTCAACTGAATGTGGCTCATGCGTTCCATCACAATGATGAGACAGTATAGTTATCCCACGCCTTAAGCCCAGGAAGAACCTAACATCTCTTGACCGCTACCACCCAATTAGCCTGATGAATGTTCTTTGTAAACTGCTTGAGAGGTTGATTAGCTTCAGATTATGTTGGGTACTTGAATCTCTGGGCCTTTTGTCCCCGTATCAGTGGTGGTTCCGGACAGGACACTCTTCAACTGACCATTTACTCAGATTGGAAATAGCCATCCAACCGGCTTTTACTCACTGCTGGCACCTTGTTGCAGTCTTTTTTGACTTGTTTGAGGCATAAGGCATGGCTTGGTGCCATCGCATTTTAGTTACGCTACATGACTGGGGCTTCCGTGGTCCCCTTCAGATTTTTATCCCTGAGTTTTTACCTCACCAGCTCTTCCTGGTTCAAGTTGGCACTTCACTCAGCACCCCTTGGATTCAGAAGAACAGTATCCCACAGGCTTCTGTGCTAAGTGTCATACTCTTCCTCATTGCCATCAATGGGCTTGTGACCTCCGTTGGACCTCTGGTTACCCCAGCATTGTACATCGACAATTTTTGCATCTGGCGCAGCTCCCACTCAGTAGCATCTGCTGAGTGCAGGCTCCAAGGCACCATCCGATGGGCCTCTGCATGGGCCACATCCCATGGCTTCCAGTTTTCTCCCTCCAAAATGAGGGTTATGCATTTTGTCGTCAACCCACAGAACACCCCTGTCCAGAACTTTATTTGGGTGACCAATTCCTCGATGTTGTAGCACAGTCCAATCTTAATGCTCTCTGCCTCCTGCCCAACACATCTTTGGGTGTGGACCATACCACTTTTCTCCATCTTTAGTGTGCTCTGGTCCTGCCCAGACTAGATTATGGTAGTCAGGTTTATGGCTCAGCAGCTCCCTCCACTTCGAAACTGCTTCACCCTGTTCACCATTGTGGGGTGCGTCTGGCTGTTTCTGCCTTTTGCACTAGTCCCGTTGATAGTCTCCTCACAGAAGTGGGAATTCCACCTCTACACATACTGTGGGGCCAACTCCTGGTTTCTTACAAAATCGCCACTCACCAGTTCCCTGACCAACCCATGTACCCCATGCTCTTTGCCAATAAGGGATGTCTCCCTCCTGACACCCATCCATGGGTGGGATTGCCAGTTGGCATGTGTCTCACTTCCATCTGTTGGGATCTCCATCTCTGCTCACTGGAATGCACCTCGTATCTTTCCTCCCACAACCCCCCATCGGATGGTGCCTAGACCATGGATTAGGGCCTATCTATTCCAGGATCCTAAGAGTTCTGTCACGCCTGAGGTTTTCTGGCCTCTTGTATGTACCATCCTTGCAGAGTTCCAGGGTGTCACCATCTTTTATGCTGATGGTTCTAAGACAATTAATAAGGTGGGATATGCTTTCACATTTCCTATTGGCTTAGAACAGCATTTATTGCTGCGATCTTGTAGTGTGTTCACAGCAGAGCTTCTGGCAATTCACAGAGCTCTTCTTTTTATTTCTCAAGCCTCTCTCCACAGTGTTTTAATTTGTTCAGACTCGATGAGCCGCCTGCAGTCTATTGACCAAAGCTACTGTCATCACCCTTTGGTCTCTGCTATCCATGACCTCCTCTCAGCCTTGGCTGTGCTGCCTGCTCAGTTGTCTTTCTCTGGGTCCCAAGTTATGTGGGCATACCAGGGAATGAACTGGCTGCCCGTTTGGATAGAGAAGCAGATACTTACCCCCCTATTTCCTTTCATGATTCCAGCTGCGGATATGCAGACCCACATCAAATCTGTCTTTGTCCAAAAATGGAATGACATCCGGTGTGCTACTGCTCTTAGTAATAAACTGTCCACAGTCAAGGAGTCTAATACAGTTTGGCACTCTTCCTTTCACTCCTCTCAGGAGGAGTCCACTGTTTTAAGCCATCTACGCGTTAGTCATATCAGGCTCATGCGTTGTTTCCTCCTACGTAATGACCCATCACCACAATATGGTTGTGGAGCCAGACTGACAGTATCCCACTTATTGGTGGAATGTCCCCTTCTTTTGGATCTTTGTGCTAAGTATAGTCTTCCCAATTCCTTAAATTTATATATTAACAGACGATTCATGGATGGTTGAACTGTTCCTCAGTTTCCTCCATGAAAGTGGTTATTATTTCTGGATGTGTGTGTGTGTGTGTGTGTGTGTGTGTGTGTGTGTGTGTGTGTGTGTGTGTGTGTGTGTGTTAGCTAACACAGTTTTTTGTCCCTCAAATCTAGGTATCTGAAAAATTTGCAGAAAGAGTTTATAAATGAGGTTTTAATTTTATTTTGAACTAATTGAAATATCCAGCTTCTCATTTTTTATGTCAGATGGTAGCTTATTGAATACATCCTGCATCAGAGCACACACCTCTACTCTGAGCCTTAGAAAAGGGTCCACAGTCTATTTCGGTGTCTTTTATTGAGACTGTGTACATACAATCAGTTGATACTGATATTTAATGTCAGCAACAAAAACCATTAAGAAGGTGGGGGCCTTAAATGTATAGAGAAATCCTTAAAAAAGACTTATTCCTGATGTGTAATTCTCTACTTTACACAATGTTTTTACTGCCCACTTTTGCTGTGTAAACATTTTCTTACTGTAGGTGAACTGCTATGGAAGACAATTCCATACTAAAATGGGGGGGGGGGGGGGGGAGGAGGGTGTGAGAAAAAGCTAAATAGCAAATACCCTTGTATTTAATTATTATTAATGAAAAGGTGCATAGTGTGCAAATACACTCTTGTATAAACACTTAAGAGTTCAGGGCTCCTTATAGCATGGATGTCATAGAATCCTGGGCATTTTTGGCATCTCTTTAAGTATCTTCCATTTCATTCTTGTAACTGTGTGTACAAGTATGGATACATTTTTTGGAGACAGAAAGGTTCTTCTTCAGTCTAGTAAAAAATGAAGCATATTTACTTCAAATGTAATACAGAAAATTTGTTTAAATTTCAGTACATGGTTGGCAACAAAAAATTCTGCACAGCTTCTTGTTAGTAGGTATACTTAACAATACTTGCTATTGTGTGGTACAATTTGAAACACTCTGGCATGTACAGTGGAACACTATAGTCAGGGCCCACAATAATGTTTATTTTCTTGAAATCTTTCCTCTGGAAAGTTTTGTTTCTTCTTCACAAACTTTACACATTCCTGTGGGCTGCATCTTCTTTTCTGTGGAAGAAATTCTGTCTGAGAAATGCCTTCCTAGAAGACTGTAGTTACACACTTTTGCAGTAAGTTGGTGTACACTCCCTTTCTTTGCTCACATAACATAAGAAGAAAAATTGTCAAATGGCAGCCTTTGTCCTGATTATTTCTTGTTTTATGTTATAATATGAAAGCATTCACTTCTGCCCATATAAAAAGTTGGAAAAACAGTTTTGTCCACCATTTTATTTGCCTTGTCTTGAAAGGGTAGTGAGATAAGAGTTGCTCATTCCTGTCTACATCTGTCTTATTGAGATTGTAGAACAGAATGGCATCAGATTTTATTTTCTTTGTCATCTTTGTTTTGCTACAAACTTCTATTTCTGTTTTTGTGATCTTGTGAAGACTTAACAAACACATACCATCCCTTGTGTCCTTCCACTTTCGATACAATTGTTTCTTCCTCATAACCAGCTTCATGTTGACTATGCCTTGTTCAGGAAGTCCTGTATGATTAGGTATGCACATTCCCACAGTCTTCGTCTTGTTCTCCCACAGAAAATCAGAAAGAGCTTATGAACTGTAATATCTGGCCGTATAAATTGTGTATCCCTTGCTGATGTAGCCAGAGAAAAGTCTCTGAAACAAGACAGTGACTGAATTGTCTCCCTACCCTTTCCCTGCGTAAACTTAAATGTCTAAAACATATCTTGTCTTCAAATTGCATAAGGCAAATAATTTGATCTATATTTGTCAAGTCCTTTTTTTTTATACACAAGGAAATTAATTCTTCCCTAGGATCAACACACACCTTTATCAGTGATAAGGCATTCCTCAGGAAAGAATGCTTCAGAAAATTGTGAAAGTAAAAGATTTAGGTAATCTCTAATTTTATGCATGGGATCATTGCCAGGTTCATTACTTGGTATGTATGAGGCATTGTCATTTATGTGCAGGCAAGAAAGAATAACAAAGAATCTATTTCTGACCACAAAAGTTGTGAAAACAAAGTTATTTGTAGACCAGTATGCACACAGTGTGTTTCTCTTTGTTAGGTGGACATAAATTACAACAGCAAAGAAAAACTAATACTAGTTTACACCAGTTTATGAGCTCCACATGCCTGTTGGTGTCATGTTGTTTGAGCTTGTCATGATATCTGGACTGGATTTCACATACTTCTTAATTTCTGCCTTGATGAGCTTTACCATTGATGTAGGGGAAAAAATGGAAAAAATGTTGACAGGACTGTTACTGTCATTGACATTTGCCACACATTCATATTCACATTCTTCTTTGAGTTCAATCAATGATGGTTGTTCATCCTAATTTCACATCTGAAGATTTTTCAACTCTAGAACATCTTGTCTTGCATTATGGCTCTGTAGATGGCACTATATTTGAAGTACCACTTTATTAGGAAGTATTAGGGGAGTTCAACAAGTAATGCAACACATTTTTTTCTCAGCCAATCTTAGTTGGAAAAAGTGCAGATGTTGTTGTGGAACATATTGGAATATTCCCACTTCAGGTCCTATATAGGTGGTGGCACTATACATGGCCTTCAAAATGGCATATGTAATAGAGGGGCATTCCAAGGAGAGCTGTTGTTTTCTTTTGAAAACCAGAAACCAGAGCATCACATATATTCAGAGGCTCCTGCAGAATTCTACAGAGAACTGGCAATGAACAAAGTATGGCGAGTCATTGAGCAAGGCATCTGTTATCACAACAATGTTGCACAAACTTGGCTGATCTCCTGAGGGCCAGCCAGCTGTACACATGACTCTGATGATGGCTCTAGGCATCTGTTATCACAACAATGTTGCACAAACTTGGCTGATCTCCTGAGGGCCAGCCAGCTGTACACATGACTCTGATGATGGCTCTGACATCAAAAAGTAGAAATAACATGTGGGCATACAGACCCTCCCAGTGAGGCAACTTAAGGCCATCACATTGAATGAGGATTATGTTGAAAAATAGTGTTTTGTAGCCAAAAGAGTGGGGAATAATATGGTGTATTGCAATTCTGAATGACAACAATCTGCTTTCAGAAAAAAATGTTACATTACTTATTGAACGCCCCTCATGTATTACACGCTTCTTGATCTCAGTAGTGGTCAAAAACATATTACCAGAAAATGTGTTTCTAGCACAAGGAACCTGCAAAAACTACAGCTGTATGTGACAGTGCTGCAGTTTTGAATAAGTGAGGGTTGTCCTTCAGGATGCTGGAATAGTTTCAGAAACATTCACACAGTGGAAGCACCATGCAGAAGCCAGTTCACAGCATGCGAACGCTGAAGAGAAGCCTTGAGCACAACGGAAATGACATGAACAGAGGAAGATGGGTGGACCTCTGTCGTAGGACACTTGTAGCAGCCCGCCACAAGAGCTGAACTCGGGCCTGCAACAGAAAATATTAAGACAGTTGTAAGAGCAGATATGCTGAACTTAGCTTCTTAATTAGCTGTGTGTTTACTTTATGTTAACTGTTTTTACTCTTTAAAGATACTGAAAAATCATTTAGGTAGTTTACCAAAAAGGTGTACTTGGTACTAGTCCTTCACATGTTATGTTCCACCATTATGACTTTAGTTTCATGCCTATGATATAGTCTGTCACTGAAATCCCCTGGTGCCTCTTAGAAAGTAAGACTGTGTCCTTCAAAGAAGAATATCATGCCATTAAATTTTAGTTTGCAAAGTACATTTTGTGATCCATTCCTAATAGTTTTTGTTTTATTTTTTAAGCATGTTTCACATTTTTAAGCATATTTCACTTGTTGCACTATTTAGTAACCAGCTGGAGAATTTTTACATAATTAGTGGTAATGGAGATACAAATCTTCACTGAAGCTTTTCCTCTGTCTTTCTCAAGATCCATCCCTAATCTTTACTTCTGTTCAACTTTCCTCCTATTTTTTTTACTGAAAACAAGACTCAAAGAGTCAAGAAACATATTGAAGAAAGAAGTAAATTTTCCATCTAGACTGTCTGCTTTATAAATTTCTCCACAACATTCTTCCCATAGTTTCTCTTAAAACAATGTGATAGTCACTGTTCATGATTCTGTGATAGAACAATTTTCCCTTCAATGTGTATTTCACAGGTCAGTATATTTTATTGTTAAATTGGACTATTGGTTTTACAAGTTGATTAAAAAAATTCTTAAAGGCTATTATGCTGTGTCCTTCAATCTCCATGGAGAATTTTAAAGTGGAAAACAATCAAAAGCCTCAATAACAACTGTAGAGCTCATTGATCAATAATAGCTGATAGAAAATCAATACTAAAGTCTCCAGTTATTAAAACTGTCTATAGCTGCTTTATTAATCTTAAGATACTACTTCTTGATGGTCTGTAAACTGTCAGTACTACAAGTGAAGCTTTGAATAATGTACATAGAATGAAAGTACAATAGGAGACACTGAACATTATTAAATACTTTATGCACATGAATAAATGGTTTCTGAAGAAGTGGGGAACTTCTGGAAATAATGGAAGTAATAAGAAAATAAGGGAAAACATTTTGTTTAGCAACATTCCCAGGGGAAATGTGATGAAAACAGCAAAGAAACGTAGCTCAGTAAACACATTGCAAAACTTAAGGACGAAAGTAACTGTTGTATGATCTGTCACTGCTGAGTAATATAGTAGCTTGATGAAACTTGGACCATACTTAGAAAGAACTCACACTATAGTATAAAAGGCAATTTAAAAAAATGCAATGAAGTTAATAGAAATGACACTCTCATCTAAAGGCAATAATTACGCTGAAGTTACTGCTATCTATGATGGTCCCCTGGGCATTACAAAGTATGGAACGTGGTTCTTAGTGGGGGGGCAGGGGAGGGGGGGGGGGATGATCACAATGGATGGCAATACCTGACCTGCAACATACACCTGTGCTGGCCACGTGGTAGGTCTGGAGTTCTAGTGGTAGGGTGTGCCATACCTTCACCAGCATGGTTGATAACTGTTGGATAGTCATTGGTACATGTGGACATGCTGCAGTCTGTCTCCCCATTGCATTCCACATGTGCTCAATGGGATTTAAGTCAGCGGGAATGGGCACTTCAGTTTATTCGCCAAATATCCTCTCATTCCAAGAGCAGCTCCACTTCCACCCCCACCTCCATCTGCGCTGTATGGTGCAGTATCATCCATAAAAATTAAGTTGAGGTTCAATGAATCCCTGAACAATCCCACATGAAGAATCAGTACATTGTTGCAACAATGCAGACCAGTGAGTGTGTGGTGTTCAAAGATTTGGAGGTCAAAACAGCCATGTGACATTGTCTCCCCACATTGTAACACCTATACCATCAAAACTATAATGTTTGACAATGCTCCTGTGTGCTTTACATGTTCCCCTCTCTTTCTGTATGAGGGTACATTCATAATCACTATGCAGATGGAACATGCCCTCCTCATAGAACAACACACAACCCCAGTCCTCATTGGTCAAATCTGTATGCTCTAGGCATTATCACAAACAGTGCCACTAATATGCAGGTCTCAAGAACACAGCATATTTGTAGAGACACCACACCCATGCAGTAACCATGCCACTGTGGAGCCTGAAATTGTATGACTTGTAGTCCTGCTAAATGTGGCTGCAGTTGTGTCCGCTGTTTGATGTGTGTCCCTTCTTGCCTGTTGCACAATGTAGTGATCATCTGCTGCTGTAATTGACCCTTCCCTAGTTCTTCAGGTGTCAGTGCCTGTGGTTTGGAATACTCCCCATGCATGTGAAACAATGGTGTGAACAATACCAAACTTGTGGGCTATAAATACTTGAAGTCTTGCAGATTTTGTCTTTGGGTAATGATAACCACTACCACAGTGCTTGCTGATTGACACACACACAATATTTACCCAGTCCTTCAACTACCTCATGTTGCAACTACAATCACTCTAGCCTCGTGCCATGTGACAACCAGCTTTCTGTGCATGACTGGGGGACCTCTGATAACTTGATCCCACACTTTCACTCATTTCCACTGAGTTGTTGTTGTATTACGTTACTTTATATACATCATTCTTAAGATTTTCAGAGCAGTGTCTACACTGATCAACTAGAACATTATGACCAGTGACCTATTGATGTAAGCCATCCAGGTGACAGTGGTACCACCTGGCAGGGATAAAATGGGGAAGGTGCGCTACCTCTCTGAGTTTGACCAAGGGCAAGTTGTGGTGATCTGGAGTCTCAGCATGAGCATTTTGGAAACTGCATGTCTTGTCAGTTGTTTAAGGAGTGCTGTAATAAGTGTCTTCAACATGTGGTGGAACCATGTCCAGGTGTTGTGGGTTGGGCAGCCACCCATCAAGACAGATGTCTGATATCGTAGGCTGGGCAGATTGGTAAAAAGAGGACAGTTGTGATGGAACTAACACCATACTTTAAATGCTGAGCGGAGTAAAACTGTGTCTGCACACAGTGCACCGAAAACTCCTAACAATGGGGCTCTGCAACCGATGACCCATGCAATGCCAATGTAACATAATGACATAGGCAAATACAACTGAAATGGACATGTGACCATTGGCACAGTGGCAGAGCAGTGCATGGTCTGATGAATGCTGATACCTTCATCATTATCGTGATGGGAAGGCGTGAATACATAATCATCCAGGGGAACACCATCTCAACACCTTTAATGTGGAACAGAGGCAAGGTGGTGGCTCCATTATGCTCTGGGGAACATCCACATGGGCATCCATGACCCAGTGGAGCTCTTAAAAGACACCACAATGGCCAAAGTGCAGACCATTTACACCCTTTCATGCTGATCATGTTTCCCAAAGGCATTGGCATTTTTCAGCAAGATAATGTACGATGTCACAAGGCCAGGAGTGTGATGGAGGAAGACAGTGGTGAGTTCCTGTTGATGTACTGACCCCCCACCCCCCAACTCGCCAGATCTGAACCCGTTCAAACACATCTGGGATGTGATTGACTGTGGCGTCAGAGCTCATCGCTCCCCTTCCCAGAATTTACAGGAATTAGGTGGCTTGTATGTGTGTAGGTATGGTGCCAACTCCCTCCAGCGACCTACCAAGGCCTCATTGCTTCCATGCCACGATACGTTGCCACTGTTATCCATGCCAAAGGTGGCATAATGTTCTGGCTGATACGTGTATACAACACTAGAGGGAAAGACACCTGGTGAAATGAACTATTTCACTTACTCACAAAGTCTGTTTACTAAAGACTCAAGTTGTTATGGGGAATAAAGAAATGAACACACCACAAAAAGGAAGCCCTCAGAAAGGATCTGGAGATGGCAATAATAATAGAAATTGCTATGAGAAAAAGTTTTGCAAAATAAATTTGAAGTACAGTAACACATGACTAAGAGCCTTGGATAAAAAGGAAGAAAGAGGAAATATATTTAGAAAGTTTTGAAATTGGATTGTGGAAAAGAATTGCTAAAATTAGGTCAGTAGGCAGAGAATGAAATTTTCGAAAGAGTGAAAGGAACAAGAAGTCTACTAAGGTAAATCAAGAAAAGGACCCAATTGGATTGCACATATTATGATAAAAAAAAACCTCTGCACTGAAATTTATTGAAGGAAATCAGATGAGCTAAAAGAAACTGATGTAGATGAGGGTACAGCAACTGTTATATCAGATTGATGGCTTATCTTTCTTACCAAGAAGCAAAAGAATCTGCTAAGATGGCATGAAGGACAGACTTTGATGATCACTTGATAATGATGTCTGCTTCCAGTGCATAATTAAGAATTAGACTGCTTTGGTATAGTTATACCTTTCCTGAAAAAAAAATTAAAGCAACCAGAATGAGAGGAGGAATCAAAGTGTAACTTCAGGGGTTGAGACGGTATGTAATGTTATTTCAGTGATTGCAAAGAACTGTCAGCATTCACAATGAACTTGCCAGTATGAGTCTACTTTCCAATATGACACTGCACCACCTCTGGCCAGGATGCATGTGCTGATTCGGATTGGAAGGTATCATAAAGCCATTGTATTTTCTCCTGAGGCAAACTGGCCCACAACTTTTGCAATTTGGCCTTTATGTCATAGATAATGACACTGTAATGGAGCTGATACCTGAACTGGTTCCACATATGTCCTATTGGGGATAGAGCTGGGGATATTGCAGATGATAGGAGAACTTCAACATCACACAGACAGTTTGTACAAATACATCTCATGTGGACAAGTGTTGTCCTGTTGAAAACTGGCACCATGATACTGTCACATGAGATGGAACAAAGATGATGCAGAACATCCACGACATACAGACGTGTCATCATAGTTCGCTCTATCACAACCAGTTACCACCTGAAGTCATAAACAATGTCCCCCACCATGATGCCAGGAGTAACACTGCTGTGCCTCTTCAAAACAGTAGAAGAATGGGTCATTTTCCCAGGTTACTACGATGGCCATCAACAGTGTTAATCTGGAGCAGTGCACAACTGTAATTAATCACCGAGCACAATGCAATGCCATTCATCAGCGGTTCATGCTTTCCTGTCATGGCATGATTCTAAATGCATCTGTGTGTTGAGGTGTTAATGGCAGTCTATGCATAGGACGGTAATTCCATAGTATGGTTCTGTAGTATGATGCACAATGACACAGAATGTTGCAGGGAGACCATTACAGTTCTTGGATGGCAAGTACACAAGTGAAATCATTACATCATGTCGTGCACAGTACAGCAATCCTCCCTTGTGGCCTGGCATCATCGGCAGGGACCTTGATGTTGAGTATGAGTAGCATGATGAGAGACAAATGGAGACCCACAATGAGGTTTTTTCGTATTCTGACAAGTGCTGATAATGCCGTATCGCATGAGTATGCATCTTCATCTCCATTACAGTGATAACCCAAACTGTGGTGTCACCGCCAGACACCACACTTGCTAGGTGGTAGCCTTTAAATCGGCCGCGGTCCGTTAGTATACGTCGGACCCGCGTGTCACCACTATCAGTGATTGCAGACCGAGCGCCGCCACACGGCAGGTCTGTACAACCGACTTTGCTAGTGATGGTTCACTGACAAAATACGCTCTCATTTGCCGAGACGATAGTTTAGCTTAGCCTTCAGCTACGTCATTTGCTACGACCTAACAAGGCACCATTATCAGTTACTATTGATATTGATTCATGTACTGTCAAGACCGACATTCTTCATTAACGGATTAAAGTTAAGTATTCCACCAGCTACGTCCGTTTTTCTAAATTCTAATTTCCTTGTCCTGTTCCAGACCTCACGCCAGCCTGCGTGAGCTAAAACGCGTGCCTTTCGGCCTCCTCTAATAACTCGGTGTTGGCTCTCCTGCCAACCAAAACACAAACAACACTTAAACATGAACAACATTAATGCAGTCTGGTGGCTGTTCTGCCTGTCACAGAGAATTGCAGTTCTAATCATTTACATAACAATTGATGGTGTTTACATGTACAAAGTTACACTGACATTAGACCATGTCTTATAGATACTTCATCTTTTTTGTCAGGCAGTATAGGTGTCTGTGGTACTGAGAAATATTTTTATTTCAGTTTTCCCTCAAAATTTTATCATAACTGAAAAAAAAACTACCATTTGATTTATTCCTTTGGTATTCATTTGATTAAACATTATTTGACACTTTTTCCATGTGTATTATTGTCAAATATAATCTCAAAAGTATATTGAAGTGTTAAAATTTCTTTCAGGTTCCTGTGACCCTTATGTAAAGATACACTTACTGCCAGAGGAAAAATTTGGTAATGTAACCAAGCCAAGAACAAAAACACACAAGAAAACAGTTTTTCCATTATATGATGAAACATTTACTATGTAAGTAAAATGATGGTGCTTTTGTTAGAGGTGTATACTTAAGAGATTCTGATATTGCTGAACATTATTTTGTATTTCAGAAATTTAACACCAGAGCAACAAGGAATCAAAAATGGTATTGTACATTTTGTGGTTAAAGATCAAGACTTCATTGGGGCAAATCAGTTTATCGGTGAAGCATACATTGCATTTGCAGATGTTCCACGTACTGACATGACAAAAGGGCTTGAGGAACTGGAGCAGATTCATCTCAAGTTGAGCAGACCAACTCGATTTGGTAGGCTACAGAATGATCTCTTCTACTTTAGTTTTTCAATATTTTATAATAAAAATGACTGTTAAAAAACACATCTGTTTTAAAAGGCAATGCAACACTGATACAGCATGCCTCCGAACATATTTCTCTTACTGTGTTGAGTAATTAGCTTATTTTTACTACAAAGCTTCCACCTATAACACTACAGGTAAACATAGGAATTGTTCCTTTGAAAAGGATGTAACAGATTTTCTTCCTAATTATTTGAAGCCCAGAGTTTTTGCCCAGTCTCTAATGACCTGTAATCAGTGGCATGTCAAACATTAATGTTCCTTTCTTCTTTCCACTTAATTATTTTACTGTATAGTATTATATGAATTAATTGTCACTTGACAGCATGCAGGCTGGAGTGCTGCCAACAATAATATACCAATGCACAAATATTGGTCCCTGGCAATTCTCAAGTCGGGATATTTCTCATTACTTGTCGTCGTTGTTGTTGTTGTTGTTGTTGTGGTCTTCAGTCCTGAGACTGGTTTTCTGCAGCTCTCCATGCTACTTTATCATGTGCAAGCTTCTTCATCTCCCAGTACTTACTGCAACCTACATCCTTCTGAATCTGCTTAGTGTATTCATCTCTTGGTGTCCCCCTACGATTTTTACCCTCCACGCTGCCCTCCAATGCTAAATTGGTGATCCCTTGATGCCTCAGAACATGTCCTACCAACCGATCCCTTCTTCTGGTCAAGTTGTGCCACAAACTTCTCTTCTCCCCAATCCTATTCAATACTTCCTCATTAGTTATGTGATCTACCCATATAATCTTCAGCATTCTTCTGTAGCACCATATTTCAAAAGCTTCTATTCTCTTCTTGTCCAAACTGTTTTGCTTTTGTTGATGTTCATCTTACATCCTCCTCTCAAGACATGGTCCATTCCATTCAACTGCTCTTCCAAGTCCTTTTCTGTCTCTGAGAGAATTACAATGTCATCGGCGAACCTCAAAGTTTTTATTTCTTCTCCATGGATTTTAATACCTACTCCGAATTTTTCTTTTGTTTCCTTTACTGCTTGCTCAATATACAGATTGAATAACATCGGGGAGAGGCTACAACCCTGTCTCACTCCCTTCCCAACCACTGCTTCCCTTTCATGGCCCTCGACTCTCATAACTGCCATCTGGTTTCTGTACAAATTGTAAATAGCCTTTCGCTCCCTGTATTTTACCCCTGCCACCTTTAGAATTTGAAAGAGAGTCTTCCAGTCAACATTGTCAAAAGCTTTCTCTAAGTTTACAAATGCTAGAAACGTAGGTTTGCCTTTCCTTAATCTTTCTTCTAAGATAAGTCATATGGTCAGTATTGCCTCACATGTTCCAACATTTCTACAGAATCCAAACTGATCTTCCCCGAGGTCGGCATCTACCAGTTTTTCCATTCGTCTGTAAAGAATTCGTGTTAGTATGTTGCAGCTGTGACTTACACATCTGTCAACACCTGCTTTCTTTGGGATTGGAATTATTATATTATTCTTGAAGTCTGAGGGTATTTCACCTGTTTCATACATCTTGCTCACCAGATGGTAGAGTTTTGTCAGGACTGGCTCTCCCAAGGCCGTCAGTAGTTCTAATGGAATGTTGTCTACTCCGGGGGCCTTGTTTCGACTCAGGTCTTTCAGTGCTCTGTCAAACACTTCATGCAGTATCGTATCTCCCATTTCATCTTCATCTACATCCTCTTCCATTTCCATAATATGGTCTTCAACTACATCGCCCTTGTATAAACACTCTATGTACTCCTTCTACCTTTCTGCTTTCCCTTTTTTGCTTAGAACTGGGTTTCCAACTGAGCTCTTGATATTCATACAAGTGGTTCTCTTTTCTCCAAAGGCCTCTTTAATTTTCCTGTAGGCAGTATCTATCTTATCCTTAGTGAGATAAGCCTCCACATCCTTACATTTGTCCTCTAGCCATCCCTGCTTAGCCATTTTGCACTTGCTGTCGATCTCATTTTTGAGACGTTTGTATTCCTTTTTGCCTGCTTCATTTACTGCATTTTTATATTTTCTCCTTTCATCAATTAAATTCAATATTTCTTCTGTTACCCAAGGATTTCTACTAGCCCTCATCTTTTTTACCTACTTGATCCTCTGCTGCCTTCACTACTTCATGCCTCAAAGCTACCCATTCTTCTTCTACTGTATTTCTTTCCCCCATTCCTGTCAATTGTTCCCTTATGCTCTCCCTGAAACGCTGTACAACCTCTGGTTTAGTCAGTTTGTCCAGGTCTCATCTCCTTAAATTCCCACCTTTTTGCAGTTTCTTCAGTTTTAATCTACAGGTCATAACCAATAGATTGTGGTCAGAGTCCACATCTGCCCCTGGAAATATCTTACAATTTAAAACCTGGTTACTAAATCTCTGTCTTACCATTATATAATCTACCTGACACCTTTTAGTATCTCCAGGGTTCTTCCATGTATACAACCTTCTTTCATGATTCTTAAACCAAGTGTTATCTATGTTGTGCTCTGTGCAAAATTCTACCAGGCGGCTTCCTCTTTCATTTCTTACCCCCAATCCCTATGCACCTACTACATTTTCTTCTCTCCCGTTTCCTACACTCGAATTACATTCAACCATGACTATTAAATTTTCGTCTCCCTTCACTATCTGAATAATTTCTTTTATTTCATCATACATTTCTTCAATTTCTTCGTCATCTGCAGAGCTAGTTGGCATATAAACTTGTACTACTGTAGTAGATGTGGGCTTCGTATCTATCTTGGCCACAATAATGCGTTCACTATGCTGTTTGTAGTAGCTTACCCACATTCCTATTTTCCTATTCATTATTAAACCTACTCCTGCTTTACCTCTATTTGATTTTGTGTTTATAACCCTGTAGTCACCTGACCAGAAGCCCGATTAAGGGATCTGACATTCCACACTCCGATCCGTAGAACGCCAGTTTTCTTTCTCCTGATAACGACATCCTCTTGAGTAGTCCCCACCCGGAGATCCGAATGGGGGACTACTTTACCTCCGGAATGTTTTACCCAAGAGGACGCCATCATCATTTAATCATACAGTAAAGCTGCATGCCCTCGGGAAAAATTACGGCTGTAGTTTCCCCTTGCTTTCATTCGTTTGCAGTACCAGCACAGCAAGGCCGTTTTGGTTATTGTTACATGGCCAGATCAGTCAATCATCCAGGCTGTTGCCCTTGCAACTACTGAAAAGGCTGCTGCCTCTCTTGAGGAACCACATGTTTGTCTGGCCTCTCAACAGATACCCCTCCGTTGTGGTTGCACCTACACTACGGCTATCTGTATCGCTGAGGCATGCAAGCCTCCCCACCAACGGCAAGGTCCATGGTTCATGGGGGGGAAGTTTTTAATAAGAGGTGCAATTGATTCTGATGTGGTTCATTCATTTCTTTAAAACCAGCTTATGAAAATTTAGCTCTGCAATGCCTGTAGCTAGTTATATACTAGTATCTATTGCTTCCTAAATTTGGTATATTACTCTGGAAACTTGTTACAAAGAATATTTATTTATTTTTTCAGAGTCAAGAGTTCTGAGAGCTTTGGAGAACAGACAAGAAAAACTGGCAAAAGATTTTATTAAGAAGCAAAAGGCAAAGATCATTGACAACTAAATTATAATCCATCCAAATCTTTAGGGCTGAAGTGGTAGCTACATGTGATAAATGAACTTCATTTGGTGGTGCCATGATAAACTGACGTACTGTAAAAACTTGTTCATTTATGAACTTTTTCGTGACTTTATTGAAAGTCTTATTTTGTACAAATTTGTACCTTGAATGTATTTAAGAACTTTTGTAAAGACTGCAATGTATATATATTTATAACTAGATAGAATAAATGTTACAGCATTTTTTAAAGATGTGTATGATGAAGCCCAACCTTAAAAATTGATATGGTAAAACTGATGTTTAAAAACATTGTTTGTGGTATTACATATTACCAGGTTACAAGCAGTACTTTAAATTTATGTTTTCATATTTTGTTTACTTATTCATTAGTTTTTTGACTGGTTTAGCACACCCTGCCACAAATTCCTCTGCTGTAACAAGCTCTCTGTCACAGAATATCACTTGCACCCTATGTTCTCTCATATCTGTTGGGTGTGTTCCACTCTTCTCTTACAATTTTTACTCTTTACAGCTGCTCTTAGTACTTTGGAAGTTATTCCCTGATGTGTTAACACGTCATATTAACCTGTCTCTTCTTCTTTCCAGTCTTTTTCATGTGTTTCTTTCCTCAATGATTGTGTGTGTAGGCTCCTGATTCCTAATGCTGTCAGTCCACTTTCCTTCTATGACACCATGCCCCGGATGCTTCAGTTCTCATCTTTTCTGGTTTTCACACATTTCATGATTTGCTACCATACATGTTGTGCTCCAAATGCACCTTCTCAGAAATATCGTCCTAAAATTATCTCTGATGTTTGTTGCTAGGAAATTTCTTTTGCACAACACTGCCCACTTTGGTGGTGCTAGTCTGTATTTTTATATCTTTGCTTTGTCTGTCGTGTTATTTTGCTTCCAAGTTCCTTTACTTCACTTTCATCATGGTCACTAATTTTAATGATAAGTTTATTGCTTATCTCTTTTTTGATGCTCTTCAATATTTTCACCTTTCGTTTGTTTACTCTCAATCGACATTATGTACTGATTACTGTTCATGCTATTCAACAGATCCTGTAATTCTTCACTTTCACAGAGGAACAGCCATGTCATCACTGAATCTTATGGGTAATCTCCTTTTGCCCTCAATTTTAATCCCTCTTCTTGCAATGTACCCATTACCTGTAATACGCTCAGTTCCACATGTGTTGAAGTCTCAATCATGATGTTATGGGATAACATATTGGAAACCTACAATAGAAAGGATTGTGGCCAAATTAGGTACATAATACTGTAATTAAAATTAAGTGGCCCCTTCCCACTTTATCTGCACATAGAAGATTTTGATAGCCAGTTCCACTCATATAGTACACAGTTAAAGGGAATTGCATTTCATTCCATAAAGTTGTCCCTTGTCCACAATATAGTAACTTGGTTTTGACCCAGTGAGAAACTGTTGAACATGACAGGATTAGAGATATGACATTAACAGTGAACACATTATAGTTTTCAATAAAATCACCAGAATTGAATACTGCATCAAAATAGTAACATTTTGTGCAACATTACCACTCAGTGGGTGCATGTGTATTAATCTACATGAACCTTTTATTGAGAAGTTAGTCACTAGCTTGTTTGACACTTCCCACTACAAAGATGTTACATTCTTAATAATGTGCATGAGACATATTCATACTTACCAAAATAGTTACTTTCTGTACAAATGCTAAAACCAACATGACAGTGTTACAAGATTGCTTGTTGGTCACAAACTTTCAGATATATAGAAGTTGTGTATATAATATTGGGATGGAGACATTGACTCAAGATGTTAACATGACAAATGAATCCTGGAAACTGGAGATTTTTGATTGAGGTGGGCTATGTAAAGACTGGCGCACAGGTATTTGTTATTCTCAAACTACACAATGTTTTTAAAATGAGCTAAGTTGAGTTTTAACTGGACTAAAAATCCCAACCATTATTTAGTTCATGGAATGTGTAGAAGGTTAGTAAATTATCAAAGTATATAAAACCATCTTATGTGTCTGTGTTCGCAATACCTTACATAGGTAAGGCTTCTGTCTTGAAAATTATATAACATTATGTTAAATTATTCAAAATCATAATTAGTGGCATAACCAGTCAGTGACAGTTGTCAACTGATTCAGAAAATAGTACAGTATAGTGCAGTGTCAATGTTCATAACCTGGTAAGCCCAAGAGTAAACTTGGCACTGGAAAATTGTGAACATCTGAGCTTTAAATGTCAGTTATCTTCTAAGTATGTTCACAGAATGAGTGGAATGAGTGTTTTTGAATAGATACTGGCAATATTTCAGATTCTGTCAGTCAGTTCAAAATGTTCTTTCATATGTATTGTTGTAGAAGTTTCAATAAGCCAAAACTTTTCATTACTCAAACTTTTAGTAAAACTAAAAGCATCACTGAGATAAGCAAGTTCAATATAATCAACTGGATAATAAATTTAATGAAACTGCACTTCAATAACACTTTGAAATATTAATGTACATATTTCATACACTGAAAATAAAAAATAAAATAAAATAAAAAAAAAAACCACCACCAAATAGGTGCGATAGTTCTCACACTTACTTGTCCTTGCTATCTTTGTGACTATGTGGATGATAATTTTCCAAAAGTGTGATGTTATGTCTCCAGTTTCACAGATTCTGTATACCAATTGGAATATTCATTTGGTTGCCAATTCCTTCAATAATATTAGAAATGCTGAAGAAATGTTATGTTTCTTCTGCCTTATTTGATTGCAAGTCTTTCAAAACTGGGTTAAACTCTGACTTTAATACTGGATCCCCTATGTCTTTCATATAAACTTTCACTTTTATTTTCCATCACATTATCAGACACTTTCTCTTCCTCATAGAGGCCTTCAATGCTCTCTCTCCTTTGTGTTTCACAATGGAATTTACATTGGCATGTTTAATGTTGATGCCCTGGTTTTTAATTTCACCGAAGCTTGTTTTGAGTTACAAAAACCATTTCCTTTTGATTTCTTCACATTTTTCCTGCAGCCACTCCACCTTCACTACTGTGCACTTCATATTTATTTCACTACTAAATGATATACAACATCTGATCAAAAAATTCCATAACGTAATTTTGTGCCAATGGTGTGTTGGGAATGAAATCCAGTTGGCATCCCTGCTCATGCCTGTGTATAATGTGTAACTGCCAATAGCTTCATTGTTATATGTCTGTTAGTTATTGTTCAGTGCTGTTTCACACAGTTTGCGAATTTTGAGATGGCAGAGTTAAAGGACCAATGCGTCTGCATTAAATTTTGTGTGAAACTTAGGAAAACCTTTACAGAGACACACCAAATGATACAGAAAGTCTATGGTGATGTGTGCTTAAGCCATACTCGGTATTACAAATGGTTCACATGGCTTGAAAATGCTGGATGGAAGTAAAAGATGACCCTCATTCAGGAAGCCCTTTGACACCTATCTATGATGCTCATGTCAGGAATGTCAGCAAAATCGTGCAAGCCAATCGAAGATTGACTCTCAGAGAGTGCAGAAGAATGTAACATTTCAGTTGACTCATGTCATGAAATCCTGACACAGCATCTTGGAATGCATTGTGTTGTCACCAAGTTGGTTCCATGGCACTAGTCAAGATTAGAAATTCCTTCACCTCGCAGTCATGAAGAACTTTTGGATTGTGCAAATGAGAACGAGATGTTCCTTAAGAGAATTATAATTGGTGATGAGACTTGGGGCTACAGTTAAGACGTGGAGACCAAGATTCAATCTTCACAATGGGTTGTGAAAGTTTCTCAAAGGCAAAAAAAAAAAAAAGCTCATCATGTCAGGTCAAATGTCAAAGCACCTACATATTCATCCCTGTTGGTGCATGACTATGCACAAAAAACGAAATCACTATGCTGCTTCATGATCCGTTCTATCCAGACCTGTGGATATTTTTTTTTTTTTTTTTTTTTTTTTTTTTTTTTGCTTCCAAAGCTGAAAATACTGTTGAAAATACAAAAATTTGCAATGATAGACTAGATAAAAGAAAATTTGCAGATGGTGCTCCACGTGATCCAGCAAGAGGCATACCAAGACTGCCTCTGGAAGTGTAAGTGGCATTGGAAGTGGTGTATCAATTGTGGAGGAGAGTATTTTGAAGGAGATCATGCAATATGGGTGAAAGGTAAGTGTAGAACGATTTTGTAGACAGTCGCAGAATTTTTTGAACAGACCTCGTACTTGTGTATCCCTGTCTTTTCCAGAACATTTCTGTTCTTCCTTTTCTCATTTGTCAGTTACAGTATTTCTTCTGCTGCCCAGGGTATTTTTGCAGTTACCTTCCTTGTTTTTCTGCACATCATCAGTCATTGCCATTCTCCAAGATGTTCATTCCTCTTCAACTGAACTATATGTTGTAGTATCTGTTATCACTGAAGCTATAACCTTGGAGAACTCTAAACACATCTCACCATTCATCAGTTCTCCTATTCCCACACTGATTCTTCTGGATGACTTGTAAACTTCAGTCTATTCTTCATTATACTTGAGTGTGGTCCAAATCTATATCCTCTCCTGGTTGTGTCTTACAATCAAGCATCTGATTTCAAAATTGCCTTCTGTCTATAATGTAATCCATCCGGAATCTTCCCTTGTCTCTACGTCTTTTCAAAGTATACCTCTTTATCTTAGTATTTTTGAACAGTATATCTACCATTTAAGATGAAATTTATCACAGAACTTAATTAGTTTTTATCTTTTCTCATTCCTACTAAGTAGTCCATATTCTCCAGTAACTCATTGTTCTAACCTTTCCCCACAACCACTTTCCAGTCCTCTATGGTTATTAGAATATCATCTCCCTTCATATACTGAATTACTCATTCAATATCCTCATAGTTTCTCCCTCTCTCTTCATCTTCTGCTTGTGATGTTACCATTTATATCTGAACTACTGTTACTGAAGTTGGTTTGTTGTTGATTATGATTACAACCCTCTTGCAGAACTGCTTGCAGTAGCTCACTGTCTACCCTACCTTCCTATTCGTAATGAATCATACTCCCATTGAACCATTTTTTGTTGCCCTGTATTTATCTGACCAGAAATCATTTCCTTTCCATTTACACTATATATAGATTAAGTCTTAGCAGATTTTCTAGCTTTCCTATCAAATTAAAACTTTTGACATTCTGTGCTCCTGTTTGCAGAATGCTACCTTTTTGTCAGTTATCCATACTTCTTCTTGTGGGCAGCCACCTCTTGGCAGTTTCCTGCCAGAGATCTGACTGGCAGACTAATCTGTAGTCTTTCACCAATGGAGAGATCACCATGCCACTTTCTCAATTACAGGCCATGTGTCCTATAGATACACATAGCATCTTTAATGCAGCAATTTATGTTGCCTTCTGCTACATCATGCTGTTGATTATTGCTGATTGTTCTGCTTTTAGTTGCAGTATCTCACCCCCAAGTGCAGTAGGGCATCCCAAATGCCTGTCTGCTCTTCCACAGGCCATTGGCTGAATGAGGGCGATTCCTTATACCAGAAGTGCTTGACCATGATCACTAATGATTTTTATTCAAAGTGTAAGCAGTGGTTGGGATCAAATCAGGAGGCACTGATGTTTTGACTAATAGTCAAAGATGCTACACCCTGACCACTGGTGTGTACAATACAGTTTGGATTAATAACTAATTTTCCAAGTAACAAGTATGTTGGTGTGACCCTTCTTGCTGCTACCACATTCACACATGGTGGGTTAAATACTCTAGAGGGCTATTATTGCATTGGAGGGGCACAAATTCCAATTTTAACTTGTCCATGCTTCCCTGTAAGTCAGGCTGGCAAGCTGCCGCACATTATCAGCAGAATGGGTATACTGCTTTGCTCCTGACCAGGCCAAGCTATGCCCAACCTAAGCAGGCTAAAGGCTTTTTTGCTTGCTTGCCGGTCTTCCTGCTATGCCACACTAGGTAGCAGTTTATTCTATATGCTTTCACTGTAGTATTAAAAGTAGGGTTCGGAAGTTGGTGAAAATATCCCAAGTATCACAAGGCGACACTCGGTGAAATTCATTTTGTGTCATTGTAGAAGACAGAATGGGGGATTTTGTTTGCCTCTTTTCACTTTTTTGCTTATTTATATATTTCCATATGAACAGTCTCCTCTGCACCTTCACCTTCTCTTGACTAGTACTAGCTACACTAGCTACTCTCAATTAGAACCATCAGGTCACTGCTAATGCATGTTTTCTGTAGTGAGGAGAACCATCTCGTAGAGATCCTTTGCTCCTAAGATCCTGAAGATGTCTATTATATGGCAACATCAACTAAAGTAAGGTTTTGGAATTCTAGTTTTTGCAACATTAATGTGTTCCAGCCAAATATGGCCCTATTAGTAACAAATTTAATTACTTCTTCCAAGATGCGTATTGCATGTTCACTGAATTCATTCTCAGAGGCCAGAATAGTTCATTCTAAATTCACCTTACACATTTTAGCAAACATGAAGTTTGTTTTTCGTGTAACGTTCATCTAAAAGGCATGTGTCTGAAAGCTTTTCTTTCATACTAAGCTTTCTTTGCACTATTTTGCAAACCATCAGAATGTGGTTCTCAGTATACACTGTGCCATATTTTTTCCTATTTCAGTCAATGTTTGCCCTAAATTCTGAAAGCACATATACTGTCAAATGGCCTCAAGTCCTTAGCGCACATTTCCACGCACTTGCCACATTTGCCAGCCACTTGTCCTCTTTCAAAATATTTATGGAGTGAAGAAACTACTAGTGAAGTTTACAAACATGTCTTAACATACTCATACTAGTGAAATTTACAAACATGTCTTAACATATTCGACTGTTTACTAACTTTTTACACAATTTGCATTACAAGACAGCTGCAGATTTATATGAAGTTGCCTCAAATGCATGAGAACTTTTCTCTTGTGGGCTCGGTTTCATGAATGGTATATATTCTGTAATTTTTAATTTCTCCTAAATCTCCTTTAAGTTTGGTTTGTTCATTTTTTTGCTCCCACTGTTATGGTAAATGGAAATGCCGTGTGCCTAGGGCCTCCTGTTGGGTAGACCGTTTGCTTGGTGCAAGTCTTTCGAGTTGATGCACTTCGGAAACTTGCATGTCGATGGGGATGAAATGATGATGATAATGATAACACAACACCCAGTCCCTGAGCCGAAAAAATATCCAACCCAGCCGGGAATTGAACCAAGGCTGGTAGGCATGACATTCCGTCATGCTGACCACTTTTTTTATATATTTTTTATATCACAAAAACAGTAACAAAAATAGCTACAATGCACTCAGCTACCAGTGACTTGCAGTGAAACTACCTACACAAACACATAACTGGCTAGTCACATTGGATTGATAATCCAACCTGTTGGCAGGTGCAGCAGGCTTAACGCGTCCTGTGAAGGTTGACAGGTTAGCAGAAACCAAAGATGGCCTGCTTTAACCACTGTGCTTCAGGAGCCTACATATGTACTGACGTGTCTCTATTGTGGCAGGTTAAGCCACTTTAATGGTTGTGCTGGGAGATCGGGGCAGGCAGGCTGGAAGGAGAATTTGCACATCTCTTTGCTGCACTCAAAAACTTGTACTATTTTGAAAAGATGTGAAGTTTGAGTCCTCGGTCCACTCTATACGACTGTCAACCACTACACAGTTTCTGTATTTGGCTCATGGAAGACATGCAGGTTGTACTATAGTGTGTAGCGACATTCGCAAGGTAAGGATTTACTTAGGAACAGTTTGAGATAGACCAGCGTTCACTGACAGCAGCAATTCCTGTCAGGTTTGAACCCAATTCTCATTGAAAATTCATGGTATTCATCTCTGACCTCTATCAGTTAGGTATTTTTATGACCACTGTCTTTATGCTTTGTTACATGGCTGTGAGTGACACACCCCCAGTTGTAGTAATCTTGGATGGAGTGAATTAATACCACTTAAAAACTGAGCAACTTCATTCAGAAAGTGGTCATTGCCCAAACACTGCCATTCTGCCACCTGTCCATGCCCACAAACCTTATGGAGATGATGTCATGCAACTGGCTGGAAACACAAACACAAACACACGCATGTGCGCGCGCGCGCGCGCCACACACACACACACACACACACACACACACACACACACACACTCTCTCTCTCTCTCTCTCTCTCTCTCTCTCTCTCTCTCTCTCTGTGCACTCTTTTAACGGAATGACTTAAATTTGTCAGGTGTGCTTATTTTAAGGATCTTTAGAATTGTTGCCCATAAACAGGACCTTTTAGCTTTGTATGTAGCAAATTATCTTAAAACCAGAAAGCTCTTCTGTAAAAATTGCTTTGTAGGAAACTACAGCATCCATCCATTTCCACATGGGTTACATACTGGTAGCATTTTCCTTCAAAATTGTTTCCTGGGGCTTAAATTCATTTCTAGCAGCGTGGATGGCAATGTGCTTTCTTGCTAACTACACCACCACCACCACGCTGCACAGTTTCCATTCCTTTACATCTCCATTTCATGTATCTTCTTGGGAATCTTCTTGTTTTCCATTCTCTTCATATACATACACCCTCTTAGCCTTGATGTTTCTGTCGCACTCTGCAAGGGTTCCTCTTTCACTCCTTTCCCTACGCTTTCATTCCTCATCCTCTCTCTCCTTCTTAATCCTTTCCAACTACTAAGGAACTTCATTCCAAATACGTGTAATCTTGTTTTATCCCTTTTCTTCATTACCCAGTTGCAGATGCATAGGTCAGCACTGGGATGTAGTAACTTCTATAAATCACTTCTTTGCTTTTTTTGTGGGATGTATTATTCCAAACTAAGCTTCTAACACTTTGTAGTAATGCTTCTGCCTGTCTGCCATGTTCAATGATCCTCTCATTTCTTCCATTTTCCACTAACACATCTCCCAAGCACCTTCAATTGTTCACTTCCAATCCTTATTCTGTTAGTTGGTCAATCTTTCTTGATAATTGTGACCAGGACCTCACACTTATTTACATTAAATTTGATTCCATACTGTATCACAGTTTCTACACAAGCATCCTGCTGTACCTGAAACTCCTCCTCTGTTTCCCCAGATCATAAAGTCATCTGTGAGCACCACTGCTTTCATCTTGTCTTCTCCAGTTTTTTCTGCCATCTTAGTCACTTTCTCATCCAAGACAACAATGAAGAGGAGAGGTGACAATTCACTCCCTTGTTTCACACCACTTGCTTTCTGGAACCAGTGTGTCCTTTCATTTCCCACTTTCACACAACTCAAACTTCCACAATGCATTTCCTCCACTATGCTTGTTGTCTCTTTTTCCACTCACTTCTTTTGTAGTGTTTCCTAGTCATGTTTTCTACTGATAATATCAAGAAGGGCCATCACAAGGTCTCACCCAAATTCATAGAGGTGCTCCTGGTGGTTGCTCGCTGCAAATGAGGTCAACTGTTGACCTCCCAAGTCTGAAGCCATGCTGTTCCTCCCTCAATTTGTTCTTTACTCTTATTTCATACTGCTGGTCAGTATCTTTTCATATACCTTGTCACAGAGTGGTATCATTGTGACTGCCCTATAGTTTTACAATTCTTCCTACTCCATTTCTTGAATGCAGGCATGATTATTGCCCTCCTTCAATCTTCTGGAGTCTTCTTCTCATCTGCCCTATAGTTTTACAATTCTTCCTACTCCATTTCTTGAATGCAGGCATGATTATTGCCCTCTTTCAATCTTCTGGAGTCTTCTTCTCATTCCATACTACCCTCACCACATAATACAGCCACTGTTTTCCAACTTCCCTGGCTACCTTCACCATTTCAACACTAACTTCATCCATAACTGATGCGCTTCCTCCGTTCATCTTGTCCAGTGGCATTTCCATTTCTTTCCATGTTAGCTCCCCCCCCCCCCCCCCCCCACACACACACACACACACACACCCAAAAAGAGTATACTTCCACCTCCTTTAGTCTATAATCAGCAGCAGAGTCTATAATCAGCAGCAGCAGCATCTCCAAGTACATTTGAATCTAGCATATGCTCAAAGTACCCCTTCCAAACTACACTACTGGCCATTAAAATTGCTACACCACAAAGATGACGTGCTACAGACGCAAAATTTAACCAACAGGAAGAAGATGCTGTGATATGCAAATGATTAGCTTTTCAGAGCATTCACACAAGGTTGCCACCAGCGGCAACACCTACAACGTGCTGACATGAGGAAAGTTTCCAACCGATTTCTCATACACAAACAGCAGTTGACCAGTGTTGCCTGGTGAAACGTTGTTGTGATGCCTCGTGTAAGGAGGAGAAATGTGTACCGTCACATTTCCAACTTTGATAAAGGTTGGGTTGTAGCCTATCGCAATTGCGGTTTATCGTATCGCGACATTCCTGCTCGCATTGGTAGAGATCCAATGACTGTTAGCAGAATATGGAATCGGTGGATTCAGGAGGGTAATATGGAACGCTGTGCTGGACCCCAACGGCCTTGTGTCACTAGCAGTAGAGATGACAGCCATCTTATCTGCGTGGCTGCTATGGATTGTGCAGCCATGTCTCGATCCCTGAGTCAACAGATGGGGACGTTTGCAAGACAACAACCATGTGCGCGAACAGTTCGACGATGTTTGCAGCAACATGGACTATCAGCTCGGAGACCATGGCTGCGGTTACCCTTGACGCTGCATCACAGACAGGGGCACCTGCGATGGTGTTCTCAATGATGAATCTGGGTGCACGAACGGCAAAACGTCATTTTTTCAGATGAATCCAGGTTCTGTTCACAGCATCATGATGGTTGCATCTGTTTGGTGACATCGCGGTGAATGCACATTGAAAGCATGTATTTGTCATCGCCATACTAGCGTCTCACCTGGCATGATGGTATGGGGTGCCATTGGTTACACGTCTCGGTCACCTCTTGTTCGCATTGACAGCACTTTGAACAGTGGATGTTACATCAGATGTGTTACGACCTGTGGCTCTACCCTTCATTTGATCCCTGTGAAACCCTTCATTTCAGCAGGATAACGAATGGCCGCATGCTGCAGGTCCTGTACGGGCCTTTCTGGATACAGAAAATATTCAATTGCTGTCCTGGCCAGCACATTCTCCAGATCTCTCACCAATTGAAAACATTTGGTCAATGGTGGCCGAGCAATTGCCTCATCACAATATGCCAGTCACTACTCTTGATGAACTGTGGTATCATCTTGAAGCTGCATGGACAGCTGTACCTGTACACGCCATCCTAGCTCTGTTTGACTCAATGCCCAGGCATATCAAGGCTGTTATTATGGCCAGAGGTGGTTGTTCCGGGTACTGATTTCTCAGGATCTATGCACCTAAATTGCATGAAAATGTAATCACATGTCAGTTCTAGTATAATATATTTGTCCAATGAATACCCGTTTATCATCTGCATTTCTTCTTGGTGTAGCAGTTTTAATGGCCAGTAGTGTATCTTCAGTTCTCTTTGTTATTAATCTCATTCCCATTTTTATCTATCATTGTTGCATCCTCTCTCAAACCTTTTATCTCAATTTTGACCATTCCATACAGAACTTTCTTACTTCCTCTACTAACTTCCTCAATCATCTTTTTCCATTCTTCCATCTGCTTTCTTCTCTTCTCAGCAGCTGTCTTATTTGCCTCATTTTTCTTTTACTTATGCTCCTCTTGCTAATTCAGTCCTTTCTCAGAATCCCAGTGTGACAGCCTTGTTCTTTCTTCCCACTACCTTGCTGACTCATTCCGTCATGGTGTCTCATTCCACCATTTTCTGCCACTTGTCTTCAGCATACTGCTGCTGCAGGTTCTACTATAGCCCTTTTAAATTCATAAATTTAGACAGCATTTTCCATAGTAGAATACTGACCTGGTGCTGTAATTTGGTTAAAATATCAGTCTAGATCACAATGGTATTTATTTGTTATGAGCATTTTCAACTTCAAAATAGTCATCTTAAGATGTGAGCCCTGTAAGTGTAGTAATATCAGAGTTATAGGCAGTATGAAAGGTATGGTGTTACAAGAAAATACAGAAATGATGTAGCATTTACCCCTATGGTTGGTGGTGGCTGTTCTCATGGCAGCACAACTATAACGGCAACAGATGGCCATGACCCACAGGTTAGATAGTGTACAGTTTCCACACTGAATACAGATTATGTCACCACCAGCCTATGCCAAACCCTCAACAAAAAGTGAAATGTCAATGTTATATGAAATTAACAAACTAACTTCTCATAGGTCAGGTATGAATATATAAGCAGTTAAACCATTCCAAATAATTAGGCAAAGAGTCTTAGGTTAAAAATAGGTGAACTTACAGAATGAGTGAGGAAGTAGTGTCACAGGTGACACTGGTATGAATGACAAAAACATTTTTATCACTATTTTGTTGATAAAACATGACCTAGAGAAAAGTAATTATATGCAGGTACAGATATTACATGTAAATATAATTTTTTTTAAATGTTGAGGCCAAGAAGGCAGCCCTGAAACCAGAGAAATGTGTACTCAAAGGGACGTCAACATTTAGGTACATAGAGACTAATATGGCAGCTCTGAAACCAAAGAAGTACACATGGGGAATTCTTTGGTTTTTGAGCTGCACTATTGGTTTCTACGTTGCTGCGACACAGGCATACCTTTGAGTACACACTTCTTGAAAGGTCCAACAATATTCATTTCTACCATTCCAAAAGGTTTAGTTGACTCGGGTAATCTTTGTAGTACTACTTGCTGATGGCTGATATCTGCTCATTGTCCACAGAGCACAGAATGTTTTATGTACTAGTCAACATCTTCTTTCGTTGTTTTCATCAGTATCACTCTTCAAGCCTTAGATTCACCATCCTTTGACCCCAATGTGCAGATAGCGTATAGTCATGCAGTTCATTCAATGCCTCTTCTCTCAAGTTAGCAGGTATTACTACGCATGATCCCAGCTTACCTTACCTGCATAACAGTCTATCAAGCACAAGCCTTTGTTGTGTATAACTTGCATTTGATGTCATTAACTTTCTCTGTCTGCCACTCCACGAGGCCATGACCTAGTGCTTGTAGTATAGTAACCTTCCTGTTTAGATCATCATCATTCCCACGATTCTTTTCTAGCTTATAAATAACATGTGTAAACCCACTTAGTCTCAGTGCCAACCTAGTGAGTCTGCTTGAAGGATCCTTCAACCCTAACAATTACTTCAGTGTTTCATGGTCACATTATTCAACTGCCAAGAAGCATGTGCAACAGGATGCTCTTTGCCATTTATTACCTGACTCTAAACACACCCAAATGCCTGACTGGAAGTGTCACATGATAGTACAAACTCTTCCTCATAGTCAGATAAATCAACACAGGACTTGACTCAAAGCTCCTTTCAACCCCTCAAATATAGCTGGACTTTCCTTTGCCCATTCGAATTTCATTCCTTTCCTTAGCAATTGCACAAGTGGCCCTGAAATATCTTTAAACCCTTTCAAACATTTCATATAATTGTTGCTCAACCCCAAAAATGATTGTCTTAGCCTCAGGTCTGTCTTCACCTCATCTGAACTAATTATATGCTCCAAATAACTAATATCTTCCAGAGCAGAATGATAATTCTCAATTCTCAATTCTCAATGCTTAATGTTAGATATGCAGCACGCAACCTCTTTAAAGTTTCCTTTAACCACTGCCCATGCTCCTTCATACCCTTTGAGAGCACACTTACATTGTTGATGTTTCAAACCCTTTGGTATCCTGTCCAACAACCACAACACAGGACTTGCTGGCGCATTTCTTAATCCAAATTCTTCAGTAGTGGTCATGACTCCAGGGAAATGAGTATGTCATCTTTGGCTAGTTCTCTGGAACAATCTCCAGCTACTGGTACCCATTCCTTAAATCTATTATAGAGAAATATTGGTAGTGCTACAAGTTATCGATGGTCTCCATAATATTGGGTTATAAGTATGCATCTCTTACCATTTCAATATTTAAATTTTGATAGTTGCAACAGAACCTACACTTTCTTGAACTATCTGCTAATTTTTTTTGTTTTGGGTATGACCGTGACAGCTGTGCCCCACGAACTAGTACAATCTCTTATTATTCCATCAGCTTGTTGGTGGTTAATGAAGTAAGTACTCCATAACTAGCAGTAAATGTTAAGGTATATGGTACAGTCTTCGATATACCAGTGCTTTGTTTCCTATTGGAATTCTATGTTGGCTTATGGGCAATGCTGGCAATGGACTATGAGAATTAAATAGATCCTCTAATTCCAGTAACAACTTTTCCATTTCCACCCTCACTGCTCTCTTGAGATGCTCTACTTTTGTACATAATGCAGTTCTAACAGCAGTTTTTGTATGACCTTAGCTCACACATGACGTATCCCAATCCTCCTCCTCTAGGGCCTGTAATTTTGCTACCAACAACCCCTTAGACAACTTCACCTCATCAGTGGCAAAACTATGTGAACTGAATGGTATCACTCTCCTGTCATCTCTCTCTTGCACATGCACAATACTTCTTCACACAAAACAATGTGATGTGTACGATACATCACATTCTTCTAATGGCTCTCTCACACACAATGCCAGTAGGCAGCTCTGGCTCCATGCTCACCTAAAGTAACTTCCCAGTGTCTCCCGATATAATGTAGTGCGAATTAAGCCTCAGTGTTAATGTCTGCAGTAGTATCAATTTGTTCCTTAAGACAGACAAACAATGTAACTGTACTTCACTGATGACATCTTCCCCCACCTGGAACACTGTCCTCCTTAGTTCCACTGTGCATCACTGCAGTTCGGTTTTGGCATGATGTTTGAACAGGAAGTTGAGCACCAGGCTTCGTAAGATTTCTGCTTGGACTCGGAGATAATTAATAAAAATGTTTACTAATGGAATAATGAGAGCAGCAATATTATAAGGAAACATAAGACATTCTGACAAAGACAATGAGATGAATAAAAGTTTTATTTTAAAATTAGCATAGCTGATTTTCATGGTGAGTCATTAATGCTGTGATGATAGACCATGTATGAGTAAGAAAAGTTTGAATCACCAGTGCAGGCATGCATAAAAATGTGTGCAACAAATTGTAATCAGACTGGTAGATTGGGTAAAGATAACAAAGGCAGGTTCTATGATTGATCATGCAAATTTGCGTATAGGCTGCTACAATGGCAGCCTATAAGTTGCCTCACCTTACCAAGACTTCCGCATTGCTTCATCTCAAATTAATCCTAAAACCGGTAAATACAGGTTAGAACAAGGCAGATGCACGCATTTACTTCAGAGATAAAAATTTCAGGGTTTAAGTGATATATTAACGTAAAACACACACACTCTGAAAATATTACACTGCCTATCAAAGCATGCATCACTATCTGGAGCTATGACAGAAGAGTGTGAGGAGACAAGATGTCTCACTAAAGGCACAACGTCCCCCTGAATGACAATCATGCAGTTTATTGCTCAACTTGGCAATGCCATTCAACATGTTGTGAAGTGAAGTGGTGGCTGTCAGCTGTCTATTACCCTCATATTCATTTCTTATTAACACACATTCACACTAATAAATCAGTAACTTACTTTCCAATACACTGTACAGAGTTTACACAGCATGATGAGTGGTACCAGTGCTGGTATTATAACCCAAGCAAGGAGTTGTCTGTCCAGACCCGCACCTTGCATTGTAGGGTGACCAAGATGTCATTCAGCTAGGCCTCAGGTGATGAACAAGTTCACAAATCATGAAATAGTTACACAGTTGGATCAGTGATACCACAGGACAATGCACGATGGTTGTTCTGAAAGAAAAACATTAGATATAAAAATACAAAATTGTCATTCCTGACATCAAGTACAGGGATACAAAGTTAAAATGTTTTTGTACTTATCTTTGAGATCTGTCAAGTTTTCTGTCAAGGGACAGGACCCTTCTTAAAGTAGTAGAGTATTTTGTTTACTATTTGCCGTCATGGTGTAACCACACAAGTGCTGTGATTGCAGTGCAACACAACAGTCTTTATCATCCCAGTTCACCATAAATTTTCACAACATGCTCTTTGTATTAGTGTCCAACTTATCCCTTCTCTTTACATTCATTGGCACTTTAAGTCACTTGAAAATCTGCAGTGGTACTACTTGCATGATAATCAACTGGACAGTCGTGTCTGTGATACGTAGTTAGGATTGCCACCAGGCATGCACATGTGCTGAAGCAGTCAGCTAAGTGCAGCCACAGAATGTTTAACATATTCCTGTATGAAAAATGTGAAGATGGTGCTCCTATGAAGAGTCCATAGGCATCCAGCATCTCACACCATAGGCCACAAGTAGTCAACTGTTCATAATAGATAGTTCAGATAAGCAAAACGTTTGTTCTCTCTGAGTGTCAGCGAAATAGTCCATTTGCAACTAGCAACTTATACCAAACACTCGACCCTGTCCATGTTAAATATTTACTTTCATGAACCCATCACAACAGGTACACTCTCAAAAAATGGTTTCCCATAGATCTCACTCTAGTTCCCAAATACCATTTTCACGCTGTAGCATGTTACAGTTTATTCCATAGTACAATAACAGTTCAAATTTGTCTCTATGGACCTCGGCAAGAAATATTAGAACTAATTCTGTACTTTTACTTAAAAACATTAACAGCTTTCTTTTAGAATACTGGCACTACACTATTTTAAATTCAGACATAAGGCATACCTTAAATCATGCAGGAAATAACTGCACGCAGCAGAAAAAAAAGTGCTAAAATCACACATGAGCTAAGACAAAGCAAAGAAAACAAGGAGCATCACTGGACAGTGTACATACCATCAACTTCACTAAAATATTTGTCCACTACACACTACTAATTTCTTATTCTACATAAAGCTGTCAGAAAAATACCTTTGTGGTGTCGATAGGTCACATCGATCACACAAATTACAATCTTTGGAATATTAACAGCTCTGATGAACTGCCATGTTTAATTCAGTCTGCTTTGTACTTCATGCAGTGTTCATGTGTCAGTCTTTATGGTAAAATATATGTATATATATAAAACTTGGGAACTGTTTATTACATATATTACGATCCGTATCCAGAACTCCCATATTGGTGATCCCGGAGAAAAAAAAAGTTCTATGTCTTTTGCAACTTCCACGCCGGTCATATAGAATCAACGGGTTTCACGTCCGATGCCATGGCTACATCACCGAACGTTCCTTACAAAGATTTGGAGGCCCAGCCCTGATGACCAGACCATCACAACATTCTGCCGTCGGTTATTTTGCAGCTAACGGACAATGATCTACAATCTTCGACAAGGATAACATCTACTTTAGCAATTTCACAATGACCGAGTGTTACACAGTTACCTCAAACAATGGACTCAGGCTTTGTTTCACCAGATTATGCACAATAACAAGTGAAAAGTGAAGTGGACAATCTACTAAATTGTGTGACGATCTATCACTCACACAAAGTTCAAAGGGACCGAAATTTGCACATGTGCTTTGATCCTCTATGCGCCATGACGTCGGTTACAGTAGTGCCATGTGCAATGCCATCATTACTGCAAAACGCACATGCAGTCAACTATTACCAAGTTACGCCAACCTTGTCTTCCTCACAAATCAGTAACAGACATTTTTATGCATCCAGTATGCCACAAACCACTGGATCGGTGACCCAGTTTCACGACCATGTGGGTATGAGTGCACCCAACATAGGTTCTTCACCCAGCAACGTTATACTACAACAGTTTGATTGCCAACAGGTTTCACCAGCGTTTTATGGTCCTACCACGAAGGGTGCGTAACCAGTGTGTGCGGAAAACTCTCATTGTTGCCACTTTAAGCTCCAGGTCACCTCCCCCTCCCCCCCTCCCCCTCCCCTCACCCACAGGGGGGGGAGGGGGTGGGCTCAATTCCGACCATACAACCTGCCGCACCGGACTTCCGCGTCATTTCCGAGTTGGACAATCTCAGTGCTATTCCTGTAATTTCCGGTCCAGTTTATGGGCCCTCATTACATGCTGCTCGCCTGTTTGCTCCCACAGTACTGACCGTGCCTGACACATTGTGTTTTTGGGCGTCTTCAGAGACATTATAACCAGCTATTGTTCCGAATGTGTGTGCTAGTAACATTTTCGCTCCGGTGATGCTGGATCCCAACATGAACTCTTGTGCAGCTGGACTACAGGCCTTACAAGACATGCTGAAGCCACCTTTGTCTCCACCTCCAGGCCGCCTACCCAAGCTACCTCCCCCACATGAGGACAATCCAGTTTCACGGTTTGCACTGGAGGAGCATCTCTTCGAGCTGCATCAAGTGACTGATGAATACTCCTAGTTCCTATGTTTGGTCACACACCTTCACGACCACTCGGATTTAATTTGTGATCTCCAACTATCGCCTCTGCTGCCACTGAAGTACGAGTCCGCCAAGAAAACGATATTGGACTGACTTGACTGCTCGCCATAGGAATTGATAATCAAGATTCTATACGAGGAGCACCTGGGGGGACCACATTCCGTCATAACTTTGGCGCCACCTCACGTTACTCGTGGGTGAACACACAATGCCAGATGTCACTCTGTGGGCGGCATGGTCTGCAAAGTTACCTACCAACCTACAGATACACCTGCTGCTCCACTCTTTCAAGTCTATTGGTTCTCGCCTATGCATCGCAGATCAGCTATATGCACTCCTGTGCCAGAAACACCCAGCTCATCCCCCATCGCTGTGTGACACTACACCTCTTGTTTACCAGCCATCTGCAGGCAGGGGCAGAGCCCGTTCCACTTCCACTCCTTCTACCCTGCCAGGCAGTACTTGTTCACTCTCTCCTCTTTCCGAGCACTCAAGACTCACCCACATTCCATACATCCCGGTTTACGTCCCAGAACATATCAACGAGGACAAGCCTCCCCCACTATCACAGTCACCACCATTGCCACATACAGATCATCCATACTGTTGGTACCACAAGATTTTTGGGGCTAAGGCCAAGAACTGCAGGTTACCTTGCCAACACCCAAATGCCGACTGCAGGAAATAAGTGACGCCAAGTCATGCGGGGAACTTCACAGGTTCAAAATGGCTCTGAGCACTATGGGACTCAACTTCTGAGGTCATTAGTCCCCTAGAACTTAGAACTAGTTAAACCTAACTAACCTAAGGACATCACACACATCCATGCCCGAGGCAGGATTCGAACCTGCAACCGTAGCGGTCTCGCGGTTCCAAACTGCAGCGCCTAGAACCGCATGGCCACTTCGGCCGGCAACTTCACAGGCATCCCCTAACATGGCACTCTGTCGACTCGTCCCCTCAGCCGAGCGGTTGTTTATACGTGACAGACAATTCATGGCAATTTGTCTACTTAATTGATACTGGCGCTGACATGTCTATCATACCTTGATCATTGGCTCCTACCGACTTTTCACCAACGAAGTCTCTCCTACGAGCTGTCAACACATCAATGTTACAAACTGTCGGTTCTGTGAAAGTGATGGTGCACTCTGCATTACCCGTGGACCATTTACATCGCTGAACCAATTCTCAGTATGGATTTTTTTTTAAAAGCTCTCCCCAAACGTAGTCCAATGTTCAGTGTTACATCACCCATCTAACACTCTGAAACCATGCTCCGGCACCCATACTCCTCGTTCCATTTCTGCCGTAACATGGGATTTAGTTCACGAGTGTTCCGCCCTCGCAGGCAAGATTGTGACCTGCATCACTAACCTACTTTCAGAATACGTCTCAGCAGAGCACCTCCACCGGGAGGATGACAAGCTGAAACAATGCATTGCTCACACTTACAACGAGCTCGCTGTGGCCCGCACCTAGCTGTTGAAACTGCAATTCGCAGTTCCTTCACCGGATTGAACTTCATCGCAAAGCATCAGTTTGAACGCTCATCAGGTTATTTCAAAAACATTCATTGTGTGTGATGATTCGTGTTCAGTGACCTCCGCACCGCCCAAGTGCTCACTACGCGCAGTGCTTCGTGTTTCAACAGTGTCTCTAATAACAGTCGTTGGTGCAGCAAGACCATGCCCACTATGCAGGCAGCCGCCCTGCTTGTTGATAAACATTCCCCCTCTCCCGTGAGCCAGCTGAGCAACTCGGCGGTCATCGCTGTCCGTCACATGACACCAGCGCTCTCTCGCCGGCACCGGTTACCCACGACAAAGTTAACAACAGACAGTCGCTGCGCGCCCCACTCCACTCCGTGCTGCGCACAGTCGACCTCTACAAACAAGCGCATGCCATGCTCACATAAAAGGCGCATGTGACTTTCATGCTGCCTTTTCCCACTTGCGCTAACGGCTGCGCCTCATCGCACCCCACTCCTCCCAAAACTCCACGTCAGAACGTTACTCAGCTTCGTGTGCAGTTCTCAGTGTCTTCTGTCACTGACGGAATGACACACAACATAATTACCACTGCTGGCCCTCCTATTAGGCACAAGGCTAGACGCCTCAACCCCATTAAGTTGCGTGTGGCCCGGCAGCAAATTAACGAACTTCTGGAGGCAGGCATTCTCCAGCCATCGGACAGCAATTGGTCTTCAGCAATTCACCTAGTCACCAAACATGACGGTTCTTTTCGAATGTGTGGTGATTACAGACATTTAAATGCTTGCACTGTCATGGACAATTACCCCATGCCAAACATAAATGATTTCACTCATATGTTATCAAGCGCCACAGTCTTCAGTGTAATTGACTGCAAACGTGCTTATTACCAGATTCCCATAGCGCCGGAAGACATTCCAAAGACTGCAATCATCACGCCACTCGGTTTGTTGCAGTACAACTTCATGCCATTCGGTTTAAAGAATGCGGCACAAACATCGCAACATTTCATCGACTCAATCTTACGACGATTCGAGTTCTGCTTCACATACCTGGATGACATACTCATTTTCAGCAAATCGACTGAAGACCACGAAGATAATTTATCCCAGGTCTTCCAGACTTTGGCATCCCACGGTGTTAAGTAACAAAGAAAACCTCCAATTGCGTCAGTCTGCTGTGACATTTCTGGGTTACACTGTCTCCGCAAATGGAATACAGCCTCCCAAATCCCACGTGCAGGCTATCACATCATTGCTACCCCCAGCTATGTACAAAGAACTCAAGACTTTTCCTAGGCACTATAAATTACTACCGCCGTCGTCTACCTTCTGACATCGCAGTGCATGCCCTGCTGACGGACTCACTCTACAGCAAACAAGCTTTGGGCATTAAACCAGTCCGTTGGACTGAACAAATGCTAGAGGCTTTCAGGGCTCTTAAAACAGCTTTAGCTTACACAGTCATACTCGCCCACCCTGATCTGTCTGCCAATTTGTTCATCACTACTGATGCCAGCGACATCGCGGTCAGGGCAATATTACAACAGAGCAAAGACGACACAGTTTCACCACTTCATTTCTTCTCCAAAAAACTGTCTACAGCACAGAAGAAATATTCCGCTTTTGATAGAGAGCTTCTGGTGATGTAAGAGGCCGTCAAACATTCCTGCACTGACATCGAGGGCCATCCTTTCTTCATTCTTACTGATCACAAACTGCTGGCGGATGCCTTCTGCAACCCGCCATAGGTTCTCCCCCCCCCCCCTCCCCCAACGTTTCCGCCACTACAACCTGGTCTCTCAATTTACTATGGACGTACGCTACATCAAAGGCACGGAGAACATCCCCGCTGATTTCCTCTCATGGATCAATGCCGTTTCAAGTATCATCGATTTATCTGACCTCGCCGCTCTACAGGCTTCGGATGAGGACACTCAGGTTCTGCTTATGGACCTGCAGTATTCACTCATGTTTACCAAGGCTAAGTTCTCTAGCATTTTGGATGAAGTGTGGTGCGACTCTTCTATGGGCATTCTGCAGCCTTTGCACCCGCCCACACTGCGCCGACCAGTTTTCGATGCCTTGCATAATCTCGCCCACCCTGGTGTCTGAGCCACCACTCGCCTCGTCACCGAGCATTTTGTGTGGAAAGATGTGAAACGGGATTGTCAAACATGGGCAAGCAGCTGCATTTCCTATCAACGAAACAAAATAGGACGTCACACCTCTCCACCAGTCGGCAAGTTGGACATCCCTAAGGGACTTTTCCGTCATGTACATATCAACCTTAACGGTCCCCTGCCTCCATCAGAGGGCCACAGGTATATCCTGTCCACAATAGACCGAATGTCTCATTGGGTGAAAGCCATTTCCTCACCCAACATCACAGCAGAAACTGTGGCCAAAGGATTAGTTTCTTCTTGGATCACTAGGTTCGGCTGTCTGTCCACCATCACAACTGACCAGGGTCGACAGTTTTAATCTGCAATTTTTACGATTCTCTGTAATCTTTGCAGTGTTAAAAAGATACATTCGACAGCCTACCACCCGCAAAGCAACGGGTTGGTGGAATGATGGCACCGCACCCTTAAAACTGCACTCAGGTGCCATGACTGTGTTTGGTACAAGGCACTTCCTTGGGTGTTGCTGGGCCTATGTTCTACATTTAAACCAGATATACATGGGACGATTTCCGAATTCATTTTCGGCGAAAACCCAGTCTTACCTGGGGAACTAATTCTCTCCCAAGATCCTGGGGATTCCCCCTTCTTCCCAGACTTTATCAGAAGAATGCGTGCACACTTTAGAAACACCCAGCTACACCCACCTGTCAGCCATTCCCCACCTGACACTTACGTGCCGACCGCACTCAGCTCTTGCTCACACGTCATGCTCAGGGACGACTCTGTCAGACAACCCTTACAACCCCTTACCTCGGCCCCTTCGAAGTATTCCGAAGGGGCATTATGATAAAAGATCGCCCGCAAACTATTTCTCTACGCAGGGTCAAGCCTGCCTTCATAGACTCCGACATACCTCTGCTATCCTAGTCGGACTGCCTGAGCACATGTTCTTTTGACGAACCCACTAACGAGTCTGTTCAACTTACAGTTGGGTTTTCTCCGTCCAGTGATTCACCATCGCAGTTCACAGGTTCCTCAGGCATGTCATCATCATTCACAGGTTTTGAAGACATTTCAGGTACTAGAGACGTGCACACCCGTCCGTTTTGCGCTGCAACGTACCACCTGACCGAATCGATGACGTGTCGATTATGGTCTTAGATAATCGTGTGCTTGTACTACTCACCGGCAGCACAGACCTGTCCCTCACTGAGGAACTCAATGTCAAGATAGTGCACAGCTTGTCCCTCCCACAAGAGTGCGACCTGTCATGTGTTCCAACTTTCATTTCTTCGGACGGCT
The DNA here is from genome assembly GCF_021461385.2 of Schistocerca piceifrons. Taxonomy (NCBI): domain Eukaryota; kingdom Metazoa; phylum Arthropoda; class Insecta; order Orthoptera; family Acrididae; genus Schistocerca; species Schistocerca piceifrons. The sequence continues at coordinate 708,546,378 of NC_060138.1, forward strand.
CAGTCTGCATTCGGGGAAGGCACGCTCACAAGCCGCCTCCTCTATCCCTATCCCATACCGCTACCCCCCCCCTCCCCCCCCCCCCCGTTCCCACGGCTGGTTTTTGGATTACGTGTTGGACCAGCAGCCGCCCTCCGCAGTCCGTCCTGACAGAGGTGGAGCTTCTCGTCGTGTGCCTGCCACCTTGCACACTCACGCCAATGCTGACACCCACACGACCCTCCCTCAGGTCTCATAGGCCATACTCGGTACTCGAGGGAGGGGGGGGGGGGGGGATGCTGTGTGGCATCGATAGGTCACATCGACAACACAAATTACAATCTTTGGAATATTAACTGTTCTGACAAGCCGCCATGTTTAATTCAGTCTGCCTTTGTACTTCATGCAGTGTTCATGTGTATCAGTCTTTATGGTAAAATATATGTGTATATACTGTTTATTGCATATATGATCTGTATCCAGAACTCCCATACCTTAAATAGGCTTTCAAGTGTCTTATACAATTTACCATAAGAGCAGAATAAATACATTCAGAATACTGCTTCAATGTAAAACATTTACATGATGAAAATCTCTTCAGTGCTCACCATAAAAGCTCATGTCATTGGTAGTCATGGCTGTATAGCAGCTTAGTCAGCATTAAGCTCACAGCAAAACTTAGATTAATACCGCTATGTATAAACATATTCATACTATTTCTGAAAATAGTCATAGTAGACACTACGGACAGTGTAGCTTGTGGCTCTTACTTCTTCATGGAGCATAGTAGTCACGCATTACTCAGATAAACTGCTTGTATTGCTAAAAATGTCCACACTGGTCATACATACCATGGAAACAATAAACCTTTTTCACATACAAATCTTACTCCACCACAGCTAGTTTCTAGATAACATAAGTAAGTAATTATTGTTGTTGTGGTCTTCAGTGCAGAGACTGGTTTGATGCTCTCCGTGCTACTCTATCCTGTGCAAGCTTCTTCATCTCCCAGTACCTACTGCAACTTACATCCTTCTCAATCTGCTTAGTGTATTCATCTCTTGGTCTCCCTCTATGATTTTTACCCTCCACTCTGCCCTCCAATACTAAATTGGTGATCCCTTGATGCCTTGGAACATGACCTATCAACCAATTCCTTCTTCTAGTCAAGTTGTGCCACAAATTTCTCTTCTCTCCAATTCTATTCAGTACCTCCTCATTGGTTATGTGATCTACCCATCTACTCTTCAGCATTCTTCTGTAGCGCCACATTTCGAAAGCTTCTATTCTCTTCTTGTTTAAAATATTTTTCGTCTCTGTTTCACTTCCATATAGGGCCACACTCCATACAAATACTTTCAGAAAAAGACTTCCTGACACTTAAATCTACAATCAATGTTAACAAATTTCTCTTTTTCAAAAATACTCTAATTTCCATTGCGGTCTATATTTTATATCCTCTCTATTTCATCAGTTATTTTGCTCCCCAAATAACAAAATTCATATATTACTTTAAGTGCCTCATTTCCTAATCCAGTTCCCACACCATCACCTGATTTAATTCGACTAAATTCCATTATCCTCCTTTTGCTGTTGCTGATGTTCATCTTATATCCTCCTTTCAAGACACTGCCCATTCCGTTCAACTGCTCTTCCAGGTCCTTTCTGTCTCTGACAGAATTACAATGTCATTGGCGAACCACAATGTTTTATTTCTTCTCCATGGATTTTATTTCTGCTCCAAATTTGTCTTTTTTTCCCTTTACTGCTTGCTCAATATACAGATTGAATAATGTCAGGTATAGGCTACAACCCTGTCTCACTCCCTTCCCAACCACTGTTTCCCTTTCATACCCCTCAACTCTTAGAACTGCCATCTGGTTTCTGTAAAAATTGTAAATAGTCTTTTGCCCCCTGTATTTCACCCATCCCACCTACAGAATTTGAAGGAGAGTATTCCAGTCAATATTGTGAAAAACTTTCTCTAAGTCTACAAATGCTAGAAACGTAGGTTTGCCTTTCCTTAATCTATCTTCTAAAATAACTCGTAGGATCAGTAGTGCCTCACACGTTCTAACATTTCTATGGATTCCAAACTGATCTTACTCGAGGTTGGCTTCTACCAGTTTTTCCATTCGTCTGTAAGGAATTTGTGTTAGTATTTTGCAGCTGTGACTTACTAAATTGGTAGTTCGATAATTTTCACACCTGTCAACACCTGCTTTTTTGGGATTGGAATTATTATTTTCTGTTTGAAGTCTCAAGGTATTTCGCCTGTCTCATACAGATGGAAAAGTTTTGTCATGGTTGGCCACCCAATGCTACGAGAAGCTCTAATGGAGTGGTGTCTATTCCTGGGACCTTGTTTTGACTTAGGTCTTTCAGTGCACTGTCACTCCTCATGCAATATCATATCTCCCATTTCATCTTCATCTATCCCCTCTTCCATTTCCATAATATTGCCCTCAAGTACATAATCCTTATATAAAGCCTCCATATTTTCCTTCCACCTTTCTGCTTTCCCTTCTTTGCTTAGAACTGGTTTTCCATCTGAGCTCTTGATATTCATACAGGTGGTTCTCTTTTCTCCAAAGGTCTCTTTAATTTTCCTGTAGGCGGTATCTATCTTACCCCTAGTGAGATAAGCCTCTACATCCTTACATTTGTCCTCTAACCATCCCTGCTTAGCCATTTTGCACTTCCTGTCAATCTCATTTTTGAGACGTTTGTATTCCTTTTTGCCTGCTTCATTTACTGCATTTTTCTATTTTCTCCTTTCATCAATTAAATTCAATATCTCTTCTATTACCCAAGGATTTCCACTACCCTCTTCCTTTTACCTACTTGATCCTCTGCTGCCTCCACTATTTCATTTCCCAGAGCTACCCACTCTTCTTCAAACCGTATTTCTTTCCCCCATATTTGTCAATCGTTAGTAATGCTCTCTCTGAAAGTCTCTACAACCTCTGGTTCTTTCAGTTTATCCAGGCCCCATCTCCTTAAAGTCCCACCTGTTTGCAGTTTTCTCAGTTTTAATCTACAGCTCATAACCAACGGATTGTGGTCAGAGGCCACATCTTCCCCTGGAAATGTCTTGCAGTTTAAAACCTGGTTCCTAAATATCTGTCTTACCATTATATAATCTATCTGAAACCTTCCAATGTCTCCAGGCCTCTTCCACATATATAACATTCTTTCATGATTCTTAAACCAAGTGTTAGCTATGATTAAGTTATGCTCTCTGCAAAATTCTACCAGGCGGCTTCCTCTTTCATTCCTGACCCCCATTCCACGTTTACCCATTACTTTTCCTTCTTTTCCTTATCCTAATATTGAATTCCAATCCCCTACGACTACTAAATTTTCGTCTCCCTTCAGTATCTGAATAATTTCTTTTGTCTCATTGTACATTGCTTCAATCTCTTCGTCATCTGCAGAGCTAGTTGGCATATAAACTTGTACTACTGTGGTAGGCATGGGCTTTGTGTCTATCTAGGCTACAGTAATGCATTCATTAAGCTGTTCATAGTAGCTTACCCGCGTTCCTATTTTTTTTATTCATTATTAAACCTACTCCTGTGTTACCCCTATTTTATTTTGTATTTATAATGCTGTATTCACCTGACCAAAAGTCTTGCTCCTCCTGCCATTGAACTTCACTAATTCCCACTATATCTAACTTTAGTCCACACATTTCCATTTTTAAATTTTCTAACCTACCTGCCCGATTAAGGGATCTGACATTCCACACTGTGATCTGTAGAAAGCCAGTTTTCTTTCTCCTGATAACGACGTCCTCCTGGATAGTCCCTGCCCAGAGATCCGAATGGGGGACTATTTTACCTCCAGAATATTTTACCCAAGAGGATGCCATCATCATTTAACCATACAGTAAAGCTGCAAGCCCTCAGGAAAAATTATGGCTGTAGTTTCCCTTGCTTTCAGCCGTTCACAGTACTACCACAGCACGGCTGCTTTGGTTAATGTTACAAGGCCAGATCAGTTGATCATCCAGACTGTTGCCCCTGCAACTACTGAAAAGGCTGCTGCCCCTCTTCAGGAACCACACAGTTGTGTGGCCTCTCAGCAGATACCCCTCTGTTGTGGTTGCACCTGCAGTACGGCTATCTATATTGCTGAGGCATGCAAGGCTCCCCACCAATGGTACGGTCCATGGTTCATGGTGGGGGGGAATCTCCAACCCGGCCGGGAATTGAACCTGGGCCCACTGCATGGGAGGCAAGCACATTACCACCCAGCTAAGAGGGCATTCAGATTGTCATCTCAGAACATAAGTGCATATCTTTTCAGGCTGAAAAAATAACAGAAATGCAGAATAGATGTTTGGAATCAGACTGCTCTTTAGTCTTTTGCACAAATAATTCTGCAGTTGGGCATACACAGTAAACTGACTTTAATAACTTTTCACATGTACCAAAACTTAAATCTTGATGACATTTCATAATTTAACAACAATAAAAAGATGTTCTTTTAAATATGATGTTTCTCAGGCTGAAAACTTTGTGGCTGGCAATGTGAAACCCTCTTCAGGTCCTGTTGGCCACATAAACCTTTATTTTCTCTGATCTTGTAAAAGTCATGAGATAACTGGCAGGGTTAGGTATACTAATGACGTCATACGGGCCGGTGTAGAGCATTTTCTATTTATTGTTACGTTTATGCAGCGCAGATTTCAGATGTGATCTTAGCAAAACTGTTTCTCCAACAGTGTATGTTTGAACTCACTCTAGGCCTAACTCTTTATCATGCATTGTCTTTCAAATCCTACTGTTTTCTATCAGTGTGATTAATGTGTTTCTTACATTTTCTTATAGAGTGATTTCTTCCTTTGGCCTTTCTTACTATAGCTGATGCTGCTGTTGATTAAAGGCATATAATTTAACATATTTAGAGAAAAGATAATAGAAAGCTAATAAAAAAATGACACCAAATCATGCAGCCGGCACTGGCCCAGCCATATTGACACATACTAAATGTATTGGTTTTGTCAGTAATATTGCATCTAGTTCAATATTACAGCATTTGTTTGTTGGCTTAGCCTTCTGGCACATTAGACAGATTTTTAAAAGCTGCTCAATGTACTTGCACATATTTGGGAAATAGCAGCATAAATTCAGTTTCTACAAGCATTTAGTAGCACACTAGTGACCCCAAGCATTTTGAGTACACCAAGCTCAAGGTTCTCTAGATGTATTAGGAATACATACACACCAGTTATTACAAATGACATTGCACCATTAGAACAATGTCATTTGAATCTTGTAATATTGCTGAATTCTCTGAGATGGGTTGTCAGGTAGAAGTATATTTGGCTAATGTCACCTGGGATCTGAATCCCACAATGTTGCCATGTTATTACACATGTCTAGATAATACTCTGTACAGCGGGTGTCTCATCAAAAGTATTCTGTAATCTGCTATTTGTTCAGTGAGATCGGAAAGTTCAGTCACTCCTTGTGGGAGACGCGATAAAGACTATTCTAAAGATTAACATTATTCTTACTTTGTATATGCATTATTTCGAAGTCTTATTCTTGAAGAAGTGCCGTCCACCTAGCAATTCTAGGGTGCACTAACTTACATGTTAATAGAGAGCTAAGTCCCTGATGATCACAGTACACTATGATATGTTTGCAAGAAACATAATAATTAAATTTCTTGCCGACCGCGGTGGTCTAGCGGTTCTGGCGCTGCAGTCCGGAACCGCGGGACTGCTCCGGTCGCAGGTTCGAATCCTGCCTCGGGCATGGGTGTGTGTGCTGTCCTTAGGTTAGTTAGGTTTAAGTAGTTCTAAGTTCTAGGGGACTTATGACCTAAGATGTTGAGTCCCATAGTGCTCAGAGCCAATTAAATTTCTTAAGGGTGCAAATGACAGCTAGAGCTTTGAGCTGGGTTGCTGAATATCCACAGTCACATCCAGACAAAGTTCTACGTACAAAACTAATCATATCACTCTCAGCTTTACCTCTTTTTCTGGCATATGAAACAGGCAATCTGATTCCTGAAAATGATGCATCAGTGGCAATAGAAAACATGTCATTGTGATGTAGGATATTTGAATTCACACATGCATCTTTAATAGCTCAAAATCTGTTTAGTGCTGTGCTGTTCAACAGTTGACTGGGTACAAAACACTTTTAACCATACTTTGGCGCATGGTGTAGGAAAATTATTAATTGCACAGATTTTATCAGGAGCATGTACTATGCCTAATAGGGAAATAATATGACCTACAAACTTTATTTCCTCTATACCAACTTTTGATTTTTACATATTAGTTGCCACTCCAATCTGTGAACATTTGCACAAAATCATATCTAGTAAGTACAGATGTTCTTTCCAAGTGGCAGCTGCAATTGGAGTGTCATTTAACATTTAACGTTACCTTATCCATCTAATCAGGCCTGGGCACAATGCCTAGCACTGTTATAAATACACCAAAGCTCACGTTTAGACCGAAGTGGTGAAACATAAAACTGAAAGCCTCTGATCATTAGTATTATACTATTATTATTATTATTATTATATACTATGAGGTAGTGTCTCTGGGACCCCTGAGTTTAGTCCGAGATTTAAGGCGCAAATCATTTGAAATTTCTAATTTAAATTATGTAATAATTATTTTTATAATTATTTAAGAGTTCATTAAATACTTTGTTAATTTATTTGCACTAAATAATGCCTGCGGTATTTTACTTTTATCACACAAAATCAAAAACTTTTGAGCGGTATTTTTAATAGTTCGTCTAAACTATCTGTTAGACAACCGAATTTTGCTCTCTGAAAAATTGTAGCATATTTGTAGCAAGTAAATGTTCACATAAAACTAAATTCCAGGGTTTAAACTTGCACATAAAAATTATACTCGATGGGTATAAAAATAAACTGCAAAACTCTCATTCAGTGCTGTGATCTACATTTTCCTTTATCATCTCTACGGACACATTTGATTTTAATTAAAACTTCAACTACTTTATTGAAGAAACAGAAAGATCCCAATCACAGTTGTTCGTAAGTTCTTCCTCTGAGAGAACGTCATGTTCGCTAGCAGAACTGTGATCACTAACTATTGTAAAATCTTCGCCTTTTTCGTCTGTTTATTGATCTACCGGTACTGACATCTCCCTCCATCCACAGAATAACATGTCATCAAACTTAGGATTGTTAAAACTGACATATTACTGCCAACACATTCTGTACTATACGGAAGAAACCAGGTACACAATTCACGAGATGCCCTCTAAGAGACCCCGTCACGTGTCAGTAACACGTGTTAACAACAAACAAAGACGGCAATAATGCAACCTACAGCAAAACATTACAGGATTGGTGATTTAAGGAAAGGGGAGGTTTAGAAGCATTCCGCTAGAAGTAAACTTGCAGAGGGAAATCAAAACCTTTCATGCGGTTTGAGAGACCACACCTTATTTCCGTTCAGATTCTGTGGGCGATCGAATCACAAGTCACTCTGGAGTAGGGTGACCAAACGTCCCGGAAAACCTAGATTGTCCCGGTTTTCATCCCTGTGTTCCGGTGTCCCCAAAATTTGTTTCGGGACGCTCAAAAGTCCCGGAATTCAGTTTTTAAATACATTTCGTGAAACTTTCTCAAATTTTTGGGATTTCGCTATATTAAAGGAAATACAACAAAAGAAATTAATATATTTTGGCTTATTTGTCTAAAACCTCCATTGTCCCATACTAGTAATAACAGTATCAGTATTGATACACTCAGGCAATAATTTACTTTGAGCGGTACTTTGGCCAAGTAGTAAGTTGTATTATTGTAACAGAGCTATGAAACCGTCCGATTGTCGCGCCACTTACTCACACATTCATTGTCAGAACAGTGTAGTAGTTGATGTTTTGTCAGACAAACTGCAATAGTTTTTTCTCATATTAGTGGTATTATTGCTGCAGTACTGGGAAACGCAATGCCGAAACGTGCCTGCAAGTTCAGTGACTTATTCCAAGGAATGGAATTAAATTAAGAAAGGTCGTTTTAATTACAAAGCGGAGTGTTCCGTATGTAACTGTTTTTTATTAGTATAAGTCGTGGTGGACGTTTCGACCCAGTTGATCGCACCAGGTCAAAGAAACACATTAACAGATACAGTGCACTGAGCTGCAGTAAAACTCTACAAAATTATTTTGTGGAACGTCAGTCGAGTGAAGACATGATAGTTCGAGCAGCCGAGCTTACACTAGCCTACCACACGGTAAAACATCACCAAACTTATAGATCTAGTGATTGTACTAATAAGCTTAACAGCATTATGTTTGATGATTCTTCCATTGCAAAGAAGTTTATTTCAGCAAGAACTAAAGTGTCAGCCTTAGTGAAAGGAGTTATTGGTCCCCAGAGTGTAAAGGAAAGCCTTGAATACATCAAAAAATCTTCTTTCTGTGGGATATCCACCGATGCCAGCAGTCATAAGGCCACTAAAATATTTCCGTTTGTTGTTCAGTTTTTCGATATTAATCAGGGAATTCAGACCAAACTTTTGAAGGTGAGTTCCCTACCTAATGAAACATCTGACGAAATTTCAAGATTTTGTATGAATACTATCGAAATGTTTGATCCTGAGAAAAATAAATGTGTTGCATTTTGTGGAGACAACACCAACACAAACTTTGGTGGTTTAAAAAGACAAAGCAAATGCAACGTATTTACCAAATTAAAGGCAACATTGCATGAAAACATTGAAGGCATAGGGTACCCTGCACATGTTTTACACAATAGCGTGCAGACATCTGCTGACAGTTTAAGCTATGATGTTGAAACTATCGTCATGAAAGTATACTCACACTTTTACATATGTACTGTTAGAACAGAGAGGCTTAAGGAGTTCTGTGATTATGTGGGAACTGAATATATGAATGTAATGTGTCACTCGAAAACTCGCTGGTTATCACTGTTTCCAGCAGTTGAAAGAGTAATCCGCCTGTTTGAACCGTTAAAAGATTTTTTCCTAAATGAAGACAAAGCCTCCAGAATATTGGTTCAGTTTTTCAGTAATCCTTTAAGTGAAGCCTTCTTATGGGTCATTCACAGTCAGCTTAGCACTTTGCAGCATGGGATAAAGGAAACTGAGGGAAGCACGAAAAGTGTAATAGAGGTAAATGATGTTTTGAAAAATACTCTGGAAACTGTTACTAAGAGGAGAGAACAGCAGTTCATTTCTTTTAATGTTAAATCTGTCCTTAAAAGAGCAGAAGCAGCGGAAAGGAGTTTTAGAGAAGAAGTTAACAAGTTTTATGACACTTGTGTAGAATATCTCAGCAAGTGGAGCGCCTCATATTTACCCTCATCGCCGGTGTTTGATTGAATGTTACTGAAGAGAGTGCCAAAATGGGAAAGTGTTGAAGAGAGAGTTTCTTATTTGAAGAGTAAAGAGATTGAAATCGATGATTCCATTCTCTTTGATCAGTTCGGCATACTGACAAATTTTGTTGAAGAAAGTCTTCACAAGTGGAATGATGAAAAAAAACAAAAAAACCACAATTGGAATGTCATGAGAAGTGGGTGAGTTTTTTTTAAAGCTGTGACTGTCTTCAGCAATACTCTGAGTTGGTAATAATTGCAAGGTATTTATTTGCAATCCCAGCCCATAATGCCAATGTGGAAAGAATATTTTCGTTCATGAATATCCAGTGGACTGATGAAAGAAACAGAATGGAGGTGGACTCTCTTGAAGCAATCCTGCAGATCCTGTACAACTGCAAAATGGATTGTGCAGAGTTTCATCACTGTGTCTCAAACAACATAGACATGATCAAGAAGGCTGGAGGCAGTGAAAAATGCCTTTTCTCCAAGGACAGTCAATTCCTTCTACAAGTGCACAGTAATATTAAAGCTCGTGTTAATGTTAATTAATTAAAAGTTGAATGGCTGTAAAATTTTGTAAAGTCGTAATACATTTCTTTATTGCTGTATACGTTTATTAAATGTCATTAATTATATAGATAATCTAGATTATATCAATCTTTTATAGCCTCTTATTAGTTATAATAATCGGGTTAACAAAATGTATCAACAAAACATTAATATTTAGAATTAAGAAACCTGGGTACATGTGGAATGAGGTGTCCATTGGCACCTGGGTGAATGTGTCCCGGTTTTCACCGAAAATTATTTGGTCACCCTACTCTGGAGACATCAGCTGCGATGCCACAGGGGTCCACAGAAGACCTTTGGCCAGCTGTTGCTGTGTTGCTGCACATGCAGCGGTGTCGGCGCCATCGAACTACTGTAGCCATGATTGTTATTTTTATTAGCCTTCACATCATCGTGTATAATGTCACTGGAATTCAGAACTGACAAAGTGTTCTAGATCGTCTATCAGCACTTGTATTAACTTTACACGAATAATGGCAATTTTGCATTCAGAATTCTTAGCATTTCCTCGTATGAGACTGGCTTTGTTTTACTTAAATACTTTTTGAAGTAGTAGTGGAGACTACCTTGCTTCGAATGGAATTGCTCTGGGTTAAAAACCTGTTTTATAAGTTTTTTCATGACGATCTCGAGACCAATATTTCACCAAGAAGGCTCGTTCTAACTGTTCATAAGTTTGATAGTTCTCAGCTGTTTGTGTCACCCATACAGCTCCATCTCCTTGCATGTATGCTGCTGTGAAGCATATTGTTTGCTGCTCTGACCAGGCCAGCAGCAACACACCTTCGCAGGCCATAATGAACACAATCCAGTGAGGAGTACTTTTTTCTGTTGTACAATGTTGGAACTGTGTGTTTGAGCTGGCTCTCTTTAAGCAAGATGATGTGAAACATAGGTGTTGCAGGTATCAGGTATTCCGTACAGTACATTACTCGGTAACAAACCACTGGAAGTCATAGCACTAGAATGGATTGAAATTAAGGTCAGGCGTTTGCCGTGTTTAAGATTTAGTCATAGCATTAACGGATGGCATAGGAAGAACAGTAGGATTAATACTGTCATTACGTATTGGGTTTGTAGTCAGTGCTGCACCTCAGACTAAACCTATGACAGTAAATATTTCTTATTATATGCTAAAAATCTGTGCAGTCATATGGCCACACAGTTTTCGTAAACCTTCACTTAAATACTGGGTTGTCTCATAAGTTCATTAACTTTCCTTTAGAGTGCAATCACGAAGAATGCCTGGGAACACACCTCTCACAGCACAGCTTCGATAGGGTGGTTGCTGGCCTGTCTGCTTACACATTTCGCATGCAAGTTCATGTACAATATAACTAAATAAAGTGGATAGATTTCGTAAATAAACTATTTACGAGGGCAGTTCAATAAGTAATGCAACACATTTTTTTTCTCGGCCAATTTTGATTGACAAAACCGGAAATTTCTTGTGGAATATTTTGAAATATTCCCGCTTCGTCTCGTATAGTTTCATTGACTTCCGACAGGTGGCAGCGCTGTACGGAGCTGTTAAAATGGCGTCTGTAACGGATGTGCGTTGCAAACAACGGGCAGTGATCGAGTTCCTTTTGGCGGAAAACCAGGGCATCTCAGATATTCATAGGCGCTTGCAGAATGTCTATGGTGATTTGGCAGTGGACAAAAGCACGGTGAGTCGTTGGGCAAAGCGTGTGTCACCATCGCCGCAAGGTCGAGTAAGACTGTCTGATCTTCCGCGTGCGGGCCGGCCGTGCACAGCTGTGACTCCTGCAATTGCGGAGCGTGCGAACACACTCGTTCGAGATGATCGACGGATCACCATCAAACAACTCAGTGCTTAACTTGACATCTCTGTTGGTAGTGCTGTCACAATTGTTCACCAGTTGGGATATTCAAAGGTTTGTTCCCGCTGGGTCCCTCGTTGTCTAACCGAACACCATAAAGAGCAAAGGAGAACCATCTGTGCGGAATTGCTTGCTCGTCATGTGGCTGAGGGTGACAATTTCTTGTCAAAGATTGTTACAGGCGATGAAACATGGGTTCATCATTTCGAACCTGAAACAAAACGGCAATCAATGGAGTGGCGCCACACCCACTCCCCTACCAAGAAAAAGTTTAAGGCCATACCCTCAGCCGGTAAAGTCATGGTTACAGTCTTCTGGGACGCTGAAGGGGTTATTCTGTTCGATGTCCTTCCCCATGGTCGAACGATCAACTCTGAAGTGTATTGTGCTACTCTTCAGAAATTGAAGAAACGACTTCAGCGTGTTCGTAGGCACAAAAACTGAAAGAACTTCTCTTTCTTCATGACAACGCAAGACCTCACACAAGTCTTCGCACCCGAGAGGAGCTCACAAAACTTCAGTGGACTGTTCTTCCTCATGCACCCTACAGCCCCGATCTCGCACCGTCGGATTTCCATATGTTTGGCCCAATGAAGGACGCAATCCGTGGGAGGCACTACGTGGATGATGAAGAAGTTATTGATGCAGTACGACGTTGGCTCCGACATCGACCAGTGGAATGGTACCGTGCAGGCATACAGGCCCTCATTTCAAGGTGGCGTAAGGCCGTAGCATTGAATGGAGATTACGTTGAAAAATAGTGTTGTGTAGCTAAAAGATTGGGGAATAACCTGGTGTATTTCAATGCTGCATAAAACAACCCCTGTTTCAGAAAAAAAATGTGTTGCATTACTTATTGAACTGCCCTCGTATTTCCTGCAGTATACACCATTATTGTTGACAATATATTGCCATTTCTCTGGCAGCTTATAAATCCATTCTTCCAAAATGTGGGGGTTTTCAGGTTGATGAACTTTTGGAGGCTCAGTCTTTAGTCCTCCAAGGAGGTCAGGTGTTTGCCATTCACGAAATTCTGCAGGGAATGGAATAGATGAAAGTCGGTAGGGGCATTGTATGATGAATACGGGATTTCTATGACACATCTTACTTAAAAGAATGCAGCTTTCAATGGGTCATCATAGAGATATGTCGTCCGAAACTGTCAAGGTGAAAATTGACACAAGTCCCAAATCCGGAGGTTTGTCATTAATGAATGCCTTGAGATGTACCAACTGCGAGCAGTATTTCTCGGAAGTGGTAGTCTCATTTTGACAAAGTTCTTGATACATGACACCTTTGAAATCCCCTCAGATTCACAGCAGAACCTTTCTTGCATGCAACCCTGGTTTAGGAACTGATACTGGTGGCTGCCCCATGTTGCGTCACGATTTGGTCTTCCAGGCATTGTTGTACACTCATCTCCAGGTACCAGCCACTCCAAAAAAGGAGCATTCTGATTGCATCTCAATAACGAGTCACAGATAGACACATGCTGAATCAAATTTGCTTTACTCAGTTCATAAGGAACCCATACATCACGAATACTGACATTACACAGCTTCAAGTTCCTGGCTGCAGTAGCATGAGCAACACTGAGCTTCAATGCTAAAAACGGCATTGAATTCGTGTGTCGTTCACCATCATGTCATTAAGCCATCCCACGTTCATCATTATTGGCTGTCCAGATCGAGGTTTGTCTGTTAAGGCGAAATTCCCAGCTCAAAGCTGACTAAACCACTTTTCACACGTTTGAGCTGTTACTGCATCATCCTCGTATAAAGCGAAAATCTGCCGGCATTATGAAGCAGGTCTTGCCTCATGATAGTAAAACAGCACAAGATGTCTGAAATCTTCCTTCTCGCTTTCCATAGCCGGCCGCGGTGGCCGAACGGTTCTAGGCGCTTCAGTCTGGAACCGCGCGACTGCTACGTCGCAAGTTCGAATCCTGCCTCGGGCATGGATGTGTGTGAAGTCCTTAGGTTAGTTAGGTTTAAGTAGTTCTAAGTTTTAGGGGACTGATGACCTCAAATGGTAAGTCCCATAGTGCTCAGAGCCATTTGAACAACTTTTCGCTTTACATAGCTTGTAAACACATGTCCACGCTGTTCCATCCAATGCCAGGCACAAACGTACACTGATACATTCAGTGGTGCGTCAGGATGTCGACATCTATGTCATAGGGTCAGTTAGACAACTGCGTTACCCTGGGAGGCATGGTAGATGCTGGGTTTGTAGGCACTGTACAAGGAATGCATGAGCAAAATGAACAAACTTATGAATCAATCCAATATAAAAGGAAAGAGGAGGGAAGGAACTAATGACATCAGCTGCATCGAGACTTAGTGCAGAATCAGCAGCAATGAGTGAAAATGCATGCCGGACTAAAACTTTAACCTGGGATCTCCTGCTTATTAGTGTTTATAGAAAATGTGTGGACATCTCTGCGTGTTCCCTAGCTGACTCGCACTCCTACCTGGTGCCACCTATCTGCAGTCCCTATTCATGTCTTGCATGCTCAGTAATTTTAAATTCCCACTTGAGGTCAAATTAAGTGTGCTTCTGCACCAAAGGTTGTGGATTCATTAGCCATCGAGGTGAATCGATTGCACGAATGCATGGTATCTGTTTTTTCAGACAGGTCCAAAAGAACAGAAAACACACATTCGTATCATCTTTACTTAAAGTGTTTTTAATCTGTTCAAGCTCTGTTTTAACAGATTCACCAGAACTGTCACAGTTCTATACAGCATGAGACTGTTTTACTCAGGGTTTGTTTCTGTTTCGAATTTAATTGATCATTTACTTCTATATCATTCCTTGTCGGCCACTGCAAATCATCAAGAACGAATTAGCACTGATCTTTAAATTGTTTCTCCACTTTCACCCCCCCTCCTCATCGATGAAAGTATTTATTTTATTCTCTGATTTGTTTGTGGTACTGTGGTATTTGTTTTTTCTCTTTTGACAAAACTGTTATACCATTTGGAATGTCACAATAAGCTGATTTCAGCTGTGACACATAGCTTGCTAAGCTATTGTACTACATACACGAATTATTAAAATTGGCCATTAAAGTTGCTTATTCATTGGGGTGTTTTTTCTGTTCTGTATTAAAACTCTTAAAATCCTTTCGTAACTTTTGCAACATTATCACAATCGGATTAATAAGCTGATCATTAATTTCCAAATCAGATGCATGGGAAGTATTGTCCATTGGATCATTCTCCTAATATGAAGCATCGATTTCAAGGTCTACATTTGGTTGCTGATTGTTTGTGTGACTAGTGCCTTTACACAGAAGACTTCCAGCTAAAATATGTACCTGCATTTCAGAGCTTGATTCTGGTTCAACTCATAAACATGAGACTTTCCTACATCCATAGCGTCAAGTTCCTTGTGCTCAATGTTCATCTCAATATTTTTGTTATGTGTGAAGTCATTTTTTAAAACTTTTCCTGTCTTCACGATATAAATAAGTTTAATAAAATAATCTTGAAACAATCAAAGACTTGAAAAGTATCTACAAAATTAAGGTGAGAATAAGTAGTGGCTAGCATAAGCAATTGACTCCAGGGCGCACACTATGAAATTTGTTATTCACTATTACAGACGTCAGGAAAAGAGAGGCCGTCTTGTGGCACATACCTCGTTAAAGATTTATACATACAAGTAAATTCAATAAAGGAAAGTTCACATTTATTAAGCATTTATGGACGAATGCTTTAGGGTTATTAATCGTACCCACTGAAGCAGAAAGCTTTCTATCCCAATGTCTGTAACTGAAATAGCGATGACGTAGAGTTGTCTTCAACATCTGCGTCTAATTTTGGTCTGAAATATGTTTTAATTAACTTCCAATAATAATGTTCTCGTGCGACACCGTTCAGGCAGAATTCCATGGAACACAGAATAATAAATGTAAAATTTTTTTGATCTCGCCATTTGCAGTATTTCTGCTCCGGTTCAGAGGTAAAGATGTTTACTAATGAAATCGATGAGAGGAGCGTTATTATAAGAAAAGCCGAGACGTTCTAATAAAGAAAATGAAATGAATAAAAGTATTACTTTAAGTTCGGCATAGCTGATTTCCGTGGTCAGTCATTAATAGGGTGATACAAGACCGTGTATAGGTAATAAAGGTGTAAATCACCAATACTGGCGTGCATGAAAATGCGCACAACAAATTGTAATCGGGCTTCGTAAACCATGAAAAGATAATGAAGGCAGGTTCTATGGTCGAACACGCAAATTTGCATACAAGGGCCGACCAATTTCGTCACCTTATCAAGTGTTCCACGACGCCTCGTCTCAAATTAATGCTGAAACAGACAAATACACTTTAGGGCAAGGTAGATGCAGTAATTCACTTTAGATAAAAACACTTCAGAGTTTAAGTTATTCTGGTATCGTCTGTGGTCGAAATTCGACCATTTAAGTTGGTGGACTTGATCTGTGACAATGTCCTGTATCTTCAAGTAACACACCCCACGCAAACATGTGCCGGACATTTGAGCCTCAGAACTGAACCACAGCTAATACTACATTTTAGGTACGAGTATTCTGAAATTAATTCTTCGGTTTCTGTTTAACAGTTCGATAATTTTAAGTGAGTGCTTGCTACGGGGCATTGAAAAATAAATTTTATATTAATGGCGGCAAATTAACTTATCTGTTATGGAAACACAATATGAATACCGTTGTATCGCTAAAGTACCGGTAATCACCGATGCGAAGTGATTTCCATTACATTTGGACTGTAGCCTACATTCGCCAAATCGCAATTATAGCCTTCAATATTATTTGGAATTACGTTCAGTGCACATTTAAATGTATCATTCAAAACAACAATAGAATTATCATTATTAATGCCTACATTATTCCTATTACTTTGCCTACGCAAAAATTATATCTAACTATTTGTCTTTCAGTTCATCTGTGTTCTTCTTTGAGGCATAGCCTACAACAAACATAGTTACCGTATAAGAAGGGAAATCGGAATCATATTTATTAAAAATATAGAAATAAAATGGTTCAAATGGCCCTAAGCACTATGGGACTTAACATCTGAGGTCATCAGTCCTCTAGACTTAGAACTACTTAAACCTAACTAACCTAAAGACATTACACACATCCATGCCCGAGGCAGGATTCGAACCTACGACAGTAGCGGTCGCGCGGTTCCAAACTGAAGTGCCTAGAACCGTTGGTCCACACCGGCCGGCTAGAAATTAAAAATCAGGAACTTACTTCAAATTTTCTGGTAATGGTGGCAAATCACCACAAAGTTACTTGTACAGAAAAGTAAGCGAAATAACGACACCAATATACAACGTTGTATACAGACTTCGTTACTGTGATATTTTGATTTCCATTGCCGTAGTTGTCATACTGTTGCTGCCCGGCATGCGTGTGTTCCTGCAAATGAACTCTGAAACCATGAACGTCCCTAGAACGCGATTTCACGAAATTGCCGACTATATCAAGAGGTGCACCACGAAGATACGGCCTTGGCGGCATTCCCACAGACCCACATTGGCACACTTGATGATACGGCATCAGCATCCCTTTTAGAGAAGATAACGAATGATGATGTTGCAGATGCCTTTGCCAAGGGGGAAGTTAATAAATCAGCAGAATCCGACAGTTTTCTAGTGGAATTCTACTGGACCTTTAAGTGTCTGATGGCATCACAGTGGAAGGAGACGTACCAAGAATTGCTGACATTAGCAGTCGCCATTACGGCAGTTTTCATAGGAGGTCTCGTTGTTCCAGTGCCCTAACCAGCACACGGATTGTACATTACTTGCCCGTCACCCTCCTCAACCTACATCTCAAGATCTTCGCCAGAATTTAGGCGATACGTTTTAAGCAAGTATTGCATCAATTTATTTCATACGAACAAAAATCTTAGGGAGGGGGGGGGGGGGGGGACAGTAATATCCAGACAGCCCTTAGGGACTATCGTGATGTGATCGCCCTTGTGTCGACCTGTAGGAGCGCAGTGCCCTGGTCTCAATTGGCTTTGATCACACATTTGATAAAGTGAGCCATTCTTTCCTGGCTGTCGTGATGTATTGGATGGTCTTCCTAGCTGCCTTTACCTGAATCATCGTGTGCATTCTTGGTTCAAATGGCTCTGAGCACTATGGGACTTAACTACTGTGGTCATCAGTCCCCTAGAACTTAGAACTACTTAAACCTATCTAGCCTAAGGACATCACACACATCCATGCCCGAGGCAGGATTCGAACCTGCGACGGTAGTAGTCGCGCGGTTCCGGACTGCGCGCCTAGAACCGCTAGACCACCGCGGCCGGCCGTGTGCGTTCTCCATGGCGTCTCATTGAGGATGGTGATTAATGGTAGGGTGGAAGGACACGTTCCTGTCTTACGTTTGGTTCAACTGGCTGTCCTCTCTTGATGATCCTCTATGCAATAGCAACAGAGTTACTTCTTTGTGGGCTGAAATAACATCTTTAGGGGATCACGCTGAGAGGACACACATTCCAGTGCCATACGTATACAGATGATCTAGTCCTCTTTGCCCATTCTGAGGAGGAAATCTGGATGGTGTTAGGACAGATCGAGCAGTATGATGACGTGGTAGGCAGCAACTGAACATGGTCAAGTCCTGTGCCATGAAAATTGGCAGAGGTCTCTGTGTAGGGAGTGTCGCCTCACTGCAGATGATGGATACACTTTGACGTATGGGCATTGTATTTACAAAAGATGTCCACTGTTTGATGGTATTAAATTCTAAATGCCTTTTACAAGCTCTTCACATAAGTGTCTGATGCCATGTCCACTGAGCTTTAGATATGGTCCAAAGGATTGCCTTCATTAACATCCACATGGTATCCCAGATACCTCTTGGTGCAGATCCTACTGATGACTCATGTGACAGCACAGCGGATACAGATGCTTTTGGCTGCTTTGTTGGTAATAGACTTCTCTTCAAGGTATGAAACAGTGCTCTCACCTTACGACCTCACAGTGGATGACTGGGACTCATCAATGTTCGAGCGTGTGTGATGGCCCTTTACATCAACACCATGATCAAGATGTGAACCCACTATTGATACAGTTTCAAAAGTCTCCTCATTGATGAAATGGCGACTCCATACCGCCTGTCCCCCTATTGGACTTGATCACATAGCACCTCCACTCTCCCATATCAAAACATTCTTCCTCAATTATAGCTATGTGCACACAAACGTCCCCTGTATCAGGGCACCTATGGTGCATGATGTGTACGGCCAGCTGATGATGAATCATCCTCAGGACCTGACTGAAAGACGCCAGCCAGAAGTGGCATGGCCTGCAGTATGGTGAGTGATCTATCAAAGATATTTTACAGTGGAGATCTGCACCACCTGGTAAATCATCATTTAGTAAAAGTTGCTGACAAGATATAGACTACACAACATTGTTCTAGCTGACTCCCCAATGAGCATGCAGTGTCATGTGACACATATGGATGAACATAACCTGGAATGTGGAGCTTCTGTAAATGTATGACTTCTAATTCAGAAGATGCTTGCCTTCTATATCTGAGTGCACCCCACATGATCGAGCTCAGAATGTTCCTTCTCCCAGTTAAGATCTACTTTACCCTCTCAAAGACACATGTGACTCACTGAATCAAAATACTTTCTGTGTACTACCTTTTTCGGGACTGTCTCAAAGATGTGCTTGACTTTTGGACTTTCTTACAGGAATCACACAATCCATTGCAGTACATTTCCAGATATAATCAAACCTTAGGTAATTACTGAAACAGTTTATTCATGGATCCCCTGCCTCCCCCCTGCTGCTGGCTGGTATCGGGTAAGAGAAGTTGATTCTGTTAGACACTGATCTGAATCTCGAAATGGAAAATTGATCAAGACTGTATTCTTAATAGACATACGTGAGTCCCCACTGTGGAGTGTTTGGCCCAGACAGCATTTATTTTATGATATTCTTGTGTGGTCGACATTCTGACATACTACAACAGGAAGGGTACCTTAGTTTGATTATTAGCAATAATTATATTCTGTTTTATATAGTTTGCTAATGAAATACAGTGCTGTCATAGAAAGAAAGGATAACGCCATAGTTTTGTAACAGACGAGTCTCTGGTTCGAATGTTCTCAACAGCAAATTTTGAATCAATCTTCTCCCATAAAAATGGTGCTATTTTCAATAAAAATATGGTTATCATCACTGCCTTCAGTGTGGAAGACCTGGGGTTTCGTTCCCAGTACCTCCTCCGATTTTTTCCTGAGGTTGGGAAGTCTGGTATGGGATCCACTCAGCAATTGTGAGGCCAAATGAGAAGCTGCTTAAATACAGAAGCAGCAACACCATCAGATTTCATCTTGTCTTAAGATCATAGATACCATAGCTCTTCATATTGCTTTTTAGACAGCAAGTGGTCAGTTTAAATAGGCCTATGGTCTAATTCATGAGTGATGTTTAGCTAATCCAGCCCTAGTATTTACAAATGTTTTGGATATTAATTTTGTTTAGGCATTTCTGTAAGTACACATTTGTAGAGTCTCCATTTATCATTGCACACACAAATCTAAAACTTACAGCTAGTTAGTCGTCCAGTTTTAATATTCAACGGGAATATTTGCAAATAATTTAATTTCTGAGTTCGAGTATTCCCAAAATTCTTGACAATGTTGCTAATTTCAGTTGAATTCAAAGGGGTAGTCAGTGAAATATGCGAATCTGAAATGTTTAAATGCCAGCCAACCATATAAAATGGAACTGTTGCCCATGTTTATACGCAGAATGCAACTAGAAATATAGTAGCTAAGAGAGCACATTGATAATTAACTTAGTGGTGGATCGTGTGCTCAGCCTTTGGCACCTCTTAGAATGGTGTCCTGGTAGACTCGCCACTGACTGTTGGTAAACCAAGCAGCTGTCTCACCCAGTGGCAGTTGTTGAATCATGTTCAGATGTTGGAAGTGCCCAAAGACTGGCTGAATGTACTGGACCCAGCTTCTAGCTTGGGGTACAGCAAACCTGTACCTAGTTAAGCTGGCAGAGTTCCTTGATGTGTTAGCCATTTATAATTATCTAGGGTGCAATTAGTATTTTGTTAAAACATTATGTATACGGCATGCGTTATGCCACTATAAGTTTCGTCTTTCCAACAAATTTGCTGCACTTATTGCAGAGATCTGTATGCGGAAGATACAGCTGTAGATATGGCGTCATTAAAGTAGCCGTCCTCCATTCTGCTTCAGTTCCCTGTATGCCCTTTAGGCATACTGATAATGTACCCAGCAGACAGAATGATATAAAACACACCGGATTCCGATGACAGAAGGAGACATATACACTCCTGGAAATGGAAAAAAGAACACATTGACACCGGTGTGTCAGACCCACCATACTTGCTCCGGACACAGCGAGAGGGCTGTACAAGCAATGATCACACACACGGCACAGCGGACACACCAGGAACCGCGGTGTTGGCCGTCGAATGGCGCTAGCTGCGCGGCATTTGTGCACCGCCGCCGTCAGTGTCAGCCAGTTTGCCGTGGCATACGGAGCTCCATCGCAGTCTTTAACACTGGTAGCATGCTGGGACAGCGTGGACGTGAACCGTATGTGCAGTTGACGGACTTTGAGCGAGGGCGTATAGTGGGCATGCGGGAGGCCGGGTGGACGTACCGCCGAATTGCTCAACACGTGGGGCGTGAGGTCTCCACAGTACATCGATGTTGTCGCCAGTGGTCGGCGGAAGGTGCACGTGCCCGTCGACCTGGGACCGGACCGCAGCGACGCACGGATGCACGCCAAGACCGTAGGATCCTACGCAGTGCCGTAGGGGACCGCACCGCCACTTCCCAGCAAATTAGGGACACTGTTTCTCCTGGGGTATCGGCGAGGACCATTCGCAACCATCTCCATGAAGCTGGGCTACGGTCCCGCACACCGTTAGGCCGTCTTCCGCTCACGCCCCAACATCGTGCAGCCCGCCTCCAGTGGTGTCGCGACAGGCGTGAATGGAGGGACGAATGGAGACGTGTCGTCTTCAGCGATGAGAGTCGCTTCTGCCTTGGTGCCAATGATGGTCGTATGCGTGTTTGGCGCCGTGCAGGTGAGCGCCACAATCAGGACTGCATACGACCGAGGCACACAGGGCCAACACCCGGCATCATGGTGTGGAGAGCGATCTCCTACACTGTACGTACACCACTGGTGATCGTC
The DNA here is from genome assembly GCF_021461385.2 of Schistocerca piceifrons. Taxonomy (NCBI): domain Eukaryota; kingdom Metazoa; phylum Arthropoda; class Insecta; order Orthoptera; family Acrididae; genus Schistocerca; species Schistocerca piceifrons. Next base: position 708,568,330 of record NC_060138.1, read on the forward strand.
GAGGGGACACTGAATAGTGCACGGTACATCCAAACCGTCATTGAACCCATCGTTCTACCATTCCTAGACCGGCAAGGGAACTTGCTGTTCCAACAGGACAATGCACGTCCGCATGTATCCCGTGCCACCAACGTGCTCTAGAAGGTGTAAGTCAACTACCCTGGCCAGCAAGATCTCCGGATCTGTCCCCCATTGAGCATGTTTGGGACTGGATGAAGCGTCGTCTCACGCGGTCTGCACGTCCAGCACGAACGCTGGTCCAACTGAGGCGCCAGGTGGAAATGGCATGGCAAGCCGTTCCACAGGACTACATCCAGCATCTCTACGATCGTCTCCATGGGAGAATAGCAGCCTGCATTGCTGCGAAAGGTGGATATACACTGTACTAGTGCCGATATTGTGCATGCTCTGTTGCCTGTGTCTATGTGCCTGTGGTTCTGTCAGTGTGATCATGTGATGTATCTGACCCCAGGAATGTGTCTATAAAGTTTCCCCTTCCTGGGACAATGAATTCACGGTGTTCTTATTTCAATTTCCAGGAGTGTATATGATTCTGCTGAGTACCACCAGCTCACGTAAAATAAGCCACTGTGGCTTTTAGTGCATGCTGTGCACCAAAATGTGCCTTCAAGCACACGCACTCATCTGTCTGCTGAATGAAATAGCCGTGAAATTGTGGGATGTGGAGTGGCTGATGGTAAGGGCAATAAGCCACAGATAGCGAGTAAAGTGTGCCTCTTAATAGCCACTCCTCGTATCTTGGTAGCCCTGGATATGTCCCCAAATAGCACATTGTCTGCTAATGCATGTCCAAATATTTAAATGAACTGAGCCCACAACAAGTGGTGCTTGTGTGTATGAACAGGTGTATGACACATTTACAGAGAGCACTTGTATATTTTAACGACAATATAGGATTGTACTATGCTAATTGATTCACGACCCCTGGCGATAAGCCATCCTTCTGAGAATCCCCCAATCCAATCCCTCTCCCTCCACCTCCGCCTCCACCTTCCCCACCTCTATGTGAAGTCCTTAACCTACCCCCTTGCCAATACAATTTTGATATCAAATTGTCCAATTAATTAAATAGATAAATTAATTGACCTCTCCCCCTCTGGGAAATCTCCCAGCCCCCTCCCCTCTGGTCTCACACTCCCCCTCCCCTCCCCCACCAAGAAATTGGTGAGAAAAGATTCCATGTGTGCTGGAGAGGAAGGATCTCATGGCACAAAGTTCAAATCAACGTCAATTACATAGCAATGGATATACTGATTATTTATAATATTTAATTCCCAGGGGTTGGATCTCTTTATCTGTCAGAAAAACCTCATCATTGCCTGTTGTTTTGGAAGATGTAGTTCTTGTAAAGTACATCGAAAAAACAGTATTTAAATATGTAGAAAGAGCACCTCTTTCCAATCACACAAGGAATACCATCAAGAAATGGACGTCAACACAAGTCACCACACGTAATTATACTGTTCCAGATCGCACTAAACATATCTGGTGAAAAAAATTTTCTGAACCCGTTAGCGAAGTGCTGCCAGCCGCTGTTGCCACACTAATGGCCCCACGTGCTTTGAATCGCAGGCTGCAACGGCGGGAGTGTCAGCCCACCATTGGTACTAGCCTCTGGTCACCTGTTACTTAATCACCGAACAAAGCATCAGATGCCAGCACCCCTTTGATACAAGAGTCACTCCCTGTTTTGCTGCCAAACACTTACCTTCCATACCAGGTCTGTGGAAGCAACTGATCTATGTGCTCACCCTGCTATGCAGATACTGACTGAGTTAGTTCACAATACCACTGGCAGAGAACACGTCTCCACCCCTCCTTCCTCCAATCCCCTCCTCCCTCCCCATGACATCAGGTGATAGTAACCACTTGATACTGACACCTCGGAAATTCCTGCGAAACACATGCTCCCTCCCTCTCCCTCTCCCCCCTCCCTCTCCCCCTCCCTCTCCATCTCCCCCTCCCTCTCTGTCTCTCTCTCTCCCCCTCCCCATCTGCCTCCCCCTCGGAATCCGTCTCCCCTCCCCCTCTATCTCCCTCTCTCCCTCCCCATCCGCCTCCCCCTCCACTTCCCCCTCCACCCCCTCTGCCTCTGCCTCGGAATCCGGCTCGCCATACCTCTCCCCCTCTGTCTCCCCCTCCCTCTCTGCCTCCCCCTCCGCCACCCCCTCTGCCTCCCCCCCCATTCGGCTTCTGCCTCCACCTCTGCCTCTGCTTCCGCATCTGCCTACCGCTCTCCCTCCCTCTCCCTCTCTCTCTCCCTCTCAAGTAGCTACTTCCTGTTGGTGTGTGAACCAGAAATAAAAATATTCTCGCATCTATGATAACTCTTCATATATATATATATTCCTGCATTTTATCACACATAGCATTTGCTACACACATTGTTGACACATGAGTATAAATTACATATCCTTTTTGTGTGGGATCTAAAACATATGCACTCTCAAGCGAGATTGAAACAGAAGCTGTTAAAAAAGTTGAATATCCCCCAGACATTGTTCTTTTGCTACAAAGATAATTTAAAACCCTATCTTTTTTGTATTGTATGGCAGTGTACAAATTTCTTATTACTAATGAGGAAAAGAAAACATTGACCTAAATTAATAACGAGAAAAAAATAAAAGGTATGATATTGGGGGTTAATTGTTAAGGTATTACACAAGGGAAATAGTCAATTTTCACTACCATATCGAAGTAATTGTTTAACACTTTACAGCAGTCAAATAGATTGCTTAAAACACTCACCATCAGCTTATAGTGCTGCTTCTTTGTAATAAAACATATTTTCAATGCCAGAGTATCACACCCAAACATTATGCAAATCAAGGAATTAAATTTCCACCACAAATAGATCATATTGTTAAATACATCTGAGGGCTTGTATGCACTGACATTTGAGAACACAAGCACTCTCCTCCATTGCAATGTTTCCACTAAACATATCTGCCGAAAAAATCCTACCCATCACAAACACCCTCTTTGCAAGGAGTGAAGCAACCAGCGACTGTCAGGATTCATGGCTGTGCAGCCAGCATGGACATCCAGTTGTTACATGAGCGCCAGTCGGGAGAGACCAGCACATGCAACAGCAGCTGCATGCCCATCCCTGTCATCCACGCGCTGGCCCTGCTGAATACTCAGAGGTCAGAGAGACTGTCACCAAGCAGTCAACCAATTAATTTACATAGGTGGAATAATCGTCCAGCACAGACACCCATCATGTGGAATCTTCTCATGCAACACAGATGTCCGCTTATGTTGCTGCTCACCCGGCATTCTGTTCTAGTTACCCGCTAGTCTCGATTAGAGCTGACTAGTAGGTAGCCAGAATCCTTTCTTTGTACTTGCTGGTCAAGCAAGGCTAAACCTCCACTTTCAGTTGGCCACTGGCAAGCAGGCTGGGGTTGGATGCATAAAGCAGTTCTAACCAGTTCAACCCCGACATAGACACCCCCCCCCCCCACACCATTTCAAAAATCTACCTTACCTAATTCAAGATAGGGATGTTGCTGACCATATACTTATAATTTCTCAAGTGAAATGTAGATCACTAACTTTGATATGAGTTACTTTCGAAGGCAGAAGAAATCAGGGAATACACCTGTTTTCACATCGCTAAAGCATCGTTACTTTTTGTGAAAATCCTGTAATAGTAGGTATTTCTTCTAAGTATTCTTTCATCAGGTAAAATAATCTGTTATAGTGAACTTAATATCTGTTACGTCCTGCATCCCAGGGCTACAATATTAAACTCATTTCTGGCTTGTGTTGGACTGCTAAGAGCGTGCTCTGCCTCTGTCACAAGATGTTTCCACACTTTCGAATTCTCTGAAAGTAACCAAATGCTTCATCGCACACAAAGTCTATTACGGTAGTAGCACAGAGAAGTTGTAAATATCCGGTTTATACGACAAATCACGTTCTAAATCCAATAAAATAGCTGATTTTATTACTAAGGTCATCTCTCACTCTGTAGGTGAGAGATCTAAATTTCATTAAAAGATCCTTCTGCGACGAAAAAGCGGCTGATTACCTCTCCAACACCTGAATCACATCTGCGGTACTGTAACACTTGCTTCCAACTACCAAGCAGCACGTCACTGATATCAAATTGATAGGCTGAATAACTAAACTGACCATGAGAGTCACTTTGCACGCTAAGTAATTTTTTTCCAGCTGTGGAATTACACTCGCCATATAGCTCAGATGGGAATCCTTGGAGGGAAGATGATGTTCTTTCCGAGGAACACTATTGAGCACAGACATTTGAAGCTGACCACAGAAGGATTCTACTTTCGGTAACATAAGGACCACGAAAATAAGATATGAGAAATTAGCGCACATGAGGAGGCATATAAGCAATCTTTTACCCTCGCCCTATTTGTGGGTGGGATAGGGAGGGGAATGACCAGTAGTGCCACACCATACCCTCCACCATGAATCCTATGATGGCTTGCGAAGTAAGCATACAGAAGTAAATGTAAAATTAGTCTACCTAATAAGATGTCACTACATCCATCTATAGGCACACAAACCTCACAAAAGGATGTTGTCTCTTATTTATCTGAAAAACAAAATACAGAACTTCCGCTGCTCACTGTCTCCCGGTAATAGTCTTTGTATCAGCTCCCAATTTTCTCACTGCAGTCACTTTGCATGTCATATGTGCGAGGTTGTAATATATTTGCCCACAAGGTGCGGTATAGAGCTCACCTCTCAACTCCTCTTCCGTCAGAGTATCGTTTACCTGAGGTATTCTTACGAATCTTCCAGTATTCGATATATAGCATATGAATTCACATGATCTCCATGATTGAGAAATGTTCCCTGCCAAGTCACAAATGCCTGCTCAATCTCTCGAAAACCTGTCATGTTCTGACAGCACTGTTCCATTAGTTATAAGGCTGTCTAGTCCTCCACCCATCTCTGATTGTGCAGAGAGCTATCACAAGGAGAGAAATAGCGCACTAACATATGAGTGGAAGTACAGAAGCATAACACTATGGTGTCAGAGACTTCATTCACTGCACAGTCTCTCTCTCTCGGTCTCTCTCCCTCCCTCCCACCCCCCCCCCCCTCTCTCTATCTCTCTCTCTCTCTCTCTCTCTCTCTCTCTCTCTGTGTGTGTGTGTGTGTGTGTGTGTGTGTGTGTGTGTGTGTGTGTGTGTCTGTGTGTGTGTATCTGTGTGTCTGTGTCTGTCTCTCTCTCTCTCTCTCTCTCTCTCTCATCACTTCGCCAAAGTGGTAGAGAACTCAATAACATATTACCACCTCTCTCTCTCTCTAACATCAAAACAAATACCGTCTGGATGTTGACGTCGAGAAAATGTGGTCATCCTACTAAATACACTCCTGGAAGTGGAAAAAAGAACACATTGACACCGGTGTGTCAGACCCACCATACTTTCTCCGGACACTGCGAGAGGGCTGTACAAGCAATGATCACACGCACGGCACAGCGGACACACCAGGAACCGCGGTGTTGGCCGTTGAATGGCGCTAGCTGCGCAGCATTTGTGCACCGCCGCCGTCAGTGTCAGACAGTTTGCCGTGGCATACGGAGCTCCATCGCAGTCTTTAACACTGGTAGCATGCCGCGACAGCGTGGACGTGAACCGTATGTGCACTTGACGGACTTTGAGCGAGGGCGTATAGTGGGCATGCGGGAGGCCGGGTGGACGTACCGCCGAATTGCTCAACACGTGGGGCGTGAGGTCTCCACAGCACATCGATGTTGTCGCCAGTGGTCGGCGGAAGGTGCACGTGCCCGTCGACCTGGGACCGGACCGCAGCGACGCACGGATGCACGCCAAGACCGTAGGATCCTACGCAGTGCCGTAGGGGACCGCACCGCCACTTCCCAGCAAATTAGGGACACTGTTGCTCCTGGGGTATCGGCGAGGACCATTCGCAACCGTCTCCATGAAGCTGGGCTACGGTCCCGCACACCGTTAGGCCGTCTTCCGCTCACGCCCCAACATCGTGCAGCCCGCCTCCAGTTGTGTCGCGACAGGCGTGAATGGAGGGACGAATGGAGACGTGTCGTCTTCAGCGATGAGAGTCGCTTCTGCCTTGGTGCCAATGATGGTCGTATGCGTGTTTGGCGTCGTGCAGGTGAGCGCCACAATCAGGACTGCATACGACCGAGGCACACAGGGCCAACACCCGGCATCATGGTGTGGGGAGCGATCTCCTACACTGGCCGTACACGACTGGTGATCGTCGAGGGGACACTGAATAGTGCACGGTACATCCAAACCGTCATCGAACCCATCGTTCTACCATTCCTAGACCGGCAAGGGAACTTGCTGTTCCAACAGGACAATGCACGTCCGCATGTATCCCGTGCCACCCAACGTGCTCTACAAGGTGTAAGTCAACTACCCTGGCCAGCAAGATCTCCGGATCTGTCCCCCATTGAGCATGTTTGGGACTGGATGAAGCGTCGTCTCACGCGGTCTGCACGTCCAGCACGAACGCTGGTCCAACTGAGGCGCCAGGTGGAAATGGCATGGCAAGCCGTTCCACAGGACTACATCCAGCATCTCTACGATCGTCTCCATGGGAGAATAGCAGCCTGCATTGCTGCGAAAGGTGGATATACACTGTACTAGTGCCGACATTGTGCATGCTCTGTTGCCTGTGTCTATGTGCCTGTGGTTCTGTCAGTGTGATCACGTGATGTATCTGACCCCAGGAATGTGTCAATAAAGTTTCCCCTTCCTGGGACAATGAATTCACGGTGTTCTTATTTCAATTTCCAGGAGTGTATATATGTATGTTCCATTGGAGTAGATGACCAGTGATTAAAGTAACTTGCACAGACCTGTGTAAAGTTCTGTCACCTGTACTGTAGGAAGGCCATATCCCACAGACTATCAGCCACAGGAGAGGGTTCCTGTGTTGTTCTTTCATAAACAGCTTGATACATAGTTTTTCTGCTGTAACACATTCAAGGAATGTAAGACTACAGCTTTGTACACCATCATTTATTTTGTTTTTCTATCATGACTTTGAGGTCCATGTCAAGTGGTAAACAGGCATTAACACACTTCTGTCCATCAGCTCTGACAGAAAGCTGGACATCACACGGTGTAAATTTAGCTGCTCCCACAACTCACAGGATGGTTGAAGTAAAAGACAGAGGCAATGTTTCTTATTGACAAAAATGTGGAAGACATAGTAACTGGAAGAATTTGCAGCATTGTGGAGCATCTCCAAACAGCTCTCCAAAGGTGATGACCACTACATTTAAACTCATATTCCACAGTCACAGGATAGCAGATGTCCTGGTTTTCCATTTTTGAAGAGACGAAGACCATTGATGTTGTCATGGCGTACTGCAACGATGTACATGATAGCTTTTTTGGTGTCCTAGGTGGCCATCATCATGACTGCCAAGTCTTTGGACACTGTGTCTTTCATTTTTATGGTTTACAAATGCATAACTGCTTGTGGATCAACGGCTATTCTGCAGGACTGAAACCTATATGGCATAGAGAGTATGGACCATCACTTGTCAATTGCACGTATGGAGGAATGGAATGATTTTCATACATTTAGGCGAATATTTAAGTATACTCATCCAACTACATTTCTGTCGTGTATACTTCAGTTTTACGTATATCCCATCAAGTTTCCCATGATTTAAACGCATTTTTTGCAATTACTCGAATTCCAAACCACCACTCTCAATGACTTGTCATGTCAACAGATCATTTCATTGTGACGATCTCATGATGCTATCAGCCAATGACATTGCAGCACGATTCCCAATTTTTGTATCATTGCTAGGACGGGTCTGTGAGGGCTGTATACAAGTCGACACATCACAAACCCTGTTACGCTGCGTACACCACATAACGAAAAATATTATTTCTTAGTGTAGGAAATAGCCGTCAGCAGAGAGGAGGTGCAAAGACTACATTCATTAGACAAAATACTTTAGCAATTCGGTAAGATATTATTACGATTGGCCATCTCTCCCCATGTGGATGGGCATCACAAAGTATTCTCGCATTTGTCATTCCTGAGAAAACGTCTAGATGATCTCTCGATGCACCTTGTAGCTGGTCCTCTGTCTTTAATCATCCCCTCCTTTGCAAGATTGCTTCAGATTTAACTTGGAATGGACCAGAAGTGGGAGTGCACAATACCCACTACATTCGATATCTCGCTAAGGAACAGAACGATCTGAGTTCCACGTAATCAGTACACTAAGATATTTTTTCAGGAAGATCATAACATGTGTTCCAAACTTGCACAACCAACCGATGCCTGTGATATAGATCGCCTTTGTCTTTCCAATCCGATAATTACCATCCCATGAAGACTTTTCTGTACCAATCTTACTCACATCAATCCTGTTACACACAATATCTCTAGATGCGTGCATGCTGAGGAGATTGGCCCCCTTTATTGATGTATATCAGATACAGCCTGACACATTTGAGAGTGTTGTGGTGATATAACAGACGATTAAGAAAAAGAAGAAATGTATAGTTTACGTATGGCAGAGCTCCAGACAGAAGGAGTTCGAAACATTTTACGTTAACCACTTGTGCTATCTATTCTATAATGTTGTTGTAGTGTTTGGATTCCATACCAGGAAGATTTTGGAAAGAGAGAAATGATTGTAGAACATAAACATACACTCCTAAGGCCTTACAATTCTGCACTTGAACATGCTATAATGCTAAAGCAGTGTGGTTTCTGATACATTAGTCACATGGAATGCAATGCTGTTAATACCCAAATGCAGCAAATATATTTCCAACACCTGTCATACATTCACTGTGCAAGTTTTCTGTCCCACTCACTATGGTGAGAAACTTGAAGATAGTAAAACTACTATCTTCTACACCAAAGAAGAAAACATATATTCTTTGTCATATATGGCACTATATGGCTTTTTGGTAGTGTATAGCGCTCACAATTTTCATCTGATTATGGTTCAGAAATTGTGCTACCCTGGCACCAATCCCATAAACTGATCATCAGCAATAGAAAGTGAATGAAACTACGACATCTTATGAGGAAATAGAGGAATGCATGGCAGCTGTGTTTGACATGTGAAATTATATGCCATGATGCACTAATCCTGTGAACAGAACACAGCCTCTTCCATACACACAACACCTGTCAAGCAAATGTATACACAGGGAATGTAGTATCTTACAAACTCCAGTCACTAACTTAGAAACACTGTGCTTATGAAACCGAAGACCCGATTTATGTCAGAGATGTGGTAGGGGACTGGAGTACTTCTCATACATCTTCATTCGTCTCAAGGGCAGTACCGAAACAGATTTTCCATTGGCTTGGTGGACACAATTGATCACATGTACGCTGGAAGTCCTCTGCTGACTGTGGTATGGAGATGTTTGCTGCTAATGAGCACAGGTAGATGGCACTCTTAGTCACACATAGAACACACAATTGTATACAAGTCGAACACAGGTTATACCAAACAGCTGATAGACTTGTAACGTGCGCGTGGGGCACACAATACTCATTAAAGCCTGTACTATGGTAAGTGAGCGGGGTTCACCTTACGAGACAGGATTGTTGCATAGATATTGACCGCATGTACCTGAATGGTGGCAAATCAGACTTACACCCACTCTGTAATAAAAATGATTCGTCAAGTAAGTTCAAAATGCAACTTCAAGTCAGGATGGACCAAAAGCAACACTGAAGATGCTACCAATTTAATAATAATACGGTTGCCAGCCTAATTAGGCATTAACTGAGTTTCTTCCCTGTACAAGTTGGTGTATATTCATGCAAAACAACACGTAATAACACTGCATAATATAGTAGAATTTTAGAACCAGAAAATCTATTGAACTGATAGTTTCACGTTCTGTACTGACACGGAAAAACCATGAATACATAACACTACACAATAATGTATACTACAAAACTTCATACTGTCTATTAATCTGATTAAAATCGGGCATAGGTTACCCTAGCAATAGCACTTTCGTGACACACACAAAATGTCAATTTTGATAAAGATATAACACTGATAAATTTTGACTTATATATTGACTTTAACATTTGCTGGTCAAACCAATGTGGAACACTTCAGAATTCAAATGGATAAAGGGGGGGGGGCGACGACCTTGAAACTGTTATGATCACTATATTAAAAAAATTTTACTGAGATTATCATGCATTCAAGATTTCCAGTATATGAGTTACTACTCTTTTTATCTTATTTACTTCTCATTTAAATACCTTTATATCTGTGTCGAAATAATTAAACTTCATTACTATATCAATATTAAAGTTATCTTTCAACTTTGTTAGACCTTCGTTAATCATTTACTGGTTCATTAACAAAACAGTTCTTTAAACACCATTCTAACATAGCTAGGTCTGCAAGTAATTATTATTAACACAAAATTTAATTTTCAGCCGGCCGAAGTAGCCGTGCGGTTAAAGGCGCTGCAGTCTGGAACCGCAAGACCACTACGGTCGCAGGTTCGAATCTTGCCTCGGGCATGGATGTTTGTGATGTCCTTAGGTTAGTTAAGTTTAACTAGTCCTAAGTTCTAGGGGACTAATGACCTCAGCAGTTGAGTCCCATAGTGCTCAGAGCTATCTGAACCAACCCATGTTTAATTTTTCATTTCGGGACACTCGGATTGCACAACATTTGGAAAGGACCCTGTCTAGGTTAGTTGTGAGGATAATTAAATGAGGGGAAAGTTCTAGTAAAATTTAGGTTATTATTGAACAGTTCACTCTATCGTCCATACGAATACAGTACTAAAAGTTTCAACCTGCTTGTATCGATGCTGCGGTTGGCGAGCGGCTAGATGGCGAGGCATAGAGCACACATACAACCACAGCTATGGCTCCTGACGTATCGGCAGTTTAATTCTTCCTAACGTCGCAATACTTTTCCATTTAGTGCCTATGGAATTTTGCCATGCTGTGTGGGATTTGGAACGGCGTACCCGAGGCTCAGTGAAACTACGTCTTCCTGGAGAGCCTCCTCGCTCCAGAAGGTATAGCTCAGACCAATGCCAAACTCCAACTACGAGGTGCATTCAAGTTCTAAGGCCTCCGATTTTTTTCCTAATTAACTACTCACCCGAAATCGACGAAACTGGCGTTACTTCTCGACGTAATCGCCCTGCAGACGTACACATTTTTCACAACGCTGACGCCATGATTCCATGGCAGCGGCGAAGGCTTCTTTAGGAGTCTGTTTTGACCACTGGAAAATCGCTGAGGCAATAGCAGCACGGCTGGTGAATGTGCGGTCACGGAGAGTGTCTTTCATTGTTGGAAAAAGCCAAAAGTCACTAGGAGGCAGGTCAGGTGAGTAGGGAGCATGAGGATTCACTTCAAAGTTGTTATCACGAAGAAACTGTTGCGTAACGTTAGCTCGATGTGCGGGTGCGTTGTCTTGGTGAAACTGCACACGCCCAGCCCTTCTCGGACGTTTTTGTTGCAGTGCAGGAAGGAATTTGTTCTTCAAAACATTTTCATAGGATGCACCTGTTACTGTAGTGCCCTTTGGAACGCAATGGGTAAGGATTACGCCCTCGCTGTCCCAGAACATGGACACCATCATTTTTTCAGCACTGGCGGTTACGCGAAATTTTTTTGGTGGCGGTGAGTCTGTGTGCTTCCATTGAGCTGACTGGCGCTTTGTTTCTGGAGTGAAAAATGGCATCCACGTCTCATCCATTGTCACAACCGACGAAAAGAAAGTCCCATTCAAGCTGTCGTTGCGCGTCAACATTGCTTGGCAACATACCACACGGGCAGCCATGTGGTCATCCGTCAGCATTCGTGGCACCCACCTGGATGACACTTCTCGCATTTTCAGGCCGTCATGCAGGATTGTGTGCACAGAACCCACAGAAATGCCAACTCTGGAGGCGATCTGTTCAACAGTCATTTGGCGATCCCCCAAAACAATTCTCTCCACTTTCTCGATCATGCCGTCAGACCGGCTTGTGCGATCCCGAGGTTGTTTCGGTTTGTTGTCACACAATGTTCTGCCTTCATTAAACTGTCACACCCACAATGCACTTTCGACACATCCATAACTCCATCACCACATGTCTCCTTCAACTGTCGATGAATATCAATTTGTTTCAGACCACGCAAATTCAGAAAACGAATGATTGCACGCTGTTCAAGTAAGGAAAACGTCGCCATTTTAAGTATTTAAAACAGTTCTCATTCTCGCCGCTGGTGGTAAAATTCCATCTGCCGTACGGTGCTGCCATCTCTGGGACGTATTGACAATGAACGCGGCCTCATTTTAAAACAATGCGCATGTTTCTATCTCTTTCCAGTCCGGAGAAAAAAAATCGGAGGCCTTAGAAGTTGAATGCACCTCGTACTACTGCTGAGCCCGTTGTGCCGTGCAGTGCCCGCGTGCATTTCCCCGCGCTCGCCTGCCATCCACCTTTTACTGCTCCCTGACAGGCCGGGTATTCACCCGAGGTTTTGCATTCTACATATCCTAACACATTGCCTACGTATGGACCTGACGCACAGTTACGATTTTAAGCATCTTACAACAGTCTCAACATTTGTTACATTTCAATTCTATTACAATATTGCTTGACATTTGACATAAACATTAACCTTCACATTGAAACTTGTTTACAGTTTTCTTAACACAATGGCATGAAACAAAAAGCAAATGAAATCAGAACATCAATTACTCAAGTTTAACGAAAAATCAGATGGAAAAAAATATTATTTATATGTACAATAGTACAACGTCGTTGTTGTTACAGACTCTGAGAGAATAAAGAAAAAAAAATCGTTAAATACGTGATGAATCTCCCGCCACAACATCTCCCTCTCTCTAGAATGCGTCATCAGTCTACTGTTACACCATACCTCGTTACAAACCCTCTCGACCAATTACTTCATCTACTTTCTGTCATCCTTTATTGCAGATCTGTCTGAATTTAGAGGCAGATGGTATTCTCTTCCAGCAAAGCATCAAAGACACCAGTCAACTTGTATGTATCCCTGTTACCTCAATAGATCTACAGCAGAATGATGTTAAAAACCATGCAGCAACTGTTATTTGTTAGTTGACACTGCATGGTTGTGATTGGTAGAGAGAACAGAGCACCACATTGTAAGTACTGTGCATCAGAGTTTAAAACACACCAACAGTCCTGCAAAATGTCAAATATGTGATCCATTCTGTAGTTGTATACTGCAATCCCCACACTGGTAATGCAATGTTCTTTAGCTAAGGACAATTTATAAAAAAAGACAGAGGTGGTATTCCATATTGAGAAAAAAAAATGAGTTTAAATGATGTGGTCATCGCCTTTGGGGAGCTGTTTGGAGATGCTCCACGATGCTGCAAACTCTTCCAGTTTCCATATGTTACTATGTCTTCGACATTTTTGTCAATAAGAAACATTGCCTCTGTCTTTTACTTAAACCATCCTGTGTGTTGTAGAAGCAGCTAAATTTATGCCATGTGATGTCCAGCTTTCTGTGAGAGCCAATGGATAGAAACATGTTAATGCCAGTTTACCACTTGACACAGACCTCAAAGTCATGGTAGAAAAACAATGAGTGGCAGAGCACAAAACTGTAGTCTTACTCTGCTTGGATATGTTACAGCAGAAAAACTATGTATCAAGCCGTTTATTTAAGAACAACACAGGAATCCTCTCTTGTGATTGCTAGTCTGTGGAATATGGCCTTCCTACAGTGCAGGTGACAGAACCTTACACAGGTCTGTGGAAGCGACATTGATCACTGGCCACCTACTCCAATGGACCAATACATGTATGTTTAATAGGAGGACCACATTTGGTCGACGTCAACATGCAGATTGTACTTGTTTCGATTTATAGGAAGAGAGAGATGTGGTAACATCTTATCAAGTTCTCTACTGGGCAACATTAACGAAGTGTTGAGAGATCATAGTTTTACTCCGTTGGATGTTATAAAATTGATGAGGAGATGGAGAGAGAGAGAGAGAGAGAGAGAGAGAGAGAGAGAGAGAGAGAGAGACTGAATGTGCTGCCAATGAAGTCTCTGACACCATTACACTGTCATATTTCTAATGTAGTAATTGTAGGAATATGGTAAAGGAGATCAGGATATGTACAGGGTGATATTTATAGGTTGCCATTCGATATCAATGAATTATATGCGTTATGCTTCTGAATTACTTTGTGCTGAACACATATACTCTGCGTGATTATGAATTTCTTCCTGTATGTTAGTGCGCTATTTTTTTGGTTGTGATAGATCTCTACACAGTCAGAGATAAGTGGAGGACTAGACAGCCTTCTAACTAATGGAACAATACTGTCAGAACATGATGGATATTCAAGGGAATTAGCAGGCGTCTGTGACTTGGTGGGGCACATCTCCCAATCGTGGAAATCATGTAGATTCATTTGCTATAAAATGAATACTGGAAGATTCGTAAGAATACAGTAGGTACGAAAGTTGAGAGTTGAGCTCTATACCGCACCTTCTAAGTATTGTGGGCAATCATATTACAACCTCTCACATATATCTTGCGAAGTGACTGCAGTGAGAAAATTAGGAGCTAATACAAAGACTGTTACCGAGAGACAGTCAGCCGCAGGTGTTCTGTCTTTTGTTTTTTCGATAAATTAGAGACAACATTCTTTTGTGAGGTTTGTGTGCCTATAGATGGATGTAGTGACAACTTATTAGGTAGACTAATTTTACATTTACTTCTGTATGCTTACTTCACAAGCCATCATACGATGCATGGTGGAGGATACCCTGTGGCACTATGGTCATTCCCCTTCCTATCCCACCCACAAATAGAGTGAGGGTAAAAGATTGCTTATATGCCTCCTCATGTGCGCTAATTTCTCATGTCTTATTTTCGTGGTCCTTATGTTGCCGAAGGTAGAATCCTTCTGTGGTCAGCTTCAAATGTCTGTGCTCAATAGTGTTCCTCGGAAAGAACATCATCTTCCCTCCAAGGATTCCCATCTGAGCTATATGGCGAGTGTAATCCTACAGCTGCAAAAAAATTACTTAGCGTGCAAAGTGACTCTCATGGTCAGTTTAGTTATTCAGCCTATCAATTCGATGTCAGTGACGTGCTGCTGGGTGGTTGGGAGCAAGTGTTACAGTACCGCAGATGTGATTCAGGTGTTGGAGAGGTAATCAGACGCTTTTTCGTTGGAGAGAGATCTTTTAATGAAATTTAGATCTCTCACCTACAGAGGGAGAGATGACCATGGCAATAAAGTCAGCTATATTACCAGATTTAGGATGTGATTTGTCGTATAAACCGGATATTTACAACTTCTCTGTGGTACTGCCGTAATAGACTTTGTGTGCGATGAAGCATTTGGCTACTTTCAGAGAATTCGAAAGTGTGGAAACATCTTGTGACAGAGGCAGTCTAACACAAGTCAAAAATGAGTTAAATATTCTAGCCCTGCGATGCAGGGCGTAACAGATATTAAGCTGGCTGGAACAGATTATTTTACCTGATGAGAGAATACTTAGAGGAAATACAGGGTATGCCCTGCTGTTACAGAATTTCACAACAAGTAACGACACTTTAGCTATGTGAAAACACGTGTATGCCCTGACTTCTTCTGTCTTCGAAAATAACAAGTGTAAAAGTGAGAAATCTACAATTTTTTTTTATAAGAAATTCGAAGTGTATGGTGAATGGCATCCTTGTCTCGGATTGGATAATTGGATTTTTTAAACTGGGGTGTCTGTGATGGGGTGGAATTGGTTAGAGCTACTATATATGTCCAAGCCAAGCGTGCTTGTTTAGCAGTGTCTGTGACCAGCGGTCGACTGCAAGTGGCGGCTTAGCCTTGTGTGACGAGTAGGTGTAAAGAAAGGATTCTGGTTACCGGGTAGTCAGCTCTTGTCGATAGCCATGGAGACTAACAGTGTAACCAGTGTAGCTGTCTGAGAGGCGATAGAAGTGGACATATGTGTTGTATGAGAAGATTAAACATGATGGGTATCTGCACTCAACGATTATGCCACCCGTGTAAATTGATTGGTTAACTGATTGGTGACAGTCTCTCCGACCTCAAAGCATTCAATAGGGCTTTTATGTGTATGTCGGGGATGGGTATACAGTTCATGATGCATGTGCTTGTCTCTCCTGACTGGCGCTTGCATGACGACACATTGTCTCAGCTTCAGGTGGTGCCCTGGCTCTCGAAAGTTGGTGGACAGTGCGCTCTTTGCGATCGTGAGTGTGTGATTGGCAGGATTTTTCCACCAGATATATTCAGTGGAAAGATAGCGGTGGAAGAGGTTGCTTGTGTCTTTAAATGTCAATGCATACAAGACCTCAGATATATTTAGTGTTACGATCTATTTGTGACGGAAATTTAATTGCTTGATTTGCATAATGTTTGTGTGTGGCACTCAAACGTTGATAACATATTTTAATATGAAGAAGGATCACTGTAAGGTGGTACAGAGTGTTTTAAGCAGTCTATTTGTCTCCTGTAAATTGTTAAACAATTAATTTGATAGGATAGTGCAAATGGGTTGTTTCCCTCTATTATTGCTATTGAATCTGTGACAGGTCTCCCTTAGCCCCCAGCATTAGCCAATAGGAACACAGTATTCCGACGAGAGATGAAAATGTCTGTCTGTGTGCTTGGAAACACTGGTTCACACACAGACAGCAAGTAGCTACTTGAGAGAGAGAGAGAGAGAGAGGGAGGGAGGGAGAGAGAGAGAGAGAGAGAGAGAGAGAGAGAGAGAGAGCATGTGTTTCGATAGGAATTTCCCAGGTGTCAGCATCAAAGGGTTACTGTCACCTGATGCGACAGGGAGGGGAGGAGGGGAATGGAGGGAGGAGGGGTGGGGAGGTGTTCTCTGCCAGTGGTATTGTGAACTAACTCAGTCAGTATTTGCATAGCAGGGCGAGCACATAGAGCAGCTGCTTCCACTGACCTGGTATGCAAGGTAAGTGTTCGGGAGCAAAACAGGGAGGGGCCCCAGCATCAAAGGAGTGCTGGCATCTGATGCTTTATTTGATGATTAAGTAACAGGCGACCAGAGGCTGGCACCAATGGTGGACCGGCACTCCCGCCATCGCTTTCCACGATTCAAAGCACATGTGGCTATGAGCCTGGCAGCAGTCTGTGCGTGGTGGATCCCAGTGGCTGGCGCGCACTTTGCTATCGCGATCAGGACTTTTTTCCGCGAGGTATGTTTAGTTCGATCTGGAACAGTATAATTACGTGTGGTGACTTGTGTTGACGTCCATTTCATGATGGTATTCCTTGTGTGATTGGAAAAATGTGCTCTTTCTACATATTTAATTACAGTTTTTTCGATGAATTTTACAAGAACTACGTCGTCCAAAACAACAGAGCTTTTTCTGCCAGATAAAGAGATCCAACCCCTGGGGATTGAATTTTATAAATAAACAGCATATCCATTGCCATGTAATTGACATTGATTTGAACTTTGTGCCATGAGATCCTTCCTCTCTAGCACACACAGAATCTTTTCTCACCAGTTTCCTTATGGGCGAAAGAAGAGGTAGTATGGTATAGGAGGGGCGCAGGGGGATTTCCGAGTGGGGAAGGGGTTAATTATTTTATCGATGTATTTAATTGTTCAATTAATTTGATATAAAAAATTGGCTTGCATCAGCGAAGGGGAGGGGAGAAGTGTTGGGGATTCACAGAGGGAGGAGATGGAGGGGAAGGTCGAGGTGGAGATTGAAGGGGAGGGGGAGGGGGAAGGAGAGGGTTGTGGTGTCTCCCAGAAGGACAGATTATCCTCAGGGGTCATAAATCAAGTGGCAAAACAACAGATTAAAGGGAAGGGGTCATAAATCAATCAAGTTTGGCCATGAATGTATGCAACTGGCACTAACGAAGTGTGCCAGATCCTGTTTTCCCTACTACTTGAGAGTGGTAAAATTTATATTATATGGACTCCAGGCATGACTAGAAATGTGTTGAGTACGTAATGTTACTGCAAACCTTTATATTTTTACATATAGCAGTTTCCAAGTTTCTCAACTAACTTTCGGAAAATAAAGCAGCAGGAACACTAACAGTCATGAATTCTAGAAAATCGCAACGTATGTTTGACAAAGGACACTTTTTAGTTGTTTGCGTGAGAGGTAGCCCATTCTAACTGATAGATGTAGATGTCACTACCAAGAGGATCATACTACCAAAATGATCATCTTTAGTTTCCAACCCAACCTGAGGGTAAAAATGTCCGCTAGATTTACATTACAAACTACCCGTATTTTATTACTTTAAGCCACGCTATTCCCACTACTTGATGACGTGCGCTCACGGAAACCCATCGTTGTCTCGTGAGTACAAATCATTGTCTCATTGACCTCTTCAACTCTGGTATCTATATAGACAATTGCAGAGGACTTCCATTGTAGTTGACAATTAATTTGGGCAATGTTCTTTAACATTCAGTAGCCCCTATGTTATAATTTTATACACTGTGAATAGCCCTAATATGAGAGGAGTTAATCCGTTGAACACAGAGGCTGTAAACGAGTGGTTTCTCAATTTGTCCTCAAACTCAGCCAATAAATGAATAAACTCCACATAAAACTGCCTCACTTGCTCGAGTCTCAGCTTTTCCTGTATGATAACGAAACGAGATTTTTGGTAAGTGACGATTATGAAGTGGTCCGAAGATTTTTTGTGTGGTAAAAAAATTAATACTCGTAATTTTTTAATCATGAGACACAAACTGATTGCAATCCTTTAAAAATGGAGCTATGTAATATTTTAATGGCTTTTGAAAGACCTTGCAAAGAGGAAGGTACTAACATGATGCTTTTATAGTGTGAAGCGAAATTTTTCGCAAGAAATATGCTACATATAAATGCCAAGATTGTCGGTACAGTCTGAGATTCACACAATGACGTGATGTTTCCGAGGTAGAATTGGATGAATGGGTGCCAACGACCGGCTTTTCAGCTCACAAAGGAAAGTAGGCATTCCTTCTTATCTGTCTTCAGTGTTATGTAACTCATTGTTGGACGTGGGTGTAGAAACATCAAGTTTTGTGGCTGCACGTCGACGAATGACGTAGCAGGAGAGACGACAAATATCGAACGAAGAATTCAGGTTCGAGTGCCACAGGATTCAGTGCTTGGGCCAGTGCTGTGCTGTGTCTACATAGCCGACCAACCCAAGTCACTAAAATAAGCGGAGAAATCTATGCAGATGGCATATCCTTCTTCAGCAGAATTATATATTGACATGCAATAGACCATAGGCTCCAAGAAGATTGTCAAGATCTGGAAACATGGATAGTCCAACGGCGTGTGGAAACGAATGTTGCTAATGGCCAAGCTGTGGTCCTCACAAAGTGTCAGCGATCAAGTATGAGGACGAAAAGCTATTTGGTTAACCGATCAAGTGGATTGGAGTTGTCAAATACTTAGGAGTCACCTGGGACACTACTCGTATACTCACGTGGCATAGCACATAAGAGAATCTGCAGTAAAACGACAAAAAAGGGTGTTGTATCCTTTGCTCACTGAAAGATCTGTACTATCAATCAAATGCAGAGTTGGTATATTCCTCCCCTAGATCAGACGAGTCATGGATTATAGATACGCAGAATGGGACAACGCAACGAAGACACATTTGCAGAGACAACAGACTTAATGAACTTTCAACTTATTACCTGCACGAAGCCGTACACGAATTGGAAGTTTTCAAAAGGTTGAAGAAGACTAAACTGTCAAGAATGTCCACCTATACTGATTCGCTAACTTCGAAGGCGTCCAGATGATAGGGATCGCTACAAGAGACCAGCGGTCGTTGTAAATAAATGGCAGGGACGTATCTTCCAGGAACGCAATGCATGCATTGCATGTTCAATGAAATATACGAGTCGCAAAGTCACACATGTACGTTATAGGTTCATCCGTAATAATTAGATCATAATATAACACCTACTTCATAGTCGCTACTTTTTTTTTTTTTTTTCGTTTGAACCGAAAGCTAGTTTCTGTGCTCCACAAAAGAAGGCGCGTCTGCATGGGCACTTCGACGTAATAGTTCTTGAAACGCATAACATGGGGCCCTGCGGTAGTCTCGACTCCCATTTGGTATTTATGACGTCAGAACAAGATCGCATGAAACGTGGGTAGACGCATGCAATAGCAAGATAGCATTCAGCACTTTTGCTCTTCTGCTAACCTGACTTTAGCAAGCATTAGTCATTTTAGTGACTGATGAATGCATCATGTTTCATATGTGTGAGCAATATTTTAACCATCATTTGCACAAAATGAGTGATTATAATAGCGATGCTATAGTAATTGCTTTTAATAAATATTTGCACTCACGGCCATTCAGTGAAAAGGTAGCAGAATGATCGAACTACCCCGTATCTTAGCAATTTAATGACTGAGAACTTGTTGTTTGGGAAGGACAACCTTGAAACAAAGGCCGAGGTTATTCGGATGTTAATAATTTGCACACCACTGCAGTTTCAAGGCATGAAACACCAGAATCTCAGTCCCATGCATGGGTAGCCCTCGGAACATTTGGTAAAAGTAGAATTGATTTGCAATTATATCAACAGAAATTTGCAAGCATTTTAAAGCACAATCAGGCAGTGAGACAGAACCGGGATTGACAGCAGTCACCTCCTTTTTAGGACAACGAAGTATTATCATTTCGAGGATACAGGAAAAGCTGAGACTCGAGCAAGCGAGGCAGTTTTATGTGGAGTTCATTCATTTATTGGCTGAGTTTGAGGACAAATTGAGAGACCACTCGTTTGCAGCCTTTGTGTTCAACGGATTAACTCCTCTCAGTCAACACAATTTAATTCAAAGCGTGCATGGCGTTATACTCTGCGAAATAGAGACTCACATGAAAGCAATGACAGTTGTTTTTATTTTACTAGATGAGACATCGGAGGTCACAAATCTTTCGCAATTACTGCTTGTATTAAGATATTATATAAGGGACAGATACGTTAAAGATTAGTGGGGTTTACCGAGGCTAGCAGTGATAGACCGGTGACGTCACAGTGAAGGTTGCAGTAGACCGTCTTGAAGGACTTGAGCGCAAAAATTAATTGGTCGCACAAACGTATGACGTGGCGACCATCATGGCGCAACATCAAACGGCGTTCAAACAAAATTTACAGAAGTAATTCCACATGCAATACAGTATTTGTATATTGCTACGCTCACAAGGTAAACTTTAGTTTTATCACAGTATCCTGTATGAGTGCATGTAGAGGTTATTTTTTCTTTTTTGCTAATGTTAATGGTTTTCTAACGTTTTGGTCCATTCTTTGAAAAGAACAAACTTGTTATATACAGTAGCGCGGAAAATGTTTCCAAAAGTTGCACCAGCAAGATAGAGTTGTTCAAGTCGCTTGGTAAAAACTGTGGCAGATCAAAGGGTTGATCCTGAAGATATGTACGAATACTTTTTCGTAAATCCACAAAATTGGGATACAACTGCTGTTACTAAAGCAAGTGGATTTCCCATAATGTTGCGAAATTTTCAGTTTAACATCCTTTTGTGTTTAGCCGGCCGATGTGGCCGAGCGGTTCAAGGCGCTTCAGTCTGGAACCGCGCGACCGCTATTGTCGCAGGTTCGAATCCTGTCTCGGGCATGGATGTGTGTGATGTCCTTAGGTTAGTTAGGTTTAAGTAGTTCTAAGTTCTAGGGGACTGATGACCTCAGATGTTAAGTCCCATAGTGCTCAGACCCATTTGAACCATTTTTTCCTTTTGTGTTTGTCTAAAGAACTGTTTTCACTGACGGACGTAACATTTAACAGTGCGCAGTCACAGTCCTTAGAAATTACACTTCGCAGCATGGAAGTGGACGACAGGAAAGAAAAGGTGCGCTCTAAGAGGTAGTATGGCTTTGAGAAAATATGGTGCAAGGTAGAAAGGGTATGTGATACTCCAAGGAAGGGAAGAAAGGAAAACTACATCTAAACATCCGCAAAGGACGACATCAGGATGATGTAACTTGCATATTATATACTACAGTCACACAATTCAATATCAGATTTTATTCGCTGCCTGGCTTAAAGTTTATTGAAATGTTTGACTAAAGAAGTTCTCAGACTTTGTAGATGTGTTTCCTGAGGAGGCGTCTGAAAAATTAATGGCAGCATATGGGAAATTTTTTGATATTCTTAGGTTAAAAAATGGTTCAAATGGCTCTGAGCACTATGGGACTTAACATCTGAGGTCGTCAGTCCCCTAGACTTAGAACTACTTAAACCTAACTAACCTAAGGACATCACACACATCCATTCCCGAGGCAGGATTCTAACCTACGACCGTAGCATTTGCGAGGTTCCGGACGGATGCGCCTAGAACCGCTCGGCCACAGCGGCCGGCTCTTAGGTTAAAGTCTCACGCGAGTACTATGTTTACGTCGCATCATCTTGTAGCCAATTCTGTGAAGGAAATAACAAAGTTTCTCGCACACAATGAGCTTCACACCGGACTTCCAGAACTGTGTAACCTCTTTGAAGTGGTTTTAATCATACCGGCTACATCGTCACCACTGGAACGATCATTTGCGGACTGAAAAGAATAAAGACCGTCATTAGGAATGGGAAACGACGTAGTCGTCTGTCTGCACTCCCCATCGTGTTCTGTTGGTGCAGATAAAAGTTCGAAACGTATTCTCCGACGTCGTTACTGAGGAGATCTGCAAAAACTGCAGAGCGGAATTACCCTAGACATAAAACAAAGGTGAGTAAGAAAAGTACATATGCATAAAACCGATAAGTTTCATGTTGCATACGTTACCAACATTTTCAGGATACGCCAGTGATAAGTAGTAAGACCACAAGGTGATGGCCAGTTGTCAATGAACAACCGTACACGGGATGACACGAACAAAAACAAAGAGATTAAAAAAATGAAGAAGAAGTTAGCAGTAAATGCTTTCAGTTATAAATTGCACTCTACCACCTACAATGAGAAGAATACGGGATCGAAAACAAACAAGAAATCTGTAGGCATCTAGCCATCCTAAGTTATAAATTGTAACAAAGTGCTCAAACACTTTAAGAGTAAACAGGATTTCGGATCTGATGAACGCAGTGATCTTCAACGTTTCGATCACATTACACCTCTTGTAAAAAATGTTATAACGTGTGGTGTACCCCATTCACTTTAGACTAAAGTCCAGTCAAGTTGGGGGCAAACAAGAGAGAAAAATGCACGAATGTTCAGTCATTCGAAACAGAATTTACAAAAAAGACAGCAGAATTCTAACCTAAACGTATAAAGACTGAAGGATTTTCTAGAAAAAAGAAGGTTCAAATGGCTCTGGGCACTATGCGACTTAACTTCTGAGGTCATCAGTCGCGTAGAACTTAGAATTAATTAAACCTAACTAACCTAAGGACATCACACACATCCATGCCCGAGGTAGGATTCGAAACTGCGACCTTAGCGGTCGCTCGGCTCCAGACTGCAGCGCCTAGAACAGCACGGCCACTCCGGCCGGCAAAAAAGAAAGTACCCACTTGTCATTTGCTTCCATTTCCTCTAACAAATGTCATCTAAACTTTTTGTAACAAGAAAAGCTTTCTGATCGTTGATTAATTTCTATAGGTGTGCCCCATTTTTGGGCATGTAATACACTTTTCTCAAAAAATGAATTTAACACTTGTGGCTATCATGTACAGGCAAATGACCAGTTCACTGAATTAATATGTGTAATGTACTGCTATAGCTGACTTCGTTGGTACATGATAGCATAAAAGTATCAGAGTATCAAACTAGGCCACTATTGTGCTGCTGGCCGTCACCATTGTGTCAATTGGCCTAAAAGGATGGCTGGCCGTTAGAGGCCGTCTTTCACTATCAGGAGCTCAGCTGCTGACCTAGATGTGGTATGTAAATGCATTTCCTGATCCATATTTTTGTTGGTTTCCCACGTCTGTTACAAAACACGTGGTAATAGGCGCAACCAAAGGTGAGATGATATATTTCAAATGATGAAAATGACTTATTAGTCATGACTAGTATCATGAGATTATAGTCATATCTTCAGGCAACAAAGTGTTGACATAAAGAAGGTACAAAAATCATAATTAGAACTACCTTAAAATAGGAACTATCAAACTAATATAATCTTGAATGAGATTTTCACTCTGCAGCGGAGTGTGCGCTGATATGAAACTTCCTGGCAGATTAAAACTGTGTGCCCGACCGAGACTCGAACTCGGGACCTTTGCCTTTCGCGGGCAAGTGCTCTACCAACTGAGCTACCGAAGCACGAGTCACGCCCGGTACTCACAGCTTTACTTCCGCCAGTACCTCGTCTCCTACCTTCCAAACTTTACAGAAGCTCTCCTGCGAACCTTGCAGAACTAGCACTCCTGAAAGAAAGGATATTGCGGAGACATGGCTTAGCCACAGCCTGGGGGATGTTTCCAGAATGAGATTTTCACTCTGCAGCGGAGTGTGCGCTGATATGAAACTTCCTGGCAGATTAAAACTGTGTGCCCGACCGAGACTCGAACTCGGGACCTTTGCCTTTCGCGGGCAAGTGCTCTAACAACTGAGCTACCGAAGCACGACTCACGCCCGGTACTCACAGCTTTACTTCTGCCAGTACCTCGTCTCCTACCTTCCAAACTTTACAGAAGCTCTCCTGCAAACCTTGCAGAATTAGCACTCCTGAAAGAAAGGATATTGCGGAGACATGGCTTAGCCACAGCCTGGGGGATGTTTCCAGAATGAGATTTTCACTCTGCAGCGGAGTGTGCGCTGATATGAAACTTCCTGGCAGATTAAAACTGTGTGCCCGACCGAGACTCGAACTCGGGACCTTTGCCTTTCGCGGGCAAGTGCTCTACCAACTGAGCTACCGAAGCACGACTCACGCCCGGTACTCACAGCTTTACTTCTGCCAGTACCTCGTCTCCTACCTTCCAAACTTTACAGAAGCTCTCCTGCGAACCTTGCAGAACTAGCACTCCTGAAAGAAAGGATATTGCGGAGACATGGCTTAGCCACAGCCTGGGGGATGTTTCCAGAATGAGATTTTCACTCTGCAGCGGAGTTTGCGCTGATATGAAACTTCCTGGCAGATTAAAACTGTGTGCCCGACCGAGACTCGAACTCGGGACCTTTGCCTTTCGCGGGCAAGTGCTCTACCAACTGAGCTACCGAAGCACGACTCACGCCCGGTACTCACAGCTTTACTTCTGCCAGTACCTCGTCTCCTACCTTCCAAACTTTACAGAAGCTCTCCTGCGAACCTTGCAGAACTAGCACTCCTGAAAGAAAGGATATTGCGGAGACATGGCTTAGCCACAGCCTGGGGGATGTTTCCAGAATGAGATTTTCACTCTGCAGCGGAGTGTGCGCTGATATGAAACTTCCTGGCAGATTAAAACTGTGTGCCCGACCGAGACTCGAACTCGGGACCTTTGCCTTTCGCGGGCAAGTGCTCTACCAACTGAGCTACCGAAGCACGACTCACGCCCGGTACTCACAGCTTTACTTCTGCCAGTACCTCGTCTCCTACCTTCCAAACTTTACAGAAGCTCTCCTGCGAACCTTGCAGAACTAGCACTCCTGAAAGAAAGGATATTGCGGAGACATGTCTTAGCCACAGCCTGGGGGATGTTTCCAGAATGAGATTTTCACTCTGCAGCGGAGTGTGCGCTGATATGAAACTTCCTGGCAGATTAAAACTGTGTGCCCGACCGAGACTCGAACTCGGGACCTTTGCCTTTCGTGGGCAAGTGCTCTACCAACTGAGCTACCGAAGCACGACTCACGCCCGGTACTCACAGCTTTACTTCTGCCAGTACCTCGTCTCCTACCTTCCAAACTTTACAGAAGCTCTCCTGCGAACCTTGCAGAACTAGCACTCCTGAAAGAAAGGATATTGCGGAGACATGGCTTAGCCACAGCCTGGGGGATGTTTCCAGAATGAGATTTTCACTCTGCAGCGGAGTGTGCGCTGATATGAAACTTCCTGGCAGATTAAAACTGTGTGCCCGACCGAGACTCGAACTCGGGACCTTTGCCTTTCGCGGGCAAGTGCTCTACCAACTGAGCTACCGAAGCACGACTCACGCCCGGTACTCACAGCTTTACTTCTGCCAGTACCTCGTCTCCTACCTTCCAAACTTTACAGAAGCTCTCCTGCGAACCTTGCAGAACTAGCACTCCTGAAAGAAAGGATATTGCGGAGACATGGCTTAGCCACAGCCTGGGGGATGTTTCCAGAATGAGATTTTCACTCTGCAGCGGAGTGTGCGCTGATATGAAACTTCCTGGCAGATTAAAACTGTGTGCCCGACCGAGACTCGAACTCGGGACCTTTGCCTTTCGCGGGCAAGTGCTCTACCAACTGAGCTACCGAAGCACGACTCACGCCCGCTACTCACAGCTTTACTTCTGCCAGTACCTCGTCTCCTACCTTCCAAACTTTACAGAAGCTCTCCTGCGAACCTTGCAGAACTAGCACTCCTGAAAGAAAGGATATTGCGGAGACATGGCTTAGCCACAGCCTGGGGGATGTTTCCAGAATGAGATTTTCACTCTGCAGCGGAGTGTGCGCTGATATGAAACTTCCTGGCAGATTAAAACTGTGTGCCCGACCGAGACTCGAACTCGGGACCTTTGCCTTTCGCGGGCAAGTGCTCTACCAACTGAGCTACCGAAGCACGACTCACGCCCGGTACTCACAGCTTTACTTCTGCCAGTACCTCGTCTCCTACCTTCCAAACTTTACAGAAGCTCTCCTGTGAACCTTGCAGAACTAGCACTCCTGAAAGAAAGGATATTGCGGAGACATGGCTTAGCCACAGCCTGGGGGATGTTTCCAGAATGAGATTTTCACTCTGCAGCGGAGTGTGCGCTGATATGAAACTTCCTGGCAGATTAAAACTGTGTGCCCGACCGAGACTCGAACTCGGGACCTTTGCCTTTCGCGGGGAAGTGCTCTACCAACTGAGCTACCGAAGCACGACTCACGCCCGGTACTCACAGCTTTACTTCTGCCAGTACCTCGTCTCCTACCTTCCAAACTTTACAGAAGCTCTCCTGCGAACCTTGCAGAACTAGCACTCCTGAAAGAAAGGATATTGCGGAGACATGGCTTAGCCACAGCCTGGGGGATGTTTCCAGAATGAGATTTTCACTCTGCAGCGGAGTGTGCGCTGATATGAAACTTCCTGGCAGATTAAAACTGTGTGCCCGACCGAGACTCGAACTCGGGACCTTTGCCTTTCGCGGGCAAGTGCTCTGCCAACTGAGCTACCGAAGCACGACTCACGCCCGGTACTCACAGCTTTACTTCTGCCAGTACCTCGTCTCCTACCTTCCAAACTTTACAGAAGCTCTCCTGCGAACCTTGCAGAACTAGCACTCCTGAAAGAAAGGATATTGCGGAGACATGGCTTAGCCACAGCCTGGGGGATGTTTCCAGAATGAGATTTTCACTCTGCAGCGGAGTGTGCGCTGATATGAAACTTCCTGGCAGATTAAAACTGTGTGCCCGACCGAGACTCGAACTCGGGACCTTTGCCTTTCGCGGGCAAGTGCTCTACCAACTGAGCTACCGAAGCACGACTCACGCCCGGTACTCACAGCTTTACTTCTGCCAGTACCTCGTCTCCTACCTTCCAAACTTTATAGAAGCTCTCCTGCGAACCTTGCAGAACTAGCACTCCTGAAAGAAAGGATATTGCGGAGACATGGCTTAGCCACAGCCTGGGGGATGTTTCCAGAATGAGATTTTCACTCTGCAGCGGAGTGTGCGCTGATATGAAACTTCCTGGCAGATTAAAACTGTGTGCCCGACCGAGACTCGAACTCGGGACCTTTGCCTTTCGCGGGCAAGTGCTCTACCAACTGAGCTATCGAAGCACGACTCACACCCGGTACTCACAGCTTTACTTCTGCCAGTACCTCGTCTCCTACCTTCCAAACTTTACAGAAGCTCTCCGCAATATCCTTTCTTTCAGGAGTGCTAGTTCTGCAAGGTTCGCAGGAGAGCTTCTGTAAAGTTTGGAAGGTAGGAGACGAGGTACTGGCAGAAGTAAAGCTGTGAGTACCGGGCGTGAGTCGTGCTTCGGTAGCTCAGTTGGTAGAGCACTTGCCCGCGAAAGGCAAAGGTCCCGAGTTCGAGTCTCGGTCGGGCACACAGTTTTAATCTGCCAGGAAGTTTCATATCAGCGCACACTCCGCTGCAGAGTGAAAATCTCATTCTGGAAACATCCCCCAGGCTGTGGCTAAGCCATGTCTCCGCAATATCCTTTCTTTCAGGAGTGCTAGTTCTGCAAGGTTCGCAGGAGAGCTTCTGTAAAGTTTGGAAGGTAGGAGACGAGGTACTGGCAGAAGTAAAGCTGTGAGTACCGGGCGTGAGTCGTGCTGCGGTAGCTCAGTTGGTAGAGCACTTGCCCGCGAAAGACAAAGGTCCCGAGTTCGAGTCTCGGTCGGGCACACAGTTTTAATCTGCCAGGAAGTTTCATATCAGCGCACACTCCGCTGCAGAGTGAAAATCTCATTCTGGAAACATCCCCCAGGCTGTGGCTAAGCCATGTCTCCGCAATATCCTTTCTTTCAGGAGTGCTAGTTCTGCAAGGTTCGCAGGAGAGCTTCTGTAAAGTTTGGAAGGTAGGAGACGAGGTACTGGCAGAAGTAAAGCTGTGAGTAGCGGGCGTGAGTCGTGCTTCGGTAGCTCAGTTGGTAGAGCACTTGCCCGCGAAAGGCAAAGGTCCCGAGTTCGAGTCTCGGTCGGGCACACAGTTTTAATCTGCCAGGAAGTTTCATATCAGCGCACACTCCGCTGCAGAGTGAAAATCTCATTCTGGAAACATCCCCCAGGCTGTGGCTAAGCCATGTCTCCGCAATATCCTTTCTTTCAGGAGTGCTAGTTCTGCAAGGTTCGCAGGAGAGCTTCTGTAAAGTTTGGAAGGTAGGAGACGAGGTACTGGCAGAAGTAAAGCTGTGAGTACCGGGCGTGAGTCGTGCTTCGGTAGCTCAGTTGGTAGAGCACTTGCCCGCGAAAGGCAGAGGTCCCGAGTTCGAGTCTCGGTCGGGCACACAGTTTTAATCTGCCAGGAAGTTTCATATCAGCGCACACTCCGCTGCAGAGTGAAAATCTCATTCTGGAAACATCCCCCAGGCTGTGGCTAAGCCATGTCTCCGCAATATCCTTTCTTTCAGGAGTGCTAGTTCTGCAAGGTTCGCAGGAGAGCTTCTGTAAAGTTTGGAAGGTAGGAGACGAGGTACTGGCAGAAGTAAAGCTGTGAGTACCGGGCGTGAGTCGTGCTTCGGTAGCTCAGTTGGTAGAGCACTTGCCCGCGAAAGGCAAAGGTCCCGAGTTCGAGTCTCGGTCGGGCACACAGTTTTAATCTGCCAGGAAGTTTCATATCAGCGCACACTCCGCTGCAGAGTGAAAATCTCATTCTGGAAACATCCCCCAGGCTGTGGCTAAGCCATGTCTCCGCAATATCCTTTCTTTCAGGAGTGCTAGTTCTGCAAGGTTCGCAGGAGAGCTTCTGTAAAGTTTGGAAGGTAGGAGACGAGGTACTGGCAGAAGTAAAGCTGTGAGTAGCGGGCGTGAGTCGTGCTTCGGTAGCTCAGTTGGTAGAGCACTTGCCCGCGAAAGGCAAAGGTCCCGAGTTCGAGTCTCGGTCGGGCACACAGTTTTAATCTGCCAGGAAGTTTCATATCAGCGCACACTCCGCTGCAGAGTGAAAATCTCATTCTGGAAACATCCCCCAGGCTGTGGCTAAGCCATGTCTCCGCAATATCCTTTCTTTCAGGAGTGCTAGTTCTGCAAGGTTCGCACGAGAGCTTCTGTAAAGTTTGGAAGGTAGGAGACGAGGTACTGGCAGAAGTAAAGCTGTGAGTACCGGGCGTGAGTCGTGCTTCGGTAGCTCAGTTGGTAGAGCACTTGCCCGCGAAAGGCAAAGGTCCCGAGTTCGAGTCTCGGTCGGGCACACAGTTTTAATCTGCCAGGAAGTTTCATATCAGCGCACACTCCGCTGCAGAGTGAAAATCTCATTCTGGAAACATCCCCCAGGCTGTGGCTAAGCCATGTCTCCGCAATATCCTTTCTTTCAGGAGTGCTAGTTCTGCAAGGTTCGCAGGAGAGCTTCTGTAAAGTTTGGAAGGTAGGAGACGAGGTACTGGCAGAAGTAAAGCTGTGAGTAGCGGGCGTGAGTCGTGCTTCGGTAGCTCAGTTGGTAGAGCACTTGCCCGCGAAAGGCAAAGGTCCCGAGTTCGAGTCTCGGTCGGGCACACAGTTTTAATCTGCCAGGAAGTTTCATATCAGCGCACACTCCTCTGCAGAGTGAAAATCTCATTCTGGAAACATCCCCCAGGCTGTGGCTAAGCCATGTCTCCGCAATATCCTTTCTTTCAGGAGTGCTAGTTCTGCAAGGTTCGCAGGAGAGCTTCTGTAAAGTTTGGAAGGTAGGAGACGAGGTACTGGCAGAAGTAAAGCTGTGAGTACCGGGCGTGAGTCGTGCTTCGGTAGCTCAGTTGGTAGAGCACTTGCCCGCGAAAGGCAAAGGTCCCGAGTTCGAGTCTCGGTCGGGCACACAGTTTTAATCTGCCAGGAAGTTTCATATCAGCGCACACTCCGCTGCAGAGTGAAAATCTCATTCTGGAAACATCCCCCAGGCTGTGGCTAAGCCATGTCTCCGCAATATCCTTTCTTTCAGGAGTGCTAGTTCTGCAAGGTTCGCACGAGAGCTTCTGTAAAGTTTGGAAGGTAGGAGACGAGGTACTGGCAGAAGTAAAGCTGTGAGTACCGGGCGTGAGTCGTGCTTCGGTAGCTCAGTTGGTAGAGCACTTGCCCGCGAAAGGCAAAGGTCCCGAGTTCGAGTCTCGGTCGGGCACACAGTTTTAATCTGCCAGGAAGTTTCATATCAGCGCACACTCCGCTGCAGAGTGAAAATCTCATTCTGGAAACATCCCCCAGGCTGTGGCTAAGCCATGTCTCCGCAATATCCTTTCTTTCAGGAGTGCTAGTTCTGCAAGGTTCGCAGGAGAGCTTCTGTAAAGTTTGGAAGGTAGGAGACGAGGTACTGGCAGAAGTAAAGCTGTGAGTAGCGGGCGTGAGTCGTGCTTCGGTAGCTCAGTTGGTAGAGCACTTGCCCGCGAAAGGCAAAGGTCCCGAGTTCGAGTCTCGGTCGGGCACACAGTTTTAATCTGCCAGGAAGTTTCATATCAGCGCACACTCCTCTGCAGAGTGAAAATCTCATTCTGGAAACATCCCCCAGGCTGTGGCTAAGCCATGTCTCCGCAATATCCTTTCTTTCAGGAGTGCTAGTTCTGCAAGGTTCGCAGGAGAGCTTCTGTAAAGATTGGAAGGTAGGAGACGAGGTACTGGCAGAAGTAAAGCTGTGAGTACCGGGCGTGAGTCGTGCTTCGGTAGCTCAGTTGGTAGAGCACTTGCCCGCGAAAGGCAAAGGTCCCGAGTTCGAGTCTCGGTCGGGCACACAGTTTTAATCTGCCAGGAAGTTTAATATAATCTTGATTAGCAAGTGAAGTATGTGGGCCGGCCAGAGTGGCCGAGCGGTTCTACCCGCTAAGGTCTGGAACTGCGCGACCACTATGGTCGCAGGTTCGAATACTGCCTGGATGTGTGTGATGTCCTTAGGTTAGTTAGGTTTAAGTAGTTCTAAGTTCTAGGGGACTGATGACCTCAGAAGTTAAGTCCCGTCGAGCTCAGAGCCATTTGAACCATATTTTGAAGTATGTGGACCTTTCAGTACATAATGACCTTAAAATCTCTATAAGGATAAATAATAGTAGTCCCTTATATTCCTGCACAAAATTGGCGTCAAAAAGGTAGTTAGGATAGTTGCAATTACGATTTTAGTATCTTCTTTACGCCGTTTATTATCTGAAGATATGGCTGTAATGTTATGATAGCAGTCGTGATTAATAAATCCTTTTGACGCAGCTGTAGCGGTTTTCATCACTTCAAATATCCCTGATTTTTCTTAGATTTGCGAAGAAAGCGGAAGTCCGATCTCCACGAAGTTGCTGCTGTTCATTTAAAAGCTGCTACTTTATCGGGAAAGAACCTAGGGCCTGGATCAACTATTGCCGGCTGCGTCATGCTTCCCTTCTTGTTAGTCGTCAATTGGTACGAGGAAAACTTACGGCACTGCGCTCTCGCAGGGGTGCTGGTTTCGTCCAGATTACGTCACGTTAGATCTCGTGTCACTCGTTGTAATGGCTCGGTAATTGAAGACAACTGCCTCGGTACAATGGCTCGGCTCATATCCTCGCTCATCCCAGTGCCAACACTGGTTTCTTCTAGTCCTAAATCATTCCAACGGGTTCTGGAGCCATTTTCAACCTTCAGTAAAACGAAGTTATACAGTCAACCGAAAACGGTTTGAGTCCATTTGCAACATTTTCACTTACTGATTTGATGTGGCTGCAAGGAAAATGATAGTTTCATTATTTCGCAGAATTACGTCTCAACAAAAATGATTTTTTTTTATTTTTTATAATGGTTAGGTGTTTAGTGAGGATGCATTATTATCCGTGCCATCCGTGCCATGGTCTGCTGTGCTCCACATTTTAAGTCGCTTGAGGGACGTATACCGACGCTACAATGTTCATTTTTGGTACGCTTGTGTAAAAGGTGTCACGAAACCAAATAAGTGCAAAATCCGTACCTTTCGGCGTTTCCTTTGTGTACTAATAAAATCAAATGTCAGATAAATTCCCCTCGAAACCTAAGGTCAAAAACTTCACGCAAAATTTAAATGTGTTTTGCGTGTTTCATGTATCAAAACTCGTCCATGTGTTGTGATGTATTGTGTAGCCTATCATATGTTGCCACGAAAAATATACGAAGGACATTTCATAAATAATGCACGGGTTGGTGTTGTGGATTGTTTGATGCAGCAACAATGAAAATTACGTCAGATGTAGTTGGGAGCTTGAGGAAGAAGAATGTGTTTTTGTTTAACATAAAATTGGCGAGAGTTATAAATGGACCGTGCAGGAGACTAGGGTTCTGTGACCGCTGAAGGTCGGAGGTCGTACATAAAGATTTAAGTGGCAAAAACACGACAAAAATCCATAGTGCGTTGATAGAAGTTTGTGGTGAGTTTAAAGTGGACCGTAGTACAGTTTTACGTTGGGTTAATCGTTTTCGCGGTGGGCGAATGAAAACCGACGATAATCCAAGACCTTGAAGGACAAAAACATCAACAAATGAACGAAGTGTGATACTTGGAGCAGATGCTCCTGAAGATGATTGGAGTGCGGCGTGTGAGGAACTCTCTGAAGCCACGGGAATTACCGTATTCGGACAAATGATTTGAAGAAGAGAAAAATTTCTGCAATATAGGTCCCACTATGTTTGATTGGTGAATTGAAGTAGAAACGCCTGGACATTGCAACCTTGCTCAGACAATGCTTCGACCGTGAAGCTCAAACGTTCTTGTGTCGAACTGTCGCTGTTGATGAAACGTGGAATAGAGACTAAACCTGAGTTGAAATCACAGTCCAGTGAGTGGAGAGGTTCATATTCTCCACGCCCAAAAAATTTCGGTGCGCTCAGTCGAAGCTCAAGCAAATGATGACGATTTTTGCTTATGATCACCAAGTAATCATCATGACAGACAGAGGCACACGTGGAACAAGTGTCACAGCAGTGTATTGTCGTAACGTCATGCAAGACTGCGCAGAAAAATGCACAAAACCCGACCTCAGTTGCTGGAGGCTGGGCCACTCTGTCTACGACAATGCTCGCCCGCATATCGGCAGTGTTTTAGCTCAAAAACTGCGTGAATACTGATCCACCAGACTTTTACTTGTTCCCGAAGTTGAGAAACCGTATGCGTGGACGTCATCTTTCTCTGCAAGTTCTAGCTACCACCTTTACCCGAAGCATTCGATAGATGAACAGAAATTGTGTCCTGGGTGGAATAATACAGCTTCCGAGACGTTGGGATGCAGTCATAGAGAAGGGGGGAGACTATATTGAAGGATTGTAAAAAGATATTGAAAATCGGTGTGCAGTATTTATGAATTGTCCCTCGAATTTTGTCCTATAACATCAACTGTAAATCAAAATTCCTATTTTATACAGTTTTAGCAATAGTATTCTCTCCAGAATGAGATTTTCACTCTGCAGCGGAGTGTGCGCTGATATGAAACTTCCTGGCAGATTAAAACTGTGTGCCGGACCGAGACTCGATCTCGGGACCTTTGCCTTTCGCGGGAAAGTGCCCTACCATTTCTTTTTCATTGATCGTTGTGTTTGGTCGTTGCGGACGTCACATGACATCCGTTCAAGTTCGTTTTGTTGATCCTTCCACTCAGTTTTTTATTACAGAGGCCAACCAGCTCTCTGACCGAACACGCTGAGCTACCGTGCCGGCTTGGAGACATAGCTTAGCCTTAGCCTGGGGGATGTTTGCAGAATGAGATTTTCACTCTGCAGCGGAGTGTGCGCTCATATGTAACTTCCGGCGGAAGTAAAGCTGTGAGGACGGGGCGTGAGTCGTGCTTGGGTAGCTTAGCTGGTAGAGCACTTTGCCAGGAAGTTTCAATAGTAACCTCGTTTCAAAGAACTGTCCACCACGAATTGCTGAGTATATCAACGCTAATAAGCGTATATTTTTGAGCATTTTTGGAAGTTACGACTGTTGAATTTTGTAGTAAATTGGTGTTTGTGATTTACGATTACTGTAGCACATATTATAACCAAGCTGTCGTGTTACATTTAATTTTCTGTTTCAACAATGGAGTACATTGTCTCCATTTAACGTAAATTAACGCTGTTTTCAAGTTTGACGGCGACTATAAGCTCAAAGCTTCGGGAGATTAGTAACTTTTACCCCAAGTTGTTCCGTTGTCTTTATAGAAATCACGTTTTCCATGCTAAGTGCTTCATTTCTTAAAGGAAAATTAGTAATTCTTTTTGTTTTACAGATACAAAAATTAAAAGTTATTTGTGTACTACTGCGTAAAACACTGCTCCTGACACAATGCAACCCCACTGTGAACGCTGTCCTCTAAGATGGGACGAGTTAGTTGACATTGCAAGCATCTGGGAAACGCACGGACTCCTGTTAAACGATTGGAAAATTTCTGTAAATGCGTTTGTCAAGTATCAGAGATGCCAAAGGTGCCTTAAGTACTCTCCTCTCCTGTGGAGCCTGTGTCCTCTACAAGAATTACAGGACCCATCTTAGAGTATTGTTCGTGTGTGGGACCCATCCCAAATAGGACTAGCCGAGGATACTGAACATGAACAGAGAAGGGCAGCACAGATGGTGACAGGTGTGTTTCAAACGCGAGCAGTGGCAACTTGTGCAAAATTTTAGCAATGTGGTGACTACAGTTTGAATTACGAGGGTGGTAATCGTAACTAAATTGAATATATTAATCTCACTTAAATTTAATCTTACTTTTTAAATCGTATAGTTAATTCTTTAACGTTTGGAGGAGTAAAATAAATTGAGAAAAAAAGAGAGAAAATGGAAGCAGCAGAAATCGAAGCCGAGCCAACGAACTGGCAGTCGGTGCGCTTGACCACATTTTTCTTATCTCATTTTGTCCGTTAATGGTCGTTGTATTTGTTCGGGGCGGACGTCCCATGAGGCTTATTCCTGTTCAACTTGATCTATTAACTCAGTTTCTTTTTTTTTATTATTACAGAGGGCAGCTAACCCTCTGATCGAACACGCTGAGCTACCGTGCCCGCTACCAAAGGGCTATAGGGCTCATACATGTACCAATACTTAAAACTCACTCATACCATATGAATAATGGAACATTGGTGCTACTGACTTGTTTATGTGTCCAATCCCGCCGACCCTCTCGCTGCTACAGACGAGGTACTTCCATATCCTGGCGAATAAAAAAGTATCATATAACATATGCGCCTCTTTCCGCGTTATCCATTGGCAAAAACATCTAGCTTAGATATCTTGAACCATTTATGAAATATGACGATTGTTATGACCACATAGTTCCCGATGCTCAGGAATGGAAATGGGTGAATCGCACATGACCGTCAGCCGGATATAGAAACCAATAACTCAAGGACGAAATGAGACATAGTTCTTCTCTCAATTTTTTATAAAAAAAGTTGGATATCTTATCTACATTTCATGCCCAGCAGTGCAAGTGCTAAAACCAACCACACACACAGTTTACACAGTGCGCTTTCAGCTCTGCAAGCTCTTTAAAATTTCGTGCTATGCTTTACTTCATCTGGCGTAGCTCAGTAACTATAATGAACAAAGAAAAGAAATAAGGTCCTTTATCGAGCTCAGGTGTCAATCTATAAGATGCGCAAAAATCAAAATTTTTCACGCAGTAGTTTTCTTAAAATTGGATGACAAGTATTTTATAGGGGCCGTAACGCTATCTCTTAGCACAGGTCGCAGCATTAGGCGAGCAGTACAGCAACAACGAAGCTGCTCTCAGCACAGAATGTAGAGAGCACATTCGTAGCGATCAAAGGGTTACCCCGGCGGGGTCAGGGATTTTCTCTGCCTCGTGATGGCTGGGTGTTGTGTGCTGTCCTTAGGTTAGTTAGGTTTAAGTAGTTCTAAGTTCTAGGGGACTGATGACC
The DNA here is from genome assembly GCF_021461385.2 of Schistocerca piceifrons. NCBI lineage: Eukaryota > Metazoa > Arthropoda > Insecta > Orthoptera > Acrididae > Schistocerca > Schistocerca piceifrons. Next base: position 708,604,933 of record NC_060138.1, read on the forward strand.
ATAGATGTTAAGTCCCATAGTGCTCAGAGCCATTTGAACCATTTGAAATTTAGCTTACAGAGATCGTAAAAGTAAAAAAAAAAAAAAAAAAAAAAAAAAAATAAGTCGTCAATGTCCGCACAGAGCTCATGTGCCCAGCCTTCACACTTGTTGCACTGAATCCAGTTTTACCCATAGCTTTCTCCACACACAGTACATTTTGCATCTACAACATCTTGAGAAGTGCTTGGTGTAGGACTGTCATTACGAAAAATTTTGATTTGTTCATTTTTATTCTTCTTATTGATCATTGTTTGTTCTTGTTTTCAAAATTTCATTTGCCTTTTTTATGTTGTGCTTTTCTCTTTTGCTCTACTGAATCTTTCTTATCTGTCAGCATATTCTTTATCGGAGCTTCTCCCTGCCCTTCTTTTCCGACGTGTGCTTTGTAGTGCTTCTTTATAATGTCAGTTGTAATTGAAAATGCTGCCGCGTGTGAAATCAGATCTATGATTCGTTTTCTAAATGCAAAGAAAGTTAAACCAAAGGAAATTCATCGGCAAATCTGCGAGGATTACGGACAAAATGCTATGTGTGATTCAATGGTTAGAAGATGGGTCAGACTGTTCAATGAAGGCCGCAATCATTTGCTCGATGAAGAACGAGGTGGACGCCCGTCTGTGGTTACTAATGAACTGGATCACACAACTGAAGAGAATATTAAGCACAATTGTAAGTTTACACTTAGTGCCCCTGCTATGGAAGTAGCTCAAATCTCACGATCACTAATTCATGAAATTGTTACTGAAAAACCGAAATTTCGAAAACTTTGCTCACGTTGGGTACCCAAAATTCTTACTGAACAACACAAAAAACAACGGATGGGCAGTGCACTTTAGTTTTTGACACGCTACAATGAAGAAGGCGATGGTTTTCTATCTCGAAAGATCACGGGGGATGAAACTTGGGTATCGTACAAAACCCCTGAAACAAAACGGCAATCAATGGAATGGAGGCACACTTCATCCCCAACGAAGGTTAAGCCTAAGCCAATCTTGACAGCTCGAAAGTTATGTGAACCGGTTTTTGGGACAGAAAAGGCATTTTGCTGATTGATTTCTTACCACGAGGCCAAACGATCAATGCACATGGTTACTGTAAGACCATTAAGAAACTGCACAGAACAAGCACCGAGGATTACCGTCAAAAGCTGTTGTTTTTTTCCACGATAATGTCCGACCTCACACGGCGAATGTGACCAAACAACTCTTGCCGGAATTTCACTGGGACGCGTTTGATCATCCTCCGTACATCCCGGACCTCGCTCCTAGCGACTTTCATCTCTTCTTACACCTAAAATCTGTCCTTGGTGGTCAATACTTCAACGATGATGACGAGCTGAAAGAACATGGTACCACATGGTTGAATACACAGGGGGCAACCTTCTGTGAAGAAGGCATACAAAAACTTTTCCCACGCTATGACAAGTGCCTATAAAATTTCGGAAGGTATGTGGAAAAGTAGTTTAATAGTTGTAGATTTTTGTACAATAAATATTTTTTCTGTATCTGTACACGTTTGTTTTATATAACCAAACGGAACTTATTTTGTGGACGACCCTCGTAAAATACTAATCGCACATACTCCTTGTCTGCATCATAGGTAGTGGTGTATCCTGTTGTGACTACTTCAAAATAAGCTCACTTGTTGGGAGATAGGTGTAATCTGGAGATAATGACTGAGGCTGTCAAATATAAATCTTACCTGCAGATGCAATTGGTCAAAACACGTTTACATTCATCGGTCGGACTGGCAGGGTACTTTCATACTACCGAATTTATCTAGCACTTGTCTAATAAATGTATGGCCATACAGCTACATAAATTAAGCCCACGACGTTTTTCCTTCATTACATTGTGTTTCGATATTAATCAACAGATAAAGCGCCTCTTAATAGCATAAAGCGCCTGTTAGACCTCTGTCACAGGCTCATTCCTGAAGAACAGTAACTTTTCCGCCATTAATGAATTTCAATTTGTATCTGCAGCAGCAACAATTCAGCAACAGCGCTTTCCCTGTAAGTAAACAAGGCTTTTTCTCAGTACCAGTAGTTGTTTACCACAGTCTCTCATATTCCTCCAACACTTCAGGCCGATCCATTTGTGGCTGTATTATTTTGTTCAATGCCCTGGTATAGAGCGTAATTCTGAGTTATCGTTCGTTGTTACAATGACGAGAGGGCTACTATAATTACTTTTGGAGCGCTCTATTACTTTCCATGCAATCATCTCTTTAATTTCTTTGTCCACAGCTTCCCTTTTTGCCAGTGGAATGGAATAAGGCTGTAGCAATATGTGTTCTAACTCATAGGCTTGTTGCTCAAATAAACCTTTAATGCTTGCAATCTTTTCTATGATCCTATTCTCGATGCTTACCTCTTCGTGTAACTCTACTCCTGTAAATAAAGTAAGGGTTTCTCTCGGTCTGAGTTCCCAACACATCTTTTCCCTGAGTATTTATATTCTGGTATTGCTTTCATCACGCTGTGGTCCCTAGTTCCCTACAAATTTTATTACAGTTTCCTCCTGTCCCTCTTTCATTTTCATTACACCTTCGGCAAAATCTGGAATTGGTCTATTAACAGTTAACAGTTAACCAATCTGCTCTCAGGATTAAACTGACATACAGGCCGGTCACTACCATGGCATTAACTGTGATTGTCTTTTCCTGCAGTGCAAATTCCAATGAAATATGCTTATTTTTCTTTATTCTCTTGTAAAAGTCACTTGAGGTTGCACTAACTTCGCTACCTGATTCCAGAATCGCAACTGTCTTAATGCTTTGAACTTCAATTTCTACAGCTGTTTTGTACGTTTCTTCTACCTCAGGCCTATCCTCTTCCATAAGTGCATATTTAATGTTATTCCTCTCATCATATCCCAAGAATCTCATTAGTGGTCCACTTATATCGGACGTTCGCGACTGGACTATGTCCGAACCACCTACACGTTTACCGACTTCCCCTCTCCGCTGGCTATAAATTTGATGTTTGGTGTTCTGTCATGTTGTCAGATATGATGCCCTCAAACTGACGAATGAAAGCAACAGGATGTATACTACCTTTGCTAGAAAAGTTATGAAATTTGTAAGCATTGTCATTACTGACTACTTCATTAAAATGAACAACACCCTTACACTTTTCCTGTTCAACCCACTTTTCGAGTTTCTGTTTTAAAGCAACTTCCATATTATCTATATTTTTACTCACCTCACTTAGTTGAGATATGTTTTCTACCTTCTGTTCTATTTCTCTCAAACGACCTTGAATTGTATTTGTATTACCAGTTCGGACAGATTCTATTCGTGATACTTTACGACTAGAGACTGCATTTTCGTCCGTTAAGTGTAAGACTAGTTTGTTTTGCCTTTCATGGGTGTCTTTACAAGTTTTGTTTATTTTACTCTGATCATTACTTAATTTAATGGTTTCATCCCTGACTGACAATTCAAAAGTATCTTGAGCTTGCTTGATTCTTACTTCATCATCAACCTTATGATTAACCTCTTGCTTACAGTCATCTTATTTTTGACCCCATTCTTCACTCTCGTGTTCAATTCTTTTCTCACAAGCCCATATTCTAGTTTCATGAGAATTAATCCTGTTCTCTAAATGTTTAAACTTACCATTAATTTTTGCTATCTCCTCGATTGTTGCTTCTATTTTATCAGCAAGTAATTTTTTGCCCATTCTTTAATTCTTTTTGCGCCTGTTCTATCTTTTCTTCTAGCCCTATTTTTAATTCTTTTTTCCCCTCTTAGCTCTTTTCTTCTAGCTATTGTTCGGACTTTAGCAGCGACTGGAATAGGTCATTGCCATTCCATGTGTTGGCAGTCGTACTACGACCCGCATGCATCGACTACTGATTACTGAAGTCACACTGTGTTCAATAATGAAGCACAGTTCTCGACCATCCCAGATGACCGTTGTCGACTAGTATGGTGGCGACCTTGAAGAGAATCCATTATACCAATGTTTTGGATAGGAACAGCGGTGTCACTCCTTGTGCCATGATGTGGTGGGCCATCGAGTATGGCTTCACGTCATAGATGATAGTGTTTGAGGAAACTCTGATGGAACTAAGTTACCTCACAGACATCCTGCACCGTCATGTGTTACCTCTCATGCAACAGTATCATCCTGTCATTTGTCAGCAGAATGATACTCTTCTACGCATTGTTGAGGTACTCCTTATGCCAGCAGTGTCCTCAGGCCTATTTGTGATAGACTATGTGTTGGGACCAGGTGACATCAACTCTGTCCCAGTGCCACTGTCTGTGATATCAAGGAGCAGTTACAACATTTATCATCCCTTCTGACTCAGGATAGGATGCAACGGCCTTATGACACCCTTCTCAACCGCCCTAGCGTCTCCGAGTCGCCTTGGATGCTTCACTGCAGAAGTCCTCGATCCAATTAGAGCTGACCACCCAACTAATATCTTCGTTATCTTCTACTCACTACCTAATCTCCTTGCACCCATCCCAATCTCCATACAAGGGTTCTTCAAGACTACTCTTCTGACAACTAGAATTATATAAACCCACATTGAAAGCCATGTTTTTGCAGTGAAATTTCTCGGGAATAAAGACGGAAAATGACAAAATGTTATCGCCCTGACCGTAGTAAACGTGATACAGTGGGTACTCTACTGGCTCAACAGACATAGTCAACAAATGTAGAGGAGTTCTTTATCTTCCCGCAAAATATTTCCAACGAATAGTTGGTACAAACAACCATAAATTTCTTGTGCGACTTCAATCGAAAGATGAGGATTTTCTAAGCTCTGTTGTGACTGGAGATGAAATGTTGGTGGCTCATTACACGCCTGAGGCAAAAAGACAGTCGTCACAGTGGCATCACACCAACTCTCCATCTGCCAAAAATTTCAAAACCAGAGTTTTGGGAAAAACAGTCGCCCACCACCACCACCATATTTCTCTGACTTGGAGCCTTCAGACTATCATCTTTTCATCTCCCTGAAGATACTCATGAGTGGAATTAAATTTTCAACCGACGAGCCGTTGCAGGAAGAGGTTACAAAGAGGGGGAAGGAGATGACAGGAGAGTTACTCAAGGAGACAGAAAGAAGCTTGTGCCAGGGCTTACCACAGACATTGAACGGGATGGTGATTATGTGGAAAATAGTCAGCATGTATATCAACAATATCTTGTAACTTTTTGAAGTGCAATTTTTCTAAAAAAAAACCGTAGAAATATAGTACACTTACTTCCTGAACATGCCTTTTATTTGGTACAAGTTCCCCGTAACGGAGGCATTATAATACACTTTACAATTTTGTTTAAATTGGAGCATTCTGTTATAATTTTGATGTTACATGGTGTATTTTGTTACAATGTTACTGTAATCTGGAGTAATGTAGTATCACAATTTTCCGGTAAAATGTTGTTGTATGTGGTGATGTCTCATGTAGTTTCCATAACATAACAGTATAAGTTAGCATTATCAGTCCTCTGCATTTATTCGTTCCTCAACGGAATCACACAATGCGAGTCACATGTAAGTCTAATTACAGTCGAGACAAACACCCATTTTGAAGGAAACACCTGCAATTATCAGGAATGGTTTAGAAATCATGTGCAAATACACTATGTGATCAAAAGTATCTAGACACCTGGATGAAAATGGCTTACAAGTTCGTCACGCCCTCCACTGGTAATGCTGGAATTCAATATGGCGTTGTCCCACCCTTAGCCTTGCTGACGCTTCCACTCTCCCAGACATACGTTCAATCAGGTGCTGGAAGGTTTCTTGGGGAATGGCAGCCCATTCTTCATGGAGTGCTGCACTGAGGAGAGGTATCGATGTCTGTAGGTGGGACCTGGCACGAATTCGGCGTTCCAAAACATAAACATCTCAAAGGTGTTCTATAGGATTCAGGTCAGGACTCTGTGCAGGACAGTCCATTACAGGGATGTTATTGTCGTGTAACCAGCCCGCCACAGGCTGTGCATTATGAGCAGGTGCTCGATCGTATTGAAAGATGCAATCACCATCCCCTAATTGCTCTCCGAGCGCTGTTTTAGTGCCACGCAAAACAACAAGGGATGCAAGCCCCCTCTATGAAAAGCTCGACCACACCATAACACCACCGCCTCCGGATTTTACTGTTGGCCCTACACAAGCTGGCAGATGAAGTTTACCAGGCATTCGCCATACCCACACCCTGCCATCGGACCGCCGAATTGTGTACCGTAATTCGTCACCCCACACAACGTTTTCCCATTGTTCAGTCGCCCAATGTTTACGCTCCCATTACCAAGCGAGGCGTCGTTTGGCATTTACCGGCATTATGTGTGGCTTATGAGCAGACCCTCGATTATGCAATCCAAGTTTTCTCGTCTCCCGCCTAACTGTCATAGTACTTGCAGTGGATCCTGAAGCAGTTTGGAATTCCTGTGTGATGGTCTGGATAGATGTCTGGCTATTACACATTACAACCCTCTGCAACTGTCGGCGGTCTCTGTCAGTCAACAGACGAGGTCGGCCTGTACGCTTTTGCACTGTACGTGTGTCTTCACGTTTCCACTTCACTATCACATCGGAAACAGTGGAACTAGGGATGTTTAGGAGTTTGTAAATCTCGCGTACAGACGTATGACACAAATGACACCCAATCACCTGACCACTTTCGAAGTCCGTGAGTCCCGCGGAGCGACCCATTCTGCTCTCAGGATGTCTAATGACTACTGAGGTCGCTGATATGGAGTACCTGGCAGTAGGTGGCAGCACAACGCAGCTAATATGAAAAACGTATGTTTTTGGGGGTGTCCGGATACTTTTGATCATATAATTCTGATGTCTGTGGCTGACAATTAATTTGCTGCACGTCTTCTGCAATGCTTCCAAATGGGTGTACAGTGCCACCAAATTGCCTCCAGTCACAAACCTTGGACCCTTGTCATTGCTCATTAGATATGCAACTTGACATGCCCCTCATAAAGTGGGCTACTTTGCCACATCTGGAACTAATTGGCGCACTTGCAGTTACAAGACTTTCCCCCTAATTCTGCTGAGCTACAAACTACGATTTTAGAAATGAGGATATGTGGAGTGATTCAGCGATTCCTTTAGGTTGAAATCATAATGATCCTAACCACTGGAAAGCACTGGTCCGCAGCTGAATGACTGAAATCACGAACTGCACATCTTCATCTCGGTGTATCCACTGTGCTCAGCAAGACAATCCCACATACGCACTCTTGTGAGACATATCTATGGACATCCTGATATACAAATGTGGAAGACGTTCTTGAGACTTTTAGAGAGTTGAAAGGTGTCCGACCAAGTGCTCATTTTAAGCACCAAGGGATCGATCTTTGACAGCTCTTATTGGATAATAACTATGCATTATAGGATGGATTCTAACTTTTGTGCAAATTACAGACACAGAAATTTCATCAGCAGTGATCTAACTACAATATTCTCGCCTAATGAGGGTCAGTCAGATTCAACAGTAAACGTTTTCATCTGAATATATTTGACTGAAGAAGCTGAAGACTGGCCTAACTGTTCAAAAGTCGCACATTTCAGTCCCTTTCAACCTATGAAGGACTTGTCCATTCTATGTCACGCTGTATTCGGAGCAAAAAGGTAGATCAGCACGCTATTAAGCATGCGGTTACATTGTTTCGGTCCATCTGTATTGACACTCTTGAAGTGTGCTCTTTGATCATGTTAATCAGTCACACTTTTAGATTCCTCAACTGGCTGCAAAGTCACATGACTTCAATACAAGGTGAGGTTTCACTGTAAGCATCCTGCAGATTTTAAATGTCATTGCCATTCTAGCGCAGACAGTGAGTTTCATAGATATTTGTACCAACTATTCGTTAGAAATATTTCGCTGAAACATGCAGGACTCTTCTACATTGGTTGACTATTTTCGTTCAGGCAGTAAAGTTCCCATCGTATTATGTTTACTACAGTAAGGGCCATAATATTTTGTCATTTTCCGTCTTTATTCTCGAGAATTTTTGCAAAAACATTAACAAGCCGTTTTACCACTGCATGTTAAACTTGACTCCAACAAAGGTAGCAAATTTCGGTATAATACCGCTGCTGCTGGAGAGCTCCAGTCGGGCGGAGGGCGCGCCAGCTGTCAGAGCCTCGCTGCTCTACTAGGATTTGAGAACACCCATGAAGCGTGTCTCCTAGACGCGGGCGGCACGTTCTCACACGAATTCCTTTGATTGGCTTGTGGTTACAGTGTTCAGCTTTTGTACAAGAGGAGGAACTGGTGGTTCTGCGCCTATCGCTGCTGATATTTTTTCTTCCCAAACCACTGCACATTCCTATGTTGCAGACCATTACTATCGCAACACATCATTCCTTTCGTCACATATATTTACCACATTTTTAACGGTTACGATTCGCCTTTTAACTTTATGTAAACGTTTTTTACTCTCAAATCTGGTGGAAGCATTATGGGTGTTTCAGTCAGAACTAGCAGCAAGGTTTGGAATCCTTAACTCACAGGAACTGAAGTGCTAGAAGATATTCTTATACACTTGAAATCTCTTAGTTAAAACCGTTGTTTTATCACGTCGGACTGTCGCCACTGCCACTACATACATCGCAAGCCATCTTCACAACACTAACGCCGAGACGATAACTTCTCCTGCCATGGAGGGACACTACCTTCATCGTCAGGTTGTACTATTACAACCAAGCCATCAGAATGAGGACATCACCAGGAGCTGCTGCCACAACAACAACACCCACAGCCTACATGACACTGCCTGCTACGTGGACAACAACATAGGCAACAACTACATGAACGATGACAGGACGTTTCGACAACACTCCAGCTTCACCAAGAGTGTCACCGGCCATCTAGGACACAGCACAATTACCATTACCACCAGCTATCACAGTAACAATCACACCATCGCCAATAGCATCACCAGTAACAGTAGCAGCCACACCATCGCTGAGAACAGCTCCAGCACCGCCAACCACAAAAGCAGCTACGACACATACACCATAACCAGCAGTCAAACATTCCCTACCACCAGTCGTCGCTTCCACACCAAATCAAAACCTGCTACAAGCACTAACAAAAGGTCGACTATGAGTGAGTGTCAGGGTGAAACTAGAAAGATGTGATGTGTGTGAAATCTTATGGGACTTAACTGCTAAGGTCATCAGTCCCTAAGCTTACACACTACTTAACCTAAATTATCCTATGGACAAACACACACACACATGCCCGAGGGAGGACTCGAACCTCCGCCGGGACCAGCCGCACAGTCCATGACTGCAGCGTCCAAGACCGCTCGGCTAATCTCGCGCGGCAAACTACACTCCTGGAAATGGAAAAAAGAACACATTGACACCGGTGTGTCAGACCCACCATACTTGCTCCGGACACTGCGAGAGGGCTGTACAAGCAATGATCACACGCACGGCACAGCGGACACACCAGGAACCGCGGTGTTGGCCGTCGAATGGCGCTAGCTGCGCAGCATTTGTGCACCGCCGCCGTCAGTGTCAGCCAGTTTGCCGTGGCATACGGAGCTCCATCGCAGTCTTTAACACTGGTAGCATGCCGCGACAGCGTGGACGTGAACCGTATGTGGAGTTGACGGACTTTGAGCGAGGGCGTATAGTGGGCATGCGGGAGGCCGGGTGGACGTACCGCCGAATTGCTCAACACGTGGGGCGTGAGGTCTCCACAGTACATCGATGTTGTCGCCAGTGGTCGGCGGAAGGTGCACGTGCCCGTCGACCTGGGACCGGACCGCAGCGAAGCACGGATGCACGCCAAGACCGTAGGATCCTACGCAGTGCCGAAGGGGACCGCACCGCCACTTCCCAGCAAATTAGGGACACTGTTGCTCCTGGGGTATCGGCGAGGACCATTCGCAACCGTCTCCATGAAGCTGGGCTACGGTCCCGCACACCGTTAGGCCGTCTTCCGCTCACGCCCCAACATCGTGCAGCCCGCCTCCAGTGGTGTCGCGACAGGCGTGAATGGAGGGACGAATGGAGACGTGTCGTCTTCAGCGATGAGAGTCGCTTCTGCCTTGGTGCCAATGATGGTCGTATGCGTGTTTGGCGCCGTGCAGGTGAGCGCCACAATCAGGACTGCATACGACCGAGGCACACAGGGCCAACACCCGGCGTCATGGTGTGGGGAGCGATCTCCTACACTGGCCGTACACCACTGGTGATCGTCGAGGGGACACTGAATAGTGCACGGTACATTCAAACCGTCATCGAACCCATCGTTCTACCATTCCTAGACCGGCAAGGGAACTTGCTGTTCCAACAGGACAATGCACGTCCGCATGTATCCCGTGCCACCCAACGTGCTCTAGAAGGTGTAAGTCAACTACCCTGGCCAGCAAGATCTACGGATCTGTCCCCCATTGAACTTGTTTGGGACTGGATGAAGCGTCGTCTCACGCGGTCTGGACGTCCAGCACGAACGCTGGTCCAACTGAGGCGCCAGGTGGAAATGGCATGGCAAGCCGTTCCACAGGACTACATCCAGCATCTCTACGACCGTCTCCATGGGAGAATAGCAGCCTGCATTGCTGCGAAAGGTGGATATACACTGTACTAGTGCCGACATTGTGCATGCTCTGTTGCCTGTGTCTATGTGCCTGTGGTTCTGTCAGTGTGATCATGTGATGTATCTGACCCCAGGAATGTGTCAATAAAGTTTCTCCTTCCTGGGACAATGAATTCACGGTGTTCTTATTTCAATTTCCAGAAGTGTAGAAAGATTCAGCTAATTCTTCCAGATACTGATGACTTGCAGTTTGAAAGATCATCCCAGAATCGGAAAACTAAGTACATTCTTCTCCGATTCTGCTCAGATGTGAACCCAAATATCTAAATCTTAAGACACTCCTCCCTCACACTCAGCGATACATACCAGCAATGCAAATCCAGCATTTCATTCCTAAGAGAGATTCCATCAACATTAAAGTTCGGAATTATCCCCTCTTTTGGAGGAAATGCAACCATAATGATCCTCACCAAATCTCCACCAAAACAGCCTCAGCATCCATACCGACCCCCAACACTCACAGCAGTATTCAAAAAGGCTGACTTAGAGTACACGCACGAGGTATCGAAAGTGAATTAAACTCACAACCATGGATTAATGTGTGCAAGGTACTACTTTCTAAGAGTGATAATAGACATCGCTTCTTAGTAAGAGCAATCTCTGAATCATCAGACACGATCGACAAACTTATCAAAAATGTGATCTTAATTTACCACAGGAAGCATCCTGTAGAAAAGAAAAATCGAACAAACATGGAAGCATATCGTTGTCAGTGTTACTTCCAGTATAACAACCATCTGACCGAAAATTGCAAAAACCTATCCATCTATCCACACTGGAAGCAACACCATCTCCACAAACCCTTCCTCCCCAAAAACCTGAACTCGCCATCTCCATCTGCCTAATTGATCCACCACTCTACAGAAACAACTTCCTCCTACTCGACCCACAACTGAGGATATTATCCGTTTTGTTACCTTAGTCCTGGAAGACATACACACTTCTGAAGTACCCAACTTTCTACAGCAAATAAGCTTCGCCACCTGCACAATTTTCCATCTCAATACATAGTACATCACCGACTCACAGAATCACACCCATTTCATTTTTGATTACCTCGAAACACTAGTCTAAAACTACCTCTCAAACACGTTCTTACGATACCGAAAATGGCGTGCAAACATGCAAAATCGTATACGAACATATACGTTGTTTCCATTCCAGTAAACATTTTCTTATCCGTACCCACCAACAATGCAAAAACCATAGCCTCTTCTTAAACAAAACGTTTCTCCAACCCCACTACCTCATACACGTGTCTCCTTAGATCCTACGTCACACTGATAATCACAGTCCTATTGGCTGTGTTGGAGTAGCCATCACCAATCTCCGAAATATGCTTTCTATACCCCAACCACTGCTAAATTATCTGACTGAGCACCTCATCCTCACCGTCTTTCTACCATAACTCACATTAATACTTGTCGCTATCTATGTCCGCCCTTACAATTTCACTAGCCACGTAGATCGAACCTTTACCACAAACGATCCCTGGCGATCTCATCCTTCATTCCTGCATACCTTCGGAAAAACAGCGGTGACCTTAGTTTGCTAACATCCTCAATGGCCATGATACCCACATTGCTGTCCACACCCATCTTGACACAGATACTACCCCCGATGCCATTATTGTCTCCTCTAAAATCTTGAGCTACAGTACTACACCCAACTAGAAGTTATCATCCAACCCACTCTCAATCATTCACTGCGAAAAATCCAGGATTATCTCTGTGCAAACTGGAATGCATATCGTGCTCAAATCCATGCCATAATAAGCAATGATTTCAGCTTTCAAAATTCTGACGATATCAAACATGAGGCTGATTTCCTATAACACACCACCTCAGATGTAACTCATGTCTCACTGTGAACTATCTACTGCGATCGTCCTCCTCTCCCTCCATATGCTCTTGTCATGCTCAAAGGATCCTGTCACATCCATAGAGAATTCTTTCATACTCATGACTGGGACACACTCTTATGCCACCGACAGCTCCAACATATTCACAGCTACTTACAAGCTAAACAATGTCGGACTGGCACATGACATGCACTGGACTAAACAACACACCTACAACCCTTATAAAGTATTGGAAATGTGGTGTCACCGCCAGACACCACACTTGCTAGAGGGTAGCCTTTAAATCGGCCGCGGTCCGTTCGTATACGTCAGACCCGCGTGTCGCCACTATCAGTGATTGCAGACCGAGCGCCGCCACACGGGAGGTCTAGTCTAGAGAGACTCCCTAGCAATCGCCCCTGTTGTACAGCCGACTTTGCTAGCGTTGGTTCACTGTCTACATACGCTCTCATTTGCAAAGACGACAGTTTAGCATAGCCTTCAGCTACGTCAATTGCTACGACCTAGCAAGGCGCCATATTCAGTTACTATAAGAATTACGTCAAGAATGTATTCTGAACAGATAATATTGTGAATCATGTACCGTCAAGAGCGACGTTCATCATTAATGGATTAAAGTTAAGTATCAAACTAATTATGTCCGCTTTCTGAATTCTCATTCCTTGTCATGTTCCAGACCTCACGTCAGTATAGTTCTTCCCTCCTCACGCCAGCCTGCGTGAGCTAAAACGCGTGCATTTCGGCCTACACTTGTAACACGGTGTTGGCTCTTCTGCTAACACAAAAGGAAAGTATTCTGTTGACTCTCCAGAAACAACTCAACTCCCACCGTTCCCATCGTCCATAACAATAGACTACTTCCTGATAACTTCACCAAAGCAAATCAATTCACATCCTACCTGGAAGACACATTCACTATACTGCATGATCCCAGCTTTGATTATTTGATGGACTCCTATGTGTATGAACATTACAACACACTCTTCCACCTCTCGCACAAAACTTTCAGTTCTTACACAGGACTTACAACGGGACTAATCATGCCAATAACAGCTGAAGACAATACATAAACACTCGCTAAAAAGCGAAGCACTGTACCTGGTCACAATACAATTACTACCTCACCCTCATGAATTTTTTCGAAATCAGATAAACCACCTTCACAGACCTCAGCCTATCGATCTATCAGTCTCACGTCAGTTTTCCTCAAAGTCTTTGGAACCATTCTGACTCAACATATCCATCAACACCTTGCAACCTACCTATCCATCCCCGAAACCCAGTGTGGCTTTCATCCAAACTACGCAATAGACGACCAACTTTTTTACCTTATGTACTTTATCCCCCTTCAACTCAATAAACGGAAATCCGCCATATTTGTCTCCCTTGATAACCCAAATAGTCTTCGACCAGATTTGGTATTCTGGATTGCTCTTCAAGCTACAACCTATGTACTCCCAGTTCGCTGTATCTGACTTGTAGCATCCTTCCTTCACCATCATCGTACATATGTCACAAGCAACCACACCCGCTCCCAAATATTTCAGCCCGCTTCAGCTGTGCCTCAAGGCTTTATCTGTCCTGTCCCCCCTCCATTACTTCCTGTACACTACAGCATTCTCAAATTGCAGCACTCACTCTACCTCCTGTATTATGCTGACGAAACCCCTCACCAATCCTTTAAACTCTCCCATGCCTATTTATAACACAACTTGACTCTCCTGGTCGAGTGGTGTAATATAAAGGATCTGCAAGAAAATCCACAGAAAAGCCAAGCCATCATCTTTGGCAGCACCACTCAGCGTGTCCATCATCTAGATTTCCATCTCTCTGTCTACAACCAATCCATCCCTTTGACTAACACAGTAAAGTATTTAGGACTAACCCTCAACAGAAAAACAACAGCGAATGCACAGCTCCTTACCTCCCAACACAAACCCTGTAATTCCCTGAAACTACTAAAATTACTAACAGGCTGCGCCTGGAGTCTGCATCATTCAACCATTATCCTTGCCTATAAACCCCTCATTCACCCCGTCTTTGCCTACAATGGCGTTACCTGAATCCCCACCTCCCCAAAATTCTAGAGTCCCATTAAAATTTTGGAAAGACCTGCACTTTGGCTCGTCTTCCGCATCTGCCTACCTTGCCCAACTCGCATCCTGTACCAACTTATCCACTTCCCACACATTCTTCTCTTCCCAGAGTAAATCCGAATGCAATACATTAATCGCAAGACGAGTCCTGGCACTAAATTGTTCACCCACTACTCATCAATCAAGGTACCCTGTTGAGACACTACATCGATATTCCACCTACTATGCAACTTCATGCGTTTTCCATTCTCTCCCACAAGAAGTTCAACCAACTCCCACTCTCCAACGATGAAATCCGCCCCAAAATATATCCCTGTTTATAGTCCTAGTCACTATGCTCCACCTCACACCTTCCTCCCATTTTCCTCCTTCTCACTTCCTCCACCTTACTGATTTTTAGTCTATTCCCGCAGTTCCGCAAGGCCCCATAGTCATAGTCATCATTCCACCTTTGTCATAATCATGAGCATTTTCACGCATTATCAGCATCGCCAATACACCATAAAATCATTCACATTATCATTAGCGACTTTATTTTTAATGTAACGTGAAAGTATCTTTAATATTTTTAAAATCTTCAGTGTTGTCCACCAGAGTGTTTCTTTTTCTTTATCATCTGATTCTGTGTAAAAATATATTGTTCAGCATTGTGTTTTTGAAAATTATCACTTATTATCATTTGTTTTTATGTATTTTAAAACATATTTTCAATCTGTGTATCCTATGGCTGAAGTGCGGCTGTATCTGCTGCCAGCTGGCCCCCTTTGTGGCTCCCTGATGTTCAGCTGAAGAGCGGTTTTTTTCCGCTGCCAGCCCGCCCCCGTTTGTGGGGAATTGAAATAACAATAAAGAAACAAAAATATATCTGGGGCTTGGCTATGAATGAGGCAGCTCACTGCTTGTTTAATAGCCGCTACCTAACTCATACATTACTTTCTTTGTGCTGAATTTTAAAAACAAAGTACCGGAACGTTCTGTATCAGAAGTTCTCAGCAGAGAATGAATTTGCATCCGTGGTTTTAAATTTCGCTTCATGACAACTGAGGTAACATGTTGCTGTAGAACATATGTGCAAAACTGTGGGGAATTCAAAACCGTCCTCAGTTTAAAATAAAAATATGCAAAATGATTCTGTCAGCGAAAAATTCTCAGTTTCAATACTCTTGCCACACAGAACAAAAATAAAGATATTCGACACCGTCATTCGTCCAACTGTAACCTACGCCTCAGAAACATAGGCGTTCCAACCTGTTCAATACGAAGACGAATGGAGGCAACGAACACGGAAAAAGTTTATGATACTTCGAGCGGGTATGTGATTACGAACACTGCAAACAGCAGTCTGACCCAGTCCGGTTGGTCATGTAGTGCAGCGTATGTAAATATTGTCTCCCGGTTTGTGACGGAATGATCGAGACTGTTGGGAGGGTGATCTGGCAAACGGTGCAATCCAGCAGGGTGTGTGAAATGCCCAGAAGAGGGAGGCTTACACCTGTACAGTCCAGACCGAGAACCCGCATGGATAGCACGTGTGGCTTTCTGGGCTTGTGCTCACACGAAAATGATCAGCGTGACAACAAGAAAGAGGCTACACTGCTCAATATAAATATAATCACATTCACTTGGCAGATTTTCTAAACACAAATCTTATGATGTCTCACAGACGCTACACATATTGCGTATTACCAGATCTGTTGAAAAATGCAACTCAATTTACTTTACGCTACTACGTTATTTACTGCAAATTAATCAACTGAAGAAATACGCGCAACACGCTGAAAAACATTCATTACACTTAATAATTCCGTTGGGAATAACAGTAGGTATGATACACTCCTGGAAATGGAAAAAAGAACACATTGACACCGGTGTGTCAGACCCACCATACTTGCTCCGGACACTGCGAGAGGGCTGTACAAGCAATGATCGCACGCACGGCACAGCGGACACACCAGGAACCGCGGTGTTGGCCGTCGAATGGCGCTAGCTGCGCAGCATTTGTGCACCGCCGCCGTCAGTGTCAGCCAGTTTGCCGTGGCATACGGAGCTCCATCGCAGTCTTTAACACTGGTAGCATGCCGCGACAGCGTGGACGTGAACCGTATGTGCAGTTGACGGACTTTGAGCGAGGGCGTATAGTGGGCATGCGGGAGGCCGGGTGGACGTACCGCCGAATTGCTCAACACGTGGGGCGTGAGGTCTCCACAGTACATCGATGTTGTCGCCAGTGGTCGGCGGAAGGTGCACGTGCCCGTCGACCTGGGACCGGACCGCAGCGATGCACGGATGCACGCCAAGACCGTAGGATCCTACGCAGTGCCGTAGGGGACCGCACCGCCACTTCCCAGCAAATTAGGGACACTGTTGCTCCTGGGGTATCGGCGAGGACCATTCCCAACCGTCTCCATGAAGCTGGGCTACGGTCCCGCACACCGTTAGGCCGTCTTCCGCTCACGCCCCAACATCGTGCAGCCCGCCTCCAGTGGTGTCGCGACAGGCGTGAATGGAGGGACGAATGGAGACGTGTCGTCTTCAGCGATGAGAGTCGCTTCTGCCTTGGTGCCAATGATGGTCGTATGCGTGTTTGGCACCGTGCAGGTGAGCGCCACAATCAGGACTGCATACGACCGAGGCACACAGGGCCAACACCCAGCATCATGGTGTGGGGAGCGATCTCCTACACTGGCCGTACACCACTGGTGATCGTCGAGGGGACACTGAATAGTGCACGGTACATCCAAACCGTCATCGAACCCATCGTTCTACCATTCCTAGACCGGCAAGGGAACTTGCTGTTCCAACAGGACAATGCACGTCCGCATGTATCCCGTGCCACCCAACGTGCTCTAGAAGGTGTAAGTCAACTACCCTGGCCAGCAAGATCTCCGGATCTGTCCCCCATTGAGCATGTTTGGGACTGGATGAAGCGTCGTCTCACGCGGTCTGCACGTCCAGCACGAACGCTGGTCCAACTGAGGCGCCAGGTGGAAATGGCATGGCAAGCCGTTCCACAGGACTACATCCAGCATCTCTACGATCGTCTCCATGGGAGAATAGCAGCCTGCATTGCTGCGAAAGGTGGATATACACTGTACTAGTGCCGACATTGTGCATGCTCTGTTGCCTGTGTCTATGTGCCTGTGGTTCTGTCAATGTGATCATGTGATGTATCTGACCCCAGGAATGTGTCTATAAAGTTTCCCCTTCCTGGGACAATGAATTCACGGTGTTCTTATTTCAATTTCCAGGAGTGTATATTACGTTTATTTGACCGGTAGAGTAAATACTGACATTGAGCTTGTTTGCATTTTCATGAAAGCTAAGTGAAACCATCGTATTGAATATGAAACATATCGTTGCTTGTGTCGGTTGCTGTGCTTATTAGAAGGCGGAGACATCTCCCAATTACGTTTACAACACAGGCTGTTGAACACGGCAAATTTTAACGAATCATCTCCCGTAATACGTTTTACTGCTAGTTCGTTCTGCATAACCGATCTTTTAGTGGTAGCATATGCTTCGCATTTTCTCATATGCCACAAAACACTAATCTCCATCGCCGGCCGGTGTGGCCGAACCGTTCTAGGCGCTTCAGTATGGAACCGCGCGACCGCTACGGACGCAGGTTCGAATCCTGCGTCGGGTATGGATGTGTGTGATGTCCTTAGGTTAGTTAGGTTTAAGTAGTTCTAAGTTCTAGGGGACTGATGACCTCAGATGTTAAGTCCCATAGTGCTCAGAGCCATTTGAACCATTTGAACTAATCTCCATCACGTACCTAAACGTCCGTTTACAATTTTAAAAAAAAGGAAAACAAATGTAGAAGTAAGATGTTTTATGCTACCCGACAAATGAAAGAGCTAGTTATATTGTCAGGGCTGTACAGAACTCTTTCTTGTGCACATAGTTGTACTTCTGATAATGTATCGTTGAATTTTCACAAAATTAAATGCGCTAACGTATAGCAGTACTATCAGACTAATCATACGGAAATTAAGTGAAAGTATTTACAATATTTACGATATGTGGTACTTACTATACACATAAAAATACAGTTTGTGAAGTTAAATGGGACAGGGCAGAGCTTACTCCAAAGTAAAGAACGCTGTTTCTCCGACATGCCACTTACCTTTAATATGACTGCTCATCAATATATTTAAATTGTATACGTTACATTGAAGAAGATAAAGATGGTCGATTGGCATTTAAGTGTGTCATGGAGTATTCTAATACACTGAAGAGCTAAAGAAACTGGCACACCCGCCTAATATCGTGTAGGGTCCACGCGAGCTCGCAGAAGTGCCGCAATACGACGTGGCATGGACTCGACTAATGTCTGAAGAAATGCTGGAGGGAACTGACACCATGAATCCTGCAGGGCTGTCCATAAATCCGTAGGTGTACGAGGGGGTGACCTCTTCTGTGCAGCACGTTGCAAGGCATCCTAGATATGCTCAATAATGTTAATGCCTGGGGAGTTTGGTGGCCACTCTGCAGCAATTCTGGACGTGCAGGATGTCACAATGTCCTACAGGAATTTCCTAAGTCCATCGGAATGCACAATCGACATTAATGGGTGCAGGTGATCAGCTAGGATGCTTACATGCGTGTCACCTGTCAGAGTCGTATCAAGACGTGTCATGGTTCCCATATCACTCCAGCTGCACACGCCTCGCACCATTACAGAGCCTCCACCAGCTTGAACAGTACCTTGCTGACATGCAGGGTCCATGGATTCATGAGCTTGTCTCCATACCCATACACGTCCATCCGTTCGATACAATTTGAAGCGAGACTCGTCCGACCAGGCAACATGTTTTCAGTCATCAACAGTCCAATGTCGGTGTTGACGGGCCCAGGCGAGGCGTAAAGCGTTGTGTCATGCAGTCATCAATGGTACACGGGTGGGCCTTCATCTCCCAAAGCCGATATTGATGACGTTTCGTTGAATAGTTCGCATGCTGACACTTGTTGATGGCTCAGCACTGAAATCTGTAACAATTTCCGCAAGGTTGCATTTTTGTCACGTTGAACGGTTCTCTTCAGTCGTCGTTGGTCCCGTACTCGTAGGATCTTTTTCGGCCACAGTCATGTCGGAGATATGATGTTTTACCGGATTCCTGATATTCACGTATACACTCGTGAAATGGTCGTAGGGCAAAATTCCCACTTCATCGCTACCTCGCAGCAGTAACCGATCTAACAACTGCGCCAGACCCTTGTTGTCTTACATAGGCGTTACCGATAGCAGCGCCGTATTCTGCCTGTTATCTCTGTATTTGAATACGCATGCCTATACTAGCTTCTTTGGCTCTTCACTGTAGAAAGCTTGCACGCAAACTCTATCACACGGCTATGGAAGCCGAGATCTCTTCGAAACATGGAGCGTTTTCCATATTGCCATGGTCAAGAGTAAACTACTCTGTTTGTGGTGGATCACAGTAGGTTAGTTGAAACTATCGAAAAACCAAAATATGACTCAGGGTCTCTTTTCCGTCTGTCTAAGGAGAGCTCATTAGATCAGCCATATATCAGAAGCCGCAAAGTAAATATCTGTACGATATCATTGAGTGAAATGGCGTCTGTAATTGCCAAGAGATTGTTACAACGAACACTTGTGCAGCTGCTCACTGTATTTATCCACGTTCTCTCTCTGTTGAACGTATTAGAAATACAACAGCAAGAAGAAATGTAGATCGCTTCCAGGTTAATAATGATTTGCCTCAGGCCAATATGGAACAACAATACATATCGAAATAGGATCATTTTTTATCTACAGATTTGCCCCTCTGGAATTACTTATTCATTTTTTAATATATCTTGCTGGTTAAGTAACGGTAATTTTCTTTAGAATCGGTTACAGCCAGATATGCAGAATTTCTATATATTTTTTATGTTTACTGTACTGAACGAAAAATTCTTGTGGTGTGATACTTCATGCTCACTGTTGCGCCATTAAATGAACAGCAGATCCTCCTAGAATATAAGTCTTAGACGAAAAATAGAAATGAATATTACAGGTACATACATTTTCATATTCGGTCATATCATATTTTTTGCAGGTTCGAGGTAACAGTTTCATCTTTCAAGTGTCCTCCTTGTTTCATCATGGCGTTCGTTTGAGTATCGTTTCTGAAGCGCCGTTGTCCTTGTCAGTATGAAGAAATTAATGTAACTAATCGTCCATTTCTCATGTGTGCGAACAAATGGTACTATTGTACACATTATCGAAGTTCTCGGACAATGCTTTAATTAATGACTCTGATTGTCTGTCACTTACCGGTTCTTACATATCAGGCAATGATTTTTTAAAGCTTATGCCACCTGCAGCCTGGTTCGCAGTTCACGTTAAACTGTGCGGCCTCCTGTGTAAGTCAGTTCGAAAAGCAGACGGAAGACAACGCATAATACCTTCAGTAGAATTACATAAATAAAGCACAGCGGTGTTCAAATCAACCTTTGAGTTGATGTCAGCAACGCCTACGAAACCTCTGCGTGTCACCTTCAAGCAATGATGTTGACTGCTGGTGGAAGAATCGAGGAGTATTTTCTTACGTTATGCAGAAAGACAGAGGGCGCATCAGAAACCAAAACCAAATAAAAATATGCTAATCGATGGAAGTAGTGTATCACCGGAAGTAGCGAAGCTACGGTCGGTCTTCCGGGGCCGGCACATGGATAAGAGCGCGCTGTGTTGATAGGAGACGTAAATAGACGCAGAGTGGCGTGACATATCGCTACAACTCCTTTACTACTTCTTATAAGCCTTAACTGTAGCGATAACTTGGGTATAAGCTCATTTTTAAATAAACAACGTAAGTCACTTCATGGGCACGTCGGATACTAAAAAAAACAACCGCTGTTAAATATGAAATACACACATGAATTATGTTACTGATATTTCTGAGCCAATTCACGAATCTAATGACACACAATTCGTAAAGGTGTCTCTTATGTAAGCAAAAGACCTGTTTCCCTTTGCATGAAGTCTTAGTGCTAACCTATAACACGCACTTTCCTCTGGTCGAGCCTGGCTGGATCACATATCGGAGGTACAGAGCTAGGCGCGCTGTTAACGATTTGCCGCCCTGGTTTCTACCGTTCCGGCTCGCGGCACACTGCTCCTGGCGAGGCCTGTTTACCAACGTAGTATTTACACAGTGCAAATCACTATAGAATTTTCGAGCGATAACTTATATTGAAACAGAAAGTGAAGTTTATGTTGAATTTATTCACAAGCGGCAAATACACTGATCAGCCAGAACATTATGACCGCCAACGTCTTATCGATATAAATTCATCCTGGCGAAAGCAGCGTCAGTCCAGCGCACGGAGGCGCGTGATCTATCGGAGTTTAACCGAGGGCAGATTGTGATGGTCCGGAGGCTCGGCACGAGCATTTCGGAAACTGCACAACTTAACTGATGTTCGAAGAGTGATGTGACGAGTATCTTTAACAAGTGGTGAAACCACGTCCAGACGTCGCGGGATTGGGCGGCTACCCCTCGTCACAGAAGTCGGGTGTCATAGGCTGGGCAGACTGGTAAGACAGGACAGGCGGCGAAATGTGACGGAACTAACATCAGACTTTAATGGTGGGCAGAGTGCAAGTGTGTCTGAACACACAATGCACCCAACACTCCTAATGATGGGCCTCCACAGCCGACGACCCAGGCAAGTGCCAATGTTAACACTATGACACTGGCAACGGCGACTGAAGTGGGCACGTGACCATCGGCACTGGACCTTGGTGCAGTGGCAGAGCGTTGCATGGTCTGATGACTCCCGATTTCTTCTTCATCATGCGTAAGGGAGGGCTCGAACACGTCGCCTTCTAGGGGAACAGCCCCTTGACACGTATACTGCGGGACGGAGACAAGCTGGCGGCGGCTCCATTATGTTCTGGAGAACATTCGTGTGGGCACCCATTGGTCCAGTGGAGCTCTTGCAAGGCACCATGACGGCCAAGGAGTATCGTACACTGGTTGCAGACCACATACACCCCTTCGTGACGATCATGTTTTCCGACCGCAGTGGCATTTTTCAACAAGATAATGCGCCATATCACAAGGCCAGAAGTGTGATAGAGTTGTTCAAGTAAAACAGCTGAGAGTTCCAGTTGATGTGCTGGCCCGCCATCATGCCAGATCTGGACCTGATCGAACACACCTGGGATGTGACAGAACGTGGCGTCAGAGCTCATCGCCTCCCCCCCCCCCCCTCCCCCTCCTCGCCCTCTCCGGAGTTTACGGGAATTAGGTAACTTGTGTGTGCAGATGTGGTGCCAGCTCTGACTCCAGCGACCTACCAAAACCTCATGCCTTCCATGCCACGACGAATCACCACCGTTATACGTGCCAGGGCTGGACATACCGGCTATTAGGTAGGTGGTCATAATATTCTGGCTGATCAGTGTGTTTGTACAGTCGAATCCTGTCAACTGACTATCGTACAGGCGTAGAAAATATTCTTCGATGTAACTTCATAAAAATATGTCAGGGCGAGTGAAGAATGTGTGGCCGTTCTGATCTCGTATCTGAATCGCTCTGGCTAACCAGTGGACAATCAGACAAGCAGAGCTGTGGGGTGTCATTTAGGACCATAAGTTTCTTCACATAAACGTACAGGAAGTGTCGTCACTGTTATCTCGCGCAATAACTTCTCTGTTCTACTGTAAATACGTTAATATATTTCTAAGCTGTATGTTCAAACTTAGGAACGCTCTTAAAAGGATAACTACATCTACATCTACACTCCACAAGCCACGTTATGGTGTGAGGAGGGTGGAACTTTGTATACCGGCGTTCCTTCGCCCTTTTCCTGTTCCAGTCACGGTTGGTTGGCGGGAAGAACGACTGCTGCTAAGCCTTCGTGTGGGCTCGAATCTCTCTAATTTTATCTCCATGGTCTTTTCACGAGATATACTTAAGAGGAAGCAATATATTGGCTGATTCTTCTAGGTACGTAAGCTCTCGATCTTTAACAGTAAACCGCAGCGTGATGCAGAACGTCTCTCTTGCAGCGCATGCTACTGGATTTGGCTGTGAATCTCCGTGACACTTTAGATCTTAGTAAATGAGTCAGTAACGAAGCGTGCTGCTCGTCTTTGGATCTTCTCTACTTCCTGTATCAATCTTATTTGGTATGGATCCCATACTACCGAGCAATATTCAAATATTGGTCGAACGAATGTATCTATTTCGATGGACTGCGTTTTCTGAGGAGTCTTAAAATGATTCTCAGTTTGGCAACTGCCTTACCAGTAATTCATTTTATGTGCTCGTTCCACCTTAAATTGCTCCATACGTATAGTACTAGGTGTTTTTTGGAAGTAACTGCTTCCAGTGATTGTTCTGCAACCGTGCAATCATGCAATAAAAGACTTTTCTGTTTACACATTCGCAATACGTTACATTTGTTAACGTTTATCGTCATTTGCCACTCCCTGCACCAAGCGTCGATACTCTGCAAGTGTTTTTGCATTTCTCTACAATTTTCTAGCGTTGCGACTTCTATATTAACAACAGCATCATCCGCGAAAAGCTTCATGCGACTGCCGATGTCATCTACTAGGTCATTTATGTATACTGTGTGAAGTAATGGTCCTATGACACTCTCTTGGAGTACACCCCAAGTTATTTTTACGTCTGAAGATTTCTTTCCGTCGCGAACGACATATTATGTTCTGTTTCCTAAAAACTCTTCAGTCCAATGACACGTTTTTTTTTTCATTAGACGGCAGGGCGGAACTGTATCAAACTCCTTCCCGAAGTCTAGTCTTCTAAATGAACATATTTCTCCTTTGAGTTAGTCGTTGAGCTAATGAGCAATATAGTACAATTGATACTTGTAGCCAAACTAACTTCTTTGTCTGTTCCTATTTCCTTTTTCTGTTACACAACTGTTCTCGTTGGCATTAAGAAAGATCTCAAACTAGATATCATATTCAGAAAACATTATTCACAAAAGCATTAGAATCAAAAGCAGCTGAGCTGGGAGTTCACTGCTGAACATGATACCTTCAGGATATTTTTCTTGATTAGAAAACATGGTAGTCATGATTTTATGAAAACACTGACATAATCGCCACTACTTGGAGCGTATACACTACTGGCCATTAAAATTGCTACACCAAGAAGAATTGCAGATGATAAACGGTTATACATTGGACAAATATATTATACTAGAACTGACATGTGATTACATTTTCACGCAACTTGGGTGCATAGATCCTGAGAAATCAGTACCCAGAACAACCCCCTCTAGTCGTAATAACGGCCTTACACCTGAGCATTGAGTCAGAGCTTGGATGGCGTGTACAGGTACAGCTGCCCATGCAGCTTCAACACGATACCACAGTTCATCAAGAGTAGTGATTGGTGTATTGTGACGAGCCAGTTGCTCGGCCACCATTGACCAGACGTTTTCAGTTGGTGAGAGATCTGGAGAATGTGCTGCCCTGGGCAGCAGTTGAATATTTTCTGTATTCAGAAAGGCCCTTACAGGACCTGCAACATGCGGTCGTGCATTATCCTGCTGAAATGTAGGGTTTCGCAGGGATAGAATGAAGGGTAGAGCCACGGATCGTAACACATCTGAAATGTAACGTCCACTGTTCACAGTGCCGTCAATGCGAAAAAAAGGTGACCGAGACGTGTAACCAATGGCACCCCACACCATCACGCCGGGTGATACGCCGGTATGGCGATGACGAATACACGCTTTCAATGGGGGTTCACCGCGATGTTGCCAAACACGGATGCGGCCATCATGATGCTGTAAACAGAACCTGGATTCATCCGAAAAATGACGTTTTGCCATTCGTACACCCAGGTTCGCCGTTGAGTACACCATCGCAGGCGCTCCTGTCTGTGATGCAGCGTCAAGGGTAACCGCAGCCATGGTCTCCGAGCTGATAGTCCATGCTGCTGTAAACGTCGTCGAACTGTTCTTGTAGATGGTTGTTGTCTTGCAAACGAGGCGTGGCTGCACGATCCGTTACAGCCATGCGAATAAGATGCCTGTCATCTCGACTGCTAGTGATACGAGGCACTTGGAATCTAGCACGGCGTTCCGTATTACCATCCTGAACCCACCGATTCCATATTCTTCTAACAGTCATTGGATTTCTACCAACGAGAGCAGCAATGTCGCGATACGATAAACCGCAATAGCGATAGGCTACAATCCGACCTTTATCAAAGTCGGAAACGTGATAGTACACATTTCTCCTCCACGAGGCATCACAACAACGTTTCACCAGGCAACGCCGTTCAACTGCTGTTTGTGTATGAGAAATCGGTTGGAAACTTCCCTCATGTCAGCACGTTGTAGGTGTCGCCACCGGCGCTTATCTTGTGTGAAGGCTCTGAAAAGCTAATCATTTGCATATCACAGCATCTTCTTCCTGTCGGTTAAATTTTGCGTCTGTAGCACGCCATCTTCGTGGTGTAGCAATTTTAATGGCCAGTAGTGTATATTTCCATGTTATACTGTCGGGGGTAGCAGCCATCCATCTGATAAAGTGAATGACATCCCGACAGAAAATATCAATTGATGTCTGCTATAATTTAAGTTCCTAATCGTATTGGAGGATGTCCCAAACTGAAGCCTGATCGCAAAGGAATGTCCTCAGACCTGTTCTGGGTACACGCCAACCAGTTTGGGACGAACATTCTGGAAAACTAGTGTCTGGCAACAGTGGACCGAATTTGGAAACGGGTTCTACTGGGCGGACAGCAAGAGGCAGTTGTGCCTCCACGACCAGTGGAAACCCGTTCCAACCCGGTACCCGCTTTATGGCAACTGAGTGAGGTCAACGCTATAGTTGTTCTTCCATATGCTCACTTTCTCAACTACGGAAACAAGTAGGTTAAATTTTCTGTCTTTTTTCTCCCACAGCTGTGGATTATTTGATGTCCTGTGTGACAGATAACGTTGTTATGAAAAATGCTGCTACTTTTACGGTCGCTTTTCCTGGTTTTATTGATGAGTGGAGGCAGACAAATTATTGTACATCATTCGGCGTTAACTGTTCTTCTGCAGCGTTGGTGGAACCCTGCACTTACGCGGAGATCATTCAAGCTTTCCACAAAACTTGACGTGCGTTTTTTCGTAACATTCAGGAAAGCAACTTTTAAAAAATAATAAAAATTAGCACTTCTATTACATTTAAGAAATAGAACAGCAACTAACTATCGCTTCCACCTACCAGTCTGGATAGTCATTGCGAAAGGGACACCGACAACGAATAAGGCTATTTTTTCAAAGATCAGATGAAACTTTGCAGACGGCAAACTCAACAACGAGGGAAAGACATGGCAGTGCTAGCAGCACATTAGAACAACCAGCGTCGTACGTCTCACGGGGCACTTACATCCACTTCAGCCCGATCACTCCGTCGACTCTCATCAGAAAACTGCGCCACATTAATCTTTATAAGCGTCAATGTACAATGGTGTTCAAAACTTAAAGAAGGAAAGTAACTTTCGTATGATGTGTCACTAACCACTAACGTAGCTCGATGAAACTTGGACCAAACATAGAAAAAACTGCTACAATGTAGTCAGAAGGTAACTGAAAGAAATAGGCCATAAGACGAAATAAATTGACATTTTTAGTCAAAGACGATAATTACACTGAAGTCGTGGCGGTATATGACTGTCCCCTGAACAAGAGGCGGAACACAGGTCTTCTACATCTACATCTACATTTATACTCCGCAAGCCACCCAACGGTGTGTGGCGGAGGGCGCTTTACGTGCCACTGTCATTACCTCCCTTTCCTGTTCCAGTCGCGTATGGTTCGCGGGAAGAACGACTGCCGGAAAGCCTCCGTGCGCGCTCGAATCTCTCTAATTTTACATTCGTGATCTCCTCGGGAGGTATAAGTAGGGGGAAGCAATATATTCGATACCTCATCCAGAAACGCACCCTCTCGAAACCTGGCGAGCAAGCTACACCGCGATGCAGAGCGCCTCTCTTGCGGAGTCTGCCACTTGAGTTTGCTAAACACCTCCGTAACGCTATCACGGTTACCAAATAACCCTGTGACGAAACGCGCCGCTCTTCTTTGGATCTTCTCTATCTCCTCCGTCAACTCGATCTGGTACGGATCCCACACTGATGGGCAATACTCAAGTATAGGTCGAGCGAGTGTTTTGTAAGCCACCTCCTTTGTTCACGGAATACATTTTCTAAGGACTCTTCCAATGAATCTCAACCTGGCACCCGCCTTACCAACAATTAATTTTATATGATCATTCCACTTCAGATCGTTCCGCACGCATACTCACAGATATTTTACAGAAGTAACTGCCACCAGTGTTTGTTCGGCTATCATATAATCAACAATCTTAATAAGGTGCGTGACCACCACGGACGGCAGTGCTACTCTGCTACGTGCTGGCCAAGAGGTTGGTAAGAAGTTGTTGTGGTAGGGCGCTCCATTCTTCCACCAGAGCGGCTGACGACAGGTGGATGGTGGCTGATGCACGTGCTGCAATACGTCTGCCCAACGCATCCCATATGTGCTCGATGGGATTTAAGTGGGGGGAACGGGCAGACCAATCCATCTAGTTCCAATAGCACCTCAGCGTGCGCAGTTCGGTGTACTCGATCGTTGTCATCCACGAAAAACAAGTCAGGACCGAATGTATCACTGAAAAGATGCACACGAAGAAGGAGAACGGTGTCACAAACAGATGGCCAGAGATTATATCTTTTCAAAGATATGGAGGTCAGTCCGTCGATGGAACATTGTGCATCCCTGGACCGTACTACCTGAACCAGCAAAACGATCGACAATATTCATGGGTGATTACGTGTCTTTATATGGCGAGATGTGGGAACACGTAATACATCGAAGAACACTGTCAAACATGATCGTTTTAGCGGTCCAGGTGTTATGGTATGGGGAGGTATAATATTGCCGGTACCAGCAGAAGAACAAGAAACTTTTCTTGAACTGAAATCTGATCCATAGTTGGAAGAAAAACCTTCAGTTAATGCCATTAGGGGAAATACTGTGCAGCTTAAATCATGAATATACTCAGCTGTCACAAAATGCCGTTACTTTTAGCGTTCGTATATATATATATATATATATATATATATATATATATATATATATATATATTTTCAGCTTATGTGTTCACAAAACATCAATATCGCAGCAAACTCGATACCGGACCCGTCACTATAAATCAACTATCACCCATTAAGCCTTATTTAATACCTGTGTATTTAAGAAATAGTTCTGCTGACTTCATTAAAATTTAAAATTATAATTTCTGTTTCATTATGTTATTTTGAAATTAAGCTCCTTTTAAAATTTTTAGTTTGATCCAATTTTTGAAATTGCATGTTGAAGCAAATATATATTATTTGAAATAATTATTACTTTCGTTACAAACAATCAGTTTACAGATAAACAGGTTACAGAAAGAAACCAGACATTCCACGATAAATGTAAACATTAAAAAGGATTCCGGTTATCAAAAACATTAAGAAAAGCTGTTGTAGAACACTGGTCGCCGCATGTGCAGTGTAAGTGAATAAGCAATAGATCATTTTCTTGGAAGTGCTTCGCTAACGAATCATTTTTGTTGGTTTTGGTTTAACTTGGAAAACAAAGAGTTGATTGCTGCTTGCTTTTAGGCTATAATATACAAGATTAATCTCATATTACTGCGTTGTTCACAAATATTGTATGTCTTTGGTCGAATTTTGTAAGTAATTGCTTACAGTAATTGATAAAATCTTTTTTGAGCTTCTGTCAGAGTGTACGGACTCCACTGAGAAAGTATCTTTCTCTCAGCTAAGTGATTAATTGCTCCGTGATTATCGACAATGACATACTTAAAAAAATAATTCAGACATTCTGAAGCAACTTTACGGTTTGAATAATAAACATTACAGTAAGATTATACTATAGATTTACTGTCAGTTATCCAATGTGCACTCAGTCGCCTTAAATCCGATTGGTGGCTCTGCCACAAACTGCTGAACACGGTTTAGATCTGCGTCTACATCCATATTTCGCAATTCACGTCATGATGTGTGGCGTGCGGTACTTTATGTGCCACAGTCGCTTTTTCCCTTTCCCATTCCAGTCGTAAATGGTTGGGGGGTGGGGATGGGGGGGATGATAGTTGCTACGCCCGTAAGTAAGCTCGAATCCCACTAGTGTTTCTTGAATATGATCCATTTATATTCAATATGTTCGAACTCAGGTATGAATGTTACTTGCTGACGACTCAGGTAATTTGAAATATGTTTCGTTTCACATCTGCTAACCTTCTATCTTCATTTGTACCCATATTTGCAGCTGTGTTCTCTGATGCTATAACGGCCTCATAATCACTGATTCTCTCTACTACTCGTATGTTAACTAAGTCGAAAACTCCGGGCCTATTTGTAACTAGGTCTAAGATGTTACCCTCTCGAGCTATCGAGTCGGTTCTCTGATTAACTGCTCAAATTTACTTTCGGATAAAGCACTAAGAACAACTTCACACTACTCCTATCCCTACAACGTGCTCCAACCACTTGTGTCTCCCAGGCCCTGGCTTGTAATTTGAAGTATCCTAACTCAGTAACATGACCAGAAAATTTACACGCAACCATTCCCAGGATTTCCATGAAATGTTTTGCCACAGCTGTTTCTGAGGCACGGGGTCTATAAAAGCACCTAGTTAGGGTTTATGACCCGTTTTTGACAATTACAGGGTTGCACAAAAATGTGGAGACAGCAAAAACGCAACACATTACCACTCCTAATGTGATTAGAAAACTCGTTTGCATTCAAAACAGCTTCCAGCCTTCACGGAAGGAATAAATACAGTCCCTTACGGGTTTCAACGAAGTCTTATACCATTCGTCCTACGGTAAGACCAGGTGAAGATGCTGGAGGTGGACAGCGATCACGCACCATTCCCTCTTGCTGGTCACAGATACTCAGAAATGCTGAGATCTGGTGGCTGGCCAGGACAGCTGTGACAGTTCATTCTCGTGCTCAAAAAACCTGTCCTGGACGTTGCGAGCTGCGTTAACAGGGATCCTGTTTTCTTGGAACACAGTATCACCATTGGGTAACAAACACTGTAACACGGCGTAGACCTGATCGGCCAACATGGTTCCATAATCCTTGGTGGTATTCCAGTCTTCCAGAGTAACCTTGAGGTCAATGGAATACCACGATATGGCTGCCTAAATCTTCACCGAACTTCCGCCATTTTTCTCTCTGTGGACGTAAACTCGGCCAGAAGTTGGAAATAGCGTGAAACAACACTCATCCTACGAAATGACTTTCTTCTATTGGTTAATATTCCAAGTTTTATGGTTTCGGTACCACGTTTTCCTGTTACGGCCATTTGCATCACTGATGAGTGGTTTTGGAATTCCAGCTCACCCTGAAATTCCCGGCTTCTGGAGTTCCCCTCGTGTTGTTTTGGTGCTGATAGGACTTGCGAGTGCGATAATCAGTTCTGCAGTGACTTTTGCAGCTTTCGTCCTCTTATTTTTCGCCACAGTTCTCTTCAATGAATGTGTGTCACGATCACTCAACACACTCTTCCGTCAACTTGTGACGTACGGGTGTTGTTTTTTTCGCT
The DNA here is from genome assembly GCF_021461385.2 of Schistocerca piceifrons. Lineage (NCBI taxonomy): Eukaryota > Metazoa > Arthropoda > Insecta > Orthoptera > Acrididae > Schistocerca > Schistocerca piceifrons. Next base: position 708,636,140 of record NC_060138.1, read on the forward strand.
TTCCCTGTTAGCAGTATAAAACTTCAATTGGTTCCTCATGAAACACCAGACACTTCGACCCCCTTGGTTACAGAAGCACCAACCATACCAGCATCAGCAATTTGCGCACGTTCGAATTCACTTAGCTCCAACATAATGTGCTCGCAATTACACAGAAGACTCTTCTGACAACGACTGACACTTGCAACATATCACAAATTGCTCAGAGCCGTTCGTGATCAAATACAATCGTGCAACCAACAGGCTTCGCTAGCTCTGTATTTGTTTCAAATGTGGATTTCTTGTTCTGTTTCTATATTTTTGTTCAACCACTGTACTTTCAGTAGCATAGCTGCACCAATTTTAGCACAGTCTGCATTGTTGCCAGATATTCCTCCTCCCTCCTCACCCTTCCTCTATAACATCATCGTTGATATCACACAGTTGCCACGTTTATCTTCTTCCTCCTTCCCCTAATATAGGCCAATTTACCTATGTGTAAAATGGAGGGTATTCAAACATTATTGGGAAACTCAAAATTGCCAGAGTTTCCATACACTCATATTACATTACTGAGGAAGGTAGCTGCTTTTTTCATGTGTGAATTTGTGGGGAGTTCAAAACTTCAAAATCGAGCATTGTTCTGTTGGTCTAAAATCTAAGATGGCAAAGCAAGGATTGCTATTACAGCTCTCTGACGTCAGAGTCCAATATGGTTGACCTGGGGATACTGCTACACACCTACGATGTCAGAATCCAAGATGCTTGTACCCTACATCCTCAGTTATTTTATGGGTGTATTCTGTACTCTGTCATACCTTACAGCTTTTATCCTCTACAGTTCCCTCTAGTGCCGTGGACTTAGTTTCCCAAGGGCTTGAGACATGTCTTACCTTCCTGTCACTTCTTCTGGTCAGTGTTTCCCTTACATGCCTTTCTTTGCTGATTCTGCAGAGAACATACCCATTCCTTAGCTTATCAGAACTCCTAATTTTGAATATTCTTCTGTAGCACCACATCTAAGCTGCTTCGGCTCTCTTCTGTTCCAGTTTTCCCTTTGTCCATGATTCACTATAATGCAATGCTGTGCTCTAAATATACATTCCCAGAAATTTCTTCCGCAAATTAAGGCCTATGTTTGATATCAGTGGACTTCTCTTGGCCAGTCCTGTGATGTCAGAATCCAAGAAAGCGATCAAAGATGTCAGACCAGTGTATATTGCACAGTCCTATGACACAAAAATCCAAGTTGGCGGACCAGGGGATAATGGCGCAATCTGCATTGTCAAATTTGCCAATTCAGTGTCGCAGCCTGCATGTTTGCCAGGTTTCTTGTGATAAGAACAGAATCCAGTCCTAAGCCGTTGTTGTTGATGTTGTTGTGATCTTCAGTCCGAAGACTGGTTTGATTCATCTCTATCCTGTGCAGGCCTCTTCTTTTCTGAGTAACTACTAAAATCTAAATCCTTCTGAACGTGCTTACTGTATTGATCTCTTGGTCACTCTCTACGATTTTAATCCCCCACGCTTCCCTCCAGTACTACATCGGTGATCCCTTGATGTCTCAGAACATGTCCTACCGAACAGTTCCTTCTTCTAGTTAGGCTGTCCCACAAACTTCTTTTCTCACCAGTTCTATTCAGTACTTCCTCATTAGTTATGAGATCAACCCTTACGATCTTCAGTGTTCTTCTCTAGCACCTCATTTCAAAAGCGTCTACTCCGTTATGGTTTAAACTGTTTATTGTCCATGTTTCACTTCCACATATGGCTACAATCCATACAGGCTGTTTGAGAAAAGACTTCCTGACAGTTAAACCTATACTCAATGTTAACAATTTCTCTTCTTCAGAAATGCTTTTCTTGCCATTGCCAATCTACATTTTATAGCCCCTCTACCTCGACTATCATCAGTTATTTTGCTGCCCAAGTACCAAAACTCGTCTACTACTATAAATGTCTCATTTCATAATCTAATCCACTCAGCATCACCTCATTTAATTCGACTACATTCCCTTATCCTCGTTTTGCTTTTGTTGATGTTCATCTTATATCCTCCTTTCAAGACACTGTCCATACCGTTCCACTGCTCTTCTAAGTCCTTTATCGACGCTTATAAATGCCATTCATTTTCTGTATAAATTGTAAATAGCTTTTCGCTCCCTGCATTTTACCCATGTCACCTTTAGAGTTTAAAAGAGAGTATTCCAGTCTACGCTGTAAGAAGCTTTCTCTAAGTATACAGATGTTATAAACAGGTGTATCTTTCTGGCTTTTCCATTCTTCTGTATAGAATTCGTGTTAGTATTTTGCAACCATGACTTATTAAACTGATACTTCGGTAATATTCACAGGTGTCAGCACTTGCTTTTTTTGGAAATGGAATTATTATATTCGTCTTGAATATCTCATACATCTTTTTCACCAAATGGAAGAGTTGTGTCATGGCCCCTCCCAAGGCTATCAGTAGTTCTTACGGAATGTTGTCTATTCTCAGGGCCTTGTTTCGATTTAGGTCTTTCAATGGTCGGTGGAATACTTCAAGCAGTATTATATCTCCCATCTCATCTTCCATTACCATAATGGCCCTCAAGTAGATCTCCCTTATATGGGCCCTCTATATACTCCTTCCACATTTCTACATTCTCTTCTTTGCGTGGGACCGGTTTTCCATCTGAGCTCTTGATGTTCATATAGGTGGTTCTGTTTTCTCCAAAGCTCTCTTTTACTTTCCTGTAGGTGGCATCTATCTTTCCCCTAGTGTTATATGTTTCTAAATCCTTGCATTTGTCCTCCAGTCATTCCTGCTTAGCCATTTTGCACTTTCTGTCAACAACATTTTTCAGATGTTTGTATCCCCTTTCAGCTGCTTGATTTATTGCGTTTTTATATTTTCTCCTTTCATCAATTAAAACAGGTACCTTTTGTGATACCCAAGGATTTCTACTAGCCCTCGTCTTTTCACCTACGTGATCCTTTGTTGCCTTCACTATTCCATCTCTCGGAGCTACCCATTCTTCTTCTACTGTATTCCTTTCCACTATTATTGTCAGTTGCTCCCTAATGCTCCCTCTGGAACTCTCTACAATCTTTGGTTTTTTCGATTTATCCGGGTCCCGTCTTCTAAAATTCCCAACTTTTTGTAGTTTCATCAATTTTAACCTGCAGTTTATAATCAATAAATTGTGGTCAGAGACCACATCTGCCACTGGTAATCTTACAATTTGAAGTCTGGTTCCGAAATCTCTGTCTCATCATTATATAATCAATGTGAAACCTCCCGATGTCTCGAGGTCTTTTCCACGTATATAACCTTCATTTATGATTCTTAAGCCAAGTGTTAGCCATGATTAAATTATTCTCTGTGCAAAAGTTTATCAGGTGGCTTCCTGTTTCTCTCCTTTCCTCCACCTTCTTCTTCTCTTTCTTTTCCTACTATCGAATTCTGGTTCCCCATCGCTATTGAATTTTCTTCATCCTTAACTATCTGTGAATAATTTCTTTTATCTCATCATACATTTCTTCAATGTCTCCATTATCTGCTGAGCTAGTTGGCATATAAGCTTGTACTACTGTGGTGGATGTGGGCTTCGTGTCTACCTTGACTACAAAATGCATTAACTATGTTGTTCATAATAACTTACCCTCGTTCCTATTTTTTTATTCATTATTAAAACTATTCCTGCATTACCCCTATTTGTTTTTGTATTTATAACCCTGTAATCAACTTATCAGATGTCCTGTTCCTCCTACCATCGAACTTCACTAATTCTAACTATATCTAGCTGGATACTATACATTTGCCTCTTTAAATTTTCTAACTTACCTGTCCGATTGAGGGATCTGACCTTCCACGCTCCAATCTGTAGAACGCTAGTTTTGTTTCTCCTGATAACGACATCCTCCTGACTAATCCCGCGCGGAGGCCCGAATAGGGGTATTTTAGCTCCAGAATATTTTACTCAGGAGCATGCCATCACCATTAAACCATGCAGTAGACCTACAAGCCGTCGCGAAAAACTTTCAGCCGTTCTCAGCACAGCATGGTCGTTTTGGTTGTTGTTACAAGGCCAGATTGGTCAATCATGCCGACTGTTGCTCTTTCAACTACTGAATAGGCCCCTCTTCAGGAACCACACGTTTGTCTGGCTTCTCAACAGATGCCCCCCATCCATTGTGGTTGCACCTACTGCACGACTATCTGTAATGCTGAGGCACGCAGGTCTCAACGAACGGCAAGGTCTATGGTTCGTAAGTCCTATAAATGTCTATAAACCTAAATTTAAAATGACGAGAAATTAAAAAAAATCATCTATCTCTCGCTAACATTACAGCTCACTTGTAAAAAAAAGTGTAGCCTGCATGTTCAAATAACTCCCCCCCTCTTCTGATGTCACAGTTTAAACAATTGTCACGGTACGTCTGTAGCTGATTTACCTTAAGTTTAGTCCTCTAATGGTATGCTTAAGCAATCCCAGTTGCCAGTTGCCACCTGCAGTGCGTTCCAATCGAAAATGTCGTGCCATGCCCGAATACCGGGGCCGCTGCCGCCAGCTGACCCTGGCCGTGCTGGGGGCTGGGACTGCGCTGCCGCCGCTCAGAGCTGTTGGTTTGAGTGTTACTGGGCAATTTGCCAGCCCGCCTCTGCAGTGCTGATGTTGCGCTGAGACCAGCCAAAGCTGTACTGAGGTAATCCCCCCCTCCCCCCGCCATAAAACTTATTTTCTTTAACTTCTTCTTCAAATTTAGAAATTTGTAATTTTCTCAATAATGAAAATGGAGCATTAATGAAAATGAATGCCGTCCCGAGCAATATCTCATTTCATTTGTGCCTTGAAAATGATGGTGTGTTCGCCTGTCAAAATATAAGCAGTTGCCGAGGTCGTTCCCTGGCTACGTTCCCGTAAGTTATTTGAACAATCGTTACACTGGGAGAAGCTTAAGTTTCAGAGTTACAGTGCTGGCTGCAGGGGCTACTAAACTACATCTACCCTCTGCCTTTCTGCTTGCTTTCTCCACTATCACGTTTCTCTCCGGTCGTTGGTTGGTAGTGACAGACAACTGTTGGGCAGTAGTAGTTTATATATGATACTACTTGGATGAAATAACATTGCAGAAATGACAATTGGACAGTAGTGTGTGTCTACAGTTGCTGCCCGAGTTGGGTTGCGGTATCTAGCTGGAACCTCGGCGGGACACTCTGAGATTGGGGGTAGAAAAGAAGTAAAAAAAAATATTTAATATAAGTATCCTTCATTTAGAACACAATTTCATGGAACTAGATGTGGCAGAAGCGGGTGGTATACAATTTCGGAAGATTTCACCTTTTTCAGCAAGTCTCTTTTCCCATTTACGTATTTCTAAAATTCCATGCAAGTCAGCTTTTAATTAAACTGGTACTGTAAGATTGATTCCACAGTCCTTGGTACCAGTCGATTTCTTTTATCCGTCCACTGGGCCGACATCAGCAAAAATGCCTTCACTCAGTGGCGTTGCTTGTGGGAATAGAAAACAAATACTTGCATAATTTCAGTAGTTGGTATTTGCGCTCAGGATTTTCGGTTTCTTTAAGGAAGTAAATCAGTGTTTTTTTCCATGGAGTATTAAGACTTCCATTCATCCGAGTCATTCTTATTCTCTAAAGGCTCTTCAGATGGCTATATTCCTGAAAACAATTGTCACTTGAAATCCTCACACCATTTTTAGGCCGGTATATAATAGTATTTTCAACCATCACCCAATTTGGGGTTTCAGATAGCGTCATACAATCAAAAACTTGATATGTATTGAAAGAAATAGCCTATTTCTCTAAGCAATCAAATGCTATGATATGCTTCCTCAAATTTCGAAATCAAATTAATTATTTCTTGGTTAGGGTTCTCAGTCTTTAATTTGTTCAAATTCATCTTGGTTTGCATGCCAATAAAAGTGACAGTCTTCCCTTCATTCAGACATCTCTGAGTGTCGGTTAATATATTTCTTATTCAGTTATAGAGACTTTATTTTTCTCTTTACTTTCTGTATTTTTTTTTTTTTTCAAATGGAACCAAGTTTGACTGCAAAAACATGAAGTATATGTCACTGATCGGACTACTGAAAAAATCTGAAATTATTTTAGGAGTTTGTTTTTGAGTGGGATAGAAGATGTGATGATTGGTATCAACATTTAATCAGAAGACTCTCAGCTTTTTGTCCTTACCTGTCTATGTTATAGAAAAATAATTAAATATTCTCGACGATTATTTCAATGTCGACAGTTCAGACTTCAGCAGCGTTTGATATTGTACTGCGGACAATGTGGGCAGAGCATCCAGTTCTTCTACTTTTTTTTTTCTAGTTTCTTCTTTAATTTGGTGAAACCCATTCCACTGGCCGCATCGATGAAGCCCTCCGAATTTGGCATTGGTACTGTCTCCCCAAAAACTGACTAGTTTATCTAATTGAATTTATAGTTGTCTTAAAGTGTCTAGACAAAACTTTGAAATTGTCTCCGATGTTTCATTATTCAACGAATCAAACTTCAGAAGCGTCTGTTGGATTCCTTCAGATTCAGTAAGTATTTAGCAACTAAAGGAAACATCTTTTCAGCTTTGTGGTTCGATGCGTCAGTGCCTATGCCGTAAAATGAAACTTCTCGCAATTGTTTTATGAATTCGGACACGGAGTGTAGTGCAAGAATATTTCTAACAATCGCTTCGGCTTTGGTCCTTACCGTAGACTATTTTGCGGGAGTTTGGAGCCAGGATACATTGTGGCATTCGGTTTTATGTTACAATTCAGAGAACTGAAAGAGTGATTATGCTTGATAACTTTATAAGCTGTTATTAGTTCTGCAGCAGCAACGAGCAGTTCTTCCTGGGCATCATCATTAATCATGAATGTAGAAATAGGCACTGATGTCAGTGGCACCGCGAATCTGTTTGTACAGTTCTTCGTAGAAATGTGATGCCTCAGATCTTCCTTGCCTCCGCGAGTTACTGAGATGAAACAGCTACGCATCACAGGACGCTCCTGATCCGTACGTCCTTTTTTAGAAAATGCCCCTCTCACTCGAAAAGTGAGACTTTCTCTTTCCATCCTTAGGCGTTTTCGTAAGCTATTATAAGTATACTAGATGGTAACGGTCGACAATAATACTCTAGGCACCGAAGTACACATCACTATACGCTTCACACCTTATATACCAGCAGTAAACACTTCAGACAGTACTAATTTGCACTCTTTGTTCGTATTACGTTTAGAAAGAATCGCCATATCAGATTGCTATTCAAATGGGAACTGCCCGATTCTTTCGCGTGATGCTGCTTAGGTAGTTCCAGCCCCGTACCACTGGAGAAATCTGTTATTTTCTCGAATAATGGTGCTGGATCTACGAGGAGCTTGCGTCGTTGATACAGCACACGCAACATGCAACGCCATTGTGAGACTTTGTCAACATAAATTTATTGAGCTAAATAAATGTGAGACTGTTTTTATATGTTGCGCTAACAGATGGCGTTACTTCAGTACTTGAGTCAGGCTCGTAATAGTATTTTGCAAAATTGGGACAGAATTAGGTCTTGCCGAGATTTCGGGACAAGAAAGTCCTTAACGGTGACGGTCCCGATATATCAGGACGGACGGCAACCCTAGGGCCGAGGGTAGTGTTATCAGGTGTCCCGATTTTTGCAGGCTCCAATTTTCAGGGATGAGTGGATTGGGACGTGTCAACCATTGCGATGCCGAATGTCCCGATTTTGAGTCAATTGAAAATTAAAACGTTCCAAAGCTAAAACAATGGTGTGATACAGGTATCTCATTGTCTCGTTCTTTTCGCTGACGCACAGCTTTGGCCATTTGTCGTGCACGGGCTCTACGCCGCTCCACATTTCACCCACTCAGGCAGGCCAATCAAGTTGTGTTCTGTTTGTTCGACTTCTAGTTTTTTTAAGCGGAAACTGACGTAAGTTGTACCTACGCAATACTTTTACACATCTTTTAGAAGCCTGTATTGTTGTCGTCAATGTATCTCCTTAACGTTCTGTTATACTTTTACCTGTACATTTAAGGTTGTCCATTATAAGTAAAGAGGTCAGTCTTGGGAAACAAAAGGAAGGAAGGAAAAGTCAGTACCAGACATACTTGTGGTTTTGTATGGTGACTGAGGATAGCTGACTGAGGGTGAAGGTTGCTCCGGAATTAGGAAAGAAACGTAAGTAACTGAAGTACTCATTTATTTATGAAAAAATACTTCTCATATGAGTGGTATTCTTTGTTCCTTTGTTTCGGTTTACAATATCAAAAAAGTTTACACAACTGCCTGTATCAAATTTTACAACAAGCATTGCACATAGCGTTTCAACTTTTATAAGTGTCGGTTTTTCCGTCCAAATGGAAGTCTTCAACTAAAATACTCTGTAGGTAGTTGGGGTTGTCTCTGACAAACAAAGAAGGTACTGCACGATGAAAGGCAGCTTTTGGATTGTATTTACCATTCATTAAGTTTCCCAAACACCTCTCGTCATCATGTGCCTGCACTGTTCTTTGTCTCCATCCTTTACTTCAGAAAGTCGCCTTCTTAGCTGAATGGAAACGTGCTTGCTTTCCATGCAGAGGGCCTGGGTTCTTTTCCCAGCCAGGTTGGAGGTATTCTCCGCTCTTGGACTGAGTGTTGTGTTGCCCTCATCATCATTTCATCCTCATCACCGGCACGTTAAGTCCCCCAGTGTGGCGTCAACTGCAATAAGACTTGCACTTGGCGGCCGAAATTCCCCGAATGGGGTTTCCCGGCCAACAATGCCATACGATCATTTCATTTCACTTCAGAAAATCCTGCTGCAATGAGTTATGAAATGGATAGATACTGATGAGAAAGGAATTGTAAGTGAAGAAACAATAGATTAACTGCGTGCTTAGTCCAGAACAATCACTTTGGCGCCAGAGGTCAAATCTGATGCTGAGACGAAACTCTCAAGAGCTCTGCCTACCTGCGCGAAGCAGCTATCGCTAATGAAACGTTTACTATGAGATTTTCTGAATGAAGCTGAGTTCTACAAACCCACCGAGCTTGTAAAATTATGTACTGTATACAACGAGCTTTTAAAGAAAAATCTTCTCGAACAACAAATATTTTGGGTGCTTTCTCCCGATTTTAATTTCTTTTAGAAACAAATTGAGAACTCCTTACTCGCACAGCTCTTGCTGATATATTTCCATATTCCCAGTGGTACCATACTCGCGCGACACACATGTGTCCAAGTGTGTCGTGTATTGGCCCACCAACGCGGACCATCTCAATTTCACTCGACTGTGGCTCGTTTCTATCTATTGAGGTTGTTATTAAACAGTCATTGTTTGATTTTCCCACTGTCTAAAGCAACAATATTTCACGACAGTAGAATAAGCGTTATTGCGTTTCAAAAACAACAAAGAACATTTTATTCAAAAACTGAAAATTTCGGGAGCAAAGGCGAGGCAAGATGATTTTTTGCAGTTTTTTGCAATTGCTTATTAATAAAAAATAAAATAACCAGTTATTAGTAGGCCAAAAAGTAACCAAAAACCGGGTGGTCAAACCTGAAACACTGGTTTTCGTTTTTAACCAGTAGGTTTTTACCCCATCACTAGTTCTAAGGTTATAGTTGATTAAATAAAAGTTAAAATGATACACGCCGAAATACAGATTTTTCATTTTACCGTAAGCTTGAGTAATTCATGAAACTAGGTGTTTTACAAATAAATTCGGATTAAATTATATTTCAGCAACGCACATACTAATTCATTAGAATAGTATACGTGATTCTTAATTCGCTACGTGTGTGCTTTGAATTTGAATAGATTTCAGTCAGTCTACAAGCTTTTCTTGCGACTCATAATTGCAACACACATATATCTATTTTTCTATTCCAAAATAAACAGAGTGATTCACGAAGATATGAAAATATTTTAATATGTTATCCTACAAGCAAAACTAAAGAAAAAAGGTCATATAAACTTAGGTCTGAGAATGTTTTAATTTCGGAGTTACAGTTTATAAAAGATTTTACCTGAAATTTTGAAAAAATATGGTTCAAATGGCTCTGAGCACTATGGGACTTAACTGCTAAGGTTATCAGTACCCCAGAACTTAGAATTACTTAAACCTAACCAACCTAAGGACATCACACACATCCATGCCCGAGGCAAGATTCGAACCTGCGACCCTAGCGGTCTCACGGTTCCAGACTGTAGCGCTTAGAACCGCTCGGTCACCCCAGCCGGCGAAATTTAGCAAATTTGCTAATATGAAGCCAACGCAAAACTGTACAAGGTTAAAACAAAGCACGATTTGCATTTATTTTGTTGTCATTGATCTGATGAATCTAATAAAACATGCCCCAGACGTGTATCTGCAGTAGTTTTCCACAACATCCAGAGAAGCAAAGACGCAATTTCGTAAAATTTTTAATTTATTAACGACTTACCCCAATTTGTTTTTTTAAATTCTGGGCAATTGCACAATGTTTTCAACAGAAGTTGTAGAGAATTTAATTTTGGGAAAATGATGGTAGTAACGTTAACTGAAACTGTGTGAATGTGTCAGGTAATCTGCTTTTATTAATACAATAGCACACGTGATTTCATGTTAAACCGGAAAAAAAACAAAGCTAAGTGTTGAGGTAGTTGTATAGTGTGGATTCAATTTCACAATACATTCACAATAAATGTTCCATGATATCCTCATCATCGTCTTCACTCCTCAAGCGCTCTTACTGATTATGAACGCTAGGTAGAGAACCTGTCTCCCATAACATTCGAAATACTCCGCTAATGGTTGGTGCATTCCGAATCCTCCGAGTTGGATAACGTGCACGATATTCGTTAAGTGTAGCCGTAGCATTACCATCACATTTGCCATAAATAAACACCATTTCGGAGAATTCCTCTGTCGTAAATTTGAAAAGCGTCCCTATTTCATAAATAATCAAAAACTACAAAATTTACTACGTGATTTCACTGAAATACACTGTTGTTATTATGTTCTTTCACTGAACAATACAGAAAATTAACACGTTTCAAGGTTAGGAAACGACTGAAACAACTCACTAACGGTCGCCAACAATGACATAAGCGTTTCTACATTCTTAATGGGAAGTAAGCAAATTTACTTGTATAATAATCTTTGCTTCACTGGATGTTCTGGAAAACTACTGCTGATACACGTCTGGGACACGTTTTATTAGATTCACCAGACCAACAACAACAAAATAAATGGAAATTGTGCTTTACTTTAATTAGTACAGTTTTGAAATTGCTCGTATTAGCGAAGTTGCTAAAATTCAGGCAAAATCTTTTATTAGCGGTAACTAAACATTTGCGGACCTATGTTTATATGAACTTTTTTCTTTAGTTTTACTTGTAGAATAACATTTTAAAAATTTGCATATCTTCATGAATCACCCTGTTTACTTCCAACTTATTTTCTATCAGTTGAGCTAAGATTTCACCGTATTATAAATGTAACAGCTAACAAGTATTACGCGTCTCTATTACAACCACTGACGGCAGATTGCGGAATTACAGTTGTTTACACCCGAACGAAACGAAAGCAGCCAACCATATCGTGATTTACGCGGGAAGAAGTCCCTTCGGATTCAGTTATGGAGAGGGGCGGGAAGGAAGGTGACATTGCCGCCGCGCGGTGAAGGGACATGAGGGGAGAAATGTTTACCAAGACACTACAAACTTACAAGTGCGTGCGCTGCATTCTGATTAGGGGGCTATGGTAAAGTTACCCCTGAAAATAACAATGTTATAGAGACGATTGTCTTCAAATGTTGTGCTTATTCCTAGCAAAGACTATGAGACCATATTTAGGCTGTGGTTAAGCGTAAGATTGTTGAAGTTGGCACAAATAGAAAACAGAAGACAGTCTGCACGAGATGTCTCGAATAATGCCGACACGACTCGAAGCCAAGGGGTCCTTTTTCCTCGTAAGCACTAATCACGAAAGACAAAAAAATGAGCAAGGGATGCCCTTGATTGTACAGTAGCTTTAATATTCGTAGCGTGTTCAAATGTGTGTGAAATCTTATGGGACTTAACTGCTAAGGTCATCAGTTCCTAAGCTTACACACTACTTAACCTAAATTAACCTAGGACAAACACACATACCCATACCTGAGGGAGGACTCGAACCTCCACTGGGATCAGCCGCACAGTCCATGACTGCAGCGCACCAGACGGCTCGGCTAATCCCGCGCGGCTCCGTAGCGTGTTTTATCTGGTACATATTCAGCTCAATTATTTGATAGTCAAACAACAGCCGTATATTCCTACGCTTTTTCTGGAGAAGGATGTATTATAAATGAATGTAGTTTTATGTTTATGTTTATCTCCTGCGCGTCAACCTCTCACTATTTCGGAATTGTGCGTAATTTGAACCGAGAATGATTATACTGCTGCTGCGTTATTCGAAACAGACAGTAACAGACCACGAAACAATTTGCAGCGCCCCCAGCTAAATGGGCAATTGTAAAAGTGGCGGGTAGTAATAGTTTTGTCCATTTGCTATATTCTTGGAGTGTGTAGTTATCAACTTTTTCTTTTCAGCACTGGATTAAAATGAGTAATTACCAAACAGAGTTTGAAACAAATAACACTGTTTCAATGAGTTCCGTTACTCCAATGAAGAAAATGTGACGTATGTGCTATTTTCTAGGTGGTTGGTCAGAAATTTATTCATTTATCGTACCAGACCCTGATAATATACAGAGAGCACACTGTACTTTGTACTCAAAGGATTTCAGTATATCTCATGACGACAAAAATTATTTAGAAAAGCACAAAAGTAGCATTGATGTACGAAGAAAGGAAGAAGTACAAATGGACGAAATCTTTAAAAACGTTTCTGAATACTGATCAAATAAGCACTCAAGAAACTTATAGCTGCGTAAGTAACTAAAACCACCCATTGCATTAAGCACACACCGTCACATAATTCCCTGGACTGTGAGGCTAAGCTCGATAGCGTCTTGTATAGCGATTCAACAATCGCAGAAAAACTTAAACTTGGAAGAACGAAGGTCAGCTCAACTGCACATTATGTTTTAAGTCCTGCGTCTATTCAAGAAGCGATAGAGATCCTTCAAAGTGGCACATTTTTTAGTGTTGCTATAGCTGCTTCTGATCACGGCAGAACAAAACTGTTTCCATTGCTGTTATGATTTTATGGCTCAAAGACAAATTTAAAACATGCCTGCTTGACTTTTACGAAGACGCAGGTGAAACTGCATCAGCAAATATTGTAGCACGTCTCAAGGACCACGATATTGACATGAAATTTCTTACCAGATTTTGTGCAGACGATGCAAATGTTAATTTAGGGTGCCATTATTCCGTTCTTCAGATGCTGTATAATGAAAACAACAATATTATTCCAGTGTGATGTCCAGCACATATTTTACACAACAGTACTTTGAGTTTAAGTAAATTTCATTTGGAGAATTTTATTCTTGAGCTCCTTAGTTTTTTTATACTACACAAAAATAGAAGAAGCTTTAAAAGATTTTTATAAAATGCATGAATCCAAATTTTCTCCGGTCCTGCAACATGTAAAAAGCGATGGCCACCACTGCTTCCCGTTATAGAGCGTGCATTGAAATCTTACAAAATACTGAAGAAGTACTTCATCTCTCCGGGCGAAGATGAGTGTTCTTTTGTACTCTTGAACTTCTTTAATAGTGAGCAAGCAGAACCTTACCTCACTTTCTTCCAAAATGCACTGAAAGTCCTACATGATACTGTACTGGGCCTTTAAAATAAATCACTACTGTGATACGAAGGCTATGATATAATGGCCTGGGTACTAACAAATTAAGAAAGAGAATTGACGATGAAATTTTGGATTTCACTTGCAGCAGTTTAATAAAAATGTTACATATTGAAATTGCCTCACAGATAAACAGCTTGATGTTCCTGGCATAAAAATGTTCTAAAGTATGTAGAAACAAGGTATGAGTTTAGTGACAACAAATTAAAATCGTTTTAAGCCTCGTTCTCTACATTATGACCCTTTAAATTAGTATCAATTGTCAATATTATTGAAAAACTTACTACTGACACACATTTTCAAGTGGACGATGTATACAAAGAAATTTCTGATTTCAAAGAAATGCTAAATGCAATAGTACAGAACAAAAATTCAGCAGCGGTACAAAAATGGCTCGCATTACTTGAAACCATAAGCTTGCTAATTTGCAGAAGTTACATTTCATGGCATCCATACCTGTTTAAAATGCTGTAACAGAGAGATTTTTTTCTCAGTCAAATATGGCTTGGTCTGAGAAATGAGAACGCTTTTCTCTTGAACACGTAAAAGCAGAGACATAAAGAAGGGCCATCTTTAAAATGTCATGCATAGAATTTTATAATTATGCTATAAAAAACAAAGCATTGCTCATAGCTGTAAAATCTAGCTCAAAACACAATTTTAATAAAAAAAAAAGTTATTTGATAATCAGGTATTGTAGATCTTAATAAGACAAATGTAATAACGTTTATTAACAGATTATATGACAATCTTATAAATTACTTAATTTTTTGAATACATTTATGTATGTTGGGATTTGATGTGACTCTTCAAAAACGTGCTAGGAATATGGAAAAATTATGATGACTTTGTTGCATTTGATAACTCATTCCTTGCGTAAAAGTAAAGTACATCTGTAAAAATATTTAAAATTAAATATAGCAATTTAATAGGTAGCACCTGATGTGTTGAAAAAAGTATGCCAAAGTTCATTAGTAAAGAGGTACTACCGGATTTACTACAGCAACTTAATTGTCATTCGTTAATGACAAAAATAAATAACGATTTATAAAAATTATATATTTATATCTGACAAGCAAAGTCCCGATTTTTGTAATCCACTATCCCGAAAATTAATATACTCGATCTGCCAACACTACCTAGTAGCTGTATAGGTGTATGGTGAAAAGCCCCCATAATGCCGTAAAATTAAGATTTATTAAAAAACAAAAAAATTGAAACACCAAGAAACCAGAGGGTTGTCAAAGACGTTAATTTAGAACGCGCTGTAAGGTGCCGACAACTGAACAAAAAAACACTCAACTATTGTACAGTTTTTTTGTTTTCTTCATCCTTACAGACTCTCTCTTATGTAGAAGGACGATGAGGATGTGCGACTTTTGATATGAAGTATTGCGAGCTATATGTATTACGTGTGTGCGTGAATAATTTTATATGACAAAACAGTATCAAGTATTTTTTATTTATTGAAGTAAGAGAAGAGGAAAATTACCGGAAGACGATTTTCGTGATTACGACAAGCGCCGGTGTTCCCGGAGTCCTCCGCCGCCTGCAGCTTCAACTAGAAGGTCAGCGAAGTCCGATCGCCAAGAAAAATTAAGGTAAGCACAAACATTTTAACAACGCAATCATATTCAACTATAATTCATTTAATTTTTTTTTTATATTTCAACTGTTGACCAGTGTGCCAGGATTTATGGGCACCGGTCGTAAGTAGTGTTTATTAACTACTGTTATAGTAAGAAATTTCTATGATATTGTTACGAATTATACAAACCAATTGCCTGTATTTTCTGTCTGCATGAATGACGACGGGGAGCAAGTATCACAAAAAGGCAAAAATTGAGGAGAACAATTTTGAAAGGAATAAGAATTGGACCCGGGTCGTGTATAATTTTCCGTAGTAAGCTGTTTTGGCTCTGAGCACTACGGGACTTAATTGCTGAGGTCATCAGTCCCCTAGAACTTAGAACTACTTAAACCTAACTAACCTAAGGACATCACACACATCCATGCCCGAGGTAGGATTCAAACCCGCGACCGTAGCAGTCGCGCGGTTCCAGACTGTAGTGCCTAGAACCGCTCGGTCACTCCGGCCGGCGTCCGCCCCGGTAGCTGAGTGGTCAGCGTGACAGAGTGTTAATCCTAAGGGCCCGGGTTCGATTCCCGGCTGGGTCGGAGATTTTCTCCGCTCAGGGACAGGGTGTTGTGTTGTCCTAATCATCATCATTTCATCCCCATCGACGCGCAGGTCGCCGAAGTGGCGACAAATCGGAAGACCTGCACCAGGCGAACGGTCTACCCGACGGGAGGCCCTAGCCACACGACATTTCCATTTTACTCCGGCCGGCCAGTAAGCTGTTTTGTTCGGCGCAGCAAAGGCTGGAGAGCTACACAAGTTGCTTGCATGGTTACACTTGGTAACGCCTCTTTTGATGTAGATAGAAACCTTTTCCTCATTATTCCCTATCTTGAATTTTATTGGCGAAAAATTTACAGGATTTTTTCAGTGTGATACGTACTGTCAGTAAAACATAAAAAATTATGACACAATAATTTGCGCATCATAATAGCAGTAAAACAGGCTTTAACGTCAAATGAATTGCATTTGTCAAGTGTAAAGGTTAGCATATGAAATTTTTAACATTTTTGTGAAATTTTTATGTTTTGTAAGTTCATATAACATGGCTGAACAATATATGCCCATTTATGATAGCGACAGCGAAAACACCAGCAGCGAAGATGGCGTACAGTCGCGAGATCGAACAATTGAAGTTCAGGCACCATGCATGCCTACTGCAGAAAGTTCAAGTAGATTAGAGGTGAGTGTCGCAGGAATGACAAATGAAGCTCCACAGCAGAACGACCTTGACGACACAATGTTTACAATTGACGAGTCAATGTCAAACATCTCCAAGAGCGACACACCTATCATGAATGAAACATTGGAGAGTGATTCCAATATGAATTTTCATATCACGTTACAAACACCACTTGTTTGCAACACAAACATTAACTTGGAAAGTACAGGTGACAGCAGCCACATTAGTGCAACTAACGCACTGCTATGGCTGTTACTATCTAACATGAACACGAAATTAGATAGTATCAACAACAATTTCAGTAATTTGACACAAGATATGAACATCGTAAAATAGCAACAAAGCACTGTTACACAAGATATGAGCACGGTAAAACAGCAACAAAACAGTGTTACACAAGATCTAAATGTAATGAAGCATGAGCAAAAAAAAGTATTCAAGGATTTGCAAGGCACGGTCTCACAGAAAATTTTCTCACTGAAATCGTCGAAAAATTGAACGATATGAAAACACGGGTAAAGTATGAAGTACTTTCTGAAGTTAACAGTAACATTAAGGAGTTAAAACAGAATGATCATCACGATCTAGTAGAGCAACAGATAAGGAGAATCACAGACGCAAATATGAACATTGAGGGCACATAAAAAGAGTTGTGCGTTCGACAGTAAAAAGGGTAACCACTGTCGTTAACAAAATAAACAGAGACTGATAAGAAGGTGTACCTCTAGCTGTAGAAGAGTTTAAGTTAAGCGTAGCAATATTAGAAGTTGACTCAGCATGTACCAAGAAGGAGAGAGAGAGAAGATTAATGAAAATCTGAGTGATATCATTATTCAAGCTGAAACAGGTACCAGTGACAGTTGTAGATTGCAAAATGTAAACATATCCAAAGCTCCAATACCTGAACAATTACCAGCCAGAATTATAGGTAACTACAATAACAACATAAATACGATCGAAAATGCCACGAGTCTGTCAACTATTTTTGCAGACGAAGGTTTGCTGAGACATAGACAATTTCCTACATTTACTACCGAAGGTAAAAGAATGAATTTATAGTATTTATTAGTGCTTTTCGTCATGTATTTCCACGCAACTGGACGGAAGCACAGAAAATCAGATTTGTCGTGGGGCAAGGTGATGTGCTTTTACGGGCAACCGAAGTGGCTGAACGTTGCAGCACTTATATCCAATTTGAACGAGCTTTCCTCGACAACTACTGGTCTGAGGCAGTACAAAAAAGACTCAGCCGCGAGGTTTTCAACCCTGCACCATTCAATGGCAAATACGGTAGTCTACGTGGATACTTTGAAAAATACCTGAACAAGACGCGCTGCTGGACGAACCCAATATCACAAGTAGACGTGTTAAAAATTTTGAAAAGTCGTTTACCATCGCACATTAGAGAAAAATTAGTCACAACTCCCGAGCACGACGTAGAATATTTTCTGCCAGTGCTCGATTCTATCTACTCAATCTATGAGGAGGGACCTGTATCCCGTAGAGCAACAGAAAATCAGGCACAACAACAACATAATTATGTAAATCAGTCAGTAAAACGTGACTTAAGCACACAGCAAGGTTGGTACACACAACAGCAAAATTATATACCCAAAGGTAATGAGTACGGTGACGGGAACGGAAAAAACAAACGATTTAAAAGAAATTTCCAAAACAACAGGGGTAATTTCAACACACGAACGAATTACAATTCACCATCACAAGGCCCTATGCCGAATATGAGTAGAAACTGTCAGCCGCAGCAGTAGCCGACGCGCGGCAACAATGCCATGCCGCAGCCGACCTTTCGGCAGCAAAATAACTGCCCAGCAGCTAAATTGGCAAAATACACACACAGTGCAACTCACTGAAATTAACTAAGTCACACTACGTCGGAAAACACCAACCGATCGTAGTTAAGCCCCAGGCCATTGACCTCTCAAGGAGTGGGGGCAAGGCAGAACTACAAAAATGTTTCATAAGATTTGACAAACGAGGTGACATCAAGGATGATTTGTATCAGCATGAGTTAGATACAGTAGATAAAGTCGAGGAAGAACAAGTACAAGCAATCATTAAGGGGAAAATATTTACCATTGACACACAGTTAATTTTAGATACAGGTTCTACTACCAACCAAATGTCAAATGCATTTTTTTGTGAATTGAGGAAGAGAGGCAAGTTACCAACATTCCCTGTACAAAATTGCAAGGTGCAAACTGCAACAGGCAATAAGACTACGCTAGTTAAGCATCAGGCACTTGTTCCAGTACAAACTTAACATTTTACAGTGACGTGCTACTTTCTTATAATTAACAAACTTATAGTTAATTGCCTTATTGGCATGGACACGTTTAGAACGTACTAAACACAGATTGACATAGGTAATGGTAAATGCCACTTTTACGTAAAGGATCAGATCTTTTGTCTTGATTTAGTAAAAGCACCTAATGAAAGTAACAAACAGAAATCAGAGTCGAATGAAGTAGTATAATATTCCTTTCCACCTGTGTATTTCACAAACAAATCTGATACTGAACAAGAAGCGAACACTGAGGTTAGTTACGAAATGGTAGAGCAGAAACTAAGTGAATCACAAATACTAAATGGTATCCAACGACAAGAACTTTCTAACTTGTTATTTAAGTATGCCAATGTTTTCAGTAAGGACTCAGGAGTAATCAAAGACTATGAATATAAATTTTAAGTCTATCCACATGAGACATTTTGTGTAATGTCATATCCTATTCAACGGGGAAAACGAGAGGCGGTAAGGGGAGAGATCAATCTTATGATTAAATGGGGAATTATACAACCTTCATTTTCATCCTATTGTAGCCCAATATTGCCAGTAAGCAAACCAGATGGTTCTGTAAGATTAGTTCTCGATCCTAGATATATCAATAAGATTATAGTACAGACCAGACAACTTGGACGAACAGCTTCTAAAGTTTTGCAACACACAATATTTCTGTATACTCGATCTCAAGATGTCATACTGGCAAATAAAGCTCCACGAAGAAAGTCGAAAATTTACTGCATTTGTTTGGTGGGGCAAAAGTTATGAATTCCGTGTTCTACCTTTTGGACTGAACATTAGAGCAGGAGTATTCGTATCTGCATTGGATAAGGTTTTAGGACTAGAATTGCTTAGCAGTAAGATTATAGTACAGACCAGACAACTTGGACGAACAGCTTCTAAAGTTTTGCAACACACAATATTTCTGTATACTCGATCTCAAGATGTCCTACTCGCAAATAAAGCTCCACGAAGAACGTCGAAAATTTACTGCATTTGTTTGGTGGAGCAGAAGTTATGAATTCCGTGTTCTACCTTTTGGACTGAACATTAGAGCAGGAGTATTCGTATCTGCATTGGATAAGGTTTTAGGACTAGAATTGCTTAGCAAAGTCACTGTCTATGCAGACGACCTGGTAATAGCCACACCCACTTAGTTAGAACATATCAGACTCATTGAACAGGTGCTTCAACGATTTTTTAGGACGTGTTGTGTCAGAACAAGGTATAATACCTGATCGGAAAAAAACCTGATGCCATAGGCAATTGTCCAGCTCCAAGGAATAAAAACCATCTAAAAGCCTTTTTAGGACTAGTTTTTTTTTCGTAAATTCGTACCACAGCAACTGATGAACAGTGACGCACTGCTCAACTTGTTACGAAAAAATAGGCTTTGGTTATGGGAGGATAAGTGTCAAGAGGACTTTAATAACATTAAGCAGGTATTAGTCAACGCAAACATTCTTAGCCACCCTGATACGTCCAAGGATTTTTGTCTGTGCACAGATGCCTCATCTCAAGGGCTGGGGGGCATGCTTTTTCCAGATGCGAGAGGAAGAAGGTAAGGAAGTACCCAAGGTCATCAGTTTTGCTAGTCGCACGTTATCAGAAGCAGAAAGGTCTCACTCTGTGTCAGAATTGGAAAGTTTAGCGGTAATATGGGCATTTAAAGTGTTTGAATATTTTTTGTGGGGCAAGAATACCAAAGTTTACTGTGACCATCAGTCACTGTCATTTCTTTTAACATGTAAACTATTGCGCCGTAGATTAGCTAGTTGGTGTCTATATTTACAAGAATTCAATTTTGAGATCATTTATATTAAAGGAACTCAGAACTTTATTGCCTTGTCTGGGCTACCACAAGGTTTAGAGGAATTTAGTGAATTAACAGAGCAAGATGCAGAAATCAAAACGTTATTAATGCAAGGTACAACACAACAGTCTGATTACCATAAGTTTACTAAACAGATGAAAATTGTACAACAGCATGATCGCAGATGGAGTAAAGTTATGCAAACCCTTAAGCAAGATGAAGGTGGAAAGGTAAGTAAATGGTACCAGGAATACAAGGGCGTTTTGTTTACAGGAAACTTAAAAAATCTGATCAGTGGTGTGTGTGTGTATATTCCTGGAGATTATATCGACGAATTTATAAGACACACACATGAAGTATGGGGACATTATGGAGTAGGCAAATGCACTGAAAAAATTGCAACACTTTGTTATTTTCCAAATTTGAGAAGGCGAGAGCTACAGGTATTAAAAAAGTGTGCAATATGTCAAAAGTCAAAACAGTCCAATGTGTCAAAATATACTGAGCCGCAACCAAGACTCACAAAAAACCGTCTAGATATTGTATCCCTGGACATAGCTGATCCATATACAACAAGTAAAGGAGGAGTAAGATACGTAGCAGCACTATACGATATTTTCTCGAAACATATTAAAATTTATACCATTAAAAATGCAACAGCCACAAATATCAGAAAAAGAATTCAGGGAGACTGTTTGAGAAGAGTAGGTAAACCAAAGGTGCTACTAACTGATAATGCTTCATATTTCGTTGGGAAATAGTGGAAACAATTTATGACCCCACAGGGCATAAAGAACATATTAGTAAGCCTTTTTCACCCAGAAGCAAGCCCAGTTGAACGAGTCTTTGAAGAATTTAACCAGTTTATTAGGACATACAACCCTCACAAACACACCCGGTGGGTAGAATACGTAACTCCTTTCATGCAAGTGGTCAATAACCTTCCACATTCTTCAACAGGTTTCACATCTATTGAATTGATGTTCCGGACAAAACAAACGAATGAGCGGGAGTCGCCCACACCAAAGGTACCCACTACAGAAATGACTCTACAAAACAAAATCAAACAAGCCATGATTACACACTGCTTCATGCGAAGAGAAAGTATAAACGAAATTAGCTGACGGCTCAGCTGACAAGCGCTCAACTGCTGACGTCAGTAGCAAGAGAGGAGACATGACCTGTGCGCATGAGCGACAGACTGGCTGAAGGCGCAACCAAAATAGGAATGCAGTGTGTACTTAACCTAAATATAAAGTAAATGGAAATACTACGCAAATACACCGATTGTCTAAGAACTAAGGAACCTATAGATATATGTACACAAAGATTTAGTTAATACTAAGCTACATACAACATATTTACAACCAAAAGGTAGCATTATGAAACACTATACGAAACGTGTAAGCTAAGGACTAACGACAAGATACCGTGAGAGATGTCAGATAATTTTCTTTGCAGAATGAATGATCATAATGGGTTACAGAATAAACGAAAGTCTATGAATTTAAACAAAGTATGGAAATTTCTGCGGACGTATGCAATGACCAAATGTATCAGTGGCCACCGAGCTACGCAATGCAACTAGTTTTACGTTAGTTTTAAGTTTTTTCTTTCAGCGACCAGTGCATCGTCACGGCGCAGAAGAAGAGAATTACGTCAAGAGTATCAGGTACCAAATGAAGAAACGGGCCGCACCTAAAGTGAACAATTTAGTTGTAAGGATATTTATACAAGGGTCATAAGGCAAATTAAAAATGAAATATGCATAGTCGCAGTGTGTCTCCGTGACAATTATCAATACCTATTCGCTGCAGGGTACAAATAAACATTTAAGCATTAGATTTTGCAAAAAACAGTTAATTTTTATCGTGTCATATGAAATCTTGAATAATGACATTTCAAGGTAGTTGAAAAAGATAAGCCTACGATGGTTAAAACGTCATGTTTCACACTAAGCTACACGTGAATTGAATTAAACAGCACTAGCACATGTAGAAACAACCTGACACTTCGTCAATGATTAGTCGGTACACATTATTTCAATGCACCAAAGTTCCTTGGTAACTAGTCCATGATTGTAAGAGTAACGTCTCCTCATAAATCCTTGAACCAGTAGATGAGTATTTCCCTCCTTCCCTCCGAAACAAAGGAGGCGGCGCCAAGCGTAGTTAGGCCAGCAATGCGCAATGTTTTAGTCCTATTTCGAAAGTTTCCTCTCTCCTCTACCTAAGGAAGAGATGAGCTCCCGTAAGTGATGAAAGCCTATCTATAAAATGATGCAAAAATGTATCATATGCTTGTATTGTGTCATATGAAATCTTGAATAATGACATTTCAAGGTAGTTGAAAAAGATAAGCCTACGATGGTTAAAACGTCATGTTTCACACTAAGCTACACGTGAATTGAATTAAACAGCACTAGCACATGTAGAAACAACCTGACACTTCGTCAATGATTAGTCGGTACACATTATTTCAATGCACCAAAGTTCCTTGGTAACTAGTCCATGATTGTAAGAGTAACGTCTCCTCATAAATCCTTGAACCAGTAGATGAGTATTTCCCTCCTTCCCTCCGAAACAAAGGAGGCGGCGCCAAGCGTAGTTAGGCCAGCAATGCGCAATGTTTTAGTCCTATTTCGAAAGTTTCCTCTCTCCTCTACCTAAGGAAGAGATGAGCTCCCGTAAGTGATGAAAGCCTATCTATAAAATGATGCAAAAATGTATCATATGCTTGTATTGTGTCATAAAAATGTGATATGTAAGTAATTTGTATATGTGTGTGAACGGACATAAGTTGAAGCTAACAAATTGTAGTAACAGAACCCAGTTAATGAAAATCTTATAACGTTTTACAATTTAAGAAATTTGTGTTTGTAATATAAGCAATCATGTTACGTATATTGTTGTAATTCAATACTTGTATGAATTTTCATTGGAAACTAAACTCTATATGAAGAAATGAACTTCAAAGACAAGGAATTTATACAATGTTTTGGACGGCTGTATGTGTGTGCACGGTCAAGTGTGGTGACATGAACATGAGTGTGCAACGAAATAACTTCTGAGTATCGTGGCTCACAACGCTTGCTACATTGACAAGTGAACTACAGTCGCTTGAGCAGGTACTCACCTCACCGACGGATGCTGTTGGTCGGGGTTCTCTCCGCTGAGAATGCGTGTACGACGGGTAGTAATGACGGCCGGGCCGTTAAAATGGAGATCTGCTGCCACTGCGTCGGATTTTGAACAATAAGCACAAACCCATGCAGCCAGAATGAAGACAATCGCCACAGCGCTTCTTCGATACGAGGCATTCAGGTGAAAGTGTGACACTCTTATGTGACATTCACACTAAGAAAACGAGTGCAACGGTAGCATATAGTATGTTGACCGTTGGCAACTAGTTATTGCCGCCAAATCAGCCAGTGCGCCAACGCGAAACCCGGCAGCGAGAACGAATCAAACAGGACATTATTGGTAGCGCGCTAAATTTAAATAGGTAATGGACTCACATATTATGTATATAATATTTTAATTTCTTGTAGAACTTTAACATGCATAGAATTAGCTGACATATCCATTCCAATAAATAAAAGAGAAGGCGACAATAAAGGGCATCGACCCCTATCGGCAAATGTAATTAAAAAGCACTGTACGTCTCCATAACGTGTCAACGTACAGTGTGGGGGCAATTGTATAAGTACGTGATGACAGGCTCCCAAGGATGCCGTAAAATTAAGATTCGTTAAAAAACAAACAATTGAAACACCTAGTAACCAGAGGGTTGGCAAAGACGTTCATTATGAATGCGCGGTAAGGCGCAGACAAATGAACAAAGAAACGGCCAACTATCGTACAGTTTTGTTAGTTTTCTTCACTCTTACAGACTCTCTCATATGTAGAAGGACGATGAGGATGTGGTACTTTAGAAATGAAGTACTGCGAGCTAAAGCTGTGTGCGTGAATAATATTATATGGAAAAACAGTATCAAATATTTTTTATTTATTGAAGTAAATGAAGAGGAAAATTACAGGAAGAGTATTTTCGTGATTACGATAAGCGCCGGTGTTCCCGGAGACCTCCTCTGCCTTCAGCAATGTACTATCGGCAAGAAAAATTAAGGTAAGCACAAACATTTTAACAATGCAATCATAGTCAATTATAATTCAGTTTAAAAAAAAAAAAGTATATTACATAGCTGAGGGTAAGGTTTCTTCTCACAGGCGGTAAATATGAACGTCAGAGAGAGAGACAGCTAAACTAACATACCTCTCCCAGTTAATTCTAGAGACATCTTCCTTCTCTTAGTTTTTTCCTTCCGTTCAGTTCTGCACCACATGTTTGGTCATGATCTTGATGGGGGACTACCTTGCCATACCCTCGGTTCACCTATACATAATCATAATGAAATTCCAATCTGTTTGTGCGTCACTCTTTGTGTCTTGTCACATGGACTAGGGCATATGTGGGGTGACTATGTACAGAATGAAGCATCTGATTATATATAAATGCAAGCAAAATGTGAGCCAGTTCACAGAATAACTGCATGGGATTTTGCCTGTTATGTCCAATGGAAACAGGTGGTCCATCATTATGACCACGCTCATAGATATATCGAAGACCTGTGTAACATTTTGTTACCTATTCTTTATGAATGCCATTGAAGTCACACATTGGGGAAATTTAATGAAAGCAATATTTTATATGTGCTTACATACTAATTACACCAAGGTATGCAAATAATATTGAATTTCAGGAAGTTGTAACAGTTATTAGCCCCAAAGCGTTAAGTTCGTTGTCCTGAACAGCATGTGATCTTGAGATTCATCGACAACGTTCACAGGTGTAAAATTTGTTTCCTTGGAGTATCTAGGAGTGCTGCTTCTCTCCATGCAGACACATTGCTTCTTGCATTAAATGCGTATCTTCTATGTCATCGTGTGTTCTGTGTCGGTATCCTATTTCAACTAGAGTATAGGCGTTTTTTTCATAATAAATTCTGTGTGAATGAGTACTTTTCACATATATAAAGTTTAAATGCGTCATTTTCATTCGTCACTTTGCCTCTTCTAATAATGGAAATATTTAGACGCTAAGCGTTCTTAGTGAACAATAAAGTAGAAAAGCTATGAAGTTTCAGCGCTTAAAAGCTCGGCAAGCCTTGGTTTCTATCTGTCATAGATGGTGCACCATCGTGAGCAATACTGACATCTTCCCAGTAAGCGTAGAATATTTCACTGAAGCTCCATCCACGGCTTCTTTAATATTACAACCTCGAGTGGTACTCTTCAATGTAATTAGGTCGGAGAGCTCTTTCATCACATCCAAATCATTTGCTACGTATCATACAAATATGGCAAGCTGCGGTTTATTTTGGATATACGTAGACTCACTGCCGAGCTGTCACTTTTTTTTCTTCTTTGAGTAACTTACAATATCAACACTAAAGTAGAAACTCGCCTCTCTATAGTATGTTTGGAAGTGTTCATTTGGGTAGCCAGTTTTTGTAGTTTCTTGTTTTC
Source organism: Schistocerca piceifrons (assembly GCF_021461385.2). NCBI lineage: Eukaryota > Metazoa > Arthropoda > Insecta > Orthoptera > Acrididae > Schistocerca > Schistocerca piceifrons. The sequence goes on from NC_060138.1 coordinate 708,662,370, forward strand.
AGGTTTCAAGCAGAAACAAATTGTGCAATATTGTTCTTTAAAAGCTGTCTCTCTGTTCAAGGCTTCTTTGATTTTGCATTATTAAAAGCCAAGACTAAGCCAGTTTCTGTTGTAAAATCTGCTTCCCCTATGAAGTCATCAAAACTCTACTGTGTCCTTGAAGTTTTTCCTTTAATGACAACGGTTTAGTTTTCCTCAACTGACGCCCAACATGAAAATCTTTCCCGAAACCACTATAGCTAACGTCATAATGGCATTTCAGATTACTTTCCTTGTACTGTATAGTTTGACACGTGTCGTTTGACACAGTTCCTCCCTAAAAAAACGAATTCCTCCTTCCACTCTTTATTAACCACTCTTTATTAATCTCTCTGTTCTCTTTTTCACATTTAGCCTTCTTAGCTATCATTGTTAACAGTTATGGCACCAGTAATCACAAGTTTACTTAAACATTGTTTCTGCACGTAGAGAAAAGTAATCAAGTCATTACTTTCAAATGCAACTGGTTACCGACTGCCGCACCTCGATCTGTGCTGTTACAAGGCTGACGCTGTGTGACATGGCGTGGCCCGGCATTACTAAACCGACAAGAATGACGGTTCCACAGTTGTCAGCTTGAGCAAGGAATTTCATTTGTATCATATAAGTGTGTATAATACTTTTACTTTTTAAAATTTTACATGTTTATAATTTTTGTACTTCGTTTATTTATGGACTTTGTTTCGAGAGTGATACTACATGGAAGCCAGAGCGCATATGGTTTGCGACCAACAATGTAGTCACCCTAGTACTAGATTGCGTATGTGTCCTGTGCTAGGATAACTAGTCATTTAAACTTGAAAAATAGTTCTTCTACAGACTCCTGCCCGTAGGAAAACGTTTCCAGTTCCTCCTGGGGATATGTCTTGAATGTTTCTTTATCTGGATTACTGAACATGTAATTCATTCTAGTTGTGTTGGGTAGCCCAACACATTGTATGACAACCCAGTAACGCTATAGGCATTTGAATGTTGAACATTGCAGTTACATTTGTGGAATTCTGACATGACTGATACCATTCACAAACTGAAAGCACTTCTTTCGCGTCATTAAATCGTGGATTGAACTCACGTTATGAGGACAAGCCTACAACAATGCATTTACTGCCACTCACATTCAGCCTGTGTGTTGCAGAGAATAACATCACATACATAGTTGCACTATATCATGGTAGTGGCTCAACAACTGGTACAGACTTTAGTGATAGTGGGAACTCAAACTCTGGAAACAATCTGCATGCTGACTTGATTTCTACTCCGATGTATCACGTTCCTATACAAAGCTGGTGGCTCAATGAACGGTACACATGTTGTATTTACTGGAAACTCAATCTGAAAACGGTTCTCTGTACTGCTCGAATATATCAGATGCTGCATAATGGAGCCTGTCTGCATGCTGACTTGATTTCTGCTACTGTTCATATGTCTCAGGCACTGCACTGGCTACGTTAGGGATCTGTTGTGCTGAGTGAGATGTAAATGAAAACCGTGAAAACACATACACATACATACAATGAATAATAATAATGATAATAAAAATTGAGAGGGAGGCATGGTTTAATATTTACGGTCGACAGCACAAGTTAGTTCTGTCTGGCTCTGGCAGATCTCAGATGAAACTTCATGGTGCTCAACATTTCACTAGCATGTACTGATCATATCTACCAGGTTCATCTGATGAGTGGATGGTGTGGATGATTGGTGCAGTTAAGTGATTGCAGTGTCACAGAAACTGGAACAACTGTTTTGGGCTGTGCCCGTATCCACAGGTCTACCACCGTGCATCGCAATTTTGGATTTTCGCATCACTGGTGATGTCCTGGATCGTCATCTTGGATTGTGACATTATAGGTCTATCATTCTTAATATTACATGTGGCCATCTTGGATTTCACACTTATCACAATTGACCTCTTCCATTACGGTATCAGGGACAACCCAGTATGTCACAGCTGTGCTGGAGCTAAAAGGTCTTTGGTAACAGCACGGTACCGTTTTGAAACCTATCACATTAGATCTAAAAAATGGCTCTGAGCACTATGGGACTTAACTTCTAAGGTCATCAGTCCCCTATAACTTAGAACTACTTAAACCTAACTAACCTAAGGACATCACACACATCCATGCCCAAGGCAGGATTCGAACCTGCGACCGTAGCGGTCGCGCGGTTCCAGACTGTAGCGCCTAGAACCGCTCGGTCACACTGGCCGGCCACATTAGATCTATTAATAGCCCTATATCAGCATGATCGGTATGTGGGTGATGTAGAAGTTGTATTGGCATGTTGTCTTGGGTATGCCCTAAAGCTCTTGTGGAGTTCTATAGCTTGCAAGCGTTCAGTTAATTTTACTGTAACGTACTGGTGTGTTGGACAATTTGTTGCAATTTTTTCTGTAGCAGAAGGGACGTTCTTATAATTCATCTTAACATGGGGTGTTTTCTACAATATCACTGTAACATGAGGCAAACCGTTACAGTTTTGAAATATTCTGAAATAGCTTTTAGGGTTATTTTGTTACAATTTTTGCTGGAACATGGGGTAGTTTGTTCCAGTTTTGGGCGATTCTTATTGGCAGTTTTTGGGTAATTTGTAACAGTCTTGGGGCATTTTCTTACAATTTTGCTGTAACAGGGGCCAATACGCTACAATTTCCCTGTAATATGAGACTTTCGTTACAATTTCACTGTAACATGTAGATGAATGGGATGAGGTGTGACAAGTCTCCACCGATCAACACACAAATTCTTTAATTGCTTATCATATTCACACTTCATGTAAAATATTCAAAGTCCAGTCTTCATCCGAAATATTTCAGCGTAGCTTGCTCAAACGAAACTCCTCATGAGCGTGAATAACTGCTCGACGTTTGTCAGAAATATTTCACCACGGTCATACATATTTCAGTGTCCTACATCCTAGAAGGCTTGTAGAATTTGTCGAAATCTACATGTGTGTTTGTTTTACTGGCTGTCCCCTGACATCTGCTATCGTGACGAGCAAAAAAATGTTGCACAAGTATCCTTGCCGCTGAAGGAAGCAAAAAAGGCATTCATGAGGAAATGATTTAGATATCCAATGGAAGCTTGTAAGCTCACATATTGAAGTCCCACTACCCCACTAACTGGTTACAAACGTGAGAACCTTTTATATGCGGCTCACACATTAAGATCCCTCAATTATCACCATTTAGAAATCTGCTGCAAATATTAGATGTCTTACATGTAACGTAAAATACTTACAATGTATGTAAGGAATCACGTCAAAATACAGTGCTCACGTGGACATTAGATCGATTTCCGTTTATGGGAAGGATGTCTGGAGTTTGTTTCACCTACATCAATATCAAATTTTCATCACACCAAGGCATACCAACAGCAGAAATCTGTGTAACTTAAAGACTAATACTGTAATTCATCGAAAAGTGTGTGGTTATTGAGAATCTGTGGTATAATACTTCTACTACTATAGCTAGTTGGCAACCTATTTCAGTCTACAGTATGAATCTGCTGCCACTACCTTCCTGCATTCGCCATGGGACCTACTATTTGAATCTGTTGAATGAATGAATCACTGTAACAACGACCACAAATACTGTAAGAAATTGAAGCCCTTACAACCGTCCTTATGATCTTATTTATTTTATTTTGTAGCTACCTATTTCGGCTCTTCAGTGCGCCATCTTCAGGCCGTAGTTGATGCTGAAGGGGTTGACACGATCCCTACATATATCGCATAAGTGGCGAACATAATTGATTACGCAGACTATCTACACTCCTGGAAATTGAAATAAGAACACCGTGAATTCATTGTCCCAGGAAGGGGAAACTTTATTGACACATTCCTGGGGTCAGATACATCACATGATCACACTGACAGAACCACAGGCACATAGACACAGGCAACAGAGCATGCACAATGTCGGCACTAGTACAGTGTATATCCACCTTTCGCAGCAATGCAGGCTGCTATTCTCCCATGGAGACGATCGTAGAGATGCTGGATGTAGTCCTGTGGAACGGCTTGCCATGCCATTTTCACCTGGCGCCTCAGTTGGACCAGCGTTCGTGCTGGACGTGCAGACCGCGTGAGACGAAGCTTCATTCAGTCCCAAACATGCTCAATGGGGGACAGATCCGGAGATCTTGCTGGCCAGGGTAGTTGACTTACACCTTCTAGAGCACGTTGGGTGGCACGGGATACATGCGGACGTGCATTGTCCTGTTGGAACAGCAAGTTCCCTTGCCGGTCTAGGAATGGTAGAACGATGGGTTCGATGACGGCTTGGATGTACCGTGCACTATTCGGTGTCCCCTCGACGATCACCAGTGGTGTACGGCCAGTGTAGGAGATCGCTCCCCACACCATGATGCCGGGTGTTGGCCCTGTGTGCCTCGGTCGTATGCAGTCCTGATTGTGGCGCTCACCTGCACGGCGCCAAACACGCATACGACCATCATTGGCACCAAGGCAGAAGCGACTCTCATTGCTGAAGACGAAACGTCTCCATTCGTCCCTCCATTCACGCCTGTCGCGACACCACTGGAGGCGGGCTGCACGATGTTGGGGCGTGAGCGGAAGACGGCCTAACGGTGTGCGGGACCGTAGCCCAGCTTCATGGAGACGGTTGCGAATGGTCCTCGCCGATACCCCAGGAGCAACAGTGTCCCTAATTTGCTGGGAAGTGGCGGTGCGGTCCCCTACGGCACTGCGTAGGATCCTACGGTCTTGGCGTGCATCCGTGCGTCGCTGCGGTCCGGTACCAGGTCGACGGGCACGTGCACCTTCCGCCGACCACTGGCGACAACATCGATGTACTGTGGAGACCTCACGCCCCACGTGTTGAGCAAATCGGCGGTACGTCCACCCGGCCTCCCGCATGCCCACTATACGCCCTCGCTCAAAGTCCGTCAACTGCACATACGGTTCACGTCCACGCTGTCGCGGCGTGCTACCAGTGTTAAAGACTGCGATGGAGCTCCGTATGCCACGGCAAACTGGCTGACACTGACGGCGGCGGTGCACAAATGCTGCGCAGCTAGCGCCATTCGACGGCCAACACCGCGGTTCCTGGTGTGTCCGCTGTGCCGTGCGTGTGATCATTGCTTGTACAGCCCTCTCGCAGTGTCCGGAGCAAGTATGGTGGGTCTGACACACCGGTGTCAATGTGTTCTTTTTTCCATTTCCAGGAGTGTATAAACTCTGGTGTCAACACTCCAACGATCAACTGGCAGTTGATGCTTGGAGTGTTGACACTAAAGTTTGCAGATAGTGGTCATTAGCTCACTTATTACGCAACGAACAGAAGATGGAGAGGTATACGACATGCGCAGTACATCTGCCATTAAGGACGAAGAGACGGTTTAAACGCCGAGGGGTACTATATAGAGGCAAACTTCGGGATCTGTGGCTTAAGGCGGTCTGCTTAGCGTCTTGTTACTTTTCACTGCCCTACCCCAAGTGCTGGGGTGGGCAGTGTCAGAATTATCTGAAGCATAACTTCTCTATGTTACGTCGGGTAATTAACGACATCGACTGTAAAGCGACGGAAAACGAAGTGCTTTATTCACAGTAATTGGAATTTCCACGATAAACCGAGAAATGGTAGCTGTCTCTCGAATTTCATATTCTCGCTAACGGAAATTTATCAACTTGTGTGCATGCGGACAGCTGTAAGTGGCAAAAGCATGGTTGACAGAAGTAGCTACGCATGCGGTGTTCGTGCCAGAAAAGTGATTTTCACTTACGTTCTGTACCAATCTGAGAATTATATTGGTAGCTTCGACTCAGACAAAGAGCTGAATATGTTCCTGACTGCAAATGCACATCAAGAGTTGTTAATATTCAGGTAAATGTGAACATTTATTGAAGAAGCAAACAATGTTAATATCCGTCTCTTACCATAGTTTACGTGAATTTACGTGACAGGTTGACGGTAGGAATATTAAGGGCTATTTTAACGTTGTTTACCTGCTGCAGTAAGATGTTTACTAAAATTACTTTTATTCGTGCTGAGACACAGTTCAATGTTTCGGGTTGATCTTTTAAATATGCGTTTTTGAGAGGTTTCCCAGAAAAGCTTCGTTAACTCGCCCAGCAAGTAAGCAGTGATAAGTCGATGCCAACCCATGTTACGTACACTCAGTTTGCAAGTAAATAATGTTAAGCTTCAACTGACGATCTTTAAGAATAAAATTTTGGATTGATTTTATCATTTTGGAAATATGTTGTTACTGTAGATATATTTAAAAACTATGGCTTATCTGAATAAAAATTCACATTGCGTTTACTGGAAATATCTTATTTGTGAGATTTTATTGAAACTTCACTGAGCAGTTTCTCTAAACAACCAGCTTATCTCTTACCTTTGTTTACAGCTGAAGCCTTCAAATGGCTTTTCGCTACTGCATCATATCATCAACGACTGTCTCCGATAGAGATTTAGTGTGGCTTCCATTCCGGCGACGAGACAAGGCAGATATAGACAATTCTGAGAGCAGCACTTGTACTAAGCTGATACCACATAAAAACAGGGAACCACTGGTAGACGATCACGTGCATGATATAAACAGAGATGGCAGGATGTTATTAACAGTCACATTTGTATCGTTGGTCTCCCCAGAAGATGCAAAAAGTGACAAAGGTGACGTTGCTAGTTCCGAAGAAGCGAGCACCGATAAAGTGAGGAACAGCTAGGATTAAGAAGAAGAAAACAAGTCACCGTATAAGAAGAGGAAAGGTGTTGGATGGATTGCGAATCTGTCTGACGTTGATGACGATATAAACTGTTGGCGGTTGTACATTATATAATTAAACTGTCAACTGTTAGACACCTACGCAGTGATGACACAACGTGTTACCAACAACAGCGTTACAGACTATCGTAATAAATACGTCATAGTAATGGCCTTTATGAGGGTATAGTGAACTACAGGACGTGATAGGTTAACTACGGAAGCTTTGGTCCTTCTACGGCGTGAAAGCGGTCGTTGCAGCCGCAAAGCTTGGTGGGTCTGCTGCTGATAAGGATCCGGTGTCGCCGTTGCGCCGACTACCAGTAGGCGTCGTCACGTGCCGACATATCAGCGAGCCTGCTACAGCTTGCTACGCAGCCTGGCATCTGGTTTCGCTCTTTCCGTCCGCTTGCTCTGCATTAGGGCTCCCCCGCGTGACGTTGGCGATAGCGCGCTTCCTGCGAAAACATCGTCTCACGTGTATGCTCTCTACTACGTTAGTGGAGTTGCGGTTGCGTATTTACTAAGAGTCTCAAGCGGAACGCCTCCAGAATTTGCCCATCGCATCATCCTCTATTCATATCATCCTATAAACTTCTCCTGTGTTCCGTTCTACGATAAATACGCATCTCCCCTTCTTTCTGTAACAAGGTACCCAAGACGTCACCAAGTAATCATCAATTCAATGTTCAGCGTGGAATATTATACCCACCTATCCCGTCACCCACCAATTCCATGATCTAGAACAGTGGTTTCGAACCTTTTAAGACCATTACCCCTGAACGCAACCAATTATAAGTCAAACCCACTCTCCATATCATAAACATTAGCGCCTAACTACAATTCAGAATGAAAAATAATTTACGCTGGACACTTTCATTTTTAAGATAACAAAAGAATGGTCTGTTGTCTTTGTAGGTATTTTGTTAAACTACGAACTAATTAGTTAATAAGATAACAGTTACTATTTATTTCTAACAACTTTTTTTAGAGGATTATGAAGCAGTTCTTTGTGCATCGCGATATTTAATTATATAACACCTAAAACTCCTTCACAGAAGAAAAAGCTAACTATCCACATTGAACGTAGACATGTATTACAAACCCTGCTTCCTCTGCCCTACTATTCAACTCAGTGAGCATCACCCACACCCTGCACCCCATTGCCAAATTAAAATGTGTGCACTGTCCTCAACCCTACGGTTTGTAAATCACTTGATTCCATGGACCATTTACTTCTAAGTTGGCAGATATTGTGTAAGACCTCGGGCTGCCAATACTTTGTGTCCAGCCGGTACCACCACTAACAACAACAGCAAAAATAAAAATACTTCGTAGTTACTGTAGCAGTACAGCATAGTAGCCGTTACTTAGCTACTGTTGTCTTGTGCTGTCAATTAGATCGTTTCTTGTAGCAACGAGAATAATGAAGCAATATCTAATCTATTGCGAGAACTACCTGCAAATCGGAGAAGATATTTTCGTGTGATATTTTAGCATGTGTGATGCATATGTCTCAGTTTCTCCTGCCATAGATCCATGGTACAAAATACGAATTATGTCTGTATTGGGTGGACAATGTGATGAAGACGTCGTTAACACATTTGTTTTACAAGATGTATCCTCAGCACAGTGTATCATGCGTTAACGCTAGTATGAGAAAAAAATGTGATTATTAGTAACTTACGTAGTCAGTATTACAGTCTTATCAAATAGCGGTTATAGTAATGACCTTTTAAACATAGTTTAGATTCGTGATCGAAACACAATTCAATTGTTTCGTTTTTACCTCTCAGAAAATTGCATTTTATCCCTCACTGAGTAAATACCCCCAGGTTGAGAGCCATTGATTAAGAAGGACTTTCCAAAATGTAGCCATCTCACCACACCTAACAATAAGCCATACACACCTGCAGCCTGTGTAAATTATCTACAGTGTGTAAACTTTTAGATGGCAGACCTCTCCCTAGTCCTGAATCGGTAGAAGTCGGTAAACGTCGGGAGGCTTCGGTAGGCACGAAGTTTCGACTGCTGCCAACATTACGTAGCTGACTGTGTTGTACAAGGTAGTCATTGTCGTTTGCTTCGTTATTGTTTTTCGCTGTACTGTTCTGCGTGTTTTTATTGTGCAGTTGTGCTAAACATTATCAAAATGAGTGAAGAGGCAGTTGCTGGCCCATCTCGGGAGTCGCCAACAACCCCTACCGGTAGGCCTACGGTTAGAAGGAAACCAGTATTACGTAGCGATGCTCGCAAAATTAAATTGCGTATGATTGAATGCTGCGAAAGGGAAAGGGAGCAGAAAAAATTGGTTCACCCCATTTACAAATTTTCAGTGAGAGCTGCTACATACACAGGAGAAAGCATGCGTGGCATTGGAAGATTCAAACACTTTCCAAGAATTACCACAAACGACTGGAAAGAAAAGGTGAGTTTCCATTTCAGATATTTTGTTCGCGATCACTTTGAAGGAGCCCCCTATTTCGTCAGAATTACCTTATATTTCATTTTTCCTTGCTACCGTATTGCTTTGTATGGAAACACCACTGGTTACTGTATTATTTCGAAACACATTCATATTACAGTACATTTACAAATGATTTGTGAGCACATATTAGACAATCAAACATATATATATATATATATATATATATATATATATATATATATATATATATAATGTACATGACGATATCAGTTTCGTTTACGAACAACATTTAAAGCGACTTTTACCTCCAAGTCTTTCGTCTGCTTTCGTGTAAGCATGACGCGCAATTTGTAGTGCCAGCACTGCAACTGGTAGGCGTGCATTGTCCCCCTCCCCAACGGTTCCTCTCCCCTCGCCAGCCAATGCTTGCTTCCCCCTCTCCCCGCACTCCCCTCACAACTCTGCCGTCTTACAGTTAACACACTGTATGTGAGATCCTAGTATGGCGACAATATACAATAAATCAAACGAATAAAGAAAAAGTATAACCTTTTACCGTTCGGTTCTTGGACTCCATTTTTATGTGACTATTCATGAACCTGATTACCAACATCACATTGTAACCTCCCCCCTACTAATCGGCCTATTCTGCTTGCGATATAAACTATGACCGTGGATCGCGTGTAAAGTTAACACACTGTATGTGAGATCCTAGTATGGCGACAATATACAATAAATCAAACGAATAAAGAAAAAGTATTACCTTTTACCGTTCGGTTCTTGGACTCCATTTTTATGTGACTATTCATGAACCTGAAAACCAACATCACATTGTAACCTCCCCCTTACTAATCGGCCTATTCTGCTTGCGATATAAACTATGACCGTGGATCGCGTGTAAACCTAATGGAATTTTTCTAATTGGATAAGGTCATCTTTCCCGAAGAAGTAATACCGATAAGTAGGAGGAAAGTGTACAACCGATCTTTCTGATGTAAAAGTTTACTAAAAATAAAAAAGTAATTAAACCAAACAGGGCTACAATTTTGAAAATGAAAGTTGATTTGTGCATTCGCTCACGAACAACACTGGACAGAAAAGGGGTATCACTGATCATGAATACAAAAGTTACACTAATGGACGAAAAGGAAATAATTACGGTCTCCAGCCCACTAGGCGATTTACGTCCAAAATCCTGTACAAGATGATGGGAAAGAAAAACATTTATTATTAAACACTGACGTGGCAACGAAGGTTGTCACGTTTTTTTGACACTAATTTTAAGTGAGTATGTAATGATAAAGAAAACTGAGAAGTCACTTTTCCGTTAAGTTTGTCATTAAATTTTGAAAAAAGGCAATCGAGTAATGGTTTGAAAATATCCACTGGAACCCGTCTCTCGCTCTCTCCGCGCGCTCTGCGCAACAACCCCCTACCCAAAGATTTTACAACGCACAAGCACTGCTATTATCGTTGCTAGTCGATGCAAATAACAAATCCTTTGGCTTTGTCCCAGGGCATATAAGTTTCACAGAAAAATACAGACAAATACAATGAAAAGTCAACAGACTTCTACCTAAATGGACACACATAGTGAAGCAATGTCCTTACTTGTCAAAAGAAAGCATTTAAATTACAAATATTTACATGCAATTAAAAAATATATACATCGGTAGCAAGTGCCATGCGTCCTGCATTTTCGGTGTGACAACATCCACGTCGTGATTAGTTTACCTTTTCGTGCTATTCTTCACTGTCTGTTTAATTTCATCCATCGTCACCATTCAGCAATCCTTAACTTTCCTAGTATCATCATTAACATGTCTTGTTAAAGGTATAATTTCATTAAGAGTAAATTTACCTGTTTGCAACCGCTTTTTAGATTCTATTTATTATGCTTGGCACAGTACGTTATAAGATGTCATCCTCACTTCTGATATCTTAAAGTCTTAAAACTTGACTTAAGGCAGGCACTGTATGCTATATCTCAGGTGAAGTATTTTAATTTACATGTTGCATTACTTTCACTAGAACCTTACTACAATTGGTAAATGTTATATAATTCTGCAACTGCAAATATAATAGCACTTACTTACAGTGCAAAAGACTTCTGCCATAGCAGAAACTTACTTCTGCTAAAAAAAAAAAATCATTTCATTGCAGTGAACAGCACAGAAAACAGGTTGATACCTCACATATTTTCTATATACATGCAGATATGATTGAGAATATGTAAACTTCGATCATTCATAATACATGGTTTTTTTTGCTTGATACTGTCATCTGGTAAGCGATTTCTATTGCTTTTCCACACCACTGTATGAAAACACTGATATGGCTCTTATTAAAAGACGATGATTGACATTTTCTTCTTCGTTTGTTTATTATTAAAATTCGTAGAATAAATTTAATTGTCATACTGTATGTTTATAATTGCTATTATTGTCATTGTTATCTTTATTTTGGAACTTCACACTCCTATGTTTCGTTATTCTGTTTTCTTTTCTTTTAAGAAGTTCTGGTTGTGTTACAGCATATTTTATGAGGTTGTTTTACTGACACATATGAGCAACATAACGATAAATAGAAATATGTAAGTTTAGCTAGATGTATGAAATTGTTACAACTATAGCTACAGTACATGTGGAAACATTTTTCTTTTTTGACTTCAATTTTCCGTTTTTTAATTGAATGAACTATTTCCTGATTTTTAATAGTGGTAGTATATTTCAAATTCTTCTACCATACACATGTGCTTGTGTGATGTAATTTTTTTAGGGGATGCTGCCAACGTGGTCATACACCAATATTTCATTACCTGTGTCTTAAATTAGTTAATCTTACCTTCTGAGAGGTGCCAGTTGCACCGATTGGAATACCTCTAAGATACTATAAGCCTGATCCCTGGTAACCTACAGAGAAGGGAAGATCTCCACGTCATGCAACAGAAACGTCTTATTGAAGGAAAACTAATATAAGAGGCTCAATCAAGCATGAAGAAATGGGTATCTTACCACCCAAAGGATATATTAATGAAGAGGCTCATATCTCTAATACCGAAAGAAGCAGTCGCTACAACAGTTTTGTTTATTACCGTAAAGTATCAACATTTGAATTACCCAGAGATAATCGTGTCAACACTTAATCAATAGGTAATGGATTGTAATTATGAAATGTAATCTTGGTACAGGTGGGTGAACACAAAAAGCATAATTATGAAGCTAAGTCGCTGATATGTCCAATGACAGTGAACATGATTAATGGTTAAAGGAAGAACATGGATTAATAAGCACGAACAGAAGTAGAATCGCCAAAGTGCATGATGGAAGCAACTAGGTGGTTGCGAACATTAAAACCGTGCAGTTAGCCCCTGATGAACTTTAACTAGCATCGCGTTCCCCGTGGATAGGTGACTGAGTCAATTACTCATTTTTATCATCCTCATACCGCATGAATATAGAAGGCGACGGTAATAACATCTGGGAATTCTGAGTCCAGCTTGCCTTCTCTACTCAATACTGAAATGGAGACATCCTTCTGAATGACAACATGTCTCGTCTCATCTGTCTTCTGGTAACAATCGTTTCCTCTTCCATCCCCCATCAGCGTGACTTTACTCCTTGAACTCCCAACAGCAAGCGTCGTCTAACTTAACTTTCTGAAACTTGGCTGTCTCCACCGGTGTAGGACTCTCTCCAGCCAACTGCAGCAGACCTTGTCAGCTTCAACCGGTAATAATTCAGGAAAAGGTTAAATAAATTCCTGCTCTTGCAGATTTTGTCGTGATTAACCAATGGTGGTTTAGTGTGGAGACGAACGCAGAAAATCTCTCCCACTCTGCCAAGTTTTTAACCCTGGCCTGTCGAATGACTTACACATTTGTACACTATTATAACCAGGAATAACACAATAAATATATCACAGTTCTAAGGTTTGTTAACACAACACTGATGCAAATAATTGTGTCACCAAGTTCCAAGTCGTCGGTGAACACATTACGGAAATAATATAAATTGAAGGTGGTTATACCAATGTCCAGGAAGTGCAAGTGGAATGAGGAAATCCCTTGGGAGTCACAAGTCTGTTGACATACTAAGCCTAGTGAACGTTGAATTTTAAGTTCCATTATAGAAGCCTGATTTTAAGCCCAGAGCCCGGCCAAGTCATTGAGCACCAGGTACACCAGTCCAAGAGACAAAATAATCCACTGCAGCGTAGCACTTCCGAGTTGTGGAGTAGAACATAGCACGATGAGAACTGGCTTACAGACGCCTTTGGCGGCGTTAAATAAGGCTCCAGAGTTAATGGAGCCGGCGGCTGGGTTGTCTGTATATTCTGGACAGCCAGTTGGTGTGTGTTCTGGGTGGCCAATCGCTGTGGCTTCAAGCGCGCGTGCACGAAGGCAGCCCACCCTGTGATGCTAACAGCGGGCCGCGCATGGAGAACTGCGGCCAGAAGTGAGTTTCTCAGCTGCACGTAATGGAGCGCACTGTTGCTCAGTGTGGAAATTTTATGGTGGTGGATACCACACATACACGCATTCTACAGAAATAATATATTATGAGGCAATTAGAGAACCTGTTGCAAGAATTTTAAACTAACGTTATTTCATGACGAAACCGCAGAGCAATGGCTGAGCCCATGCATCACCCGTCCTGGCATCTACATACATCGTCTTTACAAAAGGGTTTCTTTTGGCGTTGTAGAATGAAGTTCTGCGACAGATAGGCCGGCCCATTCGCTTCCTAGTCTTCAGAGATGAGCCGAAGCGAATTCTGTGCTGTCTACCTGTGCTGGAGGACAGCTCTCAGCTCTAAAATAATTTATAACGCCTCCTGATCCTCTTCAGTAAACTTCTATGACACGCATGTCAGCTAGGAAGCTTTCAAGGCTGCAAAAGATAACAGCCCCTCTCCGTAGTTAAAGGAATGGAAGAGAAGAAGAAATTACCTGGGGAGCTTCTGGTAATACTGAATATTGTCTGTAGTTATGAAACAATGTAAAAAGGTCGACTACATTAAGCATAGGGATGTGTATCTAATGCTATGAAATGTGTTGTGTTACAGTTTGTGGATAAGCTGCCACGTACACAATTCTGTCTCTCTTATAGAACTGTTTTTTGTTACATTAATTTATACTTGTGGCTGTCTCTTTTTAATTTGCTAATCGTTTGTAGACAGTGATTCGATGATTCCTTACACACTTTTGTAAGCAAAATTTGCCATCCACTACAAATCTCATTTTTGTATGGGGTTTTTCATATTCGTTAACAGTGAGAGTATCATTACAATGTTTTTGACTGAAACTGCAAAACATAACATTCGGATGGCACTGCAGACTGAAAGCATGTCAAACAAATGTTCCTAGAAGACGCCACTGGGTTAACGGGGCGCCTAGGCATCTAAACACAATGCCAAGCGAATGCTACAAGAAATAAAACCCCTAAGTAACAGGATCCCTGAGAGTTGACTTCTCAGGGCATCATCCATTGTCCCGCTACAAGCAAAGTCGGGGAGAGATAAATTGTCAGAGGATTGCACATCTGGCCCAGAATAGTTGAGGACGTTTGGAATTCAAAATTCTTCTGCTGAAATTGGCCACACTGAAGCAAAGAGAAAGAGGCGAGCAAAAGAAAGCATGAGAAGACGATCCAACAACATTTTTGAATGGATGGTAAAGCAAAAGTTCCTGCCAGTCCAGTGAACACGCTGATTCAGAGCTTCCACATAGAATTTGAGGGCAAAATCCAATTCTTAAGGAGGTTTGCATACTTCAAATGCAGCTATTGTTCAATTTTTCGATACGATTCTGTTCCAGAGGTTTTACAGCTATTCGATTATGACTAGATCAAATATGATGGGAGACCGACTGAACTTCTAATGTCTCTGGAGGACGTAAGGACGCACCGAAATAAAGTACTCTGCGCGAGCTCAGACCTACACTGTACACATCTAAAGGCATCCAACGACAGTGGGTATAAAACTGCAATACTTGCTACTGTCTGCATTCATCAGCGAAGCATGTGCCTTACAAACAAGAAGTAATTCCTGATGGAGCATGTTTTGATGTTGTCCGTGTGGACATATTTTGCGCCGCATGTTGTTCCTGAAATCTCAAGGATAACGCCTACCAAGGATCCGTTTGCTTACATTACGCCATGCTCTCTCGAAAGAACAAATCCTCTGAGTAAATGTTCTACGTGGTACACAATTGACCGGATTCGACGCAAGAATGAGGAATTCGAAGAATTATCGATGATAAACTGGACAGTTGAATCTAAGCACACCACATACTTTATTATCCGCAGAATATGGATAACATTACAAGAACTAAACATTTAAACCAAAATAGTTTCTGTTTTTTCTGGAATTTTCTAGCAATTCTGACTCATCTTAAAAAGACATAAACTGTTCTAAACAATTTCTTCAGGATACTTACTCCCATTACAAAACCTATTACTCCAAATAAAGATATAAGGAGACGAAATCAGCCAATACAACATTTGAAAGCTTGTGATGTCAGTGTCGATTGGCTCAAGTACTTGGGACCTTCAGATACAATGGCTGATCGAGTGCTACAACCTTTTTGGGTGCAGTTCTTGCGTATTTTTCCACTGCATCCAACTCAGATACAAAAACCGTCTCTTAGTTACCAGAAGGTGAGTTAATGAACGTTTGCCAGTCTTGGAAGGTTATTTCATAATGGAGATTTTGGTGAAGTGTTCCACCCTACCGCAAAGCCACAAAAATCGGAAGAGGAATGGATAATAACGTTTAATATTTACTTGCAACTACATTACAAATCCACTAAAAAATTTTTAGCTGAACTAGTTCTCATGAATTATTCTGATCTTAGGTCTATTGGGAGCTATCACAGTTCTTGGGATAACACGGACAATACCTCCCAGCACGTGAAAACCATTCTGTCAGTCCATTACAATACGCGATGTAATAGACAAACTGAAAGAAGTGTTGCCCATAAACTTTTAGAGGTAGAATAACGTTGACTGATGTCTCAGATCTTTGTTGTAAGTTCAACTAAATAAAAGAGACTATCAAAAAGTTTCTGTTCGAAGGAAGTACAGCTCAAAATCGGTACCTCAATCAGGCATAATCCCTGTGAGCACTAAGGAAATCATCCAACCGACGCTCCAGCTTGAAGATACGCTTTTGGTGAAACACCGTGCCCAGCTGCGCGAAAAAGTCTGTAACTGCCGCTGCACATCCTCGTCCGACAGGAATCATCGACACTTCAACGTCTTTTTTAAGAGACAAAAGATGTGACCATCGAATGGGGAGAATCAGGACTATAGGGAGGGTGCTCGAATGCCTCCCATGTGAGTTGCTAACTTCTGCGCTACGTCGTTCGCGATATGAGGAGGCTGGCCTACCGGATCGAATGCACTCATCTGTCGAATCGCGACGAGCACAAAACTTGGCGCACCATTCCACAACTGTGGTTTTAAATAGACATGGTGCACCATACATTTTCTTCATTCTCTGATAGATGTCTACTGGTGTTTGTCCTTCAGCAGTCAAGAAAAGGATAATAAGCACATTGGTCTTGCTTGGCCGCATTTGGTAATAGTGTCGCCAAAGTTCATTTTTCCACATATACTACATACACGTCAGAAAGACACGAATGTCATCGTAATCCCTTTCCTACATGTCGGTGCTTATATACTTGCATTGGAATCGCTCTACATTGCATACACGCTGCAACAATGCACTTAAACGGAAAATTTTTCGTCACCCCTTACACCAATACATAAAGTTACTCCCATGAGCCAGTTTTATTGTAAATGTATACTGCCAAATCTACCTGCAATGGCGAAAGGAATGCAGTTGGACTCAAATCATCCACAACGCTGTGCGGAATGGTCAACGTTTTATTTATTTACTTATTTTTAGTATCGCCACTTTTTACTTCAACATAGCACAATGAAATCATGACTAATGTGGGAAATGTATTCGCTGTCCTTCCAGCAAACGATCTGATGTTGGATATTATCATGATCAGGAATGATTTTGGTATCTCAATCGATTGTGAGCAAGCAGCGATGTTGTAAAGCTGTATCGCGGAAGTTAGGTTATTATCTTTGGTGTGCGCGGAGGTGCAGTGGACAGAAAATGTTAAGCTCTGTTGGAGTGAGGAAGCAATTGTGATGTTATGTTTCAAATGTAAAGTCTCAATTTATCACTGTGTTTAATGAACATGATTTTTCAAGATTGTAACGGAAATGTCATTCAGAGACAGTTAGATATTCTGTGTTGTGTATCACTTTTAGTTCCGGGATTAGTTTTGCAAAACTAATTATCATAGGCTTTATGTGAAAGTTCATATGCAAACAGTTTATACTGTTCAAATTTCCTGCAGTCGGTTTGCTAACTTTTACAGCATGAAAGACTTCCCTCTACATTACGATAATTATTTATTATTACAGTGCAGTTTTGCCTTCACATTGTGATAGTTCATTTATTTTTTCAGCTCAGATCTTACAATCAGAAACAGTACGTCAGTCATATTTTTATTATTTAGGTAACTTTCACTCTATAAGTGAAAGCTGTATGCCTTCGAAAATAATTTCAGTTTCCGACCGAACTGTTGGAAGACGTCACTCCTCCTTCGAATACGATTTCTGCTTGCACAAAGCCTTTGACGTCTAGAGTCTCAACCATTTGTATCTGAGGTTATAAGAGTGCCATTTCCATGCTCTTTTAAGAACCCAGGCTTTCACAGTTTTTATCTCTGACGAAAGTCGCCATTAACCTTGCCCATAAGTCCATTCAGACAATCCTCGTCGTTATTTTCGAGAAAAAATTATAAGTATGGCTTACAGGTCTAATTCTTTTTTCTCTTCACTCCGTGAGTAAGCATAATTTTTGCACTGAAAACTGAAAGCACTGACTGTCTGGTGTCATTAAGTTTGGAAGAGGTTAAAAGCTTTGTATTATGACTTGTCCAAAATAATCATTAAGTATCCAGCAGGTGTTATTATTTGGATTTTGTTCGTGAAATTGTGTTTAGATTTTGGAAACTGGCGTTGATCACTAAGGAACTGCGGTGTTTACGTCGAATTTCAAATCATTTTTGTCTCACTTTTGTCATAGCGGTACCACTATCCGAAGCACCTACAACCTCCTATGCACCATTAGAAAAAATTCTTAAGTGTTAAACATTTTAAAAATCGTCTTTGAAAACAATCAGTCCACCGAACGCAATGAGCGAAGGAACTAGAATAACCGACTATGTTTAGTGGAAACGACGTAGGGCAGGCAGAGAGTGATAGAGGTGGAAAAGAGGGAGAGTCAATGGAAGGAGATGCTCCTGCAGGACTAACGAAAAGCTAGGAATACTAAAGAGAATACAGACCTAGAGAGAAAAATCTAATGAAAACAAAAGAGAGTGAATGACAACGTTAATGAATGTTTAGCCAGCTCTTAAGATTTTACGTATTTTCTTATTACATTTCTAATTATGACATTCACATCTTATGTGCTACAGTCGCTTCCTGAAATTACAAGAATTACTCCGGAAAACTGAGGTTTTTCCAAATGTAAAACTTTGTTCCAAGCTACAATCTGATCAGATACCACAACATTTATTGTTTTGAAATTTAAAAATGTTGCAATCGACAAAATCGTGTCACTACTATATTTAGTCGCTTATCTGTTATGTTAGTGCTCCACTGGACACCAATAATCAGTAAGTGAAATTAAATAGAAATATTATCAAAAAATAATTGCGAGTTACTAGGTTGGTGCATATGTTCGTAGGGTTTTTGTTTTGCATGTTGGTATTCCGATTGCTATGGGTTTATTTATTGAGTGTCATTTTTTATTTATAGCTCACTGTTGCTATTTGAGTTTACATACCGTCGTATTGTCATTTGAAGATAGTGTCTGGAGCTGTGGACGCTTGAAAATGTACTGCCAATTGGAGAAACCAGAACATGTCCGACATATTCTCCTGTTGAGTTCAGTAGTGTGGTGACAGCAGTGGGGGCAGCCAGAAATATATAAGTTGTGGATACAGATAATGCCATCGGATAGAACACGGCAAGGAAATAGTTTTGTCGCTTTAAGGAGGATCGTTTCGGCATAAGTGACTACAGGTTGAGGACGACCTTTGGGGTTTGATGAAGATCGTTTAAATGCATTAATCCACAATCATCTATGTCAGTGTAGTCGACAACCGTCAGATGTGGCGAACTGTAATCATTCCACCATCGTGCGATATTTACATGCAAGGGGAAATGTCGTACAATTGGGTTTATCGGTACCAAACGCTCTAAGCCAAAATCTCAGAAATCAGCTTGTGGCCGGCCACATGTGCATCTCTGCTTGCTCGTCATTTATTGGCTCGTGAATAACACCGACCATTCCTCACCTGTATCGTTACCGGTGACGAAATATGGTGATGAAAATGCGCTCCGAACATGGCTCGACGAGTTCTTTGCCTCAAAACCGAGTGATTTCTACAGTTGCAGAATCAGAAACTTTCCCCAGCGTCGGTAGACTGCCGCGCGGGATTAGCCGAGCGGCCTTAGGCGCTGCAGTCATGGGCTGTGCGGCTGATCCCGGCGGAGGTTCGAGTCCTCCCTCGGGCATGGGTGTGTGTGTTTGTCCTTATGATAATTTAGGTTAAGTAGTGTGTAAGCTTAGGGACTGATGACCTTAGCAGTTAAGTCCCATAAGATTTCACACACATTTGAACCCTTATTTCGGTAGACTGTTGTAAATAGTAAAGGAGAATGTATTGTGGGTGGCTAAAGTTCTGTTATGTGTGTATGTTGGAAAACGCTACTACGACCTTATGCACCAACCCAATAAATACATTTTGGAATTGAAGCTATTGGAAACTAACGCAAATTGCTATTTTCAAGACAGGTAAAATTGTTATGACATTAACGACACTCACTTAATTTGCTGTGTGTCACAAGTTCCATGGTAAAAGACCTTCTTCTGTTTAAAGGTACTAGAGGGTGGATGACCAACGAAGTTTGGTATTGCCGTCCGCACGCTATACAGGAAGATTCAGCTACCCATACGAACAGGTTTTATCTACCCCACAACACTTTCAAAAGCCACGCACTGAATTTTCATTTTCCCTCATTCATTACGTGCAAACTATTAGTCCTACAGAAAAAATTAACGGGACCCTTCTGTGGTGAATTTAGTGTATTTAAATTTTGTACTGGAATAAGTTTCCGTTGGAGGCCACAGTTTTTGAGTCAGTCAAGAAAAACGCGTTTGAAGGTCCCTTTTGAACGTTTTTGTTGAATAATTCGAAAATTATGGCCACTAGCTAAAAGGTATATGAGTAGAATCATTAATACATTAACATTCCGAAATAAATTGCCGTTTTACATATAGGACCTTCCGTCAAAGTGCTTTCTGCTGAGGGCTTTGTTTAATACCTTGCGCAGTCAGTTTTGAGCAGGCAGATGGGAGGGGGGGGGGCATTTGAGCAGATTGCTACTTGCCGCCCTCGAAAGCAGCCAAGCCATTTTAGACTCATTCTTGTGTGTTGCGCAACTAGGTGAAACTGCATTGTGACAAACTGACGCCAAGATCCGGTGGGTTGGGAGGATTTTTTTCCATCCACAAGCAAGAAAGAAATGGTTCGGGAGTCCATAGAAACCGCTGAATATTTTTACACAAAATACATTTAAATGTTTATTTGACAATACAACAAAAAATGGTTCAAATGGCTCTGAGCATTATGGGACTCAACATCTTAGGTCATAAGTCCCCTAGAACTTAGAACTACTTAAACTTAACTAACCTAAGGACATCACACACACTCATGCCCGAGGCAGGATTCGAACCTGCGACTGTAGCAGTCCCTTGGTTCCGGACTGCAGCGCCAGAACCGCACGGCCACCGCGGCCGGCGACAACACAACAATAGTTTTAAAAAAATTATGTACTGTAACTATGGATTCACTGTTGTGTCAAATAGGCATTTAACTTATATTATTATCACACTCCTTCACGACAATTATGTCGGAATTCGAAATACATTTACTTATTTATTCGCTACTTTCTTTTAGTCTGTGATCTATATACAAGAGCAGACAGATCCGCGCACTGAGGGTTCCGCACAAACTTAATTACGTATGCAGACAGTTCATCCATCGCGGGAATCGAGGTCTCGACCACTTTTGCCTCTTATCAACATTGATACTGGCAAGATGTCGGTCCCAGAGATTCCAAGATTTTCGAGACGGTTTTACTTCAATAATATAAATGTGACATAAAGTGATGCAGGAGGGAGGCGACCATTGTTATCATATAGTTCTGGATTCACGCTGACTGGCTCACAATGATAAAAGTCAAACATCGGCTCATATGGCGAGTTTCGAAATTTATACGCCATTCGTTTTTCAGGAGCGATTGCTCCACGGAGACATGGTGTTGAAAGTTGAGTGTGAAAGAAACATTCGCAGACCACAGAGGTCAGATGTCTTCCACAGTACTGTTTGGTAATAATAGATTCAATCGTGAATGCAAGCGGCTGTTGCTCTGCAAGTATTACAACAATCCATTACAGAATCATTAACTTGAAACTGTTCGTAAGAGATCTGAAGGTCTACTTTTTAATGAAAAGAAGTTAAAAGTAAAGTAATTGTATATTTGACGGGTGTAGAGTGGGTTCGGGAAACCTCGGATACATTATTAAGGAAAGAGGAACAGGATAACTGAGACAAAGGCAGACAACCTAAGATACCTTTTCGGTATAGAAAGTGCTGTTTGCGTGATTTCAGAGGCATTTCTCAAAACATGGGACCGATAAGCAACGTATTGAGAAAATTTCTGCTTCATACGTCAACATGCGTACTGCAACGTATCTATTTATGCTTGCACAATTCAGACGAGATATTGCACTTCGCTTCTCATTTGCAGTGATACGGCTTGCTATTATCTTCAGGTCACTAAACTGACAATGTTGGAACTTTTCATTGGGTGCAGGATTATTATGATACTCTGGTTGGAGATATGTGAGGGATAAGTTATTGACCCTCATTTTTCATTAATATCTTCCGTTCATCTCTCACTTAAGAGGAGTGATAACCAACCATGAGCTCGTTTCATTTCACATTTAGTTACTGCTCATACCTGTGTACTTGATACAGTTATTGGTTATACTATTGTAACATTTGTGTCACTTGTTCTGATCCAATTTCTACATTGCCTATACTAAGTATTCGTGAATCATTAACACCAATTGTTACTGATCATTCAAATAATGCTAACCACATCTGCTGACCATTGCACAAGAGTCACTTCATCGTTTGAAATCTTCATGTTCATCTTAAAGTCAGACATCGTTGTAAGCATCTTCAGTTGACACGATGCATCGCAATAGCCCCTTGTGCCTGAAGGAATTATAGCTAAATAACGTCAAATCATACAATCTTTAGAAAGAGTAAACTTGAATTAATGTACTTTCAGTTGAAAATTATCATTTCGCTCGTCTGAACTGCCAGGGAATCACTTTATACATCAAACACTATGTAAAGGTAATTTTGATTCGCTTTGATGCCATATTTATAAGGAAAGAATTTCAAATGCAGAACAATATACTGCAGTGCACTGTTGTAGGTGATGTATCTTACACACCCGTGTAATCGAAGAGTAGACAGTTTCTACACTGCTTCTACTGCAAAACCCCACACCGATTTTTGATTAAAGCTAGTTCTCGAATACTGGCTTGTTTAGTTTGCTGCTGCATTGGTTTGGCACAGGCTCTTGATTTTGATAGCACTGGCGTGAGGCTTTACTCCCAAGGCAAATATATGATGGTAATAAAGTTCGTTACCGTGTATCTAAGTGGCAAATGCCCTTTCAAACTCCTACCTTTATTGCTATACATACCTAAGTCAGTGACACATACAGAATGAAATATCCTGAAATCGGAACATTTTGTACCAAACACTGTATTTATTATACTTTCGTTCATAGAAAACGTCTCTAAGATGTCTAAGTTTCGCATTCACACGATTCCACAACTCCACTCGAGTTAGCCATTGCTTTACTGATTCAATCCGGTGGCCGTAAAATATTATATGCTGTCTCGTTTCATATACATCTAGCGTGGATCAGCAATTAATGCTCGCGACTACTTTTCGCGCTCTGGTGTGTGATTGTGTCCACCGCTCTCGTCTGCGACTCATTCTGCCGACCCCCTCAGACCAACTGCCACGCGCCAAACCGGTGGGCGCCAAACCGCTCCTATCGCCAAGTTTTCCAACAAGCAGAAGTTTTGCGCTGTGTATTACGTAATGCGCCCGGTCTTGCGCGTCGTCACTTCCACAGCGGCAAGACAGCCAAGGTGTTTCCCCACAGAGCGCAGAATGCTTAGTGAGCCAGCTATTTACGTCAGGCCATCTGTTTCTGCACGAGTCTAATGCGCTGTACGCTGCGTTCTAATGGAGTAGGTGCTGTAAATCAAGTAAAGCTCTTGTATGAAATAGCTACAAATTTTGCTATAAAGCTACAAGTGTGTGTCACTGACGAAGAAGATGAACTGATAACTTGTCCCAAAGTGTCAATGAACTACGTGGATAAAAAGGAGGAAAAGTAAGGCAATATGTATTATTTTGTTTATGCCCAATTTCACGTCTAAGGGGTAAAACACACCCCGAAAGGTAATTTGGCGTATTAGGCTTAGGGCGAATAGCTTCGCAACCACGAAATATAAAAAAATGTGTTTCACACAAATTTTAAAAGGTAAATAATGTTCTTGAAAACTGTATAATCAACTTCTGAAAAATTTGAAAACTTTGCAAATCACTCCACCCCCCCCCCCCCATTAATGAATTTTGCGAAATAGAAACTTCTGTTACAACATAAATTAAAAAAGCTTTCACGCCACATACATTCAAGCATAAGAGTTGGATTCTACAATACAATTTTTGGAAAGTAAGTTGTACAGTCATGCTCAAAAGTATCCGAACGACCTGAACTGCATTTCGCCTGATTCGCATGCAACCGGCATAACGCAGCTGTCTAGCAGGTCCTCTAATCGCTCCTTGGTACAGTCGTTTGACTATTGAAAATGGTTCCAACATGTCACCACTATAAACCACTGTTCTGTCTCGCAATAACTCATGATGTAAAGTAATACCACGATACTGCAAATATCAGGGAACACGTTTTCACAGACATGACTGTCCTTAAGGCTTGTAAGCTCACATTTATTACAATAAATGACATACCTGAAATGTTACCACTCTCATTATTACGTAACTTAGATAATGCACGTAGTAAGTTCGTCGTATTCACGATTTCCTCTTCAAAGTAACATACCGTACTTGTTATTTAACACAAGATGACATTAAAAATTTAAGTTATTCACGAGCAGCTAGTTGAGAATATGTATGAACTTCAAATGACACGACGAAGCGTCTCGTTCTGCATATGGATTCAAACCCAGGTCATGCAGACTAAGCAAAGACTTCGTGACAGACGGAAACTAATAGTCATTCCTGACTAGGCATACAGAGAGTGATATACCTCGATTTTAGACAGTATCAGTTAGCAAATATCAACTTTAAATTACATAATGTAAACATTTTTTACGGACGCGAATACCTGCCCAGCATCTATTGTCCCTGTTAACGAACTACGAGAGATGTTAAATATTGCTTCTTCACAAGTAACATACTCGACATGCCGTGAGGTAAAGCTTTGTCTTGGACAGGGATTCGAACCCAAATCCTAATCGGATTGTGTCGAAGCACAATCAATTGTGACATATCGGATTTTCTCGGCAGTAGCTAGATGTTTTAACTGAAATGACGGGACGAAACATTAATTTTTTCCTTCCCAGGACTCCAACCCGGCACCTATCGCTGTTATATTCTAGAGAAAACGAACGTTAAATATGGGTTTGTTGCACCAGCAGTGACATGTGAGCATTTTTGAACTAGAAATAATATGACGAAGAGTTCAGTGCTCACTGGGAACAGAGCCCCACACATATCGTTGTTGACTACACACAAAGAGACGTCAGCTACCGAATTTTTCTCCACCAGCAGCTCGGAATAACATCTTGAACTTACAGTGATCTCGCAAATAGTTCTGTGTCCCACGGGGAGTCAAAAACGTCAGATATCGTTAGTGTTGACAACGAATGAAAAACCATTAAAAATCAAAATTATTATCCACCAGCAGATAGATGTTCTCATGCTAGAGCTTGATACTACATAATGAAATCTTTAGTGCCGGGCCAGGATTCGAACCCATTCACACGTAATATGTGGAGATGTTGAGGAATCTGCAGTTTTGAACAAACAACAAATTGTAGCCGAGCTGTATTGCCACGAAGGGATCAAATTCCGCGTTAAGGGCGGTCTGAGTCGCATTCCCAGTTCAGAACCAATTTCATCGACATACAGAAGCTCAGATAAAAGATGGAGTAAGTGTCCTGTGACCCTACATAGCGTTTGTTTCGTCACTAGAAATAAATAACTAGTATAATAAAGGTTACTGGTGATAGAGTTTCTACATGTCGCCACTCCAGACTTTATTGTGGTTCAACCTAACGTCTACTTGGCAGAGAAGGAATATCATCTTTAATGTGAATTTCAGACCACACTGCCATTATATCTTCTTTACTTGATGTAGTCAGAAGAGAATGGAATCTTTCTCTCCCTATCTAAAATCATTGACAGAAGTGGGAATCGAACCCAAACCATAGGTATAAGAACCTACCATCAGTCCAACAGACCACCAAACCCTCTTTTATGTAACTCATTTTTCTTTTGTAACGCTGTTGCGCCACACTGGATGAGAATTCTGACACACAGGCTACCTGTAGTAAATTGCAGCGTGTTCAGTAATTTCATTTACGTTGACCGAATCACCATGAACTAGCTGCCTCGGCTACTCAGTGCATACATGCGACTCTGTTTTGTAATCACCGAAATAAAATCACGTAACTGCCACCTACACAGAACTGCCAACAGTGTAAGATGCAGAAATTTAAATAGGAAGTGTTTCTTTCCACTTGAGCTATTCTATTGCGCTATCTGTTTGTAAAAAACGTCGTGCAGCGCAGAAGAAAAGCTGTAACTGTTTCTCTCAGAAGTCTAGACCCGGCCATTTGCATTATCTCGCAGCGCTGTGGTATGCAAAAGTTCTGGAGGAATTGTTGTTCAGCTCTGGAGCTGTTGTAGCCATGTGTCAGAGAGTAGCGTAATGGTAAGTGTCGTGCACCATAGATAAGATGTCGCGAGTTCGAATACATTTACTACTAATTTTTAAAAAAATGCAATTCTGCTGTCTGCTGAAGTTCCCAATCTAATGGAACTGCGCCACACTGGATGAGAATTCTGACACACAGGCTTCCTGTAGTAAATTGCAGCATGTTCGGTAATTTCATTTACTTGGTTGGCCGAATCAACATGAAGTAGCTGCCTCGGCTACTCAGTGTATACATTCGACTCTGTTTTGTAATCACCGAAATAAAATCACGTAACTGCCACCTACACAGAACTGCCAACAGTGTAAGATGCAGAAATTTAAATAGGAAGTGTTTCTTTCCACTTGAGCTATTCTATTGCGCTATCTGTTTGTAAAAAACGTCGTGCAGCGCAGAAGAAAAGCTGTAACTGTTTCTCTCAGAAGTCTAGACCCGGCCATTTGCATTGTCTCGGAGCGCTGTGGTATGCAGAAGTTCTGGAGGAATTGTTGTTCAGCTCTGGAGCTGTTGTAGCCATATGTCAGCGAGTAGCGTAATGGTAAGTGTCGTGCACCATAAATGTCGCGAGCTCGAATACATTTACTACTAATTTTTTTTTTAAACGCAATTCTGCTGCCTGCTGAAGTTACCAATCTAATGGAACTTTGAACATAATTCCCTTCACTTCTCAACCCAAAATAGTCGCATGAGAAAAAAGGGCTAACTTCTGTGACATTTTGTTCTTTTCAGGTTTAATATACAGCCAGGCAGCAGATGCATCTCGAAGCTTTTTTATTATGTATGGGGAGAGCGCATCGTGCCCAAATACTTCAGAAAAATATTTTCTACATTAGCTGTCGTGTGGTAGTGGCATTTTATTCTTCTTCAAACATTTTTTGACAGCTTTAACTCAGAACAAGTTTTCTACATGCATGTAATCAATAAATTGCATGTGCATCGTCAGACTGTTATAGATAACATCAGAGAATTCGCATATATCGTTGATGATTAATTTCGCTCTCATGTTTACTATTGTTTCAACAACACTAAAGGAAACCTTACGAAAACTGTGCACTGTATTACAAGAACTGAAATAAAACTCCCCACGATAACCTTACGACGAAAGTCTGTTTTAATAAAACTGAGTATCTGTACACAAGCATGCCTCTATCGACACGAATTAGTAAAATACTACTGACTTAGAGTTTGACTGGGTTTGTGTTTAATTGGTATGCTGTGTTATACTCAAGAGGTATGCAAATGTGGCATTTCATAAATACAGTTATGTATTTCTAGAAACCCAAAATTTGCTTGTCAGCAGCGGAAAGAGGCGTTACCTGTTGTGCAGCATTGTAAGTTTTTCACCATTGCACTATGAGCTGAAAGTATTTTCTTGCGATTTCCTTATTGATGTTTCATCTGACTGCTTGTAGCTCTTTCACAGAAGGGGTGAAAACGTTGCAGCCAGTGAGACTGGAGCTGCGAATCATAACAGTTGCTTTTTCGCATGCCAGCACGTTACCACAGACCTGGCGAATAGGTATGTGTGTGAGCTTCCTCTTACGAGGCCAATGGTGGCTTGAACTCATAAACCGCTATTTAAAGGACGAGATTAGTTGCGATTTCCACCTGCAACGACTTTCCTGGGCTGAAAACCGTAAGTTTACAATCTTTTGTTACACTTCAAGCGATAATAACTGACGTTATTCAATGGAAATGACAGGTAAAAACAAGTGAACTTTGAGGCTTAATTCCGTGCACACAAGGAAGTAACTCGTCGATCACAGAGTTGCCAAACATACGTTGCCTTGTTGCCAAATCTCAGTTACAGTACCAGCAGGAAGAAGACGAACCGATGTGTTCCTACAGAGGGCTGGGAAGTGACCATAGCTGGTGTCTCCAAGTCGCAGCTGCTACGGCCTTGAATACGTAATGCGATTGATTCGCATTTCTGTAACTAGGTTTAGGGACTGGAGCGTACTTACTAAAAATACTCAGAATTGACTGCAAACTAAGTATCATAAAACAGTAACTCCCATAGTTGCTTTTATATTTCTTTCGCAAGTGTACTCAAAACTAAGAAACTTATTCACAGGCGTTTTCGTGCCTCGCCGATAGTCGACCACAACAAACAAATAAAAATAAAAAAATAATGTGTGTGTGTGTGTGTGTGTGTGTGTGTGTGTGTGTGTGTGTGTGTGAGAGAGAGAGAGAGAGAGAAAGAGAGAGAGAGAGAGAGAGAGAGGGAGAGAGGGAGAGAGGGAGAGAGGGAGAGAGAGAGAAGTAAAAAAGAATGAGAGAGAGAGAGTGTGCGTGTAAAAAATTGTTCTAATGAAATTGAATCACGGTATGTAAAGAAATCTTTCATTTAAAATGACACGTTCCACATCATTACGAAATATCGTATTCGTGATCTATGGAACAAGAATTAATCTAATCTAATCTAATCTAATGAAGAGTCATGAATTACCGAAATTTTTGCCAATACCAGTAACCAAATCTAAACTTGAAAATAAAAGACGACAATTTTGTAATAAACCGGGACCCCTATCAAGACCCTTTCGTCCCTGTTAGCTAACCACGAAAGACGTGTGATATACCTCCATTCTGAAGTAACAAAGTGTGCATGCATTTAAAGATGAAGTGCAAGATGTGAAGTTCTGTGACGGATATACGAACCCAACACGTAATCGGATAGTTGACTAAGAAAAATCAAATGTTACGTATCTGTTTTTCTTACGAGCTGCTAGGTGTTTGAATCTAAAATAAGGATAGAAAGTTTTGGGCCTAAGCGACAATCGAACTGCACAACTACGGTGCATCCACGAATATAGCTCAAGTATCAGATGCTTACTCACCAACAGTAAGATGTGTGCGTGTTTGACCAGAAATAACGACACCTATTGCGATTGTTGGCAACACATGAACAGACATTAAAAATGCACGTTAGTTTTCACTAGCAGGTGGGTGTGCACTTGATAGGGCTTGAAATGAAATTATGAATATTTTTCTACTGGATCCTTTGGAGGAGACCTAGAGAAGATTGCAGTCTTGGGAAAAGGAACGAAATGATTGAACTATACTGTTCTGAGAGATTCAGATCCGCGAAAGAGGAGATACGGATTCGAATCGCAGTCCTGTACCAAATTTTTCAACGTCTTTAGTTCAATCAAGAACAAGTACAATAAGAGACCTGTTCCTTTAAATAGCTATCGGTTCATCAAATAAAATAAAATTTTCTAATGTAAGTGAGTTTACTGGTGACTGTATTTCTGTGTGCTATTACTTCCGCTATATCATTTTCCAACGTCAACAGGCTCTGCCCAGTTGGTAATGAAGGAACGTGATGTTTAATGCGGATTCTGGATTATAACGTCTTTCTCTTGAGGTTACCAGAGGCAAAATAAATCTGTTTCTGCCTCTTAAAAGTAAATTCCTGAACCCATGCAGTGCACCTGTGATAATTCGTTCCACCAGACCATTGTGGCCACCTTTCCGAGTCTCAAGAGTGTGCTGAAACGGATGATGGGCTTAGCTTACAAAATTAGTCACGGTGGAAAAAAATGCGAATCTATTAAATGGTTAAGTAGAAGTAAGCTTCTGACGCGGAGATTATGTTATTCTCATGTCAGCAGGATGTAAAGACTCTTCTAGGCATCATAGGCTCGAAGTAAAGCCATTTTGAATTTTCACAAATTGAGCATATTTCTTAGTTCGAGAAAATCCACTGTGAAGCGTGAAGTTACCGGATAATTCGATTATTACCGTCATTATTACTAACATTTTATTCATACCGCTGTTGGAACACACGTGCTTGAAGATCATTTAATGCCTTTTGGCCAATATAGAAGTAGTTTCCCAAGAACAGGTTCTTTCCCTGTTTACGGAATCCTTTTCATGTTAATATCAAACATCAGCAATTACTTGTTGATTACATTAAAACTAAAGTAATTGATGAAGACTTTACTCGATAACAAAAACGCGCTGCCTTTCTTCATTTACTGGCGCATAGAAATGGCTGTCGAGTACTGCCAAACCAAAAGGCAAGAGATCTTACTGCCTTCCGATATGCATCGCTGTCAGTTCTTCCATACGATTTCATCGACATGACCTGTTTCAAGTTGTGTATGACAGACAATGTTTTAGAAAATCAATTGTCACAAGAACATTTGGGACTTCATAAAGAGGTACTCGAATTCTCGGTCCAAACTCTCCATTAGTTTCCTTTAAAAGTATGAAAATAGGAGTAAGCAATTTGCCAGCTGCAGAAACTGATGAGTGCATCACGTAACTGAAGTTTTCTTTGTGGTCCAACTGCGTAAGCTTTCGAAGAGTTTTCACAAACAGTCAAGCAGCGTACGTACCGTCACCGAACGCCAATATGTTGGGACGATTCCTTCGAGTACGTACTGCTCGCCGCGCTATACGCCGAAAATAGTCGCTGCGACAAGTTCGTCATGATACAACGACGTTGATTTGAGGACTTGTTTCGTACATTGACAGCTGATTCTGCAGAGTAATATTTGTCGATTATAAAAGGATTCCAACATGCCGTAACACGCCCTGTCCAACACCACTTCTCGCTAGTCGCAACCCATAGATGGTGCAGTTTGCGGCCTGCAGTCTACTGAGGTTCGCCAGCTAGGAGCTACCTCATGGTGTACCCGGCTGTACTGCTAGTTGGCAACACAGTAGACCACGTCGCGAGTCTACCGACAGCTGCGTGTGCTGGTGTCTTCTAATCATCTTGTGGTGCAGTTCTTCTTGTTGTCTCCGTGCTTGCTAAGAAAATGGGATGAGAAGTTCCGCCTTATGCAAGACACCTTTTTTCTTTTGTTTCACCCATACATGTTTCAGCACTTTTGTGCTATCGTCAGTAGAGTTTGCAAAGTTCAGCAGTGTATTACCTTCATCTTACCACGTTTCGAGCCATCATGAAGAACATACATTTCCTAGCGATACAGTTGTTTCACTGACGCAACTTCGCGATATTTATGTTGCACGGATGGGAGAGATCTTTTCCTCTTCGTTCCGTGTTTCCAGAGTTCAGTCGCAGATTTCTTATATTCGAAATATAGTTTTCTTTTTCAAAAAAATAGACATTGCCTGAGATGAAGGACTCATGTGTTTCAGATAAACAATCATCGCGAACCATTGCTATATCATGAAGCTCCGATCCATCAAACCGCAGGCCATTATCTTGTTCCATGTCGAACCATGCTGCCACAAATCAATGCTACAATAGTGTCTTTCAGATGCACTTCCTGCAAACTGATACAACTCTCAGGGAATTCCGTACTGTTGAAGTGATCATTTTGTATTCGGCAAATATTAACTGGGTTAACGGTTGGTATCTTCCTTATTTGCTAAGCATATGTACTTTATATATAGTGCAAAACCTCACGTCAGTAAGTTTGTTTAACACCACAGGTTCAGTGAATACTGACAAGCACAGGCAGTCCGGAGAAACGTCCATGTTGAAGGCCACGTCCAGAAATCTGTGCGATGCGTAGTAATCCAAAGAGCATTCCATGAGAGAGAGAGATCATGAAAAGTGTAGCAAGGTGTACAAGTAGTGCGGCGATGTGCAGTTCTGTAGCAGCAGCAAGCGGCAGACGAGGCTGCTGCAGAGCTATCGGCACCGGCCTATATAGCAGGAGGCACCAATGAGAACACACCAGTGGGATGAGAAGATTCGCCTTAGGCAAGACACCTTTTTTTCTTTTGTTTCACACATACATGTTTCAGCACTTTCGTGCCATCGTCAGTGGGTTGTATTTTTTATCTTTAACAGTAAATTTGTTGTTAACATATTAATATTTGTGTTGTTTACAACATTATGTAGAAGCTGCATTTATGACTTAATTGGCGAAAAGTGGGTGTAAACATTTGTTAACATACCTTACATGATGTTATTGTCCATTTATTTTGGTAGCTGTACTGCTACACAATATACAACTTGTCATCTGCAAACAGCAAAACGTAATTTATTTTTCTGTTTGTTATGCATTTACGAATGGAAATAAGACTGTATCACGTGTTGTTGTTGTGGTGTTCAGTCCTGAGACTGGTTGGATGCAGCTCTCCATGCTACTCTATCCTGTGCAAGCTTCTTCATCTCCCAGTACCTACTGCAACCTACATCCTTCTGAATCTGCTTGGTGTATTCATCTCTTGGTCTCCCTCTACGATTTTTACCCTCCACGCTGCCCTGCAATACTAAATTGGTGATCCCTTGATGCCTCAGAACATGTCCTACCCTTCTTCTACTCAAGTTGTGCCACAAACATCTCTTCTCCCCAATTCTATTCAACACCTCCTCATTAGTTATGTGGTCTACCCATCTAATCTTCAGCATTCTTCTGTAGCACCACATTTCGAAAGCTTCTATTCTCTTCTTGCCTAAACTATTTATCGTCCATGTTTCACTTCCATACATGGCTACACTTCACACAAATACTTTCAGAAACGACTTCCTAACACTTAAATCAATACTCGATGTTAACAAATTTCTCTTCTTCAGAAACGCTTTCCTTCCCATTGCCAGTCTACATTTTATATCCTTTCTACTTCGACCATCATCATCTTCCCCAAATAGCAAAACTCCTTTACTACTTTAAGTGTTTCATTTCCTAATCTAATTCCCTCAACATCACCAGACTTAATTCGACTACATTCCATTATCCTTGTTTTGCTTTTGTTGATGTTCGTCTCATAACCTCCTTTCAAGACACTGTCCATTCTGTTCAACTGCTCTTCCAAGTCCTTTGCTGTCTCTGACAGAATTACAATGTCATCGGCGAACCTCAAAGTTTTTATTTCTTCTCCATGGAGTTTAATTCCTACTCCGAATTTTTCTTTTGTTTCCTTTACTGCTTCCTCAATATACAGATTGAATAACATCGGGGAGATGCTACAACCCTGTCTCACTCAGTTCCCAACCACTGCTTCCCTTTCATGCCCCTCAACTCTTATAACTGCCATTTGGTTTCTATACAAATTGTAAATAGCCTTTCGCTCCCTATATTTTACCCCTGCCACCTTCAGAATTTGAAAGAGAGTATTCCAGTCAACATTGTCAAAAGCTTTCTCTAAGTCTACAAATGCTAGGAACGTAGGTTTGCCTTTCCTTAATCTAGCTTCTAAGATAAGCCGTAGGGTCAGTATTGCCTCACGTGTTCCAATATTTCTACGGAATCCAAACTGATCTTCCCCAAGGTCGGCTTCTACTAGTTTTTCCATTCGTCTGTAAAGAATTCGCGTTAGTATTTTGCAGCCGTGACTTATTGAACTGCTAGTTCGGTAATTTTCACATTTGTCAACATCTGCTTTCTTTGGGATTGGGATTATTATATTCTTCTTGAGGTCTGAGGGTATTTCGCCTGTCTCATACTTCTTGCTCACCAGATGGTAGAGTTCTGTCAGGACTGGCTCTCCCAAGGCCGTCAGTAGTTCTAATGGAATGTTGTCTACTCCCGGGGCCTTGTTTCGACTCAGGTCTTTCAGTGCTCTGTCGAACTCTTCACGCAATATCATATCTCCCATTTCATCTTCATCTACATCCTCTTCCACTTCCATAATATTGTCCTCAAGTACATCACCATTGTATAGACCCTATATATACTCCTTACCTTTCTGCATTCCATTCTTTGCTTAAAACTGGTTTTCCATCTGAGCTCTTGATATTCGTACAAGTGGTTCTCTTTTCTCCAAGGGTCTCTTTAATTTTCATGTAGGCAGTATCTATCTTACCCCTAGTGAGATAAGCCTCTACATCCTTACATTTATCCTCTAGCCATCGCTGCTTAGTCATTTTGCACTTCCTGTCGATCTCATTTTTGAGATGTTTGTATTCCTTTTTGCCTGCTTCATGTACTCCATTTTTATATTTTCTCCTTTCATCAATTAAATTCAATATGTCTTCTGTTACCCAAGGGTTTCTACTAGCCCTCGTCTTTTTACCTACTTGATCCTCTGCTGCCTTCACTACTTCATCCCTCAAAGCTACCCATTCTTCTTCTACTGTATTCCTTTCCCCCATTCCTGCCATTTGTTCCCCTACGCTCTCCCTGAAACTCTGTACGACCTCTGGTTTAGTCAGTTTATCCAGGTCCCATCTCCTTAAATCCCCACCTTTTTGCAGTTTCTGCAGTTTTAATCTACAGTTCATAGCCAATAGATTGTGGTCAGAGTCCACATCTGCCCCTGGAAATGTCTTACAATTTAAAACCTGGTTCCTAAATCTCTGTCTTACCATTATATAATCTATCTGAAATCTGTCAGTATCTCCAGCCTTCTTCTATGTGTACAACCTTCTTTTATGATTCTTGAACCAAGTGTTAGCTATGATTAGTTAGTGCTCTGTTCAAAATTCTACCAGGCGGCTTCCTCTTTCATTTCTTACCCTCAATCCATATTCACCTACTACGTTCCCTTCTCTCCCTTTTCCTACTACCGAATTCCAGTCACCCATGACTATTAAATTTTCGTCTCCCTTCATTATCTGAATAATTTCTTTTAGTTCATCATACATTTCTTCAATTTCTTCATCATCTGAAGAGCTAGTTGGCATATAAACTTGTACTACTGTAGTAGGCGTGGGCTTTGTGTCTATCTTGGCCACAATAATGCGTTCACTATGCTGTTTGTAGTAGCTTACCAGCATTCCTATTTTTTTTATTCATTATTAAACCTACTCCTGCATTACCCCTATTTGACTTTGTATTTATAACCCTGTATTCGCCTGACCAAAAGTCTTGTTCCTACTGCCACCGAACTTCACTAATTCCCACTATATCTAACTTTAACCTATCCATTTCCCTTTTTAAATTTTCTAACCTACCTGCCCAATTAAGGGATCTCACATTCCACGCTCCTATCCGTAGAACGCCAGTTTTCTTTCTCCTGATAACGACGTCCTCTTGAGTAGTCCCCGCCCGGAGATCCGAATGGGGGGCTATTTTACCTCCGGAATATTTTACCCAAGAGGACGCCATCATCATTAACCATACAGTAAAGCTGCATGCCCTCGGGAAAAATTACGGCTGTAGTTTCCCCTTGCTTTCAGCCGTTCGCAGTACCAGCACAGCAACGCCTTTTTGGTTAGTGTTACAAGGCCAGATCAGTCAATCATCCAGACTGTTGCCCCTGCAACTACTGAAAATGCTACTGCCCCTCTTCAGGAGCCACGTGTTTGTCTGGCCTCTCAACAGATACCCCTCCGTTGTGGTTGCACCTACGGTACGGCTATCTGTATCGCTAAGGCACGCAAGCCTCCCCACCAACGGCAAGGTCCATGGTTCAAGAGGGGGGGTATTGTTTCTATAACTTACAGTTTTGAAGTTGAGATGCTGACATTCTGCTCAGTCAGATAGAAAAACAAATCTTTGACAAAATAGTAATACAAAAACAGTACAAAATAATATACTGGTACAGATATGTAGATGACATAATTTTCTTAATAGATGAACCAAAGTCTCGCATAAAAGAACTTCATGATAACATAAACTCCATCCACCCACAAATACAATTCACCATTGAAACACAAACAGATGAAAAACCTAATTTCTTAGATCTCACTATACACAAGAGAAACAACTAACATGAATTCACAATCTACAGAAAACGCACAATCACCAGCATCATTATTCATAACCAATCCAATCACCCCATAACTCACAAAGAAGCCAGTTTCAGATATGTACTTCACAGGCTGAACAAAATACCCATGAACAAGCATGACTACGCACAAGAACTGAACACGATAAAACAAATTGCACAGGAGAATGGATATGACGCAAAGAGAGTAGACAAAATAAACCACAAAATACAAAAACAAACAGCACATAACCATGAAACACACACACATACAAACACAACTCAACACACAACAAATCAGCAGACAGTAAGCAACAAATGGCACATAATGACTTACAACAACAAAGTCACACACAGGGTGGGTAATATACTAAAGAAACAAGGACTCAACGTAGCATACAGGACCAACATCACAATACAGAGCAGGCTCGGAAGAAATACCACCAACACTGACAAATACAGCCAGCCCGGTATCTACCAACTTACTTGCAACTGCTGTCAATCTGTATATGTGGGCCAAACGTGTAGGACCTTCAGAACCAGATATAATGAACACCTCAGAGCACTGAAAAGCAATAGCACACACTCAACGTTTGCAGACCACCTGGTAGCACACAACCACCACCCAACAAACATTGAAACTGACCTTCACATCCTAAAAACTAGCATCAGCCTATACAAAAAAATTAAAAGTAGAAGAAAACTATCACATCCAAAAATCAATAGCCCAAGGAAAGAAAGTACTCAATGAATACACATCATTGTGCAACAAAACCTTCTTCGCCACAATAGATGAACTATACAAATAACACCCACACCACACACCAAGACCACTAAAAAAAAAAAAAAACTCGCGCGCCTCACCCAGCAGAACACGCTACGAAACAAATGAACGCCACACAGTCACAACAACACGTAATGGCAGCGAAAACTCCGTCTATGTTTTGAGTAATCGTAAAAACTCCATTGCCACGCGAACACAGGCAAAGAAGAAAGCCTATTTACTTCGCCAGGAACACAGGAGAACGCACCACAACTTCAAAACTGTAAGTTACAGAAAGAATACGTGATAGTCTTATTTACATTCGTAAATGCATAACAAACAGAAAAATAAATTACGTTTTGCTGTTTGCAGATGACAAGTTGTATATTGTGTAGCAGTACAGCTACCAAAATAAATGGACAATAACATCATGTAAGGTATGTTAACAAATGCTTACACCCACTTTTCGCCAATTAAGTCATAAATGCAGCTTCTACATAATGTTGTAAACAACACAAATATTAATATGTTAACAACAAATTTACTGTTAAAGATAAAAAATACAACCCACTGACGATGGCACGAAAGTGCTGAAACATGTATGTGTGAAACAAAAGAAAAAAAAGGTGTCTTGCCTAAGGCGGATCTTCTCATCCCACTGGTGTGTTCTCATTGGTGCCTCCTGCTATATAGGCTGGTGCCGATAGCTCTGCAGCAGCCTCGTCTGCCGCTTGCTGCTGCTACAGAACTGCACATCGCCGCACTACTTGTACACCTTGCTACACTTTTCATGATCTCTCTCTCATGGAATGCTCTTTGGATTACTACGCATCGCACAGATTTCTGGACGTGGCCTTCAACATGGACGTTTCTCCGGACTGCCTGTGCTTGTCAGTATTCACTGAACCTGTGGTGTTAAACAAACTTACTGACGTGAGGTTTTGCACTATATATAAAGTACATATGCTTAGCAAATAAGGAAGGTACCAACCGTTAACCCAGTTAATATTTGCCGAATACAAAATGATCACTTCAACAGTACGGAATTCCCTGAGAGTTGTATCAGTTTGCAGGAAGTGCATCTGAAAGACACTATTGTAGCATTGATTTGTGACAGCATGGTTCGACATGGAACAAGATGGCCTGCGGTTTGATGGATCGGAGCTTCATGATATAGCAATGGTTCGCGATGATTGTTTATCTGAACCACATGAGTCCTTCATCTCAGGCAATGTCTATTTTTTTGACAAAGAAAACTATATTTCGAATATAAGAAATTTGCGACTGAACTCTGGAAACACGGAACAAAGAGGAAAAGATCGCTCCCATCTGTGCAACATATATATCGCGAAGTTGCGTCAGTGAAACAACTGTATCGCTAGGAAATGTATGTTCTTCATGATGGCTCGAAACGTGGTAAGATGAAGGTAATACACTACTGAACTTTGCAAACTCTACTAGAGACTATGGATCATCGACGAGTTACCCGTGAAACTGACAATCAATAATGGGCCTGGCAAATGAGGAGGGAAGTAAATTGACATAATTTCAAGGCAAGCCCTAAATGGCTCTTGAATCTTAAAAAAGGTGCACGGAAAATAAATAAGTTTATAACTAGATGTTATGTAAATCATAAAGATAATGCTGACGAGGTCATTTAACAATTTGTAGTGCAGTGTTTTGGGGATGACAATGTGTACATCTCTGATCAGAGCGGAATCGACCTGGAGTTGCACTCTGTGCTTACTTTGTTCCAAAAAGCTGCAAAGAAAGTTGAATCCATGGTGCATATATTGTTGTAAGTCACAGTTACACGATTCAGCCTGCAGTCTCTGCAGTTGGAGAGTTCGTACCGAGCATTACAGAATCTTTTCTTGAAGCCCCAAATGATCTTGTGACGGCTTCAAAATCTGGTAACCTAACGTCTGATCAGGTGAAATATATTTGATAGAAGTTTTGTTTCCCATTGCGAGAGAAAAATCTGTGTTATTATTAGATCCTATTATTAGATCCCTTGGGTGGTCGATCTGAAAGAACTGTTTTGAGCGTCGTACCCGAGGACAAGGATCTTATTCATCTTGTGATCCCAAAAGACTCGACGGGAAAGATACAGCCGTTAGGCGTATACGGCTTTCGACGTTCGAAGACCCTCGTGAGAAGACTTTAAGATCTATTCTGTTGCACGATTATAATGTCAGTCACTAATACATAGTCAGTTCTCTTCGGCGAGATTTTCCAACGTACTGAAATATGCTTTGTGAAGGGCATTTAGAGGCTCGCCCTCCACAATTTGCGACACTTGTTGAATTTTGTTTTTTGTTGTCTTGTCCATCGTGTATTACGTGAAGAAATGTCGTTCATTTCTGTGTGCATGGTGTACAAAAACGTTATGTTTTAAGGGTTTCCTTGCCGATTATCGTTATTGTAACGTGATAATGAGTTACTTCTTATTTTACATTGCATGCGCAAGAGTAAACTAAAAACAAAAAAAAAAGAAAAAATACAACAACAATTACCGTAATACAACAAAAATATGTACAATAAATAATTAAAATAATGATGAACATTTAGATATTTTAATATGGTACATTGTACATACTCTGGCAACACATTTTGTGCAACATATTTTCCGAAAATGGTATTACAGGAACCAGCTTTATTACACGTGGTTGTATGTGGTGTGAAAGCATCTTTAATTTACGTTTTAACAAAAATTTCCACTTGCAAAATTCATTAATGGTGATAGGGTAACTTTCAAATTTTCAATTTTTTTTCAAAAGCTGATGATACAGCTTTCAAGAACGTTAGTTACATTTCAACTTTTATATGAAACACAGTTTTTGTATTTCATGGTTTGTAAGCTATTTCTTCTAAACCTAATATGCCAACTTACCTTTCGGGGTGTTTTTTACCCCTTAAAATTGAAATATGGCACAAAAAAATACGTATTGCATCATCTTGCCCCCTCTACACACCGGCCAAGTTTCATGAGATCGTTCATTAACACTTGGGAATGTTCCCTTGCCAGTCTCTGTAACTATCTGTGTATGGGACATGATGAATCCAGACTTTAAAAACATAATTAAGAAAAACGTTATTTGGACGGAAATTGTTAAGCTTGTGAACACGGGAAGTACGTAAACTCACATGAAATAATGTTAACGTAACAACGTCATGAACACTCTTCCCAGACAGCATGGGTAGGCTGAATAGTAAAAGCACTTGCAGTTTCATTCGTCGGGAAAATACTCGTACAATACATATTTAAGTTTCACTTCCCTGCCGACACAAACTGCCATGTCCTGTTCGCGTGACACAAAATTCGTACTCCTAGGAAACCCCAGCTTCTACTCGCACGGTGGGGCATCACCTTTGGTGCTCCGTTCTGGCGGATCAGTAAGGGCAAAATTCTATATGTAGGAACTGTATCAACATCTGTCAATGTACAGGACACAGGACACAGAATCAGGATTAGTGTTCTCTAATACGTCACTCGGCCATTACCATAAACAGCACTGTCTCGCATTGATGTGATGTGAATTCAGTTAGATTACTGACGACTTCTTAAGGGATATATTATGCTTTACAAGGAAAAGCTTTTCCAGTTGTGTAAGTCGTTTGTTCAACGGCAGTTCATCTAATAAGTCAACATCAGATGTATTAAATAAGATTCAAGTAAGGGAAGAACTTTACGAAAAGAACAGTAACCTGATAAGTTTATATTGTCATCTGCTGTGAAAGTTGGGTTCTAGTTCTCGATCAGTGTCAAGGAGCACAAGTACAAAACTAGTAAAAAAACTCACCTTTGATAGTACAAGACGAGCAAGTGCAATTGATGTTGTTTTTCCTGAATTCATAATATAACTGATTGTTGAGTATGGCCACTGTGTACAACGATAACGCCATCACAATGAAAACAACAAACTGTGGTGCACACCAGGTTATGTTTATTATTAGTGAGTCGCTCAACCATGTAAAATTTTCAGGACAATGTAAAGAACTTTGGAATCTAAATTAAGACTGAGATTAGTAGATAATTATTTAATCGAATTACTGACAAAAAATCACAATAAAAAATAACGGAGAACAAAACGATGCTATGTTACATGGCACCTTACCCCTAATGGCACCTTAACCCTAAACTGCCGTGCAACATTTCTCATAATGACCTATGGATATTCCCATGGTTAACATAGTCCATCCTTTAATCCTGCGTGATAGCTGCAGTCACATTCAGTACTACTAGTGACTACCCAGCTTATTTACCTCGTCCCTTGCTTTATTTTTGTTAGGGTGAGGGACCTGTCATTTTCTGCAACTGTGGACAGCTTTTTCTAGCTGGCTCATAACAAAGGAGGTTACTTAAAGGAACAGGGGGAGTAAAACATTCGTTCAGTGCT
This sequence comes from Schistocerca piceifrons, assembly GCF_021461385.2. NCBI lineage: Eukaryota > Metazoa > Arthropoda > Insecta > Orthoptera > Acrididae > Schistocerca > Schistocerca piceifrons. The sequence goes on from NC_060138.1 coordinate 708,703,517, forward strand.
GAAAGCTGCCCTTGAGAACAGGTAAAGAATGAAGAATTGGCTTCATTCCAAGTCCCCACAGTGAACGGCTCAGGGGGCGGCCATCTGCCATGAAAAACGGTCTTGTTCAAAACATTGGCAGTTATCCTTTTAGGAGAGAGTTTAAAATCTAAGTCAGGTGCAGACTTCAGAAATGATAGAGCGTAAGAACCGCCATTTTTCTTGTGAGACACGACGCAGAGGAAAATTCTTTTAAAATCCTTGCAACCGGCTTTCTGATTGGCTTATAATGTTTGTTTCTTGTGTGTATCTACATGTAAGCCTTTCGATTCATAAGCTTCAGAATCCCGTCATGCAGTGGGAGAGGTTTTCTGCCTTTCTCCCCATTGCACAGCATCGTTGGTTAATCATAACAAACTCCGCAATGAGTAGAAATTTGTTTAATTTATTTACAAAATTATTACTGGCTTGAACTCGCAATGTCTGCTGGAATTGGACAGAAAGATTTCTACACTTTCAGTAAAGGAAAGTTTCTGGGGCTTAAGACATAGAAATAGGAATGATGATGGCGTCCTCTTGGGTAAAATATTCCGGAGGTAAAATAGTCCCCCATTCGGATCTCTGAGCAGGGACTACTCAGGAAGACGTCGTTATCAGAAGAAAAAAACTGGCATTCTACGGATCGGGGCGTGGAATGTCAGATCCCTTAATCGGACAGGTAGGTTAGAAAATTTAAAAAAGGAAATGGTTAGGTTAAAGTTAGATATAGTGGGAATTAGCGAAGTTCGGTGGCAGGAGGAACAAGACTTATGGTCAGGTGAATACAGGGTTATAAATACAAAATCAAGTAGAGGTAATGCAGGAGTAGGTTTAACAATGAATAGGAAAATAGGAGAACAGGTCAGCTACTACGATCAGTATACTGAACGCATTGTTGTAGCCAAGATAGACACGAAGCCCATACCTACAACATTAGTACAAGTTTATATGCCAACTGTCTCCGCAGATAACGAAGATATTGAAGAAATGTAGGATGCAATAAAAGAAATTATTCAGATAGTGAATGGAGACAAAAATTTAATAGTCATTGGGGAGTGGAATTCGATAGTAGGAAAAGGGAGAGAAGGAAAAGTAGTAGGTGAATATGGAATAGGGATAAGGAATGAAAGAGGAAGCCGCCTGGTACAGTTTTGCACAGAGCATAACTGCATCATAGCTAACACCTGCTTTGAGAATCATGAAAGAAGGTTGTATACGTGGAAGAGGCCTGGATACACTGGAAGGTTTCAGATAGAGTACATAATGGTAAGACGGAGATTTAGGAAGCAAGATTTAAATTCTAGCACATTTCCAGGGGCAGATGTGGACTCTGACCACAATCTATTGTTATTAACTGTAGATTAAAATTGAAGAAACTGCAAAGAGATGGACTTTAAGGAGATGGGACCTGGATAAACTGAAAGAATGAGAGATTGTAGAGGGTTTCCGAGAGAGAATTGGGGAACGATTGACAGGAACAGGGGGAAAAATACAGTAGAAGAAGAATGGGTAGCTTTGAAGGATGAAATAGAGAATGGAGCAGAGGATCAAGTAGGTAAAAAGACGAGGGCTAGTAGAAATCTTTGGGTAACAGAGCTTCTGTAAAGTTTGGAAGGTAGGACGCGAGGTACTGGCAGAAGTAAAGCTGTGAGGACGGGTCGTGAGTCGTGCTTGGGTAGCTCAGATGGTAGAGCACTTGCCCGCGAAAGGCAAAGGTCCCGAGTTCGAGTCTCGTTCTGGCGCACAGTTTTAATCTGTCAGGAAGTTTCATATTTGCATAGCCATTTGTACTGTCTATTGTGACTGTTTCGAACTTTCATACCCGACTGTATTTCAGTTACTTACAACGTTCGAAAATAGTCACCACCAATAATTAAATGATACTTCCTATTGGAAATTATGATGGAATTCCAACTATTTATTTCAAGGATAGTGAATTGTCAAATAATGATGTGGGTTCGGACAGGGCCGCACTTGTAAACATAAAAATCATGAGAAAATAAAAATGCTGTTTCAATTTAAAGAAATGCAAGCCAACATAAGCTGTCGCAGTTGTGAAGTACTGGTGGAATTGTTTAAAGAGAGACAACGTAATAGTGGGTCAGCAAACAGTATGCGGAGCAGGGAGACGTTAATGAGTGAGGATGATAGGGGAAAAGAAGTGGAGGAACAATGTGAATTAATAGAGGGACTCTGCAATATATGCAGCAGTCCCGTACCGTCTATTTTGAAAATACAAACAGCCATGTAAGTAGGAATAAATTATCAAGACGTTGATGAAAACAAAATAAGAAAACTGAGTCGTGTGGCTCAGTCACCTATATTTCTGCAGCCGGTATGGGTCATCTTTCCGATGATGTGCACAGAGCGCGCGGTGGGGCCACCTATCGGGCCGATCGGGACGCGAGGGGTAAGGTCTAGCAAGTAGCGAGTAGTAGTGTTCCCTGATATTTGCAGTATCGTGGTATTACTTTACATCTTTAGTTATTGCGATACAGAGCGGAGTTTTATAGCGGTGACTTGTTGGAACCATTTTCAATAGTCAAACGACTGTACCAAGGAGCGATTAGAGGACCGCTACAGCTGCGTTATACGGGTTGCATGTGAATCAGGCGAAATGCAATTCAGGATGTTCGGGTACTTCTGAGCACGACTGTACATTAAAGACAATGTTTTTACTGTGGGATGATAAATAGAAGGAAGTACACGAAAGATGGATGAAAGCCGATGATGAGTATCAGGGAGTATGTCAGCGCACAGTACCACCGCGCTCGTTAGCTGCAGTGTGCGCCAGTAGTTTATGTAAGGTGATTACTAAAATACCGTAGATCGGAAGGATTCCAATTATCACTCGTAGATATGTGAGAAAACTAACTCCCAGCAGCATACGATCTCCACTATGAGTAATTTCATGTCTTCTAACTGCTATTAATCACATTAATTTGTTATCTTTTTCCAGTGAACCTCATCGACAACATTTATAATAGTTTAACTACTACAGCGTCATGCCTATAGTCTGCTCATTAGACGTTTTCTTTCATTGGCTAAAAGGCCCAGACGTCTGAATTTATTTGTTTCAACAACAAGGATCATGGAACCCAGCAAGGCTTGTAAAGTAATAAACACTTTATAAATGTTGATATAACCTTTGAAGGATTAAAAGCTAAGGTATTTATTTAACCGCTCAACTTTTGAGGCCAACGAATGATATTCGATTGTTGCACTAAAAAAGATTTCTCGATGTAATGAATTTTATATGAATGCGGACATTATTTTTAATGGTTTTTATGTAAATTTTAATTGTCTAATATTCTCACGTACCGCTGTTCGAGGAGTTTGTCGGTGGTACGAGGCACACAACATGTGAAGACGAGGTGACAGCTGACCATTGAAGGTAATGCGACCTTGACTGATTGTCTTGCCATGGAGGACATGCCCCGCAGAACGACTTCTGTCTGGGGAACGCAGCTGTTCTCACCCCAGCTGCAACCTGCTGCAAAGGGTCGCATACCTGTACGCGCGTGCCTGCTGCTTCTCTGGGCAATGACACAACCACTGTGGGAATGATTCCTCGCCACAAGTGACAAAGTCCCTCCAGTTGACTTAAGACTCCACCATAGAAGCTTATGGCATGTTTAACTGACTCACAAAAGCCGTCGTACCAGCCGTCCTTTGGACCATGAATAACGCAGCAGAGGCCATCTAACGTGTGTGTCGGCAACATGAATTGAGGGGCTGAGTACAAGTGGTACAAGCGCTCGCTGAAGCAATGATTGACAAAGTTAAATGGCTGTCTATAAGTTATGCGACCTACTAGTGAAACTCCACATTTTTTTTAATTGTATTAGCTGTAGGTGTGGTTCGAAACTGTAGTGCTTTTGCATTATTTTTATAATATATTTAAAAATACTTTACTCCTTGCATCTTAAAAAGTTTTAAAGTAAAACAGGTACAACTGCAAAAATATTTTCCTTACCGTTCTTTATTCTAAAGATTTTTTCGTATAACACGCATGATACACACAGTACAATACATCTTCATTAGGAAACTAGAATATGTTCATAATTAGTGCAAAATTAATATAACAGTCTGAAAAAATAGGTAACAAACAAAATAAAAATAGCAAGAGGAATACATATTGGTGTGTTTCCAATATGTACAAGAAATTTTTCATTGCCACTTTCTAAAATCCTCTCAGTCAGTGCCCTAATACAAAATCCAATTTATTTCCTTTTGTGGTATCTTTTGAAGATTCTTCTTCCTGACCAACACTCGTGATGCTGTATCATTACGTTGTGCATTTCTCAGCCTTCTTTGTCCCCTTCTTTGACCATGTCCTCTTTTTCTTCACTCCCTCTTCTTATACCCATGGTAACTCCTGTCTGGGAATGGAATATATTGTTATAGAACTCATGATAAATTGGAGAGATACAGTTGTTATTGATGTGTCCACGTCGACTCCGCCCTGTCAGTTTGTTCTATGCGATATCGCTGATATCTTACTCGGGGACGTAGGCTCTGTGGAGCGTGAAACCTATGAAATAGCACGCCACATGCGCAGAGAGGTCAGTCGGTTGTCTTCGAGGTGGCCGCGAGGAGGCGCAGGAAGCGATGGGGCTGGCAGTTGCTCTGGACGGAGGCGTGCAGAAGTAGTAGACATGTTCGCGAGCGGCCACTGGGTATCCTTGGATTTCGGCCGGGACGAGGATGTGTGCGTCCTTTTCATCCAGCTGGTTGTCATTGCAAATGTGGACAAGCGATAACTTGATGAGCTGCACTAGTAAACTGTGTCGACTTGTGGCGACACGCTAACTTTGTTGAACGTATTCAGTGTGTTGATTGCAGCAGTTGACATTTTTACCAGTAACTTCAAATACTAACTGTGTGGTGTGCTGACAGATCAAAAACCTTTTGATCAACAGGAAAGAAACTGTTATTACGATATTGTGGCCTCCGTACTTTTCCCAAAGATTGTTTTCCTGAGTTACCCTATTGCACTGGAGGAAGTGTGTGTGTGTGTGTGTGTGTGTGTGTGTGTGTGTGCGTGTGTGCCTCAAGGCTGTTAAACTAATGTCGTTTCTGTGTGTTCTAGAAACCTGCTTATTTTACCTTCCGTGTGATCACGGATTTGCCTATGACCGCGGGTGAGTTGGGGCAGGCTTCACCATTCCGTGTCCGGCCCAGGAGAAAGGGCGCGGTCGAGAAAAGCCTTTTCGGGTTGTAAACTAGATATGTTGGTTTCTGTAACTTCTAGTTAACGAGGTTCTATAGGCAACCCGTGTTGGTTTAGCTTTTTCTGTTCAGGAGTAACTTGTTTCGAACATCCTTTTATGATGACAGTTGTCCCCTTGGAATGTAGCCCAGGGCCAGATTCCATTGAAAGCTTTTCTTGTTAATGTGATACCTGTTTTTTTATATATTTACTTAAAGCGAATTGGTTTTTAATTATTTCAAAGTGAATCTTTCTTAATTATTGAGATGATGATTACCTTTAGAATGATTGAAGCTGTTATAAAATTCCAGTAGAAATTGTGTTTGTAGCGAGTAAGTACCAAGGAATGAAAAAAAACTGTCATGAAGGGATTTTGTAGTAAATTTTATTTTTGAAAATTTTGGTTCAGCATTCTTTCCGCAATGGAACCATGTTTCCTGAACTTTATAAATGGAGTAGCCGTTTCAGTTACATCCTAAAGATTTTTCCATTTGTCAAATTTTGTTTCAGACTCATCTTGATGCAAAGGCTGCTGAAGAGATATTGATCGGTAACCAATATCTTACCTCCTAAAACCCGCTTAAATAAACTCAAGATCACGTTTCAGTAAATACTTGAACTGCATTGTTAAGGATTTTCTTTCCTGATTCTGGTTCTACTGAAATTCCTCCATGCTATTTCGCTTCCTTGAGTGACTTAACAACTTTGTCCTTTGCTGTGACACACTGGAATTTAATTCAAGGAACGTATTGTTTCCATTCCCACTACAGAAAACCTTATAACTACCTTCTCCACTGCTTACATTCTGTCTTGGGGAACAAATACATATTATAAGTGTTTCTTTGCATTATCACATTCCATGTGTATATGGATTCAAGGAACTTGTGATCTATGTGTGTTGGTATGCTGACTTTGCTTCAAGACATATATCCACTATTTCAGATCAGGGCCTATATAACATTAATTAAAAAACATACACATTAGACTATTCCACTGCTTTAAAAATGCATAGCTGAAGCTTCATTAAAGACAGCAGCATTTCTCTTTTCGTCCGCCATTTCACTTGAACTAACTGTCTTCTAAACGCTGTCCAGACATTAGCTTAAAGCCTAAACTTTTTCAAAAAAATGGCTCTGAGCACTATGTGACTTAACATCTGAGGTCATCAGTCCCCTAGAACTTGGAACTACTTAAACCTAACTATCCTAAGGACACCACACTCATCCATGCCCGAGGCAGGATTCGAACCTGCGACCGAAGCGGTCGCGCGGCTCCAGACTGTAGCGCCTAGAACCGCTCGGCCAGACCGGCCGGCTAAACTTTTTCATCAGAGAGTGCAGAACTATGCATGAAATCGCCCGTGCTTCTTTTACGCGGAAGAGATCCACACTTTAACAAATGTGCAATTAGGTCTTTTTCTTGTGAAATGTCACTTATACCATTTATACTCTCAATTACTTGCAGATTGTATATCGACCTCAATAACCCTGTATGGGAGATCTGTATAAGGAGCTATCCACGTACATTGTGATGCCCACCAGGTCATGGTAAACATGTAAACTTTACGCCTCTGACAACGAACATGAACCCTCGCTTGATTATACAACTAGATCCTGCGTTACGCAGTTCAGATCCATGCATATGACTGTTGCAGATGACGTAACATTTCTTCATTGCTGCCAGCCGATGTGGCCGAGCGGTTCTAGGCGCTTCAGTCTGGAACCGTGCGGCTGCTACGGACGCAGGTTCGAATCCTACCTCGAACATGGATGTGTGTGATGTACTTAGCTTAGTTAGGGTTAAGTAGTTATAAGTCCTAGGGACGGATGACCTCAGATGTTAAGTCCCATAGTGCTCAGACCCATTTGAACCATTTTTTTCTTCATTGCTTGTCTCGCAGAATGAACACTTTAATGTCACTCGCCACAATCTCAAATTATTTGTGAGTCAAGAACACTTTCACTGTTGCGCAAACTTTAGAGTGAGGCGCTTATGAGCATTATTGTGCTGGACACTGCTTGTAATATGGGAAGGAACCAATTATTGCAAAGAGCAGGCTAGACATGAACTTCATGCTCATCAGAAAATTACTTACGGTCAAGGGGAACCCTTAGAGAAACCACTTATTTGGATTTGCCAATCACATCACACCTCAATGGCAATAGCTACAGAAACTACAGACGCAAACTTTTTCATTTCTTTGTTTTTCCATGTGTTGAACCTTTCATAAAAATAATTCGTGTGCGAGTGTATTACCTGAGAATAGTAAAGTGTATGATGTATTGTTTTTTTCTACATTCCAGAGACCATTGTAAAGACTGGTTGGTAGACCCAACAAATAAATGGTGCTGCAAATTTATTTGCAATTGCTTGATATTTGTAATTTTCTACTCATAGAGTCTGATGCACACCATCAGTGGTGTTGTAATTTGTGAGTACCTTTTGATATTTATGATGATGTCACTTATTGTCTGGTACTGTCTGTTTGATGTCACATTTACAATACTTATTTATTGACATGTACACAATCTTGTTTATACAGAAACAGAATTGTTTACATATGTAAAGTTATGGACAGATATAGTATCGACTTTTGCATTTACAGATATTGAGAATTTACAATTATGTACTGCTACACAGCCATACAAGAACACACGAGTAGTAACATATGCTTTTATTATGTCTTGTGATGAACAAGTGTTTCCATGAATGTCATTCCTGTCGTTCTGTGTTTGACTGTACATGTGTTTCTGTTAATTCATTTTTACTTAGTGTAATGTTATACAGTAGGCTGTGGTTATAACTGAGTGAATTCTGAGATCGACAGTGTCAAAAGTGTGCCGAGAATACCAAAATTCAGGCATTACCTCTTACCACGGACAAAGCAATGGCCTGTGGCTTTCATTTAACAACCGAGAGCATCGCCGTTTGCCTAGAGTTATCAGTGCTTCAGCAACACTGCTGAAATAACCGCAGAAATTAATGTGGGACATACGACGAAAGTATCAGTTTGGACAGTGCGGCAAAATTTGGCGTAATGGGCTGTGGCAGTAGATAACAGACGAGTGCATTTGCTAACAGCACAGCATCACCTGCACCGCCTCTCCCGGGTTCGAGACCATATCAGTTGGACCTCAGAGATTGGCAAACCGTGTCCTGGCCAGATTAGCCCAGATGTCAGTTGGTAAGTGTTGTGTACATAGTTCCGCGTAGTCAGCGCGTACACAACTTTCCCACTAGAGCGCGCCCCGCTAAGCACAACAGCGCAGGTGCAGCGCTCGTCCGTCTCCGCACTACAAGATGGCGCTGCCTTAGAGATTGACCAAATTCTGCTTCCGCCGATCCGCGTATTAATATGTAACGAATCCAATGAGATCGCTGCTAACGTAGAACCTTTTCTCCTCGCGGATCACACTCGCGCAGTGATACATGAACGCATGAGGTATTATAACGAGTGTACAGACCTCCGATTAGCCAGTCTGCATTTGTCTGCACCAGTCTATAGTCAAGTTTCAGTCTGCACCTAAGAAGATTATCATTTTCCTGTACATAGCCATGAAGATAAATGTATAGACACTTTGTCAAGTATCTGAGATATATGAGAATAAGATTAAAGTACCAAGACCAAAGGAACTACAGATTGTCAATTGTAAACAGCATCCAGAATCAAGTTACGTAATGTCTATGCTTTTTATTGTTATAATAAGTGTGTGTGAAAATTAATCAAGTTCTGTTTAAAGTTGGTCACCGTCAATCTGCTACTCTAAGCGTGCAAGTGGCATTTCTATCGTCTGACCTAATGGCGGAAGATAAACACGCCACGATAAGACCACGAGACATATTGCTGACACTCGCCTACTTCGTTAGAGCGACAAGTCAAATAATCTGATGGTGTGTGTACGGAAGGTCTTACAGTACGCACACCACAGTAAGAGTTGATGGTAGGGTTCCAGTGTGGCGCAGACCCACGAAGCCAGGGACCCAAGTTGTCAACAAGGCACTGTGCAAGCTGGTGGTGCCTCCGTAATGGTGTGGGTGCGTTTGCATGGAATGAACGGGTTCCTCTCGTCCACCTGAATCAATCATTGACTGGAAGTGTTTATGTAGACCATATTCAGCCATTCATGGACTTCATGATACCAAACAATGCGCCATGTCATTGCGCCACAACTGTTGGCGATTGGTTTGAAGAAAATTCTGTACATTTTGAGCGAACAGATTGGTCAGCCAGGTCACCGGACATGAATCCCATCGAACATTTATGGGACTTAATCGAGGAGTCAATTGTTACACAAAATTCTGCATCGGCAACACTTTCGCAATTATGGACGGCTATAGCGGTAGCATGGCTCAGTATTTCTGCAAGAGATTTCCAACGACTAGTTGAGTTCGTGCCACGTCTAGTTATTGCGCTATGCCGGGCAAAACAAGGTCCTATACGATATTAGGAAGCATCCTATGACTTTTGTTACATCACTTTATAACTTTTGGTCAAGCATGCATGGCAGTTTTGACTCGTGTTGTTTTTACGTTATGAGTTATAGCAGTGCAGAAGAATGAGAGGTATGTGGTGTTTCTGTTATAAAATCTGTCACTTGTTTTATTAATGTAGTAGCTAGCAATGTACAATTTCCTGATTTCCTTTATCAAGCCCTTTACCTTCTTAATTTCGTTTCGTATCCTTTCTCCCACATTTTTTATTTAACCTCCTTTTTTCCCATTTCTTGTGGCTTTTCTCTCACGATCTTGGCTTCTATCCTCACTCTTTTTCAAAACTTTTATGATGCAAGAACAATGACCACCTGTCCAACTAAGTCTAGCAGGTGTCTCTATCACCCAGAATATACGAGTATTTACGACCTCCAGTTTTGTCGTAGATATTTACATTCACCGATAATTCTTCAGAACCGTTGTTTTCATTGTGACTTCGCTTTGTTATAAATTAATCTCGGAGCATGGTCAACATCTGATTTTATATGAACCACTGTCCGTCAGCCGGCTGTTGTAGCCGAGCAATTCTAGGCGCTTCAGTCCGTAACCGCGCTGCTGCTACGGTCGCAGGTTCGAATCCTGCCTGGCGCATGGATGTGTGTGATGTCCTTAGGTTAGTTATGTTTAAATAGTTCCAAGTTCTAGGGGACTGATGACCTCAGATGTTAGGTCCCATAGTGCTCAGAGCCATTTGAACCACTGTCCGTCTCCTTCCCGTGTCTCCAGCTTCTTCGGTCATATCGCCTCTATCCAGTTTTGTTATCTTATTCCAGAGCAAATTTTGCCGAGTCATGATGAGTGCTCCACAACTTAAGATTTTTATCTAATTTCACTAATACTAATTCCGTATCCGCACCCAGTTGTTTAGTCTGAACACAAAACGTTAGTTACCTACTCCACATCAACTCTCATTTAACCGTATCAATAAAATTTGTACGTACATGAAACTCTTCCAAACATTTTACAACGCTGAATTAATGGCGCCAATATTCCATCGGAAGTGGAACAGAATTCACGAAAACATGCACATGAACTCGAAAATAAGATACATCTGTTGTTCATTCGCTCGAGCAAGGTGCTATGAAGTATCACGGACCTAAGTATTTGTGGTTACCCAGTCGTTTACAGTGAACACGATGGATGATGCCTGACTACATTGCAGAATAGCCTGTGTTGGTAAGAACAAAGCAGGCTCCGTCAATTTATGCTGACCCCGTTAGTTATGAATGTATAACAAACCTGAATCAGAAAGATAATTATGAGATGACACAATTACTTAAGATCTCACGTAATGTATTGTATTTACTGTACGGAAATGTACTGATATGCAATGAGATGTTACGGTCGTGGCTATGAGCGTAAAATGGGGAACTGCGTAATATAAAAATGAAAATGTGTATGGTGTTAACATGAAGACGATTTGAAAGATGATATTAATTATTCAAATAAAACGCAAATATGCAAACGCATCTGACTGTCTGACAGTAAACAAAGTTAAAAACACGAAATGTACTAAGAACTCCAAAGCAAGTTAGCAAAGTTACTGTTAGCAAAGTTACTTCGGAAGTTGGGAAGGGTGGCTATAAATGCAACTCACGTTCTGAAAATGACTCACGATTTCTCATCGATCGATCACATTGACTGCTTGGCTGAATGTTAAACCGAAGAAGATATTTGCATCTATCAACGCACTGACGGGTGAAGGACAGATGATTGTTATGGTCAGGCTGAATTCTGATCCAGGATTGTTCTAAATTGCCGATGTTACTATTATGCTCACCATAAATCACCAGCGGAAGATGAACAGCGTGGTGGCTCTGTCTTTGGCTCTCTCAGGTGCGACGCATTGATCGCGCTACTGCAGTCTCGAACACTGGAACTCCAGTCGGCTGGTGCAGTGGGGACCGTAGCGTTCAGCGTTCAGCTCCAAGACCCATATCGAAATCCTCTCTCGTCTATCCTGTCTTGTCGAGCGGCCTGCTCTTTCCTTCCCACCAAGAACCAAGAAAACATGACCACCGTTCATTTTTCAAGTCCCCACTGTCCACCGAAGGTGTATTCGCTTCATCAGCCGAAATATCGCCAACAAAGTGTCACATGAAAGACTTCAACGACTTCTCTGACCTCTCATTTCTCTAAAAAGGCTTCCCCCAAAGTAATCTGGCTCATAATTTCACGTTTATTATCCCAAACGGCAGCTAGCAGCCAGCCTCACTTAGCAAGTCCTACGAAAGCGAACAAATTGTGCCTGAGGCTACCGCTAATTCTACAGCCTCTTCAGGTTTTTTAGGTGGTCGTAGACGGTTATCTCCTGAAAGCAATATCTTGGACGCCGCACAACGCCTCCTTCTTGCTGATACAAATTCTTTCTCTTGCTCCACAGCTATGCTTCCCTGGCCAAAGTGGAGACGGGTTATAAAGATGATCAAAAGTTCCGTCCGCCAGAGGCGCAACTTTAGTGCAAACAACACACCTACCTGTGGCAAGGACCAGTGCTGTTTCCATGAACATCAGAGTCCGTGCTGCTTATCGTGCCCTGCATTTTTCGCTGGTCCCAGAACGCCAGTTCTGATTCCATCATGCGTGCGATTCCCAAATTCTCTCCGAAAAGCAAAGAACAGATTCACACGTGGTAAAACGCGGAAATGCTAATTAAGACAAGAAGTTATTAAAGTCAGCACATACAGTCACTGTAGTCATATTTGCTCTTCAAAGTTATTACTGTTCGGCCATGACTCCTCAGTACCTTCTCACTGAAATTAATTATCATAATGAAAAGAGACCATCCAAGTGGCTCGTCATCTTTCACAAAGTACCATTCACATCAAAATTTTGTGCCAGAGGTGATCCTCTTAATATTTGTAGGGGGGGGGGGGGAGGGGCGGGGGCAGCAACAGGCAATATTTACAAACAACGATAAACCACATTCGGTGAGAACGTCCAGATCATCTAAACGACAACCAACGTGAAAGGCTGTTAGCAGGGGACAACAAGGGTAACTATGACAGCGAGGAAAAATGTAAATAATGTTCAAGTAACTAAAGTAAGCAAACACACACAACATCAAGTAAACCACCACCCTATCACAGTTTTACTCCTGTGCTGATCTTGATGCAGAAGTCAAAATCCTGGATAGTCAATTAATGTACACAAAACCAACAAGGATTTCGTTACCAGCTTTTCAAAGAATAAATGACCCATTTCAGAGTTATAATTAAATTACAATAATTATTTCTGTTACTCTGTCTCTTCACAAAATGTGCTGACTTGCCCATTCCGTACCTGACAGGATACAACATTCGTTGAGTGAAGATCCACTCATGCTAAATTTCTTCCAATTATCTATATACCGTAGTTGGGTCAAAAGTAAACAGGAAACACAAGTAGAGCACAAAACATAACAATTATTTAAAAAAATTCAAATGTGTGTGAAATCTTATGGGACTTAACTACTAAGGTCATCACTCCCTAAGCTTACACACTACTTAACCTAAATTATCCTAAGGACAAACACACACACACCCATGCCTGAGGGACGACTCGAACCCCCTCCGGGACCAGCCTCACAGTCCGTGACTGCAGCGCCTAAGACCACTCGGCTAATTCCGCGCGGCTAACAATTATTATCAAGATATGAATTTTGCTACGAAAATATAGATATAGCCTAAACATACACTCATAAGTAGAGTTAACTATATTTCCAAATTATCCACCAATAGTCAATATGGATGTTCCTTTTGTGTTTATGTAGGTAGGTGGTTGTTTCATAATGCGAACTCGGTCCACCGTTTCCACTCTTCCTCGTCAGGGGCCGGGCTATCACGGCTTGTAAACAAACGCAGTACACCAGATACGAGTTCTCGTGAATGCACAGTTTTACGTGTGCCTCATAGTGCAGCACAATGTCTCGGAGCATGCTCTCCATTGCAGTCAGTATCAAAATGATCACACTGATGGGACAAAAGATGAGACAAGTTTACGTTGCGAATATTATACGCATTAACCAAAGTGTTGTATCCAGACTGTGGAAAAAGTTCCAGGAAACGCATTCAATAGTGGATCGACATCGTGAAGGGGGTCCACGCAAAACTGCAGCAGCTCAGGACGGGTACGTAAGGATATCCGCATGGAGACACTCTCCAACGACAGCGATTTCTCTGCGCCACGAGCTTAGAGAAGCCACAGAGGTTACCGTGAGTTCCCAAACTGTGTGCAACAGGATTCATGATGGGGGTTGTACAGCCAAAGACTTCTCAAGTCTCCACCACATCGTCCACACCATCTGAGTGCTTGTGTAAGATGGACCAGAGCACATGTACACTGGACAGAAGATCAATGGACCAAGAAGCTGTTCACAGACGATGTGCGAGTAACCTTGCACCCTGAAGAAAACTCTGATCACATATGGAGGTGAACGGGGCAACGCAATCGTCTCTCAGTCACTAACAAACCTGTAGCTGAGTCGTATTCTGCGCAGGTATCATATATGGAAGACACACACCACTCGTACCAGTTGAAGGCAGAATGATTTCTGCAGTGTTTTTGTAGGGACTATAGGGGGACCTCATCGTGCTCACAGTGCGTGTCGGTATATGACAGGACGTGGGATCCGAAGAATGGATTGACCAGCATGCTCACCGAATATGAGTTGCCTGGAGCATGCAAGGAGCTTGCTCAAAGAGAGGTTTCTAATCGTTAACATCCTCCATTAACGATTGAAGCTCTGAGGAATGCTTCCACTGGGGAATGGGACAGTATGTCTCAAGAGGCCTGCAGCGAGTTGGTACTGAGCACGCCCCGTCGCATTCAAGAATGCCCGAGAGTTCGTGAAGGCTCTGAGCACTATGGAACTTAACATCTATGGTCATCAGTCCCCTAGAACTTAGAACTACTTAAACCTAACTAACCTAAGGACATCACACAACACCCAGTCATGTTTGTGAAGACCCTACTCGTTATTGAACAGTGCACTGACCACACCGTTTTATGTTTTTTGATGTTGTGGGACATTGCGACTTTTTAGTTTTTTCAAATAATGTTCTTTTTCATGTCATAATCTATTCAAAGAGAACCTATAGTGAAGTTTTCCTTTCCGTAACATTCATTAGTATCAAAAGATACAGTAAAAGACATCTAACTTACTGTATTTCAAGATTCGAGAACCAATTATATGATTAACTTGTTTTGGTGGGTACACATATGATGAGGTGTCTAGCAACAGATACATATGACAGTTTCAGTAAGGTTTTACAGAACTGAACATAAAAAGATGGAAAGTAACATTTACAAACAGA
This sequence comes from Schistocerca piceifrons, assembly GCF_021461385.2. Taxonomy (NCBI): domain Eukaryota; kingdom Metazoa; phylum Arthropoda; class Insecta; order Orthoptera; family Acrididae; genus Schistocerca; species Schistocerca piceifrons. The sequence goes on from NC_060138.1 coordinate 708,718,532, forward strand.
TGCACAACACAAATTCTCAATTCACAATTAAGATTAGAGATAGACATTTTTACTATTTAGCAAATAATCCTACATAACACAAGACAAAAGAGCCATTCAATTAACCAAATAATACGATCTGTGGAAAACATGGTATGCACTGGTTGTAGCGTAATTATTGCAACAATGTATCTAGGTTTTAATTCTGTCATCAAATGAGTAGAATGAAAAATTATGATGTGTGTGTGTGTTAGATATCAATAGAAGAAAGAAAATACATAATAAATACACAAAAACATAAACACCAAAAATTAAGGTCCGTCGAAGGAATACATATAACACTGAATGTGAATCTGATCTGAGGCTAAAATCACTTAATCTTGTCATTCGAGAACTGTGGAGCATTCCCTTTGCTTCACGAGTGTGCTGGGGGCTTGCTGATGCACAACGTTCGGAGATAAGGAATGTGAATCAGTTTGGTGTGCCTCCATTTGGTAATAATTCGCGATGTGAGTGTGACGTATCTGCTAGTTCCAACATTTGTAGTAGACAGCAGATGGATCGTCTCCAAGTCTAGCCAGATATAATTCAGAGACAGGTGTTACACTAGACGATACGTCACGTGATCAATGCAGACAAGAGACTACATTTTCCCGTACTGTAGACTCCATGGCAACCTGTAAATGTGACCAAGAACAAAAGGTCTGTGGATCTTCGTAAAGGTCAGTGTGTTGTTGACAGTACAGTATTGGTTGTTCATATTGTCAAGTCGACTGTACATGATAGTGAATTGCTAACCCCTTCATAGAGCTGAACAGTAATTTTTCGTGGAGTAGTGTCAACAAGGAAGTCCTCACTATCCAAGAGTTTCAACTGAATAAGGAATGAAATTACAATGAAATGAACACCCTTAGCGACTTACAGGCGTTGACATACGTCAACGGGGACAGATGAAAATGTGTGCCCCGACCGGGACTCGAACCCGGGATCTCCTGCTTACATGGCAGACGCTCTATCCATCTGAGTCACCGAGGACACAAAGGATAGCGCGACTGCAGGGATTTATCTCTGGCACGCCTCCCGCGAAACCCATATTCTCGACGTATTGTCCCGCACTACATTCGTAGTGCCCCCGCCCATTATACCCACTACTCGCGGCGCGTTGCCTATTCCCGTAAGAGTTCGGGAACTGTTTGTGCATCCGGACAGAAGAAGAAGATGGTCAAGTGGCCGGTGAGCCTTAACTATATATTTTCTAAGATGGTATCTGTTCTTTCGGGAATCGGCAACGCGCCGCGAGTGGTGAGTATAATGGGCGGGGGCACTACGAATGTAGCGCGGGACAATACGTTGAGAATGTGGGTTTCGCGGGAGGCGTGCCAGAGATAAATCCCTGCAGTCGCGCTATCCTCTGTGTCCTCCGTGACTCAGATGGATAGAGCGTCTGCCATGTAAGCAGGAGATCCCGGGTTTGAGTCCCGGTCGAGGCACAAATTATCATCTGTCCCCGTTGACGTATGTCAACGCCTGTAAGCAGCTAAGGGTGTTCATGTCACTGTAATTTCATTCTAACGAGCTGCTTGGTCACCGATGGTATCTGTTCTTTCGGACATGTCCGAAAGAACAGATACCATCTTAGTGAAAATGAATAGGGAATGCTCATTGATACTGAGTGTGACAGTAGTTATCATTTGGGGTATTCTCACTAGGAGAACAGAAATACGGTACTGGTAAATGTCCATTTAGCACAGTACAGTGTTGTGTTACTGACTGGTAACCCTTTCGAAAAGGTGAAAAGGTGCTTTTGCGTCATTGCACGCTTTATGTGGGAATTGCCATTGGTAAAAATGTTCATTTGCTACGGTACTGCACCAACAAGACCACGACTCAGGCCACTCCTTTTTAAGTGCAGGAGGATCCCTTGTAGACGTCAACAGTTACGTTGTGCGGGAGGCTGTACGATCATGTAGTGACGGGGAAGCCACGCCGGTCTCTCTCTTTCTTCCCCGCGTAGACTCCATATGGCTCCGTCTAAACCCGCCGCATGTCGATTCAAGTGAGCATCGAAAGGTAAAGTGCCAAGCCCACTGTAGCTGGATGACTTGGGCCGTTTCCGTAGGAAGGCCCGTCACCTCTCGCCTCCCTTGGCCCCCTGCAGTTGTTCCTAAGTGCCGTAGCACGCCCAGTCTTATTTCGTGATTCTGCACAGTCCTCGAGACCAACAGTTTTGAACACAACATATACATATATCACCAAGATTGTATTTTACGCCCAAATTTATGTACTTAGTAATTTGATGACATAAAGGAAAACAAATGTTCTCAAGATACTGATGAAAGCAAATGTCGCTTGTAGATTTCTTACCACTATTATTGTCATGTGTATTTTTATCTGTTGCTTTTAACTTAATTAACAAGTAGCGCTTCTTATGGCAACTCAACAATTACTCTGCACTGCGAGCGTGAAAGTTTATTCTATACACCTTAGGATTAGCACTAGGTTAGTGAGTTTCTTAGGGGTCTACATCTTCCGTTCATACCATGTCTTAAGACTTACCAACATTAGTTGCAAGGTTGCCAAAACCTGTTACTTACATAAGTAACTGTAAATGTTCCACAATTATAAAGATCAACACCCAGGATACCTGTATACACACTGCGGCGTGCCTTTAGTAATTCCATATTTTGTATGTGGGTGACATCACTGTGTATTCTTCTTTCCCACTCTGTCCCGCTTCCGAAAGTGCTTTCTCTACTGCGTTTCTTATCTATAAACAAAAGCCTCACAACACGAAAATTTTACAATATACAATTAGTCCATCAACTAGACCTTGCTTTTTGAATCGCAGTTGAAGTCAGAATTGCTCACTATGTTATTCTGAATACCACATTACGTACGTACTTTTATAAGTGTACTCACTTCCTTATTAATGTTGTTATTATTTGATAATCCAATACGCTTAGCAGCTTATGCCTGTCTTCATTCTGTTGTATAATTTACTGTGACATGTAGTACCTCTTTACACTGATGATTGTGGTTAATCAACAAAATGCACACTAATCAGTTGAATTTTACTTGCTCGTGTCTCGCAATACCCATGGAGATTACATTTTATCCGACCGCATACTCACAGATTCCTGAAATGACACATCTTTCCAGCGGAGAAAAACATGATTAGCACATGCATATTAAAGAGCAATTACAGTGTTCTAGCTTCACATTAGAATTAACAAAATAATAAGCAATCTATCAGTTGAAAAATGGACGATGTATCTAAATAAACGTTTAGTTCCGCAACGGTTTGGCTGCTTACTATTTCTTCACGAAAATTTCGTCATACGGTTTCTGCTGCAGACATGTATAGAATTTTAAAATTAACAAAATTCCCGACGGTATCTGACACAGCTCTGGGCTCCGTTTGTGGACATTCTTTCACTGCGTACTCTTAGGCCAAAAAGAAACAGGATAGTAGAACAGACTCCAGGGAATACTGCAAGGGGAGGAGAGGTGTTGGCGTAAAGTTCCTGGTCACCAAATATTGCACCAACGTCCTGGGTTAAATACCAAACCCCTCTGCAGCGTCTCATGAAGTAAGGGCATATGACACTGTTCACTGTGATCCGGATGGGGGCGTTAAGCTTGGCGATCCCTTGGCGCTATTCGCGAGGAGTAGGTTACGTGCCGACATCGGGTTTCACCGTCTCCCTTTTCTGATCATCATCATCATCAAACAACACAATCACACTCCACTCCACACACACACACACACACACACACACACACACACACACACACACACACACTAAATTCTCGTGCATACATGTAGTATTACAAAAAAGTTTTAATGGAGCTTGATGCAAATAAAGAAACAAACAGAAAAACAAATAAAAGATAAATGAAAACATATATAAGAAATCGTGGCCATAATTAACCTATTTACATTTTTCTTAACTCTAAACACAACAAAGTCAGAAACTTTCTAGATGCTCTAATTCCTCACACTCTGTACTTCAAATTTACACATATTTTGTGCCTCGGTGTATGTAACATCACAGGTAAACTCTAATAACCAGTAGTACTTATTCTAATGACTTGTGTACTGTAGATAGTCCTAAACAAAACACACAATGCTGCTCTTCTCTACAATCATTCAACAGTTTAATAATTACGCGTCTCTGATGTGCCCCAATCGGCACCTACCGTTCACAACTCGGCACTCCAGTTCACATTACGTGCGTCGCTATCACCCTTTCTCTTATGTCGCCTACAACGGTACTCCTTCCGGTCATAATTTGCGCGAATAAACTGTTTATTTTACCACGTTCTTAGTCCATACTATGGGTACGAAATCTCCTTCGCCTCCTTTCTTTCCTCTATTTACATTCTATGCACCACATGTCCTGCAATCATTGTATTGTATTGTATTACATGTTAACCGCGGGCCTAGAAACGACCGAGAGGCTCCGTCCCCGCCGCAGCCGCAGTGGTCTACAACCCCACGACGGCTACTCCAGTCCATTTCACCCACCCCTCGGCCGCCCCACATCGAACCACTCTTTCAGGGTTATTGTGCGGTTCGGCCCCCGGTGGACCCCCCCCCCCCCCTCCCCGGGAACGTCTCACACCAGACGAGTGTAACCCCTATGTTTGCGTGGTTGTAATTGTGGTGTACGCGTACGTGGAGAACTTGTTTGCGCAGCAATCGCCGACATACTGTAGCTGAGGCGGAATAAGGGGAACCAGCCCGCATTCGCTGAGGCAGATGGAAAAACGCCTAAAAACCATCCACAGCTCACTGGACCTCGACACAAGTCCGCTGGACGGATTCGTGCCGGAGACCAGGCGCTCCTTCACGCCCGGAAATCCTCCAATCATATTTTGAATTCACTCCACTCTTTTTCTTTTGTCTAAGGCCCAACGATATTTCGATGACAGCTAGTAGGGGGACAACCATATGATTTCTGTTGCGGAGAAAAGTTCGTCTAGGTTCTTGAACAGAATTTGGCGCAAAATGAGCATCTGGAGGACGATCATGGTGTACATTGTTTTTATTTAAGTGTCTTGATCGCACAGCTTTTTGAATAGAATTACCGGTTTCGGCTATGCAATAGCACCTTCAAGCTCTACAATACAAGTAAAAGAAAGTAAGTAATTAGCTACTACGTTAAAAGACTAAAACAAATTACGGAAGTTATAACAAAAACTCGTTATATCTCTCTTCTGCTGCACTGCAACAAATCGTAATATGTAAAAATAACACGAGTCAAAACTGCTATACATGATTCAAGCAGTCGTGTATAAGATGTAAAGCCATCGTATAGGTCGTTGATGCGTGCATAGCGTACAAATAAGTATACAAATCAATTAAAAGGAAATCCGTTTAAAAGTACAACTTTTCAAAATATTGTCAGTTGTATACATGAGAACAAGACATTTTAAAATGTTTAACCATATGAGAAATGTGTTCTCTTCTGCCAGTTTAAAATAGCTACAATTTAACAAAACATTCAAAAAGTAGAAACTAATGACAGGGAGCGTTCTAAAGTTGAATATATTGTGAAAGCTCTAAAACGAGTCTTACACAGGAAGAAGACGGAATATACTTCGAGAACATGCATATGGTTCCGTTTATCACATTTCAGTTTATGTTTTGCTTATTACAAAAAAAATAAACATGAAGATGAAACAGAAACGGAAAGTGACGAAAGGAAGTGCATTACGACAGTATTACAATAAAATAAATAACGGATAGCGTAATTTGTAGTGTGAAGGTAGCGAAGTGCAATGGTCCTCGCTCGGTGGCGCAGATTAATTGTAGCTGCACGATACTTTTTCTTGGCTGCAATTTTTGTTGTGCTATTCAAGGTAGCGGACATTCCTGCAGGGAGCGACGCACTGTCACATGTGCTGCGCGCCCAAAAAGTCCAAAACGCTGTGTAGATGATGGCGGCTGTATTGATCTCTGCAAGCGTTCGACAGCGCACGATAACACTTCCTTCTAGGAAATCAAATGTCAGGAAATAAGGTCTTCTTAATCTTACCAATCTTCTTTCTCTCCAACTTAAACACCAGTCGCTCCACTATCTTTGTTTCCCTCGACCTCCAGAATGCGTACGACCGGGTCTGGCACCCTGGGCTCCACTTTCAACTCCAGACCTACGCTCTCCCCATCAATTTCGTCCGTCTCGTTGTTTCCTTCTTCTCTCATCGTCCCTCCTATGTCACTATCCACAATACCAACTCAAGTAACTTCTGTCCCACCACTGGCGTTCCTCAAGGCTCCATCCTTTCCCCTCTTCTCTGCCTCCTGTGTACTGCAGATATGCCCAAACCTCCCATGCCTGTTCACCTCCTCCAATTTGCTGATGACACCTCTTCATGGCTCTTTAACCTACTGTTCAATGGTCCCAACGTACCTTTCAAACCCAACTCAACCAGCTCACTGCCTGGTGCAACCATGGCTCCTTAGCATCAACCCTTCCAAGACCCAGTCAATCATCATAGGTAGTACCACCCACACCTTCCAGCTCCACGACTTTTACCTCACCATTTATGGTCGTCCTATCCACCTACCCTGAAATACCTTGCCCTCACCCTCGACCTTCACCTCACCTGGAGTCCAAATTCTTTTATGATCCAACACAAAGCCCCTAATAGACTCTGCCTCCTGAAAGTCCAGTCATAGGGACTGCATCCTTCTACCATCCTTCACACCTACAAATCCTTGATCTGTCTCATCCTTTGTTATGCCAGGGCTGCCTGGATTTACATCCCTCTCAGACTCTATAAAGCCCTCCAAATCCCTGAACGCCGTGCAATCCGCCTTGCCTTCTGCATCCAACACCCATCCCCCATACGGATCCTATACAACCTCATCTACTTCCCACATCTTCTCCTTTCCTTCAAACACATCCACACTCTGTGTATCGTTCACAGATTCGAACCCCCACCCTCTTCTATCCTCTATACCCCTAGCCCACTGCCGCTCCTTTACGTTGTGTCCCACCCTCTCTCCATCTCTACACCCTCTAACTCTTCTCACAATGCAACTTCCAGCACCTGCCCCTCCCACCAACTCTAACCCCACTTTCCCCCTCCCACTCCTAAAGGCTAATTCTCCCTCCTCTTCCCTTCCCCTGAGCGATTTTTCCCTCCCTCCTCTGCCCCCTCCCTTTCCAATGCACTCCTTCTGTGTCAATGCACTCCTTCTTATCTTGCCTTCCCTGTTCATCTCCTACCCCTCCTGTCTCCTGCCCCTTGGTGCACCCCCAACCCCGTTTTCTTTTCATCCCACACCCTCCAGCCCCCTGCCCCGGTGCACCTTCCTCTCACCTCTTTTTCGCTCATCTCAGGCCTCCTCTCTCTCGGCAGGTCCCTCCCAGCAGTTTTTATTCTTTGTCGTTTGTGCTCAGTCTTGTACAGTGGTTTTTAAGTGTCGTCGTCCAGTAGTGTTTTAATACTGTGGCCAACTAACTTGCGCCAGTGACTTGAGTTTTTTTTATGTGTTGCACACAATGCCCACTGTGTTTTTTAACTTCATTTGTACTTTTTTTAACTGTCCCACATGACAGTCTCTCTGTACTTGTATATTTTAACCCCCAATGTCTCCCCTTACTATCTTCTCATGCCCATACGGGGCAGGGGAATGAAAACACGATAAAAAAAGCTCTTCAAAGATTTAAAAATAACCGTCTTAGTTGAAGACACATTTCTCATTAAGAACGCAGTGAAAGAACTGATTAATATGTTAGGCACAGAAAAGACACTTATAAACAGCTGCACCACTTTTTTTGTTGAGTTTGAGCTCCAGTTGGTTGTAAGCAACTACAAGTAAATTATCTTCTGCTGGGAATCACAGGCCTGTTGACCTCGTTTTTTTTCTTAAATTTTATTCTACAGAACCCTGCACTATCAAGTAATTATTATTACTTTCTTTCCTGATGATAATCCATCTACTGTTGAAGTTTTGGGGTCTGAATTGAAACATTCTACTGAACCTCAAAAACGGCAACAACTATTTATTTAAGTGTCGTTATTCTGTGCGAAAATGAATCTCCTCTGGTCCAGAAGAGAGAGGAGAGGTTGACTTGATGCTCCAAGCCTATTGTTGTCTAGTTGTGAAGATATCCTAGTAGTCTCTTCACACAAAACAGTATAAAACCGCAATTGTGTCAAGCAATGTAAGCAGCTAACGAGTAAGTATTATCAACGAATATACCGAGCACTTCGCGGCTAGCATCGGAGCAGTGCAGATGTGTGTCGCCTGCGTCACGTACTTTGTTGTCGGGAAGGTATTAATTTGTGCTGATTACGTAATACCAGTTTAATGACAGTTTCATAAGAGATCTGAAGAGCATCAAGTTTGTATTTAGGGTATTGTGAAATAACAACAAACGCGACTTTAAAGTTATGACTGCGTCTTGTGGTTATGTAGTTTGATGGTCTCTGGTATGAAACCTGTAATTTTCTATCCCTTCCGTGAGTTTAGAGGCTGTCAAGTCGGTGGAAGGTCACACAGAGATATCGTGAATCCAATTATGATTGTCTATGTCTCTTCGAAGTTCCTGATAGCACAGCAAAACTTGGCAATAAAAAAATTCTGCCCTGAAAGCCCACAAGGGAACACTGGTGCAGCCTCAACGGAATGAATTTCAGAAGACTTCGCCAACAGCCTCACAAAAATCAACCTACCAAGTACCATACGTACATAAAATTACCTTGCGTATTTAGCCCAGTGAACAATCGGAATGTTAAACATCATATGCATCGTTGCTTCTTGCGTATCTTAGTAAGACGTAACATATTTTGAGCTGATATCAAGTACACTTTTAGAACATCCAACATGCTCAATTTGCTATCATGTTACGTAGAAGTAGAAGAATGTGTCTATTGTTAAAGTAGAGCGCATATCCCGCTTGACGAGTACGCGATACGTCGGAAGGCAGTTAGCTGGACGAAGCTGTTGGCTGCTGCTGCTGCAGTTAGCGGTCGGAGTTACGATCAGTACTCAGCGGCCTTACATGTGTCGTTCTCAGGTTCGTTAACTGATGGCCTCGAATGCCAATGATTATCCTTATAGTGTTGTGGCGTGAATGTGTAGGGGTGCATGTTATCTGCGTCACAAGATTGTAAATAACTATACGGACACTTGCTGCAGAAAATGCCCTCACCAAATAAACTTGTAAACTTGCAAGTTGCAGGTGAGAAACTTATTTTAAAAAGCAGATAGTACTGCGTGACGATGGACGTTGTCGGGAGGAATGTATGCTGACTATCTGTCCACAGGTGGGAACCGAAACGTTGCACCATGTCTCGAAACATGAGAAGTGTCGAATCTTAGTTGATCTTCTTGTCCCACATTTTACGTGCGTGATTGTCACACACAATTAGAATTAAGTGAGTCTGTTACTAGCGTATTCGACTACAACGAACATTAATTGATAAACATTACTCACTTGAAACATTAGTATTAACACAAGCGTCATTATTGTGCAAGACGATGTGCTCTAAGTACCCAAAAGAAGCAGTCAAAATGCGGATCGGTTTGGGCAGAGAGTAAATGAGAAGGAGTTTCGCGAAGATGAATATTGAAGAAGATCGTTTGTAAGGAAGGAAGTACTTAACGTACGTGAGGTGCCAGTGATGAGTAGTGTTGCGCACAACTTTTGCTTATTCCAGTACAGTGATGCTCATTATTTGAAAGACGGAATGCAAATTTGAAACTACACAAATGTATGAATGCTGAAACAAAATGATGGTAGGTAATGAAAATCTCTTAATTCCATTTTGTTAAATTTCTTTAAAAAATTCTTAAAAAATGACAAATGTGATGCAAATAATGCTGCTACTTGTATAACTTTAAAGTAGAAGCCTAATTATTGACAGATTGGAGAAATTATGCACTTTTAAATCTCTCTTTGATAATGAAGTTCCTAATTACTGGAATTGCCGGCCGGTGTGGCCGTGCGGTTCTAGGCGCTTCAGTCTGGAACCGCGTGACCGCTGTGGTTGCAGGTTCTAATCCTGCCTCGGGCATGGATGTGTGTGATGTCCTTAGGTTAGTTAGGTTTAAGTAGTTCTAAGTTCTAGGGGACTGATGACCACAGATGTTAAGTCCCATAGTGCTCAGAGCCATTTGAATTACTGGAATTGCGAGATTTTCATAGGAAAATGGAGTTACGAGGTTTTCATTGCCTACAATCGAAAAATGTGTTTAGACCATTATTCGGATCCTTTGCTTACCTTCTGGTGAGCAGGGGGAGTATATACTTCGTGGCTAACTGCCATTATCTGGTGGCATTTACAAAGATTTAAATTAAGTAATCGATTTCTTCAACAAAAGATGATGGTTGTAAGAAACTATACCGATAATTTATTATATCTCGTTGTGAGACATGACAAAAAGAGAAGCTATTTAATGTGTAGTAGTTAGCATGGAAACGCCTTTTGCATGCTGTCCATGAGGGAAAATGGAATGTTTACCAAGAAATGAATTAGACGTTTTACTGCAAATACCATTTCATTTTATTGTAGAATCAGTCTTTTCCTTGCAGCTTCGTATGCATATGCAGTCAACACATATATTGCACACGTCTCCTCCTCCCCCTCTTTGTGTCCACCTTATCAACCTCCCTCTATCTGTTCATCTCCTCTGCTATCTCTCTTTGAGCATATTTTCCCCTTCCCATACTGAGTCCATCTCTTCCTGTCATTTCTCTCCGTCCATCTTCTTCTTTCTATCTTTCTCTCTGCACTTCTCGTCTTTGCCACCTCTCTGTCCATCCCCTCCTTTCCCATCTCTCTGTCCGTCACAGGCCGGCCGCGGTGGTCTAGCGGTTCTAAGCTCGCAGTCCGGCTCCGCGCGACTGCTACGGTCGCAGGTTCGAATCCTGCCTCGGGCATGGATGTGTGTGATGTCCTTAGGTTAGTTAGGTTTAAGTAGTTCTAAGTTCTAGGGGACTAATGATCACAGTAGTTAAGCCCCATAGTGCTCAGAGCCATTTGAACCATTTTGTCCGTCACCTCTGCCCTCCTTTCTCTGTCTATCCATCTCCTACTCCCCCTTTCTCTGACCCCCTCATCCTCCTCCTGTCTCCTGCACCCCTCTCTTTGTCCCCTCATCCTCTCCCTCTCTCATCAGACATGTCCTCCCCCCCCTCCCACTCTCACTCAGCACTGTCCATCTGCACATGTACTCCTGTAAGGTATACCGATACTACCTCTACATCATACAACATCTTCCATCACTCTCTCTATTTCCTCCTCCCTGCTCTCTCTGTCGATCCCCTCCATCTCTGTCCATCACCTCCTCCACATCTCTCTGTCCACCTTCTCTTCCCCCTCTTTCTGCCCATCTACTCCTCCTCCCTCTTTCCTTCTGTTCACGTCCTTTTCCTTTCCTCTCTGCACATCTACTACTCCCACCTCTCTCTGTCCATCTCCATTCGCCTCCATATCTCTGTCCATCTCTTCTTGTCCCCCTCCCTATTCAGCTCCCACTCCATCTCTCCTTATCTATCCCCTGCTGCCCCCTCTCTCTATCCCTCCCTATCCATTCCTTTCTGCCCCTCTCTCTGTCCATCCTCTCTTGCCCTCTGTCTCCATATCTGTTCCCTCCTGCTCTCTCTCTCTCTCTCTGTTCATCCCCTCCTGTATCCAACTCAACCTTCTCGCAGCCATGTCCATCCACACGTGTGGCCAGGAAAATAGATCGATAAAGTAGACTGATATTACTCCCAGACAACACACTTATTGTGCAGGGCACCCTATACAGGGTGCTGAAAAACCATCGCTTGCCCATATCTCCGCTCCTATGGGAACTGGTAAGTTCTAACCCCCACTGTGCTAATTCTCAAGAGACAAGCAGTATGTTTGCCAAATATAGCTGAAAACGATCCAGAGTTTGAGATGAAATGTTGCGCTTACAAACACACATCCCATTTTATACATAGCTACCTGCGAATTGTTTCCAATCTAAAATTCAATAAGTGAAACCAAAGAATCGTGTGATAGTCCAGAACTCAAACTGAGGACGCCTTGTTAAAGAAGGTGAACATGTCTGGATGTTTTAACAAAAATCCCTGTGCAGTGGGCGAACAGCGTTTTCTTGCAAACTTCTACAATTTACATTTAGCTGCTGTAAAAAATGGCACAAGAAACTGGGAAGCTATTTGTTTGGTTAGAATATGACGTCACATCTATAACAGGGCTATTAAAGATAGCGTGTTATTCAATGTTTAAGGACGATCACAACGCAACCTAACACATGAACGGTCTACATCTTCACGTGAAGCAGCACACTGAAACAACTAAATAGGGTCGTTCGATTCTGAATCCTGCATTCAACAGGCGAGGCTACTTGCCCTGAGACCTGTAATATTGCAGGTGTCGCTTACAACATCTACAGACACCATTCCTTTTCCCATCCTGCTGTAAGTTTTGTGCTGATGTAGTAGACATCTGCAGACAGTAGAATATCCTCTGAGGATGTTTCCGTCAATGTGAGACGAAACATTGGAAACAGAAACCTACCTTACACCACAGTCTAATACCCATATAAAAAAATTCTAAGTATGTACTTATAAAGCCGGCTGTGAAAGACTGCATTATATGGTCAATGCAAAACTGTTGTGAATGCGACATTCATATAGGTTGGTGAGAGATATATGAAGATGAAATGTGCCAGGCATATTCCCCTTAACATCATTTGAGTGTACTGAGAAACACAAAACTTATAGGATGATGTACGGTGATGGCGTTTCGAGTTGTAAGCACCTTCGAAACGAACTGCTAGCTGTGGAATTGATTCCCGGGCTGTTAAATGAGGCAAACTGCTATCTTCTAACACTAAGTAAGCAATTTATGGGCTGACCGATCTGGGATTCAGTAATTAAACACAGGAAGGGTGCGCTAAGTTAAAAATGCACACGGGACTGAGGAATTACGCCGGTTGTTATTTGGTATGTTAAAGTAGCTGCAAACTTAATCATTTATCTGGTGGTATCCGAAGCTTATTTTGTTCCAACATTTCCGCACTTTGTCAGTGACACGGCAATGGCATCAGGAAATACACACAGCCGGCCCGTGTGGCCGAGTGGTTCTAGGCGCTTCAGTGCGGAACTGCGCTGCTGCTACGGTCGCAGGTTCGAATCCTGCCTCGGGCATTGGTGTGTGTGATGTCTTTAGGTTTAAGTAGTTCTAAGTCTAGGGGACTGATGACCTCAGCTGTTAATTCCCATAGTGCTCAGAACCATTAGAACCATTTTTTTTTAAATACACACACGACGGCCAGTTCCAGTATATAAATTATCTCGACAGCAATACAACTATGCCATGTTCATTGCTTTTGACACACGCTTAAGGATGAAAACTCGCAATTGCTGGAATCGTGTTCTTAGGATTCCGTACAGTTTTTATTACAATATACACTCCACTGTATCTTTCTGGAAAAAAAGTGTAGGCTGTCACGGCGCTACAACCTTCCTCCCAGTTTGAACCCAGCATGGTGAGAAGCAGAACTTGGGGGCAGTCTGTAAAGTACGAGAAAGCTACTGCATCAAAGAGTGAAGTGTGGTTGGACAGCTCAGTTGGTAAGCATACTGCCTGCGGAACAGTTAGATTTCGAATTCCAGGCTGGATTACTTCTACAGTCCGTAGCGATGTTTCTTTTACGACAGTTTACCAGTGCGCCAAGTACATTGCTAAGACAGACTCAGCAGTTGCGGACATCTCCTTCTCCCTCTGTCGCCTGGAGTTCTTTAATAAATGGTAGTTAACATGAAGGAAAACTATGCACCGCCCATAGTTGGCTATCATTTTCTATTCCGGTAATCAATTCGCACGTCCCATATAAATGGAAAATTCCCGTAACACTTACAACGTCATACATATGTAAGGCTTGTTTTCAATATTGCGATGTTGATGACGTCCCTGTAGTGAAGCATAACGTACTCATTTCGTACGTATTTCCATTGTCTTCTCCCTTATGTTTATATTCAGTCTCTGCCTTGTGTACATGTGGGTCATTCCTATTATATTGCTGTTGCTATCGCGTGCTCACACATTCCAATGGTTCTAACTAAACACCGCTCTTACGACCGCGAAGTCAAATAAATTTCTTAAGTTTTATTTCTGGAGCACATTCGCAACTGACCTGTTCTAAACAAAACCAAATTTCCACACGTTATTGTTATCAAAAGTACTGTATAATACTTTGTTTCGTGTCTTTTTGTATACTTGTCTGCAGTCGTGGGAAATCCCTTTTTTGATTAGAGCAACACGGCCAGAAAGGCAACTGGAGAGCAAAGCATAGCAGAATCCTTCGTACATTTGTGATCTGAAGATGAATTTTATGAACACCTAGAACAACGTACAAGACTGTGTGCGTACTTTCCGCAAATCTCGCTCCTGAAATTCCGTGTACCAATACCAACAGATAAAACTTTATTTAAAAGCTGCTTAATGAAAGAAGGAATTATTTACAAGTGAAAATGGGATTTACTTTTGATCATGAAATGCGATTAAGATGTTGTAACAGATAGGTGAGATGCCAGAGATAATTCATTACTTCTTCACCGTTTTTTGGTGTTGCGCCACGACGTGTAACTGTGCTGCAAAATCTCTGCTAGGTGCCGTCCAAACAATGTGGTGAACGGTTCCCAAACAGTTCCCCAGTTCCCAGAAGAGGTGCTAAGGACTTCCCGGTAACCGCCAGCGCGGTACGCGGCTGTTATTTGCTGCCGTGACACCATCCCGAAGCAACGTAGCGATCTCTCCTGACGAGGACAGCCACGTATACTTTACTCACGATAGTTCGACTGTAACTGTGCATAGTTCACGGCATTTGTCAAACCGAAAAACGCCGCACTCCAACGAATAATTTTTCGAAAGCATATCTAAAGTGCTGTTATGCATCACTTCGTTTATTGTAATGATAGTGCCACAAATTACATCTTCACTCGCTATTCGTCTTTCGGCTTGTTTGATGCTGTCCAATAGGTCTTCCGTAATAGTCATTATCATTTCATTTATGCATGCCTGCACAGAACATTCTTGAAAATGTATTTTACATATTGTAATCTTTATCTGCCCCCACAAGTCTACGGTCGCAGGTTCGAATCCTGCCTCGGGCATGGATGTGTGTGATCTCCTTATGTTAGTTAGGTTTAAGTAGTTCTAAGTCTAGAGGACTGATGACCTCAGATGTTAAGTCCTATAGTGCTCAGAGCCATTTGAACCATTTGAACCCCACAAGTGTTCTCTCTGCTGAAGACCCCAGTATCAAATCAACAATCCCACCATAACTCTGTTAAATGTCTCAATAGCCATCATTCTTGTTAGAGAAATATTACACAGTTCTTTTCCCATCTTTTTTTCTAAGACTTAATCAGCTAGTTTTATTTCTAACATTGTTCTGTAAAACTGCAGTACAGGTTCTTCCAGTTTCATCCTCTCTGTTTTTCTCACGATCTACATTTCACGCTTGTGCAATACTGCTTTTTTTTTCGAAATGTGTAGTTTCAGATACGTGTTTCTCATTTTCGCGGCAATATCTAATACTAAATTAAACACGAAAATTAGTTGCAAAACACATAGCAGTGTTTGATATGTCAGATTGAGAAAATTTTAATGACCCTTCAAGTATAACCAGGTCGGTGAAAAAGAGGGAGTGATCAGTAGGAAAGAGTAAAAAGTCGAACGAGAAACAGAGTTGGAGGGAACTCTTAAAGCGTCTCATCCATGTTGTCATTTCCTGAAATCGTTTCAATCAAAATGACCAGAAGGTATGATAAGAGGTGCTCCTCCAACTCAAGGGCTTCTAAAATGTCCAGCGGGAAATCTTTGATTTGAAAATGTAGCATATTTAAGTCCAATCCTATGTTTTCAGTTTTGTAACTTGTTTTGTGTAGACGGCTTATTATTTTATTAAAAACTGAATGCAGTGAACTGTTCCTTGTATATTATCGTAACATTCTTCCCATCTACTCCAGCATAAAAGCAACCAAAGTTCTTACAAATGATTTTATGCTTATCAGAATGATTTGGTTTGTGGTTTAATTTTAAGGCAGTGTGTTCCCAGTATAGAAACGTGTATTAGTATTGTTATGATTCAAGATATTTGCTGCTTTGCAAGAAAGTTATAAGAAACTTCGAGATTATGGTGCTAAACTTCTAAAAAAAATGGTTCAAATGGCTCTGAGCACTATGGGACTTAACATCTGAGGTTATCAGTCCCCTAGAACTTAGAACTACTTAAACCTAACTAACCTAAGGACATCACACACATCCATGCCCGAGGCAAAATTCGAACCTGCGACCGTAGCAGTCACGCGGTTCCAGACTGAAGCGCCTAGAACCGCTCGGCCACCGAGGCCGTCCTAAACTTCTCAGTACCAGAAACAGTTGCGTTTGTATTTTTACCATGTTCATATTTCTGTGTTTTCTGTGGTAATGAAACCTCTCACTGCCAGTGCAAAAGGCGATGGTTATTTGAGAATTAGATTAGGGGAAGCGTCTGCATTGGCCCGACCCTATGTATACCGAGCTGAATATCAATGGAGGTCACTTCGCAAACAGACAGCAGTCGCCATTTAGTGTGATGAGGAACTGGGATCGGTATCAACCAGCAAACACTCTTTAAGAGATGGTTTTAGGTAATACAGTGTCCATGTGAAGAGTGGCGTACTTTCGGGAAACCTCTACGTCTTTCTACGTAAAACTGTGGATGCGTAGACGTAGCGAGGTAACTTCACTGATTATTATAGACCTCTTTAGTTTCACATGATAACTATTGATTTCTTCCTGTAAAATGACGACGTTCGACCACAGGAAGATAATTTTCCAGTAGAATATCTTCAGCAGTAAGCTGTTCAGCGCACAGAATATCCAGTTCCATCTCCTGGCATGAATTCCGTTGATTATACCTGGTATGCTCTGTGGATTATAATTGCATCAAATTGTGTTGTATATGGTTCAATGTGCAGTAATATCCTAGGATATTTTCAATAATTTATCGCGTCTTTCATCTCTGGGCATGATTTGTATTTACAAAAAATTGTAAGTTACACCTTCATCGGTAATCCATATTTAACTGAAAGTCCTCCTGTAACCGGTTGTTTAAATCCGTCCTACGTTCGGTGGAAAGCAAGGACATACCTCTTCCAGTACTTTGAGCTAGAGGGCACTTTTACTCCTGAAGATAAGAATTTTATTCACCAAACGTATCGTGTGGGTTTTTCAGTAACATATTTGTGACTGAAACAGTTATTTCCAATTGTTATCGGCCAAATACCTCACATGGATTCGTCATACTAACAGTTTTATTTAATCGTATGGCTAGGGCCCCCCCGTCGGGCAGGCCGTTCGCCGGCTGCCAGTCTTTCAATCTGACGCCACTTTGGCGACCTGCAGTCGATGAGGATGATGATGAGGACAGCACAACACCCAGTCCCTGGGCGGAGAAAATTCCTCGACCCAGCCTGGAATCGAATCCGGCCCCAGAGGATTGACAGTCCGTCACGCTGACCATTCAGCTACCGAGGGCGGACATACTAACAGTGAATAAAGATAACGGCGTTCATTCCAATGGAGATCGTCATTAATAGCGTCATACATACATTCATTACATTCATGATACGTGCTACATCGTTGCCAATTGCAATTACACTCTGCATTGACGTTACTGATGCTTTACTAAATTGAGATTTATGTTATTTACATATTTTAAGCGTAGTATAAGTTCGAACAATTATTTTCTTTTGGAGATATGCATCGTGCAACTGTGGCAAGTGCTAGTGCAGCGTAATATTGTGCTTGTGTCCTTCCCAGTCAACATCAAGGGAAGCTCCTATATGAACGTCCCCATTGAGCGAACGGATCAAATTACTTCTCTTCGTGATACGTTGCTGACAGGTCTTAAAGCGTGAAGTTCGTTGACGAGGAGCTTTATACCAACACTTCTGTCCCCCGGTAGACAAATTATTGTTAATGAAAATTATTCGAATCACATTAATGGGTGTTAACAACTTGGGTTGCGGCGGCGGGTACGTTTTGCAATACTGCGCCGGACGTTAAAGCGTAAATACGGGTTCTTTTACAAATGGTATGAACCCATGTTTCATCGCCTGTGACGATATTCGGCAAAAAATTGTCTCGATCAGCCTCGTAAAGCGCAAACCAATTTCGCACAGACGGTCCTTCGTTGCTCTTCATCGCCTTCCGTTTGGAGGCGAGGAACCACTCTACTGGTCGACGTCGGAGCCAACGTCTTGCTGCAACAATAACCTCCACTCATCCACGTACTGCTTCCTGCGGAGTGCAGCCTCCATTGGGTCAAAGAGATGAAAGTCGGAAGGTGTGAAATCCGGGATGTAGGGTGGATGAGGAACACGTCCAATGAAGTTTTGCTCCTCCTGTGCAGACTTGTCTGAGGCCTTGCGTTGTCATGGAGAAGGAAAAGTTCGTTTGCATTTTTGTGACGACGAGCAAGCTGAAGTCATTGTTTCAGTTTGCTGAGGGTAGCAGAGGGTAGCCCAATACACTTCTGAGTAGATCGCTTGCGCCATAAGGGAGGCCTTCAAACAGAATAACCCCTTCAGAGTCCCTGAAGACCATCGCCATGACTTCATCGGCTGAGGGTGCGGCTTTGAATTTTTTCTTCTTCAGAGGAGAGATGGTGTGGCGCCATGGATTGCCGTTTTATTTCCGGTTAGAAATGATGAACCCATGTTTCATCGCCTGTGACGATATTCGGCAAAAAATTGTCTCGATCAGCCTCGTAAAGCGCAAACCAATTTCGCACAGACGGTCCTTCGTTGCTCTTCATCGCCTTCCGTTTGGAGGCGAGGTACCACTCTACTGGTCGACGTCGGAGCCAACGTCTTGCTGCAACAATAACCTCCACTCATCCACGTACTGCTTCCTGCGGAGTGCAGCCTCCATTGGGTCAAAGAGATGAAAGTCGGAAGGTGTGAAATCCGGGATGTAGGGTGGATGAGGAACACGTCCAATGAAGTTTTGCTCCTCCTGTGCAGACTTGTCTGAGGCCTTGCGTTGTCATGGAGAAGGAAAAGTTCGTTTGCATTTTTGTGACGACGAGCAAGCTGAAGTCATTGTTTCAGTTTGCTGAGGGTAGCAGAGGGTAGCCCAATACACTTCTGAGTAGATCGCTTGCGCCATAAGGGAGGCCTTCAAACAGAATAACCCCTTCAGAGTCCCTGAAGACCATCGCCATGACTTCATCGGCTGAGGGTGCGGCTTTGAATTTTTTCTTCTTCAGAGGAGACGGGCGTTCAATAAGTAATGCAACATGTTTTTCCTGAAAGGAGGTAGGCTTTATTCAGGATTCCAATACATCATATTATTCTCCACTCTTTTTGCTAGAAAACTCTATTTTTCAACATAATATCATTCAACGCAACGGCCTCACGCCACATTACTGGCAGGACCTATATGCCCGCGAGGTACCACTCTACTGGTCGACGTCGGAGCCAACGTCTTGCTGCAACAATAACCTCCACTCATCCACGTACTGCTTCCTGCGGAGTGCAGCCTCCATTGGGTCAAAGAGATGAAAGTCGGAAGGTGTGAAATCCGGGATGTAGGGTGGATGAGGAACACGTCCAATGAAGTTTTGCTCCTCCTGTGCAGACTTGTCTGAGGCCTTGCGTTGTCATGGAGAAGGAAAAGTTCGTTTGCATTTTTGTGACGACGAGCAAGCTGAAGTCATTGTTTCAGTTTGCTGAGGGTAGCAGAGGGTAGCCCAATACACTTCTGAGTAGATCGCTTGCGCCATAAGGGAGGCCTTCAAACAGAATAACCCCTTCAGAGTCCCTGAAGACCATCGCCATGACTTCATCGGCTGAGGGTGCGGCTTTGAATTTTTTCTTCTTCAGAGGAGAGATGGTGTGGCGCCATGGATTGCCGTTTTATTTCCGGTTAGAAATGATGAACCCATGTTTCATCGCCTGTGACGATATTCGGCAAAAAATTGTCTCGATCAGCCTCGTAAAGCGCAAACCAATTTCGCACAGACGGTCCTTCGTTGCTCTTCATCGCCTTCCGTTTGGAGGCGAGGAACCCAGCGGGCACACACCTTTGAGTACGCCAAATGGTGGACGAGTACGTCAGCACTACCAACAAGAGACATCCATTTGAGCAACGAGGTGTTTGATTGTGATCCGTCGATCACCTCGAATGAGAGTGTCCGCAAGTTCCAACACTGCAGGAGTCACAGCTGTGAGCTGCCGACCGGCATCTTCATCTACATCTACATCCATACTCCGCAAGCCACCTGACAGTGTGTGGCGGAGGGTACCTTGAGTACCTCTATCGGTTCTCCCTTCCATTCCAGTCTCGTATTGTTCGTGGAAACAAGGATTGTCGGTATGCCTCTGAGTGAGCTCTAATCTCTCTGTTTTCATCCTCATGGTCTCTTCGCGAGACATACGTAGGAGGGAGCAATGTACTGCTTGACTCCTCGGTGAAGATATGTTCTCGAAACTTCAACAAAAGCGCGTACCGAGCTACTGAGCGTCTCTCCTGCAGTGTTCCACTGGAGTTTATCTATCATCTCCGTAACGCTTTCGCGATTACTAAATGATCCTGTAACGAATCGCGCTGCTCTCCGTTGGATCTTCTCTATCTCTTCTATCAACCCTATCTGGTACGGAACCCACACTGCTGAGCAATATTCAAGCAGGGGGCGAACAAGCGTACTGTAACCTACTTCAGCCGGCCAGAGTGGCTGAGCGGTTCTAGGCTCTCCAGTCTGGAACCGCGCGACCGCTACGGTCGCAGGTTCGAATCCTGCCTCGGGCATGGATGTGTGTGATCTCCTTAGGTTAGTTAGGTTTAAGTAGCTCTAAGTTCTAGGGGACTGATGACCTCAGATGTTAAGTCCCATAGTGCTTAGAGCCATTTGAACCATTTGTAACCTACTTCCTTTGTTTTCGGATTGCATTTCCTTAGGATTCTTCCAATGAATCTCAGTCTGGCATCTGCTTTACCGACGATCAACTTTATATGATCACTCCATTTTAAATCACTCCTAATGCTTACTCCCAAATAATTTATGGAATTAACTGCTTCCAGTTGCTGACCTGCTTTCTTTCTATGTATTCGCAGCACATTACACTTGTCTACATTGAGATTCAATTGCCAATCCCTGCACCATGCGTCAATTCGCTGCAGATCCTCCTGCATTTCGGTACAATTTTCCATTGTTACAACTTCTCGATATACCACAGCATCATCCGCAAAAAGCCTCAGTGAACTTCCGATGTCATCCACAAGGTCATTTATGTATATTGTGAATAGCAACGGTCCTACGATACTCCCCTGCGGCACACCTGAAATCGCTCTTAGTTCGGAAGACTTCTCTCCATTGAGAATGACAAAAATGCTGCGTTCTGTTATCTAGGAACTCTTCAATCCAATCACACAATTGGTCTGATAGTCCATATTCTCTTACTTTGTTTATTAAACGACTGTGGGGAACTGTATCGAACGCCTTGCGGAAGTCAAGAGACACGGCATCTACCGGAGAACCCGTGTCTGTGGCCCTTTGAGTCTCGTGGACGAATAGCGCGAGCTGGGTTTCACACGCCCGGCACGCGCGAGATCGAACAGCTTTGCGCGACCATGTTGCAATGACGACATACGCCTCGCCCAACAGCTCACCGTGCTTTTGCTCACTGCCAGAGTTCCGTAGACATCCTGCAGGCGCCCATGAGTATCTGCAATGCTCTGGTTTTCCGCCAAAAGAAACTCAGTGACTGTTCTCTGGTTGGAGCGCGTCTCCGTTACAGACTCAATTTCGAAGGCTGCGTATAGCGCCGCCACCATCGAAACTTCATGAAACTAAAGAGACTGAAGCGAGGATATTCCACGATGTCCCACGACAAATTCCACAGTTTTTTTCAACCGAAATTGGCTGAGGAAAAAATGTGTTGCATTACTTATTGAACGCCCCTCGTACAAGCTTCTACGAATTGTGGAGGGGACAAGAAACACATCTCCGGAAATTTGCCGTTTGGATATAAACGCTTGTTTCCCGACGCCTGAACGTAGCTCTGTGGCAGCTGCTCAAACGAACTTATGCCTACCGAGTTTCAAAAGACAGTTCTGCTTTCAGAGATCGATCGCATGGCAGAGAAGCATCTTTGGAGGATGTCTCCGATTTATAATACACGAAAGAAGAATCAAATTTGAAAGTTGTGACTGCGACAGACAACTTGCTGACCAATCACCTCGAAAACGGTATCATTCCTCCCTCCCACAGAGATCTTCACTCATCTAACACAAAATGAATTACCACTGAGGTTCATCAGCAAGATTAGCATTAAACCACATACAACAGTTGGAGTAAAATGAATTCTTAGGTCAGCCATGCGTAATGTGAGAAACAGAAAACCATTCTAAGCTAATGAAGACTGTCAAAGCTGCCAGCTGTTGCACTATTAGACTGAACAGGTGTAGAGCTTCGAACAAAAGTTCAAACAGTAACAGAGTAGGCGATAATGAATATGAACAATTATACTGAGAGGAAAAAATTTCCGTTATAGTCGAGTAAATCACTGGTGGTTTTGCAGATTCCATCAGAGAAGCAACAGAAGATCTCGCATCTAAGAACATTACTCCAATATTTGCACTGTACCATCTGTATAATACTGTTTCAAGAATGAGAATTGAAAGAATAGTAGTAGTATTCAAGAAATTTTGTTTCAGAATGAACTGTATTCATGCCTAGTAAATTACATGGCCGTAATCCAATTCCTCGCATTCAATTAACCATACCGCAGATGGCTACGAAAAGGAAGTAATCATTATTATTTTTCTCAAAAACATAAATGTAGCAGTTGTCACCAAAATATTCGCACATTATGCATGTCGAATATGTCCAGAGACATCTTGCTGGTGAATGTAAGCAAGGAATCACTGCAGAACTGAAGTAACTGTGATACAGCAGGAGAAAATTAATTGGTTTTGCAGTCAGTATAAATACGCAAGTCTCTTCCTATGGCTGTTCACCTTCGATCCACTTGACCAGCCACACAATCCAGAAAGTGGATACGAAAAATACTTTGTAGGGAGAGAGTTTAGGACGGATTAAAGTAAAACTTACCAAATAACGAGAGAAGTTGCCAACATGCTTCAAGGAAAACTACTTCAAGTCGAACTTAGGTAATGCCTAAGTATGTCCATTCCATGTTGTCAACAAAAAGACAGAGCACGTCTGAACAATAAATACACTACGTAACGAACAAAATCAATACAGAAAGTCGACATTATGGAAAACACAATTACGCCTTTTACTTTCTCCTAAAATGTTTCACAGACGGCGAGCAGCGACCAGCAGCAGTAGTACTTAGTTTGTACAAATCCTTTAGCTTAATCTCTTCCTGCATGGTTCTGTGCAGAAGTGAAGAGTAACTGTCTTTGTCTGTGCTGAGTGGTGTTTATTATTTTTTCCAATTTTTGAACTATTTTGAAAGCACTAGAATTGCTTGACCTTAGCAAAGAGCCAACTTTAGCCACATTAATTGCCACAATTCTTTAAACCTTGGAACCGCACACTTTACATGCTTTTATTTGTTTCATGTAACCCACTTAAGAAGATTTAACTACAGCGATGTATGCCTGGCGATTCCGTTTGTTGTGTACAGCTGGTAAGAGTACTGGTCATTGTCGACACCGCTGTGCCTTCCGACTTGTTTGATTTTGGTTAATGGTAGACAGCAGATGGGGGAGGGTGGAGAGTGAGTGTAGGTGTACTCCTGAACAACAGTTGTGGGGGTGTTCCCCACTGCTTAAATTACTCATCTGTTGGTACTGGGATCTCCCCAGCCCCCCCCCCCCTTCCCACCATGGCCCGAAGGCCTGTACTTTCACGCAGAAAGGAGTGGTTACTCATTATTGGGAGCTCCTGATAGGCACCCGAAGGAGCCGAGCGGCCCAGTTCGTGTAGGAAGTTCAGTGTGGGCTTCTTATTCTGGGGATTTTGAGAGAGACGTGGGTGAGATTCTGTCGGCAGCTATTCAACGCTGTGGCTGCAACTGCGGGCATGTCGTGGCTCATCTCGGTGCCAGTTGTATTTCTCGTGTAGGTTTGGATGCCATCCTCGCTTCCTTCCCGACGGGTGGCTGAAGTGGTTGAAAGCCGGTGAAACCCAAAGACTGCGTCGATTCAGAGAAAATATGGGTGCAGATTTCTTGACGTGCGTTATCGGGTGAAGAGTTGTATTGTCCCCCTAATAGGTCAGACCTGGATAACACTCTAGACACGCGTCCTGTGTACGGCCCTGACTCCTCAAGAGCGTACGCCTCGTCCATGGCGGTGGCAGTTCAGTTCTTGGCATGCCCACTGTACGTGACCGCGTCTTGGTCACGTACTTTGAGCTCGCGAAGTTTGCTGTGTGACATCTATATGAGGGATTTGTTTAGGTTAGAGAAATCCCTCTTTATACTAGATGCAGTACAACAAGGACCCATGTGCAGGTAACCTACAATTGTTATGAATTGTTATGTAGGCCAAAAAAATAAAACTTAAATCTATTACTTTGTTACTGAAGTGCTCAGGGAAATCTCCAAGTCAGAAATTCAGTTTTAGATTTATACTCTACAAATGTGAAGCACGTTGCAGAGGATTAACTAACGGTAACACTTGGAACAAAAGTTGGTTGGAAGCAGAAATAAACAGCAGTGAAATATTAAGCTCAGAATGGAAGATATACCGAAATGATAGGCTGGATAGGAATATTAGTGGCATATCTTTACCGTGATGAATTTTGTGTTACCTAATGAGATGAATACAGAACCAGAATAAGAGGTAATCTGGGTGAGGATAAGCTCTAAACATGGGACTGAAGTAGCGCTTGGTTGTTACTGCCATCCTACTTCGTAAAATATCGAAGGGTGCGAGGCTTGACGGAACATCGAGAACGAATCGCGCGTTGTGTGCCCAGTCGTACCATAGCGACAAGGAGAAATTTAAATCTACCATCTATAGACTGAGAGACGCACGCATTTAGAATGGGAAAAATATAGCGATGCTATACTAAACGTATTTTCTGGAAATTATTTGTATCATTTGGTCAAACAGCCTCCCCGCAAGAGAAACTCATTGGACCTGCTGGCAGCGAACAGACGTCAACTTATCCATTCAGTAATCGCAGAGATACGAATCAACTACCACGAGTCTTTTATGTATACGAAGACTCGCAAGACCGCTGACGAAACTGTACACTTACCTCACTAACGTAAATCACTTTCAGAATTTAAAATGTTGTGCTTGAGCGTGTGATGACTTTACTACAGACCCAAAAATTCCTATGTAGGTATAAACATACTTTCCATAAGCATCGATCATGTGAAACCCAATTCATTAATGAAATCGAGGAGGCAGTAGACAGCGGATTTCGGATTGGTACCGTGTCTCTCCACATTCGGACGGCCTTCGATACAATTCCACACCGTCGCCTAGCAAGCAAAACTCGTGTATACAAGAATTCCCGAACGGATATGCAGTTCATCAGAGAGAAGAGTATCGCAAGGAGAGCCCCAGGGAAGTATGACAGGACCGCTCTTATTCTCCATGTAAATAAATGATATGACGGACAGGGTAAGCAGCATTCTGCGGTTATTTGCTGATGACGCTGTGATGTCCAGGAGGTGTCGTCGTTGAGTGACTGTAGGAGACTACAAGACGAATTAGAGAAAAAATTCTGGTTTGTGTGATGAAAGGCAGCTAGCCCTAAATGTAGAAAAACGTAAGGTAATGTTCAAATATAGTATCTTTAGTGTACTGCTTGACAGTCACGTTGATTAAATGTCCAGGCGCAACATTGCAAAACGATATGAAATGTGGCGAGTGTGTAAGTGCTGCACGAACGAAGACGAATGGTCGACTTCCATTTATTGGGAGAATTGTAGCGAAATGTAGCTTATCTTTAAAGGAGATGAGATCGCGTACAGAACACTAGCGTGACCCAGAGTACTGCTCGAGTGTTTGGGATCCCGACCAGGTCAGAAGACATCGAAGCAATACACAGAGGCGGGCCGCCAATTCGTTGTCAACACGCATGGATATACTTCGTGAACTCAAATGGGAATCCCTGGACGGAAGGCGGGGATCTTTTTGTCGAATATTATTGAGGAAATTTAGAGAACCGATATTTTAAGGTGACTGCAGAACAATTCTGCTGCCACCAACATACATTTTGCTTAAGATACACGAAGATGAGAAAAATTAGGACTTGCGCGGAGGCACATAGACAGTCGTTTCTCCTTCGTTCCATTTGCGAGTAGAACAGGAAAGGAAACGATTAGTAGTGGTACAATGTACCCTAATCCATGTACCATACTGTGGCTTGCGGAGTATGCCTACATACATGGAGACTGGATTGAAGACTGCCTACCAACGGATGTCAGTACATCGTTCTTAACGGACAGACGGAGTCAGAAGACGAGGCTGTGTCCAACTCACCTCAAGACAGCGCGCTATTCAAAAAAATGGCTCTGAGCACTATGGGACTTAACTTCTAAGGTCATCAGTCCCCTAGAACTTAGAACTGCTTAAACCTAACTAACCTAAGGACATCACACACATCCATGCCCGAGGCAGGATTCGAACCTGCGACCGTAACGGTCGCGCGGTTCCAGACTGCAGCGCCTAGAACCGCTCGGCCTGCACTGTTCACTTTACATATAAATGGCCTGGCGGATGAAGCCTGTGGCCCTACGAGGCTGCTCGTACACGACGCAGGTGTCTGCAGTGAGGTGACTTCCCTAGTAACCTGTTACGAAATACGTGTTACGAGGGATCTGGAGGAGCTCAGCTGACGCTCTACACAAATAAATACGCGTAAATGGAAATAGACCATCGTTTGACCACTCGATCGACGATCGGTCGATGGAACCAATCACAGCTTTAAAGTATCTTAGAGTTTCTGTGCATAGTGGTTTAACGTAGACTGTCCAGATAAATTTAAACGCGGGGGAGGAA
The DNA here is from genome assembly GCF_021461385.2 of Schistocerca piceifrons. Taxonomy (NCBI): domain Eukaryota; kingdom Metazoa; phylum Arthropoda; class Insecta; order Orthoptera; family Acrididae; genus Schistocerca; species Schistocerca piceifrons. Next base: position 708,745,511 of record NC_060138.1, read on the forward strand.
AAATACCGAGGAAATATGATTCACACACGAAAACGTTCCCCTACAAAACCAGTTTTTCAGTTTGATCGTCGAAATGGGACTCTTGTCAACTTGGATTAACGGAAGGCCCAGCAAAAATTCGAGACGAACTGCAAGATTCCTCAGAGGTACGTTTAGTGAGTGTGAGAAAGACTTTACGTCATCTCCAGAGGGAACTAGTCAGTTGCCCTACTGAAAAATATCTAAAGCCATATGCTTTCATTGTGAAAGAGTATATACACTTCTGGAAATTGAAATAAGAACACCGTGAATTCATTGTCCCAGGAAGGGGAAACTTTATTGACACATTCCTGAGGTCAGATACATCACATGATCACACTGACAGAACCACAGGCACATAGACACAGGCAACAGAGCATGCACAATGTCGGCACTAGTACAGTGTATATCCACCTTTCGCAGCAATGCAGGCTGCTATTCTTCCATGGAGACGATCGTAGAGATGCTGAATGTAGTCCTGTGGAACGGCTTGCCATGTCATTTCCACCTGGCGCCTCAGTTGGACCAGCGTTCGTGCTGGACGTGCAGACCGCGTGAGACGATGCTTCATCCAGTCCCAAACATGCTCAATGGGGGACAGATCCGGAGATCTTGCTGGCCAGGGTAGTTGACTTACACCTTCTAGAGCACGTTGGGTGGCACGGGATACATGCGGACGTGCATTGTCCTGTTGGAACAGCAAGTTCCCTTGCCGGTCTAGGAATGGTAGAACGATGGGTTCGATGACGGTTTGGATGTACCGTACACTATCCAGTGTCCCCTCGACGATCACCAGTGGTGTACGGCCAGTGTAGGAGATCGCTCCCCACACCATGATGCCGGGTGTTGGCCCTGTGTGCCTCGGTCGTATGCAGTCCTGATTGTGGCGCTCACCTGCACGGCGCCAAACACGCATACGACCATCATTGGCACCAAGGCAGAAGCGACTCTCATCGCTGAAGACGACACGTCTCCATTCGTCCCTCCATTCACGCCTGTCGCGACACCACTGGAGGCGGGCTGCACGATGTTGGGGCGTGAGCGGAAGACGGCCTAACGGTGTGCGGGACCGTAGCCCAGCTTCATGGAGACGGTTGCGAATGGTCCTCGCCGATACCCCAGGAGCAACAGTGTCCCTAATTTGCTGGGAAGTGGCGGTGCGGTCCCCTACGGCACTGCGTAGGATCCTACGGTCTTGGCGTGCATCCGTGCGTCGCTGCGATCCGGTCCCAGGTCGACGGGCACGTGCACCTTCCGCCGACCACTGGCGACAACATCGATGTACTGTGGAGACCTCACGCCCCACGTGTTGAGCAATTCGGCGGTACGTCCACCCGGCCTCCCGCATGCCCACTATACGCCCTCGCTCAAAGTCCGTCAACTGCACATACGGTTCACGTGCACGCTGTCGCGGCATGCTACCAGTGTTAAAGACTGCGATGGAGCTCCGTATGCCACGGCAAACTGGCTGACACTGACGGCGGCGGTGCACAAATGCTGTGCAGCTAGCGCCATTCGACGGCCAACACCGCGGTTCCTGGTGTGTCCGCTGTGCCGTGCGTGTGATCATTGCTTGTACAGCCCTCTCGCAGTGTCCGGAGCAAGTATGGTGGGTCTGACACACCGGTGTCAATGTGTTCTTTTTTCCATTTCCAGGAGTGTATTTACAGTTTTCATGGTTAATTACGTTCAATTTTAATTTGCACGTTCTTGTTTTTCTTTTTCAGAAAACTGTTTATGGCGACTTTCAAGCATACAGTACATGAAATTCAGTTTGTTTGTGCATTGATATAAACGACACTTTTATATTTTTTGCTTCCGTCGTTACTCCAGAACTTTTTTCTATTATGAAATGAATGCTCTTAAACTCAGAAGACTATTGATTTTGATACCGAAAATGGGATAAATATTGCGGACTACTAAAGGGGAAAACCATAAATTATGCTTTCTGGGAACGGAACTTGAATTAACTCCTTGGTACCAAAGTCATTATAAAGAGAAACGCTCATCGTGGAGCGGTATTGTCACGAGGAAACTCGTCGATGAACACTTACTTCTACCATATTTTGAGATTGGTGGTTCTATCGTAGTCACAGAAGATAAGTTAGCTCCTTCCTAATCCATTGGCTCGTATTTTCCAGTTTTTATACTCAGGACGCCAACCCACCGGAGTCGATAGCATTCGTCCTACGCAACTCATCAGCCACAGATGGCCCTCTGTGAAAAGCGACGAAGACGTCCTGAAGCAGGACAGTTCAGTCCCTAAATACGTAGAGCCACATGTGAGTTCATACTGGCATACCTTAAGACTATCAGGCGAAACTGACTTCATTCGACATTGAAAGAATATTCGGTTTTCTTGGCTGCAAATTGTCCTAAATATGGGGCTTGACCAACATAGTAGTGATGAAGATAAACAACAAGGCATACGGTTGTGCAATGAAAGAATTTTGCTGAAATAATGAGATGACTCTAGAACCTAGCTTGGAGGTGTACAACTTATTCACGGATTAGATATCAGATCGTCTTCTTTTGCCCATAATCTATTTTATACGATTACACCGGTGGGAAAAAGTCACAACATCAAAAAATTATTATGGCAGAATAATGAAATTTCGGGTATACGTTTGTCTAGATAACGTATGCAAGTGATTAATATTTGCAAGATCAAAGGTTAAAGTAAGCGCGAGATAAGCCACTGAAAATGTGAATAACTGCCGGAATGTTGAATTGAAGCTTGCAAAAATACATATATTGCTTTGTGCAAGTGCCGGAAGTCAACTTGTGGGATGGAGTTCCGTGCCTTTTGTATCTGTCGATCAGTGAAGGGACGGTTAATGCTGGTTTTAGATGACGATGGAGTTGCCGTCCAGTGATGGCCCATATGTGCTCGATTGGAGACAGACATGGTGATCGAGCGGGCCAAAGCAAAGTGTCGACACTCTATATAGAATGTCAGATTACAAGAGCGATATATGGGCGAGAGTTATCCAGCTGGAAAAGACCCCCTTGAATGCTGTTCATGAATTGAAGCACGTCGTATCACTAATTTGACGTACAAATTTTCTGTCATACGAAATCTCACTCCATACCGCATATAACTAAAAGTGTAGGTCCAATGTGTCTAACACTTAGAGAGACTGGTTGCTCGGCCTCAACAGGCTTTCTTCTAACCAACACATGGCCATAAGTGACACCGAGGACAACCAGTTTTCATCAGAAAATGTAACAGACCTCTACCCTGGCTCCAATGAATTCTCGCTTGACGCCACTGAAGTCGGTGGAATGCACGCTACAGGGCATCTGGCTCAAACTTGTCCTTGAAGTAACCGATTTGCCCCACGTCGTACACGATGGTCTTTCCTCTCGGTAGTGCCACGTGGCCGTGCGGAACCCGGTCTTCTTGTGACCGTACGTTCTCGAGGCCACCGCTGCCAGCAATCATATACAGTGGCCACGTTCCCACGAAGTCTTTCTGCAATGTCGCAGATGGAACATCCATCTTCTCGTAGCCCAATTACAATACCTCGTTCAAACACAGTAAGGTACTGATAAAGGCGTATTTGTCCCCTTGAAGGCATTCTTAACTAATATCAACTAACCACGTCCAATCTCAAAGGTAAGTAACGCTCACAACTGTTACAGCGTGTATTTGAAGCAAACCTGATCTGTTTTGCATACTTGCAGTGGCGCTACTAGCACCACTCTTATGCGACTGGCACGGAATTTGAATATACATCATCTTTTTAGTGTAGAAATTCGCCTGTCAAATTTCGTTTACGTCGCACAACTCCTTCTTGGCGTTGCTATTTCATTTTGGTTAGCGTACTCCAAAAAAAGCAGAGGCATCCTTACAACTAAACGTTTGTGATAAGATGGAGCGGTGTGCCAACTGAGACTGTACCTGTATTAATGCCCACTAATTGTACTAATTACTCTATGTAGGTACGCCTCACGAATCACTTGGGCACCTACTCCGTTCTTCGTGCTAATAGCAATATTATCAATAGCTTTACATACTGCAAGGCGCGAATGCCTTCTCCTCCTATAATAATGCGGCATCACTAGTCTGTGTCAACGTTGCTGCGAGTGCGGCTGCTCAACGACTGACGCCGTCATAGGAGAAGCGTCACTTACATAGCACTTCATTATCTAACCGCAGCGCGGATTATGCAACATACCGAAAGTGAATTTTAGCCCGGCAGAGCTCAAGTTATAGCCCTAAGTTTAAACTAGTACCATGTTCCACCAGTAACTTATCTACATATACATCTACATGGATAAACCGTAAGTCACCTTACAGTGCGTGGCAGAGGGTACGCTGCACCACTACTAGTCATTTCCTTACACGTTCCACTCGCAAATAGAGCGAGGGAGAAACGAATCTCTACACGCCCTAATTTCTCGTATCTTCGTGGTCCTTACACGCAGTGTGTGTTGGCAGCAGTAGAATCATTCAGAGTCAGCTTCAGATAGCGGTTCTCTAAATTTTCTCAATAATGAAACTCGCTGGCAGATTAAAACTGTGTGCCGGCTCGAGACTCGAACTCGGGACCTTTGCCTTTCGCGGGCAAGTGATCTACCAACTGAGCTACCCAAGCACGACTCACGCTCCGTTCTCACAGCTTTACTTCTGCCAGTACCTCGTCTCCTACCTTCCAAACTTTACAGAAGCTTTCCTGCGAACCCTGCACAACTAGCACTCCTGAAAGGAAGAATATTGCGGAGACATGGCTTAGCCACAGCCTGGGGGATGTTTCCAGAGTGAGATTTTCACTCTGCAGCGGAGTGTGCGCTGATATGAAACTTCCTGGCAGATTATAACTGTGTGCCGGACCAAGACTCGAACTCGGGACCTTTGCCTTTCGCGGACAAGTGCTCTACCAACTGAGCTACCCAAGCACGACTCACGCCCCGTCCTCACAGCTTTACTTCTGCCAGTACCTCGTCTCCTACCTTCCAAACTTTACAGAAGCTCTCCTGCGAACCCTGAAGAACTAGCACTCCTGAAAGAAAAGATATCGCGGAGACATGGCTTAGCCACAGCCAGGGGGATGTTTCCAGAATGAGGCGGGAGTCGTGCTTGGGTAGCTCAGGTGGTAGAGCACTTGCCCGCGAAAGGCAAAGGTCCCGAGTTCGAGTCTCGGTCCGGCACACAGTTTTAATCTGCCAGGAAGTTTCATATCAGCGCACACTCCGCTGCAGAGTGAAAATCTCATTCCGGCCTTTCTCAATAATGTTCTTCGAAAAGAACGTCGCCTTCGCTCCAGGGATTCCCAATTGAGTTCCCGAAGAATCTCCCTAACACTTACGAATTGTTCGAAACCACCGGTAACAAACCCAGTAGCTCACCTCTGAATTGGTTTGATGTCCTCTTTCGATCCTACCTGCTACGGATCCCAAACACTCCAGCAATATTCAAGAATCGGTTGCACCAGCGTCCTACATACCGTTTCATTTACAGATGAACCACACATTCCTAAAATTCTCCCAATTAATCGAAGTCGACCATACGCCTTCCCTGGGACAGTCCTGACACGCTCGTTTCATTTCATATACACACATGAAAAAAAGTATTGCATGACCTCGGTTCCGAGAGTTCCGGAACCTGTACAGAAAATTGGAATAGAGCTCAACATGAACATTATTTCCGTCGTTTTTGTTGTTCACGAAAACCACACATTGCATGTAGTAACACCATACAGCGAGACCTTCAGGGGTGGTGGTCCAGATTGCCGTACACACCGGTACCTCTAATGCCCCGTAGCACGTTCTCTGGCATTGATGCACGCCTGTATTCATCGTGGCATACTATTCACAAGTTCATCATGGCAATGTTGGTCCAGATTGCCCCACTCCTTAGTGTCGATTCGGCGTAAATCCCTCAGAGTGGTTGGTGAGTCACGTCGTCCATAAACAGCCCTTTACAATCTATCCCAGGCTTGTTCGATAGGGTACATGTCTGGAGACCATGCTGGCCACTCTAATCGAGGAATGTCGTTATCCTGAAGGAAGTCATTCACAAGATATGCACGATGGGGGCGCAAATTTTCGTCCATGAAGAAGAATGCCTCGCCAATATGCTGCCGATATTGTCGCACTATCGGTCGGAGGATGGCATTCACATATCGTACAGCCGTTATGGCGCCTTCCACGATTACCAGCGGCGTATGTCGGCCCCACAGAATGCCACCCCAAAACAGCAGGGAACCTCAACCTTGCTGCACTCGCTGGGCAGTGTGCCTAAGGCGTTGAGCCTGACCTGGCTGCCTCCAAGCAAGTCTCCGACGATTGTCTGGTTGAAGGCATCATCGGTGAAGAGAATATCATGCCAGACCTGAGCAGTCCATTCAGCATGTTGTTGGGCCCATCTGTACCGCGCTGCATTCTGTTGTGGTTGCTAAGATGGACCTCGCCATGGACTTCGGGAGTAAAGATGCGCATGCAGCCCGTCGCGCATAGTTTGAGTCGTAACACGACGTCCTGTGGCTGCACGAAAAGGATTATTCAACGTAGTGGCGTTGCTGTCAGGGCTCCTTCGAGCCATAATCCGTAGTTAGAGGTCATCCACTGCAGTAGTAGCCCTTGGGTGGCCTTGAAGGAGGCATGTCATCGACAGTTCGTGTCTGTCTGTATCTCCTCCATGTCCGAGTAACATCGCTTTGGTTCACTCTGAGACGCCTGGACACTTCTCTTGTTGAGAGCCCTTCCTGACACAAAGTAAGAATGCGGACGCGATCAAGCTGCGGTATTGACCGTCTAGGCATGGTTGAACTATAGACAACACGAGCTCTGTACCTCCTTCTTCGTGGAATGACTGGAACTGATCGGCTGTCGGACCCCCTCCGTCTAATAGACGCTGCTCATGCATGGTTGTTTACATCTCTGAGCGGGTTTACTGACAACTCTGAACAGTCAAAGGGACGGTGTCTGTGATACAATATCCAAAGTCAACGTCTATCTTCAGGAGTTCTCGAAACTGGGCTGATTCAAAACTTTTTTTGTTGTGCGTAGCATTGCAATCTTACCCCCAAGTGTTTAAATGCCGTGACTGTGCCAGTCACTACACTGCTAATGCTGTAGCCAAACATTACAGGTTTGTTTTTCGTAATCATCCGCATTACCTTTACATTTTCCCACATTTAGAGCTAGTTGCTATATGTTTTCATCGCAGCATATACTCTACTGAATAGGGAGGAAATCGTCCGTGTGCTATTCGGAGGAGTCATTGCGAAAACCATGGAAAGCAAAATAAAGATGGGCAGATTCTGAACCTCAATCGCCGGCCAGTGTGGCCGAGCGGTTCTAGGCGCTTCAGTCTGGAACCGCGCGACCACTACGGTCGCAGGTTCGAATCCTGCCTCGGGCATGGATATGTGTGATGTCCTTAGGTTTAAGTAGTTCTAAGTTCTAGGGGCCTGATGATCTCAGATGTTAAGTCCCATAGTGCTCAGAGCTTTTTGAACTATTTTTTTGAACCTCAATCCTGCATATCGCCAGTCGAGCGTGTTCTTCACTGTGTCACCTCGCATGGTGTGGAGCTTGAAAGATGTGGCGAAAACGTGTCACAATTTGAGAGATTGATTAGTTTCTCAAGACGTACACAGGTACCACATGGCCCACAAGCGGCCGGGATACGGCTTCGTAAAAAGATAAAGAAAGCGTAAGATTTAACATCTTATCGACGTCAGGTATTGGGACATAAGTTAGGACTGGGTAAGGATGGGGAAGGAGATAGACCTGTGCTTTCGAAAGAATTATACCGACATTTGCCTTAAGCGATTTAGTGAAATCACGAAAAATCTAAACCTGGATGGCCAGATGGGGACTTGAACGGCCATCTTCCTGCACACGGTTTCCGGCTCTTACCACCGTGCCACCTCGCTCACTTCCTGCTCTGTGTGTGTCACAAATGTTCACAGCAGTCGATACTACAGTGAAGAGCAGAACAATGTTATATTAGCCTCACAGCTTTTGGTATCTACGTAATTTTTGTTTATTAGGTAAAGATATTTTTGAATTAGGGTTATTTCTCAGCCAGATTAATAAAAGGAAATTGGAACTGGCCAAATATCGGTTTGTCTTACAATTCTGACCGTACTCAGATCCACGTCCGTGTAAATACAATGATTATGATGGTTTGTTATTACAATTTACGTTATGTTCGACGCAAAGAGGTTAAGTAATAGTGACCGGTTGATCTTGTAGTGGCTATGATACAGATTCAAACGAAGGTGCTTTCGGAATGCTTCAGTATACAGTAGCTAAGGGCTTAAAGTTTCTTCAGCGAAGTCACACCTTGATGATTATCGTCCCTTAGTACAAAAACCAAGGCACTGCCACGTCTCTAATAATGTCGGTGAAGAACCTGTCGCAGCATTAAGGACGTGGCCACTGGATGCAGAGGTAGTGGAATGGTAAGTGAATCGCATCATTACTCTCAAATGGCGTATCAGATCGTTGTCACTTTTCGTGGCTCACTAAGCCTAACTGAAGACACTGCCACCGCAGGACGAGGCTGGAATCGTGCCTGTCAACTGATGTCCTCCAGGCCCTGGCAGCACGTCATGTGGTCCCAAGGAGAGGCGTGGCTGTTCTCCAAACACAATTCGCTGCGAGCGGCATTACACGCGGGCTGCCGCTGACACTGCAGCAGCGTGCGCGGCGCCGCTGAGATGATAATGGACAGTTTTTATAAGGCACGCCGACAGCCTCTGCGGTGCACGTGTGGCTGCGTGAAACAAGCTACGGGGCCTCCGCTTGGCTGGCTGCTATGGTATCCTAGTGACTAACTGGCTGTCACACATCGAGAGTCAAGTACGAACGCAGAGCAAATGTCGTCTTCGACATCGCAGTGGTAATGCAGTTAAAAATGTTAATTCTGGCACACATTTGGGCATCGGTAAAGTTCACAACGGCTTTGTCAGGAGATTGTGGTGCTCAGACAGATGTCAAACAGAAATATAGGCTGTCCTGTACAACAAATAGCAAAGGACGAAATGGTGATATAAAGGACACATGTGAAGAAGTTTTGCGGTCTGCATAGTGATAGTAACTGAGACGGGAGAAGATGTAAACATACAGACATACTGAGCAGAGGGGCAGTTTTCGCTATCTAGTTTTTTGTGGGCTTAGTGTTTGAGGATCTTTTAGGTGTGTCGGCAAGTAACTGTGGAGTTTGAAGCTAAAAGAGTTTTGTGAGGGTTGATTATTCAGACCGACGGGTGGAGGAGATACTTGCGTACTGTTTCACTGTAAACCGAACAAAGTAATAAGGAATGCAGCTGAAAGGAGACTCAGCAGAGATTCATTCAAAGAGCAGTAGCTGACAAATTCCTACTGTTACTCCATCTACGATGAAGCCCATTAAGAATCTCAGTTTTTACAGCGGTCATACAAATGCATGATTCTGATAGCCATTGACTTGTGTGAGTAGAGGGTCAGGTTTATACATGTGAAAGTGTTACAACATAGTCCTTACTCGCGACGGTCTTTCACTTGTGTACCTCAGCAATGCAGACAGCCGTACTGTAGGAGCAATCACAATGGAGTGTCTACGGACAGGCCAGACAAACGTGTGTTCTTGAAGAGAGGCAGCGGCCTTTTCAGTAGTTACAGGGGTAACAGTCAGGATGACTGACTGATCTGGCCTTGTAACTAAGGCCAACGTGTCCTTTCTATGCCCGTAGCACGGTTGAAAGCAAGCGGAAAGCACAACCGTTATTTTTCCCGAGGGTATGCAGCTCTACTGTATGGCTGAATGATGATGACGTCCTCTGGCGCAAAGTATTCCGGAGGTAAAATAGTTCCCCATCCTGAACTCCGAGTAGGGACTACTCAGGAGGATGTCCTCGTCAGGGAAAACAACACTGAAATTCTATAGGATGGAGCGTGGAATGTTAGAACCCTTAATCGAGTAGGTCGGTTAGAAAATTTAAACAGGCAGATGGTTAAGTTGAAGTTAGATGTAGTAGCAGTATGGTTGGTTGGTTGGTATATTTTGGGAAGGGGACCAAACAGCGAGGCCATCGGTCCCATCGGATTAGGGAAAGAAGTCGGCCGTGCCCTTTCAAAGGAACCGTCGCGGCATTTGCCTGAAGCGACTTATGGGAACCACGGAAATCGTAAATCAGAGGGGCCGGACGCGGGTTCGAACCGTCGTTCTCCCGCATGCGGCTCCAGTGTGCTAACCACTGAGCCACCTCGGTCGGTATGGCAAGATGAGCAGGACTACTGCTCATGTGAATACGGAGCGCTAAATACTAAATTAAATAGGAGTCGGTCTAACAAGCGATAAGGAAACAGAAATATAGGTAATCTACTATGAACAGCAGATCCGAGATATATGTGAAGCCAACACCCACCACAGTAGTGCTAGTTTAAACGCATTGGTTAGCATAATGGACTCGCGTTCGATAGGACGACTGTTCAACTTCCATAATCGCTCAAGGTAACTGTCTGGATGGTTCCTTTGAGAAGGGCGCGGCTGATTCGCTTTCCCGTCCTTTGGTAGTCCGTCCGTGCTTGTGCTCGGTCTCCAATGACCGCGCTCTCGACACTTCCTTCACAATCATCGCTAACTCTTCGTTTAAGAATAATGAAAGAACGTTGTACACATGGAAGAAACCTGAATACACTGGAAAGTTTCAACTGATAATATAACGGTAAGATAGAAATTTCGGAACCAGATTTTAAACTGTTATGTACGATATTATCAGGGGCAGATGTTGACTCTGCTCATAATTTTTTGCTTATGAACTGTAGATCATAACTGAATAAATCGAAAAATAAAGATAGGAAATTAAGGAGATTGGACGTGGACAGAGGTAGTTGAGCGCGCATAAGGCAACGATTGAATGAAACAAGGAAAAGGATTACAGCAGAGTGAGGAAGTAGTGAAGGTAGTAGAGGATCGAGTAGGTAGAAAGACAAGGCCTAGTAGGGATCCTAGGGTATCACAGGAGACATTGAATTTAAAAATGAATAAAAATGAGGCAAATGAAGTAGGCGACCAGGAAACAGAAGACTATAAAATAAGGCTGATAGAAAGAGCAAAGTGGCTAAGCAGGAAAAGCTAGAGGACAAATGCAGATGTATAGAAGCATGTACAACTACGGAAAGACAGATACCACTTATAGTAAATTACAGAAGCCTTCGGAGAAAAGAGAAGCAACTGTGTGCATGACAAGAGCTCAGGTGGAAAACCACTACTAAGCAAAGGAGGGAACTCTAAAGGCGTAAAGATATATACAGAGTGTCTCTCCTAAGAGTTTTATGGAGTATTCTCTGGTGTTTCGGGCAAATACGTGCAATTTAGTTTTTGCAACATGTAGCTGGAGTCAACCCAGACAAATGCTGCTCATCACGTCTTTCATGCGACGCCCAGCGTCAATGCAGAGGGTCGATTTATTTCCGATTACAAACAAAACTATTTTTAAAGTGGTATTATATATACCTACTCGACAGAGTGGTCCCAAATTAGTCCAGTGCCATGTTTTTATTTCATCAGTGTGTACTAACACGGACAGTAACACACCAAGAGTAACCAGTAATTCAGCACGGACGGCATAGTCTTGGCCGCGCTGAATACAACAACCACGAAGAAGGGTTGCTTAGTCGCTGCTGGAGTACAGATTACTCTTCGTATTTTTCTGTTAATGTTAATACATATCGGTAAAAAGATAATTTGGGATCGCTCGATCGAATGGACACTAAAAGTACGATTTAAAAATCATTTTGTTTGTAATCGGAAACAAACTGACGCTTTCCATCGACGCTGGGCTTCGTATGAAATACGTGACGACCAGGATTTGTTTGGGCTGATTCCAGCTACACGCTGCCGGAACGAAACTTCAAATACCTGCTGAAACAGCAGAGAAAATGCAACTGACAACCCATGGGAGAGACACACGGTATAGAAATGGTAAACAAGGGTAAAGAACTTGAACGTAATGTTGTGGACAGGGAATTGAAAGTAGATGAAGATGAGATGGGAGATATCATACTGCGACAAGAATTTGACAGAGCACTGAGGACGTAAGAACAAAGCCCCTGAAGTAGACGACATTCCTTCAGAACTACTGCTCTTCTTGGGGGAGATAACCATGACGAAAGCATTCCACTATTCCACCTGGTGTGGAAGACGTATTAGGCGAAGTACTCTCATATTTTAAGAAGAAGTAATAGTTCCAATAACAAAGAAAGCAGATGCTGAAACGTGTCAATATTACCCAACTATCAGTTCAGTAAGTCATGCTGCTGAACACTGACTCGAATTATTTACAAGGAGCGAAAGCTTATTTACAGCTTGTACAGAAACCAAATGGCAGTTATAAGTGTTGAAGGGCGTGAAATAGAAGTAGTCGCTAAGAAGGGAACGAGACACGGCTGTAGCCTATTCCAGATGTTACTTTATACCCGTATATTTAGCAGACAACAAAGGATACCAAAGAAAATTTTTGACGAGTAATTAAAGTTTAGGGAAAAGAAATAAAAACTGTAATATTGTCAGAGACAGCAATGGATTTGGAAGAGCAGTTGGACGGAATGGACAGTGCCTTGAAAGGAGGATACAAAATGAAATTCTACAAAAGCAAATCTACGGTATGGGACGTAGCTGAATTAAGTCAGGAGATGCTGATTAGATTAGAAAATGAGACGGTAAAGGAGTAGAAGACATTTGCTTTATGGGTAGTAAAATAACTAATCTGGCAATGGCCAAACAAGCGCTTCTGAAGAAAAGATATTTGTCAATATCGATTATAAGTTCAAGTGTTAGAAAGTCTTTTCGGAAGGTACTGTATGGAGTGTAGCCTTGTACGGACTAGAAACGTGGACGATAACAGTTCAGACAAAGAGAAAGCTTTTGAAATGCGGTCATACAGAAGAATACTGAAGATTAAGTGACTATATCGCCTAACTAATGGGAGGCGGGGGTTAAAGATAAGGAAGAAGGAAATTTGTGGCTCAACTTGACTAAAGGTTCTGATCAGTAGATAGGACAAGGTTTGAGACGTCAGGAAAATGGCGAATTTAGTATTGAAGCGTAATGTCGAGGAGGGGAGAGGTGATGTAGGAGGGGAGAGAGGGAGGGTAAAAATTGTAGAAGGAAACCAAGAAATGAATCCAGTGAGCAGGCTGCTGAGAGCATTGCGTGTTCCCAGCTCTCTCCATCTGAGGATACGTCCAGCCTTGTCGAGCATGATCGTTTTGGTGGTTCAGGTATTATATTGTGGAGACCTATAATATTGCATTGTCGTATTCAGCTCCAAACCCTTGGACACGGTACACCCACTGGACAACTGTACCTCTTCCTTATTTCCGTCTTTCCAAGGGTACATTTGGCTCTGACTTCAGTTTTATGGATGACAATGCGCGACCGCGTTGAGCAGCACAGGTCGAGGAGCTCTTGGAACGAGAGGATATTCGGAGAATGGACTGGCCTGCTCGTTCTCCCGACTTAAATCTCATCGAGCACGTGTGGGTTGCTTTGGAGCACGACTCTCCGGCTGTTGTCGACTGTACTGATGGGGAAATAGAACGCCCTACCATAAGAACTCCTTACCAACGTCGTGATCGGCGTGGGAACACGTTGCTGAGCGTACGTTGCTGAACATGGTGATCACAGACCCTGTTGAGAACCATGTCCCGTCTTTTGAAATGTCCAAAGGACCAGCATCAATCGCGGTGACTCAGTGCAATTGTTGTCTTAGAAGGAAAGTGTCATTTCTGTTCGTCTCACTGCGTATATCTTTCAGTTATCTTCCGTACTATAAAATAGCAATTATTTCTCTATATGGTCCAAGTTTCATCGGAGTTCGTTACTTACCAGTGTAAGTAGGCTGTTTAGGTTTTTTTATTGGTAACGCCACCTCTGTATAAAAATCACTGGCTGTGCTGTGTGCAGTCTGTGTCTAGTTTGCATTGTTGTCTGCCATTGTAGTGTTGGGCAGCGGCAGCTGGATGTGAACAGCGCGTAGCGTTGCGCAGCTGGAGGTGAGCCGCCAGCAGTGGTGGATGTGGGGAGAGAGATGGCGGAGTTTTGTAATTTGTCATGAACTGCTATATATATTATGACTATTAAGGTAAATACATTGTTTGTTCTCTATTAATATCTTTCATTTGCTAACTATCCCTATCAGTAGTTAGTGCCTTCCGTAGTTTGAATCTTTTATTTAGCTGGCAGTAGTGGCGCTCGCTGTATTGCAGTAGTTCGAGTAATGAAGATTTTTGTGAGGTAAGTGATTTCTGAAAGGTATAGTTTAATGTTACTCAGGGGGATTCTTTTGCAGGGATCTTTGATAGTCAGATTGCGTTGCGCTAAAAAAATATTGTATGTCAGTTTAAGCACAGTCGTGTATAAATTGTTCAAAGGGGACGTTTCACCAGTGACGCTAAAGGCGAAAGTTAGTTTCGTCATTAAGTTTTGAACACCAGTTTACTAGGATTTTACTGTGACTGTGGAGCAATGTAAAGACCAAAAAAATTAAATTTAGCGCATATGTTTTATTATAGAGGAACAGCAGTTGGAGAAAATGCAGGTGAATGTTTTATTGCGACTACAAAATTAAAAGTAATTTTACTGATGCTGAAGAAAGACCATTGTCAAACAAAATAGTTTTCTTTAAAGTTAAATAGAGAGATATTCAAGTATGTGCACCAACGTACTCACAGTGTAATGTCGATAGAGACGACCTACAGGATGTTTAACAGAAACTGACGAATGACAGCTAATACACATACATGAAGATATAAAGAAAACTTTAGCCGCCAGCTTGTCTGCGTCCCGCAGTACAGGTGTCAAAGAGCTGTTCCCCTGGAAGACGACGGATTCGGGTCCTCCCATCGGAAAGATGAAGAAGGTATCGGGATTAATCAGACCATGTAATGCTTTGCCACAGTGCCAACGCCCAGTGCCGTCACGTGCCCATTTAAGTCGTTGTTGCCATTGTCGTGGCGTTAACATCGTCACATGCCTTGGTCACTGGCTGCGGAGGCCCATCATTAGGAATGTTTGTTGCACTGTGTGTTCAGACAAACTTGTACTCTGCCCAGCAATAAAGACTGATAGTTCCGCCGCAGTTCCCCGTCTGTCCTGTTTTACTAGTCTACCAAGCCTACGACGTCCGACATCTGTAATGATGAGTGGCTAACCAACTCCACGATGTGTGGACATGATTTCACCTTGGTTTCACCATATGTTGAAGACACTCACCAAAACACACCTCGAGCATCCAACAAGTCGTGCAGTTTCCAAAATGCTCGTACCAAGCTTTCACGCCATCACACTCTACCCTCGGGCAAACTCAAATAGACTGTGCACCTTCCCCATTCTACACAAAGGCAGCACGCTCACTGATACTACATTCACTGGGCGTGTGTCTGACTAGCAGTCATTCCTCGCCAGGTGACTGCGCTATCGACTGGACGGGTTTATATCGATAGTAGGTTGGTGGTCATAATGTTCTGGCTGATCAGTGTATATCTGATGTTAACAAGTTACGATAAAGAAATGTAGCGCACGGAGTCTCACTTCAGATGGGTGAGGGGAGTGCTGACCGCGTGTGGCACCATCCAGCTAAGCGGGGGTGACGTAAAGATAGAGCGAAGGTAATTGGTGAAGAAGGTGCGGTACTGCTGTTGGTGCTTGATTTCATTGTGGGCGGTCTGTAAGTACTGTCAGAAGTCAAGCCATGATTTATCACCATCGGTGATCGTCCGTCCCTTGACCTATACAATAGCATGATTTCTGGCGACTGGGAAATGAGAGTCATCGGCATGGAAAAAGGTTTATGGGTCATTCGAGCCGGCAGAGCGCTGAGGTAGCAGGCAACGCACTGTCGACCCAGTTACCAGATATCACTTGTGACAACACAAGTCAGTTGGAGCGCATCATCGTCCACGAGGTGGCTAATTGTAAAAAGTGGCGTATTTTCCGCATGCGACATGGTACCACCTTACCTGGACGTTAGAGGGAAAGAAAGGCTGGTGGACATGTTGTCAAACCATGGGTCACCCTGTCGCTGGATGTCTGAGTTTGACGTTGTTGCGGAATATACAACGAAATAGTGGTGTGTAGAAATCTGTGGTCCCAGAAAGACGCGTGCTCTGTGAATGTGAGCAAGAGTGAAGTCGACGACGAAATCAGAAATGTGCCCTAGATGAGGCATGAGGTGGCGTGTTGGCACCAGTGGGGATACAGACATGCACATAGGAGTGTCTGGAAAACTGCACATAATGGAGGCCCCCATGTTCTTCTGCTTGTGCATGGTGGCAATGGACAAAGACGCCGCTCAGAGTCACACATTGGCAACACTAAAGGCCCCCACTCACGGAGGGAGGATGTTCGTTTATGAGTGTTTCGCAATAGCTCTTAAAGAGCGTGCCGCCCGTAAAAAAGGATCCAAACGCGACCTGGAGGCTTCGTCCATTAGTTCATGGCAGAGAGAGTACCTGTGCGATGTTGACCCTCCTGGACACCACATGTTGATTGTGGTATTTGACATGTTGTAAAGAATCGAGTTGGCTGAGGAGAACTTATTGCACTGCCATGCGTATAAGTAGGAGAGTAAGCCGAAACCTGATGGCAGCTGAGCAGCGCACGGTAGAGGTGAAAATGGTATCAACATATCACAGGGTGTGTACACATGGGATGCTAAGTAATCATGTGAGAGGCCGCGTTCAATGGGCATGGCCGAGGATTTAGCCACATTCATGGTATTGTCTGCAGTAGTTATGTACGTTGACATCAAATTGACAACAATTAGTGTTTCGGTCTGCGAGTCCACAAAGAGGAGGAGGTCGTCCACACACACATGACAACGAAAAGTGTGCTGTCTCTTGGAGAGACCAGAAACACGAGACGTCAAGAAAGGTCCGAAAATGGCATGGGTGGAAGTGCTGTCCCTTGGAGTGCAGATGTGAGTTCCCGAGAGACGTAAATCCTGCCAAGGTGGCTAGAGGAATGACCCACCTGGTAAGTACGTCCAGGTGCGTTGCCGTGCCGAACTTTCCAAGTGTCGCAAAACAATAAATCACAGACGACAAGGCGGAGTTCCTGACTGGTATTATAGTGAGGAATTAGATCCAAAGGGTGCAGAACACAAATAAAATCACCCCCAAGCAAGTAATGGTCACAGCGCCCAAGAAATAAAGAGGCAATTTTTCTAGAATCGTCCCCTGTCGTGTCTGCGGGTGGAGTCTGACATTTGACGATGCGTCCCCATGATGGTGATTGAGACGCCTCTGGAGGACGGAAGATATGTGACGTGAGCTACAGGTTTGCTTTCGCAGCCATAGACGGTTATGTCATGTCCGAGGTGGTGACCAGGCGTGGGATAAGTGATATATCCTGCAATGTGCGGAAGTGTAGCCATGTGGACTTCCTATAATAGTGCGATGTCGACGTCTGATGCCCTCGCAGATCTTGAATTTTCACTCGGGAGATAATGTTGTTCTTGTTGATCGTTGCTATTTGGTACGTTTGGAGTCGAGTTCCCCCGTGAAAGGGAACTCCATCAGTGAGAGGTGAGGAGAAGAGAGGCAGTGGCGAGCCACGCCGTACGCCACCCGAAGGCATTGGTATCAGCGTAACTAGTTCTCCGTCTGGGGTAATTCCGTCTCCACTGTGTGGTTCGAGTTCTCGTCGAGGTCGCTGTCGCTGTGGCGTTCTTATGTTCCATCTCGTCCATAGGAGCGGGGACGTCTCGGTGGCAGTCGTAACGGAGGAGCCCATTGGTACAGATGCACTAGTATGAGCCGGCGGAGTAGGTACCGGTGAAGCCAGATCCGGCGTCGCGTTGTCGTCATTGTTGCAGTCGTTTAGCTTATCCGCAGCTTCGTCGGGATGGACGGCCTCTGAAGCGTCAGAGGGAGGTGAGTTGTCTCGTTCCGTCACCGTAAGACGCCTCCTAATGCGCTGTTTAGGTGAACGTTGTTTACGTTTCCGTCCCTCTGTGTCGGAAGACGGGAGGGAGTTCTGGCGGCCAGGGGTGAAGGCAGACGCGGTAACGATGAGAGACGTGACGTCCATAGTATTGGTGGGGACGGGTCTACAGTCATCGCTGTTGGTAGCGGCGCAGAAATCGCGTCAGGTTGTGAGCGTGACGCGTCGAACGCTGCGTTATTTATGGCAGCCCGAATGGATGTCGATACGCGTTCCGACTGCCGACGGTCGACAGAAGGAGAAGAGAGCACCGATGCGTAGGTGATCTGTAAAACACTCGTCGGAGACGCCTCGGCAGCAGCCGGCAATTTGGTGATGCGACACTGAAGGCACTCAGTTCTGAGGTAGCCTTCTGCTGAGCGCACGTGATGACAGAGATCGATGGTGATTTGTCGTTCACCGAGAAGAACGGATTACGTTTGCAATTGTGCCTAGCGTTCTGCAGTGTGATCATGTACAGTGCCATAGAGGCGGAAAGCCGCGACAACGTCTTCTTCAGGGAGCTCCAACGGTAGTGCGCATGCCCAAGCACGCGTGGTCGACAGTTGCCACACCGAAATTGCCATCGGCGTGGAAACAGAGTAGTCCGTGTTTTGTGTCACGAAATATTCGTTCGCACGCTGCGTCACTGACGACTTTGACATATAACGTACTGCCTAAGATGGACAAATGAATGTCCAAAATGTCGGAAGCTGGGTCTTACCTTCTTCGCATAGGAAGCGTTCCTCTTCCAAAGCTTTTGGTAGGGTGTAATCATTGCAGAAGGTGAATCGTAGTGTGGATTTTCAAAAACAGTTGGTCATCGTTCAAGTACACGTAAATGAATTGTAAGTGACCGTCACCTATAGTAAATAACAGCGAGCGCGTACGCTCCGCAGCCGGCAACACACAGAAGTCAGCATTGCACGGCTGCGGAAGCTGTACTAACTTCTACTACCACGACACTGCCAATGAGCGACTCAGATTTCCAACACATCGTACGCTGCAATACAGCGTGCCTCGTCCATTAACCTCAACTCACAAATTATTGATGCCTGTAGGAATTCAGACGATATTTGTGCAAACGCCAAGGAGCTGTCGTGCTCTTACAAAAACGTATATATTTGAGTGGTCTGTCGGACATGTCCGACATAACAGACCCACCCAGATATTCACATTTATGTATTTAGTAACGCTCAGTATCGTCAGCCCCTGAAACGAGGAGTCTCAGAGAAAAATGAATAGGACTTTCTTTGTAGTTAAATTTTTTACCAGGAATCATTCATGCTAGAAGCCATGGTTTCCGAGATACTTGAGGAAAAACAAAAAGGTCACTTTCATACTCCGCTCCCACCCCATGCTCACACTGCACGGCTCAGGATTTTTAGTATGTTGTCCATGACCCTCCCTCATACCAACGTACAAAAATTTGTGACTACACGAATTTTTACCCGAGTATATGTGTTTTGGTCTTCGTTGACGGAGCTATTGTGCCCGAGAGACCAGACATACTATTTTCTCAGTCGCGTAGGATCGTACAACCGCATCTGGTACCTTGACTCAGTAAATGAGCTTTTTGCAAAGTGACAATATTGTCCACACCGACAGTGCGACGACATCTGGAACACTACAGGTTGTCAGCATGGCGATCTTTGTTGGTGATTTCCCATGACGCGGCAGCAAAGAGAAGCGCGCCGGTTGTGGTACGTCCAACGACAGCAGTAGACACAGGCCTGACGTCACTTTGTCTTTTCAGACGAGTCCTGGTTATGCGTACAATGAAAGTGTCCGTCTGCGGAGGCTCCAAGGAGAGCTCAAGTTCCCAGCTTGCATTCGTCGCTATATACTGAGGTGATGAAAGTCATGGGATACCTCCAAATATCGTGTCGGACCTCCTTTTGCCCGGCGTAATGCAGAATTCGACGTGGCATGGAGTCAACTAATCGTTGGAAGTCCCCTGCAGAAATACTGAACCATGCTGCCTCAATAGCCGTCCATAACAGCGAAAGCGTTGCCAGTGCAGTACTTTGTGCATGAACTGGCCTGCGTCGGCAGATCTGGGTGGCCAAATCGTTCGCTCGAACTGTCAAGAATGTTCCTCAAACCAACCACAAGCAATTGTAATTATGTGACATGGTGCATTGTCATCCATAAAAACCCCCACCGTTGTTTGGGTATATGAAGGCAATTAATGGCTGCAAATGGCCTCTAAGTATCTGAACATAACCATTTGTAGTCAATAATGGGTTCACTTGGACCAGAGGTCCCAGTACGTTCCATGTAAATACAGCGCGCACCATTGTAGCGTCATCACCAGCTTGCACAGTGCCTTATTGACATATTGGGTCCGTGGCTTCGTGGGGTCTGCGCCACACTAGAAACTCACAATCAGGCTTTACCCACTGAAATCTGGACTCATCTGA
Source organism: Schistocerca piceifrons (assembly GCF_021461385.2). Classification (NCBI taxonomy): domain Eukaryota; kingdom Metazoa; phylum Arthropoda; class Insecta; order Orthoptera; family Acrididae; genus Schistocerca; species Schistocerca piceifrons. The sequence continues at coordinate 708,765,875 of NC_060138.1, forward strand.
CCAGGGAATGGTTTTCCAATCGTCTAGGGTCCAGCCGATATGGTAACGAGCCCAGTAGAGGCGCTGCAGGCGATGCCGTGCTGTTGGCAAAAGCACTCGTGTCGGTCGTCCGCCGTCATAGCGTATTAACGCCAAATTTCGCAGCACTGTCGTAATGATACTTTCGTCGTACGTCCCATATTGATTTCTGTGGTTATTTCACACAGATTTCCTTGTCTTCTATTTAAACGCCACTGCTCTCGGTCGTTAAGTGAAGGCCATTCGCGGTGAGAGGTAATGTCTGAAATTTGGTGTTCTCGGCACACTCTTGACCATGTGCATCTTGGATGTTGAACTCCCTCACGATTTTAGACATGGAATTTCCTATGCGTCTAGTTCCAAGTACCTTCCGCGTTCAGAGTCCATTAATCCCATTGTGCGGCTGTAATTTCCACATGGATCACCTGAGTACGAATAACAATTCCACCAATGCACTGTCCCTTTATACTTTGTCTAAGCGATACTACAGCGATACTACAGCCATCAGTATACGTGCATATCGCTGTCCCGTGACATTTGCTACTTCAGTGTATGGGGCCAGCACTCGGCGTGTGGGTCGGGCAACCATCTGGTATACAACACGATCACCTCTGATACACATACACGGAATGCGTCCTGTCTTTCACATCTCCATGATATCATTAGTCAACATGATAACGCAAGACTATATATTGCCCGTACTATCCTGATCTAGCTCGATAAGAGTGTGTTCACTGTTGCTCTCCATATCTCTTACGCACTTTGAACATCTGGTCCTGCGCTGCCAAAAGACTGGCACACCAACATCCACCAGCCACTAGGAAGGATGAACTTTGGTACGACGTACCCGTATCTGTTGTCTGTTAATGTCCTTATTGCTGTCAGAAGTCGCAGCTCTATTTGCTAAATTTCGCACTTCGTACATCCCAAATTACACTACTGGCCATTAAAATTGCTACACCACGAAGATGACGTGCTACAGACTCGAAATTTAACTGACTGGAAGAAGATGCTGTGATATGTAGAGCTTTTCAGAGCATTCACACAAGGTTGGCGCCGGTGGCGACACCTACAGCGTGCTGACATGAGGAAAGTTTCCAACCGATTTCTCATACACAAACAGCAGTTGACCGGCGTTGACTGGTGAAACGTTGTGATGCCTCGTGTAAGGAGGAGAAATGCGTACCATCACGTTTCCGACTTTGATAAAGGTCGGATTGTAGCCTATCGCGATTGTGGTTTATCGTATCGCGACATTTCTGCTCGCGTTGATCGAGATTCAATGACTCTTAGCAGAACATGGAATCGATGGCTTCAGGAGGGTAATACGGAACGCCGTGCTGGATCCCAACGACCTCGTATCACTAGCGGTCGAGATGACAGGAACCTTATCCGCATGGCTGTAAGGGATCGTGTAGCCACGTCTCGATCCCTGAGTCAACAGATGGGGACGTTTGCAAGACAACAACCATCTGCACGACGTTTGCAGCAACATGGACTATCAGCTCGGAGAACCCTTGACGCGGCATCACAGACAGGATCGCTTGCAATGGTGTACTCAACGACAAACCTGGGTGCACGAATAGCAAAACGTCATTTCTTCGGATGAATCCAGGTTCTGTTTACAGCAACATGATGGTGGCACCCGTGTTTGGCGACATCGCGGTGAACGCACATTGGAAGCGTGTATTCGTCATCGCCATACTGGCGTATCACCCGGCGTGATGGTATGGGGTGCCATTGGTTACACGTCTCGGTCACCTCTTGTTCGCATTGACGGCGCTGTGAACAGTGGGCGTTACAGTTCAGATGTGTTATGACCCGTGGTTCTACCCTTCACTCTGTCCCTGCGAAATCCTACATTTCAGCAGGATAATGCACGAACGCATGTTGCTGGTCCTGTACGGGCCTTTCTGGATACAGAAAATGTTCAACTCTTGCCCTGGCCAGCACATTCTCCAGATCTCTCATCAATTGAAAACGTCTGGTCAATGGTGGCCGAGCAACTGGCTCGTGACAATACGCCAGACACTACTCTTGATGAACTGTGTTATAGTGTGAAGCTGCATGGGCAGCTGTACCTGCACACGCCATCCAAGCTCTGTTTGACTCAATGTCCAGGCGTATCAAGGCCGTTATTGCCGCCAGAGGTGGTTGTTCTGGGTACTGATTTCTCAGGATCTATGCACTTAAACTGCGTGAAAATGTAATCACATGTCAGTTCTAGTACAATATATTTGTCCAATGAATATCCGTTTATCGTCTGCATTTCTTCTTGGTGTAGCAATTTTAATGGCCAGTAGTGTACCTACAAATTTAAATTAGTAATCTTCCTGCTTTACTGTATAGGTACAAAAGTAAAGTTTCAATTTGCTGTCCTTGCTGACGATGCAGTTTCAATAACTAATAGAACTCCACCTACAAACTTTCACAGCTTGTGCAGTATTTTCAATGTAGTACAGCTACAAAGCTGGCTGGGGCCCAAACACGCCATAACTCTGTAACTAGCAGACGGAGACAGTGGATACCTCATGTCAAAATATTTAGAAGGTGACCCTTAATTGCATACTGCAGCCAGAAAGCCATCGTGTGTAGTTTACGCTACGAGAAGAGACAGAACAAGGCGCCCATAATTTGCTTTTATTTCTAGTAGAGCAACAAACGTAGACTGGTCGGTACCAGTTTGTTATGTAAATAGTTGTACCAGGGCCAAAGAGTTACAAAAAATTAGAAAATGTGGTACAGTGACTAGTTATGCAACGTTGAAAGGATCTACACGTGTAACAGATCAGATGCTCACAAATTACTGCGTTGTGCAATGCGACTTCATGTGATTACATCAGAGTACTATGCTTAGTAACTTACGCATAGCAGAACCACGACTAACACGGGACTCACGGAAATTGATTCCCATCGATAGATTTCGCTTTCACAACTGCTATGGGTAAAGGGAGTAAAAAAGACCCCTTTAAATGAAATGAAATAACCTCATATTCAAATAAGGACATAATTATATTATGTAAACAGTAGAAATGGGGAGATAGTAAACACTGCAGGTAGGTAGAGGCAAACAGGGGGGTGCGAACGGCACCTGCAATGTCTGTACGTGTTAATTCTCGATCAGTACAGTCTCACGAAAGACGTCATCTTTTACTGATTTGATATTTCATTTATTTGTTTACTTAAAGTGCGTAGAGGACAACAGGTGAGGGTAAAGATATTGTGTTATTTCTAAAATCAATCCCATTTCATATTGAACCTCCTAAAGACCTCTATTTAACTCCGTCTCCATCCCATAAATCCTGTGTTCTCAAATAACACGCATGACGCCAGAGAAGTTAAATTGATACCCTCTTTAATTAAAAATTTCAGCGCCCATATTCTTTTCTAACAGGGCCCACTCTGAAAGACACTCCAACCTATGTAACTGTCATTTTGACACTCCTTCCTCGTATCCTGACACTAAGGGAATTCTGAAATTTGTCCACTCACACTTTAACATTCACATATGAGTTAACATTTCATCCAAGCTCCTCCGACAGGAACTGGTCATCAGCTTTTAGAAATGAGGCCATCAGGTGTAGTACAATCTGTATAACAATATGCTCTACATGTCAACCACCACCACCACTAACGATGATGACAACAACAGCAACTACAAGTGAGGTGTCTCAAATGCACAAGAAAACCTTATTATTTATGCTGCAATTAACCATTATCTGAGGTTTTAAAACCCATAAGAAATAACACTACCTGTCTCTCAATGAAGCAAGATCAGCAGTCTGCTTCTAGTTCATGCCAAAAGGGAGTATGAAATAATGCTAGAAGCATCCTTTGGTTCCCGAACATTTGTCGTGAACAAACTGTATGAGCGAAGCCATGTTGTCATTATAAATAAATCAGTTTGTGTACCTTACATTTCATGGAAATTTTGTACGAACCAATATGTTCCTCTTACTGGTAATCTGAAAGGGAGTGGAGGTTAAGTGTTCTCTTTTATCCCACATCACCTGCAGGGCGGGGACGAGCAGGAAAATATCTCTGACAGACGACACAGACAGGATAGCTAGATGACGATGCGGTCATTAGAGTTGAAGCACATGGTCGGATTGGGGTAGTAAAGGGGAGAAAAAGGGCCCTGCTCTTTGAATGAAGTCATCTAATACTTTGTCTTAAACGATTTAGGAAAATTAAGAAAACCTCAAAATGGCTCTGAGCACTATGGGACTCAACTGCTGAGGTCATTAGTCCCCTAGAACTTAGAACTACTTAAACCTAACTAACCTAAGGACATCACAAACATCCATACCCGAGGCAGGATTCGAACCTGCGACCGTAGCGGTCTTGCGGTTCCAGACTGCAGCGCCTTTAACCGCACGGCCACTTCGGCCGGCTAAGAAAACCTCTATCGAGGTGGTACGACGAGGATTTGAACCAGCGTCATTCCGAATACAAATCAAATGTCTGACCACTGCGCCACTGTGTTCGGTATATGCAAGCGCCCTTCAGATCGCGTTAAGTAATCTTAGTGTTCTGACAATACCCTGGGGTAAGGGTTCCCAAACTGTCCGTCTGACGGAACACTTTGAGAATTCCGGTACTTTGACGGAACTCCCTGTTTATTTTGAGGGTTTATAAGACTTTTAAAAACTTTGTTTAATTCATTGATTACTTCATTTTTAATCATAGCTAATAATTTACTAAGCATAATAAAACATTTCAAAAACAATTAAAAACTAAAATTAAACCCCGTCCAAACAGCCCTCAGAAGGCCGTGTTATTAATGGTTTTTCCCGGAATACTTGTTTTCTTCCCGCAGGACACCAGTCTTCCGCGGAACACAGTTTGGGCAACCCAGTCCTAAGGGTGTGGTCGGCAAGCGGCGGCCCGGAATTCTGAATTATTTTAATTTCGCGCCAAAATATGACGACTGTACGAAACGCCAGCCGAGACGACGACTGCGGCCCGCACGCTACCTGCGCCTGGCGATGGGAAGAAACGAGATACCGTGCAGCCACGGCGTTGTGCGAAACTAGTAATTACCACATTTTGCTTAGAATTTTGATAAGTGTGAGAGCCTTTTTTCTATTTGACACACTTCAAAAAACTAAATAGCACGTACGCAACGCAATAATACTTTTGTTGTTGCACCGTTTACGCCCTATTGTAAGTTTCGTAATTTTCACCCCCGAAAGCTCAAAAAATTACTGGAAGAAAATAGAGTATTTAGCGATGCATGGGCAGATTTATACATTTTTAATGATAGTAGGCAAAAGCCCATACGCTTACCATGCCAAGAAACTATTAATGTTCAAAAATAATATAAAGTGAGATGACAAAAGTAGTGGGATACCTCCGACATCTTGTAGGAGCTGCTTTTGCCCGCTGTAGTGCAGTTTCTCGACGTACCTGCCGGGGTAGCCGAGAGCGCTAACGCGCCGCTTCCTGGACTCGGGTAGGCGCGCCGGCCCCGGATCGAATCTGTCCGGCGGATTAACGACGAGGGCCAGTGTGCCGGCCAGCCTGGATGTGGTTTTTAGGCGGTTGTCCACATCCCGCTAGGTGAATACCAGGCTCGTCCCCATGTTCCGTCTCAGTTACACGGCTCGCAGACATCGCACTATTCCATGGATTACACTTGCTGCAGACAGTTGGGGTACTGGGTGGCTGCAGGAAGAGTATCCAGCCACCCCTTCAACATTAACATGCCAAATCCAACTAACGATGGCTGACCCTGCGTAACTCTGGGTCAAGGCTCAAGCGATAGATAGTGCATTATCTCGACGTGGCACGGATTCAGCAAGTCGTTAGAAGTCTCCCGCAAAAATACTGAACCATGCTACCTCTATAGCCGTCCCTATCTGCGAAAGTTTTGTCGGTGCAGGATTTGTGCACAAACTGACCTCTCGATTATATACCATAAATGTTCAATGGTACTCACGTGGGACGATTTGGGAGGCCAAATCATTCGCTCGAATCGTCCACAATGTTCTTCAAATCAATCGCAAACAACTGAAGCCCAGTAATAGGACGCATTGTAATCCATAAAAAATCCATGGTTGTTTGGTAACATGAAATCCATGAATAGCTGCTGATAGTCTCCAAGTAGCCGAACATATTAGTTTCCAATAATTGATTTGTTCACTTGGGCCAGAGGACCCAGTCCATTCCAAGTAAACACATCCAAGACCATTATGGAGCCATCATCAACTTGCACAGCGCCTTGTTGACGACTTGAGTCCATGACTTCAGGGGCTCTGTACCACATCCGAACCTCACCATCAGCCTTTAAAACTGAAATCGGGACTCATCTGACCAGGCCACGGTTTTGCAGTCGTCTAGGGTACAACCGTTATGGTCACTAGCCCTGGAGAGGCACTGCAGGCGACATCGTGCCGTTAGCAAATGCATTCGCGTCGGTTGTCTGCTGGCATACTCACTAACTTCCAGTTTCGCTGTGCAGTCCTAGCTGATACGTTCGTCGTACGTCCCATATTAATTTCTGCAGTTATTTCATGTAGAGCTGCTTGTCTTTAGCACTGAGAACTCGACGCAGATGTCACTGCTCTCGGTCGTTAAGTGAAAGCCATCAACCACTGCGTTGTCTATGGTGAGATGTAATGCTTGAAATTTGGAATCCTCGACACACTCTTGATGCTGTGGATATCGGAATATTCAGTTCCCTAACAATTTCCGAAATGGAATGTCACCTGAGTACACATTACATCTCCAGCATTGCATTGCTCTTTCATACCTTGTGTACGCGTTACTACCGCCATGTGTAAATTTGCATATCGCTATCCAATGGCTTTTGTCACCTTAGAGTAATCTTAAACACCATTACGGTAGGGGGCATAAAGCAAAATTTAAATATCTTGCGGATGATTTATGAAAACAAATTAATGCACTCAGATCGTTAGTAAATAAACAACAAACCGAGACGAGTGTACGAGCGAGTTTAAGGACAGCTGAAATGCATCCGAAGTGTGGACGACAGTTTACTGACAGCGAACTAGTGAAACAAAGGACTTTAGTTATAGTTGAGGATGCATGTTCACCTGTAGAAAGTTGAAGCTTTTTTCTGTCTACCACAATGCTCACCCAGCTTACTGAAGATTTAGGCAATTATTTATGCAAACAAATTTAGGAATAGGTGCTATTATTTTAATGGTTCTCTTCAGCTCGATAAAAGTGATGACATTTCAGATATTGCGCAACTGCTAATATTTGTTCATGGAATTGATCACAACTTTAATGTTTTTGAGGAGGTTTTAGAGTTACGTAGTCTGAAAGAATTGACCACAGGGAAGATTTATGTCGCCACTTAGAACAAGGGCTAGTCCAGTGCAGTTACCATGGTTAAAATTGGTAAGCGTTACATCCAATGGAGTTAGAGAGTGGACAAAACAAGGGTCTGGGCTTAGAATTACAGTAAATTTAAATTGATAGAGATAGATTGCGACATTCCATTACTTTTCCATTCTATTGAGCACCAAGAAGTGTTATGCTGCAAGGTTCTCGCATGGAAGGAATTAGTAGATATCGTGATACCCAATGTAAACTTCACCAGAAAATAATGGGATGATGCATCACCAATTTCAACAGTTTCTGTTTGATATGAAGGCAGATAGGCGCCATGTCCTGTATTATTCTAAACTGAGAGGGCTAAGTAGAGGTGCAGTACTGAAAAGACTTTTGCCTCGGAAAAAGAAATCAAAACACTTACGACAGAAAAAGGCAAATGTGTTCTAGATCTTACAGATCCTTAATCGTTAATAGATCTTGAATTTTTGACAGATTTAAGTAATCAGTTAAATATGCTGAATAACAGACTTCAAGGAATAAACGAGATAACGTCTGATATGCCCACTGACGTGAAGAATTTCCGAATGAAAACAAGATCTTCACAAAAACATATTGACAATTAAAAGCTCGACATTTCCCAAATTGCAAAAGGCTGTTGAGGAAGTTGGAATAAATTTTCGTTCCATAGCTTCGCAAGGAAATGCATTTTAATGTAGCTACAAAATTAGTTCAACAAGAGATTTTGTGAATTCGGGAAGGTTTCTCGTAAACACGATTTTTGCAAATCCTTTTCATGTTATATGAGAATGTACTGAGTAATTTTCAAATGAATGTGATTGAGCTTCAGTCTACTGGTACTTTACAAAACTCTTTCGATGAAATGAATGCTCTTATTAAATTTTATGGCAGTTTCCCACCTAATTTTGAAGAATTGAAAAGTTTTGTCCAGCAATTAATTACAATTTTTGGCAGCACTTACTGATGTGATCAAACGTTTTTAATTCTGTTACAGTAAAAATTAATATTGTTCTCGTCTCACAGATAAGCATTTCAGTGTCGTTCTACCAGTTTCTATGACTGAAATGAAAGCAAACATTTCACAAGTAGCCAGTCAACCACTGCTTCAAAAATCCTATTAAATTTCAGTTCCACTCACTTGTATAATTATGTCGAAGTTCTCATTTAATTTTTCTGTTTCTTTCTTTTTTTGTCACTGTTCCTACCAAGAAGGTTCCTACTTATTAACAAGATGACAATGAATAGAATGTAGAAGTCAATATTTGTGTTTTTGAATTTTAAGAATCACCTAAATAGTTACAGGTACACAAAATTATCAACAACTATAGCAACCATTTCCTTCACTCTGCCACTATATGGCCCTTGCCTGCTAAAAAGTTCCCAACCACTGCCCTAAGGAACAAGTTAGGCGGTGTAGGTTGAAGTACCAGTGCTGATTGTTTCTGACGAGTGCTTGTGTTCATCGCTCACTTTAGAATTGTTTATAACATTCTTTGCTTGGAATTCATAGAACCATACATACGTTGTAACATACCCGTTGTCAAAGTAAAACTATATTTTCCGCGTAAAAAACTCTAAGTCTGTCTCATATTCAGGAAAAGAGGGTTAGGTCCATCTGTGAGTGTTGTGTCAGCGGTGGGGCTTGGCACCCTCTACCGGGGTATGGGGACCAGCAAGGTCTCAGGGTGACGTACCAGCATCTGGCCGTAGCTGTAGGTCCTCTGACTGCTTTGAAAGAAGGCTCATCAAACTAGAACACATGAAATATTAGTTCGCTTTATTACATTAATGAATAACTTAAGTTTGTCACAGTTCTTTGCCACAGGTGTACTAGATAATTTACAACTGTCATTGACTATGAAAGCATCACCTGATGTAGTAAGTAATGTTCGACATTTACAACAGCATAAGTTCATCTGAAACTTTAACAACTCGTTGGTACTACAATGTCATGCTGACTCCTTCAGATGAGGTCACAAACTGGGCTGAACTCTTGCATGCTCGACACTATACTGACGTCAGCGTGAGGGAGCTGCTAAGCATCGATTCTTCCTGCCGATTTTCGTGTGGCACCCTTCAAAGTCTCTGAATCAACCCTTCCACTCCACTCAGAACCAGGAAAAACTACAGTTTTGTGAGTGGTTGCTGTGAGAAGACGTCTTGGGAAACATTACTAAATGTGTTCAGTGAGAACCACTTAGAACAAATTGTTCAGAAGCCCAATCATAATGGAAATATAAATTATTACATCTAACAGCAACAAAAAGACCTGATCTATCTGAGGAGAAATCGGTATTAGAGACGATAAGGCATTTGTAGCAACAATGCCTGTCAAATTAAAAAGAGCACCTAAACCAGGTAGAAGAACTTGTATTTTCAGCAAACTAGAGAAAAGACAGTAATTATCGTATTTCAGTAAGGAACTCGAAACATTTAGCTCTGGAGAGGAGCATGAAGAAGAACTGTGTCTCACATTCAGAAGAATAGTTGCCTATATACTTGGTACATATGTGCCTACTAGAATAATTCATGATTGGGGGGGGGGGGGGGGGGGACCCTCCATGGTATACAGTCACTATAAACAAACTTCTAAAGTAACAGACACTATTGCATAATAGGTATAAAACAAGGCAGATGTTCGGGCGCTAATGACCGTAGCAGTTTCGCGCCCTAAAACCATAACAAAAAAAAAGGCAGATGTTATAGATAGGGTTATGCTGAATGAAACGCATTTGGCTGTCAATAGAACAATGCGTGAAGCCCTCAGCTATTAATGGCACCAAAGTTAGTGCCCAGACATTCAGACGACACAAGAGTTGAAACGGAGGATATCAAAATAAAACCGGAAATGCTGAACTTGTTTTCCAAACGTTCTTTTACAACTGATAATCTAGAGGTGTTGCCCTAATTTATTTATCTTACCACTGCATATATGAATGACACAGAAGAGTTCAAATCGCTATAAATGAACAAAGCTCCAGGCCTGGTGGGATCCCTATAAGATTCTGTATCGAATTTGCGCTGTGTTAGTCCTTCTTTTGCCTATAATTTACCGTAGGTCCTTCGACCAAAAACCTGTGCCCAGTAATTGGAGGAATGCACGAGTCACACCTGTCTTCAAGAAGGACAGCAGAAGTGATAATCAAGTACAATGGAATTAGATTATATGAGATTTAGTTTTCGTTCCATAGTCCCAAAAATGAGGTGATTCTCGTGGGTGTGAACAATTCAGAAAGTATAACATAAAAAACATAAAACATTTGAATATAATACTAGCTACCCTGATGATTCGTCAGGATATTATCAAAATATGTGGAACTGCTAATATTTCCAGAATTAATACACTACCAGAATGAAAAATAGTTATGCACTTTTAATAAATTTATCATACAGAAAATACCTAATATCGACTGTTGTGACCAAGTGCTTCAAAACTAGAATCTAACAGACATTTTTACTTAAACTGATCTAACAGTCACTCTTAACATATTCATCTATACAGTAGAAGGAATGCCCTATCAAATAGTCTTTCAAACACTGTTTAAACTATGCCTTATCGGAAATCAAGTTATTATTTGTTGCTGGCAATTTATTGAAATTATGTGTTCCTGAATATTGGACCCCTGTTTGGGCCAAGGAAAGTGATTTTAGGTCTTGATGTAGATTGTTCTTGTTCCTAGTATTGATACCATGGATTGAGCTACAGTTTAGAAAAAGAGTCATATTACTTGCAACGAATTTCATTATGGAATAAATATACTGAGAAGCAGTGGTTGCAATACCGAGTTTCTTGAATAGGTTTCTTAATTATGTTCTTGAATTTACGCCACAAATGAGTCTTATTACACGCTTTTGTACGCTAAAAATTTTCGCTCAGTTTGACGACTTATCCCGGAATATGATCCCACATGACATATCAGAATGAAAGTAAGCGAAGTATGCAAGTTTTTTCATATTTATATCTCCTACATCTGACATCATTCACACTGCAAATACAGAGTTATTTAGGCTGCTTCAGCAATTTTGTGGTGTACCCTTCTCAACTAAATTTATTATCGAGATGTAGTACCAGAAATTTAACACTCTCAACCTCTTCGACCTGCACGTCTTCATATGTTACACATATGCTAGAGGAATATCTCTAACAGGTTCGGAATTGAATGTAGTGGTTCTTTTCAAAGTTTACTGAGAATGACTTACCTTTAAACTTTATTAACGCCGGTGAAAATTTGATGCACAGCCATTTCTAGACCTGTACTGGACTTGCTATTTATTGCAATGTTTGTATCATCTGCAAACAAAATAAACTTAACATCTGGCAATCTAACAGACGAGAGGCCATTAATGTACACAAAAAAAGCAATGAACACAAGTTGGAACCTTGAGGAACACCACATGTAATTAATTCCCAATCAGATGAAGATGATACTCCAAAGGTATTTCGCAATGACACCCTTCGTTTCCTGTTAGTTCAAACCACTATGCAATATTACCAATGACACTACAGTATTCTAATGTACTTAAGAAAATGCTGTGATTCACACAGTCAAAGGCTTTTGAAAGGTCACAGAACATTCCAATAGCCTCTAATTTGTTATCTAATGAATTTAGTACATTCTCACTGTACATGTAAATAGCCTTGTCTATATCAGAACCTTTAAGGAATCCAAATTGTGTCTTGGACAATATATTATTTGCAGTCAGATGTTTAAGAAGGCTCTTGAACACAACATTTCCAAATATTTTTTAAAAAGCCGGCAAAAGTGAAATTGGTTTACAGTTTGATGGTATCTCTTCTCCTGCCTTCTTTTCAAGAGGTCTAACTTCAGTATGTTTTGGCCAGTCTGGAACTGTTCCACTGATAAGAGATTACAGAAATAACTTAATATAGTCTAGAACTCAACTCACATGAGCTCTCTGTGATTAACGTCTTTGGTATGTTATCATAACCGCTAGAATACTTTGATTTTAAGGATTTTATGATGGGTGCTACTTCTTTGGGAGACGTGAGTGTGTAACACCGATAATGCAGATAAAATACCTTCTGCACCATCCAAAATTTTTCAGCGTTTAACACTCGTTGGTAACTTGTACCATACTTCTGATTCTGAATATGTAAGCTTTATTATAGAAACTGTAGTTAATATGTGATGGATGTAACAATGCATTTACTTCTGAGTGTATATAATTGATTGTAATTATAATGTACATACTGTAAATTGATGGATAATACCCAAGGGAACTTATTTTAATGTATCGATAGTGACGATGAAATGGCAGTAGCTGTGCCGTTGTTTATCTTTGCGTATCGAGTCTCTGTCGTGCTGCGAGCAGAGAGGATGAGAGCAGCAAGAGTGATGCAAGAGTGTGGAAACGTTTGTTGCGCGCTCCTGCAGATGCGGATTGCAGCTACAATGGCGCCAGTGTATGCACATCAAATTCGTTAGCCTGGGAGCGTTAAAAGCACGGTAACACTGGACAGGTGGAGCAAGCTGCAATGCTAACTATTGCCTGTCCCATAATTATCCGTGGCTCTCAAAACGACTCATGGTTCTCAACCACTGTGGCAACTCAGTAATGTCGTCGGTTACATTCTTCGTCGTCCGCACAGCTACAGCATCGTAAGACTGTTAAGTGCAAAGGTATGTTCTTGTAGAGGCGTTACCCAGTGGGATTTCTTTCACACAGTGTGACTAACTTAAATAATGAACTGCAATAGTTAAAACTTGTAAGGCACCTGCGTTGTCATTATTCTCAGACATTATTACTAAGCAGGATCCTTTCCTTTCGATGCAGTCACCGAGCGTCATAAAAATATGAAAATTGATTAACTATTTACTGTCAGTTTTGTCTGTTTGCTAATGACCAGCTTCATTCTAAATGTTCTGCCTCAGTAACTGTTCATCCTTGTACTGCTTAACAGAGGCTTAAATAATTTGTGGTTTTGAGTATTAACTTCATTCACTTAAAGTAACGTGAAGTTGCACTGGCAAAACTAATAACTGAAGATACAGCACAAATTAAGAGTGCGCCATTTCATTTATTCTGTACTAAGCATAGCGAGTGGCTTCTACTCGCTTGATATGTATTTTGTTGTTCTTATATTAAAAGTAAAATCAGTTGCTCATTTGCTTAAAGTAAATTCAATTCAATTCAATCTTTCAATAATTAAAAGTAAATTGCTTGCTCTTTTCCAGGTTTTGCATTACGTTATCATGAGGTTACTGAAAGTCTTTTTTTTTACCTAAAAATGATTATGTTTGATTTTTTTAACCAGTAACTTCATTTAACTTTACTTTCAGAATTTAGTGTTTCAGTATAAGTAACTCAAACTCAGTGCTTTCTGATTTACTCGTTAACTGGTGAGTTGTAGAAAAGCGTGACAATCTTCTGTCGCCACGCCAGCTATTATTGGCTTAAATTTATTTGCCATTACCTTTCTTAAGATTCTGGCGATTCATTGCACAAGTGGGCTGGCGACCATTTAATTGTCCCCTTTTTAGCTAATCAGAATTTTTTGTATTATCAGTACTTTTTGTTTTAAAAATATTACCTGGTACCCTTTTCCCCCTGTGTGATTCTTCAGCTATTGCACTAAATTTCCATCCATTTAAAAATTATCATCAGTACTTAGATTTGGTTTAGGATAGATTCTTTCTTCCGAAGAGTCTGTTGTACACTCTCCTCCTACTAAGCGGTACTAATCCCCTTCAGTAGCGACGGCCTTACTCACTGTAAAATTTCGTTAAGCATACGCGATCGCGGTCAATTATATCGCAATCCAGTAAGCCCTAACTGGCTTACTGGATTACATTTATAAACTGAGCTGTATTTTGGCGAAAGAAACCTGTTAAAATGGCAACACGGAGTCTTGCATATTACTCAAAAAACTCGTCATCGATAACGTTTCCTTGATAAGTCTGGGGGAAAATGTCGCTACTTTTGTTGACATTTCGGCGAAATGCTAAATCCCGTGTACTTTTAATAACGAGTGATATGGATTGAAACTGGCAACAGATTTTATTTCTATACCTCAATAATCTAAGAAATACGGAAACAATTAACAGCACAGCACATACAATGCCGTCTTTTCTTCCCTATCCCTATACAGAATGAGTAATTGTACTTTTCCTCCACAAATATCTTTTAGTTTGTCAGATTTGTAATTTGTTTACACCTTGATAAGTAGTTGACTGGAGTTCGCAAATTTAAATGTTTCGATATTTCTCAGATCAATGAGACACAGAAATGAAATTCTTTGGCCAGTGTTAATCGACATAATTCTTTATTAAACGCACACTGGGGTGTAGCATGCCATTAAAATTACATCAGAATTATCTATTTCTGTTCACCAGACATTTTATTCCCTTTACATTCTCTTGGCAAATTCAAATCTGCTACCGCAGATTTTGTAAATATTTATGTCAATAGCATTCTAATGCAGTGAAATTGCAACGGAATCATAAAACAGCACCTAATAGAAAAATAAGTCAATAGTTTATGAAAATACCTATTCTCGCTACAAAAATAAAGTTAAATTGCCTCATATGTGTTGTTCCAAACCCATGGTAATTCTCGTTTCACCTGCTATCGAAGGTGCTTAAGTATTAAATTTCATTGAAAAAATCTGCAGTCGCTTCAGTGTTGCTATAGATATAGAAGTTTCGAATATTAATCATATGGCGAAATACTCTCCTCTTTGCGTAGTATCGTTTGCCAAAATCTTGTTTAGATATCTGAAACCTTTTACGAGATACGAGGGATTTTGTGAATATTTCATTCTGGCTTTTTCGCTGGCGTGCAAGCTCGGGACGAAGCGCTTTACATACGATCAATTTTCCCGAGACTGTAATAGATAGCAATATCCTTCAAAGTTTAAAGAAAAATTCAATATGTTATTTACATTTCGCATCCAACAACATATGACGTACCATGTCCCAAACGCAAATCCATAGCAACCTCTATTTCTCACTGCAAATTTTCCAAGAGTCTTGTAGTAGCTTGCTTAATCCTAAGATATCACAATATATATGACAGTAAACGAAATGATAGGCAGTTCGTCATGAACCTGACGAATGAAGTTATAAGATATGCGAGAGTCAATATTTTTTACGGAGTAATTTCTTTACAGTCGCCTGAAAAGACTGCACTTCGGCGGCCAGCATGCCCTGCTGTTCGCGGAGTCAAGCCAGCCAGCCGAATCACATACAGTGTGAGAGGTTCGACATGGGAGACTGCCGTCACCCCCACCTGTTAGCCAGCAGCCACGCATGGCGTCTGGCAAACTGCATGAATCTTACTCCGTGTGAGACGGGCTTTACAGTTGGCTCCTCCCCGAACACATTGTCTGCTCAGCTAGGGGCAAAGTAATACTCTATGCACACTACCCTAAAAGTAATAAAACACAACAGCAGTCTGCCTTTTTGAAAGCAACTGGAAGGGCCATCTCGACCCAGATGGTACACAGCCGCATCCATATAATACATTTGGTCTCTATACAACCATTGCGAGCGACGGAATAACCCCCAACGAACCCCACAACACCGCGGAGTGCGAAGAAGAGCAGCAACGGAACACCTGGAGTGATAATTATACTGATGTAGTCGTGTTCTCCTCACCAACGAATGCACAATTTGTCTGATGCCTGACGATCTTCATATAAGATTGTGGAGCCGGCCAGGTACCAATGCTCGTCTCTGCTATGATGATCCACGGGGTCAGCAGTAAGGGTGACAGTCATACTTAGGCTGGTCTCATGTACAGATATCAGATGCCTGTGTGTATGTATTATAGGAAATGAGTACGTAGATTTCGAAAAAGGTAAGTCTCATTATGGTTTGTCTTTTTCATAGCATAGGCTGCAGTTACCCAGTGGTTGGCAAACTCGTTGTCAGCAGAGCTAAGTATCAACAGTACACCTGCTGAAATTTCTTTTGAGAGCCAGATTTTTAAACTCAAACCGTACAGTTAGGTATACGTTTATTAACTTTATTGTGGTACTCCTAAACTGCCGTTCTCTAAGAGTCGTTAGTCTGCTTGAGGTTATGTTCAGTGAGGTCGGCCCCTTTGTACACTCCCAACCACAATCGTCTTGTATACTTGTTTCGTAAATCTCCTTTCGTTCATCTTTTCTATACGTCCAGACCATCTCATCGTACCTTTCTCAATAATCGACACTACGACTCCTTTCACTCTACAACGCTAAAATTAACTTAAGAAACTAAAGTTTAAGTCTTTGTTAAACTGTAGGAACGTTGAATAAAACGTGATACCTTGCTCAATAATGATACTGTTTACTGATAAAATTAAATTCTAAGGTGTCCATAAAATTAAATCATGGAATTTTCTGACAAACACTAATGTGAATAGTGTCCATGCATCTTCTTGGAAAGTTTGCGCAAGTCAAGGATTTATTTTGTTGCTTTAATTTTAAGCGCAATTTCAGGTTCCCATCAGTGAGATTGCTTCTCAGTTGACTCTTGATAAGGTTCATGCATGAAAATGATTGCGTGCATAAATATGTAGATCCGAATAAGGGAAAAACATTAAATGCAAGTTCTTTCAGCTGGTTATTTGAATCAGGAATGCTATCCCTTGTGTTAAAAATCAGCATACTCTCCTTCTCCAGTTCTTCCAAAGCAGTCCACCTCTGCTGTGAAGCAACTTAACATTTGTTTTTCTCAGTATATCTACATGAGTACAAAGGCCTTCAAATTTAGAGAGCCACAATTTTTGTTAACTCAACAATTAAATTTCAAAGTTGCCAATTCCAATATTAAAAGGGAGAAAAATTTAGTTCTATTACACTGGGATTAAGATGTTTATTTTTACCTATTTTTACCAAAGGCTAATGTCGCTTTGCTGTTTCTGATTCCTGAAACCCGTCGAAAAAAGCTTTCCTCAAATTTAAAAGTGTTTTTACGAAATGGTAAATATCTGTAACAGAATCGTTTTCTCAGCCGTGTTTCAACAGGCTTGGAAAGAGATTCAAAGCTTATGTTTCCAGCCCTTGAGTAAAAAAACTTTCTTTTGCCCTGATGCTTATGATGAAGCTGACTTGGATGAGACGTAACTTCTACAAGGAAATAACATTTTTGGAACCACCGATCATTCGTTAGTTCAGGATAGTGGCACGCTTCTCAAGGCGAAATGCTTCAATATCTGTTAATAAGGAAACAAAACGGTTTAGAACGTTTCTTCTGATGTCCAGCGTACCTTGTTATACTGTAGAAGATCTGTGTACTGCTCACTCTCCACTACAACTAAAAATTCCTTAAGCTGGCGATGATTAAGGGCTGTAGCGCAGTATATGTACGCAGCACGTGATATTATGTGGGACAGCCATATATTGAAGTGACCAAAGAGTCGCACGTGGCTCGCGACCCGCTGTTTGCCGACCACTGTCTTAGCGGGTGTGGAGTGAAGAAAACATACATATAGTTAGGGAACACAATATGCAGCTCAATGCTGTTTATGTGTTTTGTTGGCTGTGTCAAATCGAGGCCAACAATGCGCCAGAAATCAGAGACCTATGGAAGTGCCAAAGAGAAACAGCTGTTGGGAATGTGTGTGTGTTCTATCACAAAATCCGTAGAATAATTAGTGTGAACGGTAGATGCTGAGTCATTACCTCATTTGCATTCGGAGCGAATTACTTGTGTTACTGAATGTCGAAACATGGACACATCCATTCTGTTTTGGGGAAGGTTAAGTAAACGTACCTGTATTCCGGGCTAACATTGTTCACACTCTCAAAACTCTTAATTTAGGTTTTCGGCGCTTCCTTTAAATAAATTGAGACGAATACCGTTTGATTTCATAACGAAGGCTGCAGCCTACTTCCTCTGTCATCTTTCTCCATTCCAAATCTACGCTTCGTCTCTAATGACTTCGAAATTGACCAAACTCTAGCAATTCTTCAACTGAATTAGCTTTGACTTTCCACGACGTGCTGGGTCTGGATTATGCCGATGGCAACTAGACGTCTTAAAACATTTGTTACTTTGGGTCGGAGTAAAGTCTGATTGTACAGTTTACGTCTGTGAGATGCGCTGGATAGACTGAGTTACTCAGTTGCAAATAAGAACAGTGAAAGATCCAATATTAAGCATAATGTTTTTAGAAACGAAACTCCCGGCATTAAATACGTTTCTAAGTGGTGGTGACCGTGAACGCATTGCAATGTTGTCAACGTATCACATTCTTGACAGCCTCCCTCGGCGGTTTACATATCGTTACCTGATGTGCCATACATTAAAAATCAAATTAAGATTACTTTTTCTGGAATACCATATCTGGTATTAGCCAATGCGAGATTCTGTCGAGATAAATTATATTGACATAGAGGAAAAAGTCTTCTCAAGCACAAGTTCGTCCATTGTTAACACGGCACACATTATTCATTTGCGGTGTCACTACAGCTA
Organism: Schistocerca piceifrons; assembly: GCF_021461385.2. NCBI lineage: Eukaryota > Metazoa > Arthropoda > Insecta > Orthoptera > Acrididae > Schistocerca > Schistocerca piceifrons. The sequence continues at coordinate 708,784,639 of NC_060138.1, forward strand.
TGGGATATCCAGGAACCACCCGCACGCTCTTCTGTTGCACGGGAGAAAGCTCTGGGCTGCTTTATCAGTTCAGTGGCACGCCGTCTGCTGGACAGGTTTCAAGGGAGCTGCCCAGCCACCGGGCTGGGCGTGGCACGCGCTGCTACACAGCACCGCACCGAACACCTGCTGTCGGCTGTACGGCCAGCCGCCCGACGTCAGCACGAACCACTGACGTGGTCAATTCTGCGAAAGCGGTCCTCGTATAGCCGACATGGCTTTCAGATATGCACATCACAATGTCTGGCGACCGCTTTACGGACAGCTTAAACATCCTGGTGGCAGGTGTGAATTTTAAAATTTTCCTAGCGAATTGAATGTTCAAACGAATTGCAGGCTTGCAGCCGGTCGTCGTTCAGTACATTCCACGATATTTCAACTGGGTGCTATTTCAACTGGGCACCTGGCAGACATGCTCAGGTGAGCCACGCAAGAGTCAAAATCAAGTTGATAGAGGGACCACACTACCGAGCCAAAGTACTCTCGCTGGTGGAACTGCGGAACTTAGCTGTCGTTTGCATTACCGCTCGCCACTGCCGTTGGCACCCTCTGTCGTTTTCGATTGGAGTAAATCAAGCAGACGATTGGGTTCCACACACTGTCCAACTGGTAGCTGCTATCACAGTTCATCAGACGTATTCTCACGGAATATTTAATAGTGGAGTTCCAAAAGGCGTTTCTGTGGTCAGAATCATTGATTTTTCATACTCCACTGAAGTCCAGTGGAAATACAGCGTTCAACAATAACGGACATACCTGGTTGCAGAAGACGAGTGCAGCGTTTATTTTGAATGCAGCCTTGATGTTTAGTGCAGCGAGCTTTCACGACTTGTTTCCGCAAAAGGCTGGAATTTATAAAATGCCTTGTCAGTGTGGTGTGGCTTACGTAGATTAGACCACACGCACCATGAAAGAACGCTGCGCTGAACAACACTGCACTCGACTTTTGCAATCAAGCAAGTCCGCTGCTGCCGAACACTGTATTTACATTGGACATTCAATGTAGTATTAAAAACCAGTTACTCTGACCAAAGCAACATCACTTTGTTTCTCCCTTATTAAATAATCCGTGGAAATACGCCTGGCGGGAAATCTGATGAGCCGTGATTGGCGATTACCAGCTCGACAATGCGTAGAATCCCATCGTCTCCACGATTTGTTCTAATCGTAGACGACAAAACGAGCCAACGGCCGTGGCGAGCGGTAATTCAGACCACAGCTCAGTTCCGCGGTTCCATCAGTAAGGGCGCTAGCCGGCTGCGGTGGCCGAGCGGTTCTAGGCGCTGCAGTCCGGAACCGCGGGACTGCTACGGTCGCAGGTTCGAATCCTGCCTCGGTCATGGATGTGTGTGATGTCCTTAGGTTAGTTAGGTTTAAGTGATTCTAAGTTCTAGGGGACTGATGACACCAGATCTTAAGTCCCATAGTGCTCAGAGCCATTTGAACCATTTTTTAGTAAGGGCGCTGCCGCCGAGTACTGTGGTTCGTCTATCAACCTGATTTTGATGCAGAACACCAGCAGCGCGCTTTGTATTGCGGAAATGAGGACGACTGGCAGGTGCCCAGTTAATGTATCGTGCCACGACAACTGGCTGCAACCGCGAAATTTGTGTGAATATTAAACACAGTTATCACTATGGAACAGATAAGAAATTAAGCGACAGGAAACGTTGAATTCTGAGGAGTAATGTACGTAAACTGTCACACATCTTTGTAATTTCTCACAAAGAAATTCTGTTACACTTTAGATACAGAGGTCTGTCATAGAAGAACCCATCGAAATCAGACGTAAGTTAGTGATTAAAGTCCGAGTGTCGAGTAGTGTAAGAAGGTTTCATGGAGCGCGAAGATTCACTGCAACAATCTAGCATCTAGTTGGGTACATGGAGGAAAGTATGTATTTGAGTGTATTGTGGCGATAGCGAACTCAGTAGAGATGCTGACGTCTGTTTTTCTTGGTTCTGACGCAGGCAATTAGTTTTAATCGGTCAGTAAATAAAAACATGTGTTTCAAAAGCATGTTTACCTCACTATGGCCATAGTAAAGAACTGACCTTTGTTTGCATCAGAATGACAACGTTTTTTCCACAAATTCAAAACATCTGTACGATGTATGAAAGAAGTGGGATAAGTGTGGACTGGATTGTTCAAAGAACCGATATGAAATCTATTCAACATTAATGAGAAGTAAATCGTTCTTATTTACAGGACTGCTGGCTCTTTATTCTCACAACTATTTCGAAACGATTGCTCTAATTCTCAAATGCTGAACAAAATACCTTCTACAACTAAACTTGCAATATGCTGCCATCATAATAAATTATTGAGTGTCACAACTTAGTAGTAGCCAGAGGACGCAACCAAAACATAGCTTAACGATAGAAAAAGATATATCGAACACCTACAGAAAATGTCAGTCTATTCTTTAATCTTCTCGAAACTCTACTGGCTTATTTAACAGTGATTTTAATACAGATTTCCTTCGCCATTTCTGCAAGAAATAACATCGTCCTTTAATTTAATTCCTACCGTAAATTTTTCTACTAATTTTTCCTATGTAACTGCTTCAAAATGGCTGCTGAAACTATCTTTATAGAAAATTCTAAGGCAAAAAATCGGACTACGAGATGTGTTTTCTTATAATCAATATTAATTCTGTATAATATTAAAAACCTACTAAATCTGACTTTGGAGGGAAATTAATTGACCTCAAATTGCATATTTTAAACACAAACTGGAGAGGTGTTTAAACAGCTCATGACATTCATGGAAGCACGAATTTATTGACAATTTTCTCCTCCTATTTGATAGTTGTTTTCACCTAAGTATATAAGATGAGCCCTGAGTTCGCAAAAAAGGAGCCAGAGGATTTCTCAGGAGTAAAATTATGCTGTAGGAGAAAAGACAATTCTGTCAGTCAGACACAAACTATTTCAATGTAAATACTGTAGTTAATTACAATGCATACTGTACAATATTGAAGAAAATAATCCAGATATCAAAGTAAATGCATTACAAAAAATGGACAGCCATGTCAGGTAATAAAATATAGACAATGTTGGACATAGTACATAAGGAAACTGGTGGAACTAGACATGAACAGGAGCAGATAATTTTAAGAGTAGGTGATATTTTGGTTACAGATATTTGTAGTATTACAAATCACTTTAACTAGCATTTTACACCAACAACGGCCAAGATGGGATTGTCAGACTCAGTAAATGCTGGCCTGGAACGTCATAGACCAGATTTTACAAATAACTACAGTAACATGAATAAGACAATCACTGCATTAGAAATAAGTTGTGATTACAATAGAAATTTTCAAATAAAATAAAATTTTAGCGTTTATCATAAAATTAATGTTCATTTATAGAATGTTTGTCTGAATTTAGTCACAGCTTATGTAAGTGTTCATTTATCAGACGAATGTTTTCTGATTTGGTGTAATACGTTCAATTGAAACCACTGTATAAGAAATAGAATAAAGAAATATCACCAAATAACTGCCCAATTACACATTTACCTGGATTCTCAAAGATACTTAAGAAGTTAGTCTTCAGTTGATTCTTAGTCAGTACATTACACTACTAAAGTCATAATCTGGGTTTCTAAGGGACTGTGATATTCAGGAGGCCATTTATACATAGAGTGAGAATCCCATTCATACTTCAAACAATAAGTTACAGACTGCTGGCATGTATTGTAGTCTATCAAAACATTTTACTGCATAAATTTCTACATCCTATTCGATAAATTAAAATAGTGTGGTGCCACAGGAATTTCTGTAAAATGATTCAAGTCATATTTGTCTAATTTGATACAGTTGGTCTCAATAGAAAAGAGTCATATATTAAGCTATCAGTCCTCATTTGATTAGCAACTAGTTACATCTATTGACCAATATGGTCCCATCCTGTTTTTTCTGGTGTATCTTAATAGCCTTTCGACATTTACATTGCAGTACCATTTGATATTTTGATTTGTTAGCAAATGATTGCAGTAACTAGTAAATAAATGGTACTTTTAGAAATAACTGTTAATGTAATTTTCATATATATTAATAAATATTTTCATGCCAGTTAACTGTCACTGAACTTTGAAAAACTCACTATGTGTAGTTCAGAGCCTGAATGAGGATTCCAATTTTAAATATTCATAAAATATGAGAATAGAGAAATAGAATGGGTTGACAGTGTTAAATTATTGAGACTGAAGCTCAACTGGGGGAAGCATATAAGAGGGCTGCTGAAACTCCAGAACATATCTTTACTTGCAACTTTAATGTCAGGCACATGATGTAAAAATAAAACGCTTGTATACTTCACTTACTTTCATTCTGTAATGTTAAATCATTTTATGATATTTTTGGGCACCTCATTAAGCAAAACTAAAGTTTTCTTGGTCAAATATTACTTAATATGAGTTATTTGTGGTGTAAAATCAAGAACTTTAATAGAATCATATTGGAAAGAACTTAGTATATTAACTATGGCTCCTTAGTATATTTCATTCTTAATTATTTTTCTCATAAATATTGTACCTCTTCCAAACTAGCAGCCCACATCACACAAATAATACAAAGTGTACAAACAGTCTTTATAAACACATATAGCAACCTTCTTTCTGTCCAGAATTAAGTTTTTTCTTCAGGAAAAATATTTTCAGTAACTTGCAATAAAAATTTACTACTAAGAAAATACAGTTTAAGAGGAACAACAAATATTTATTCATTACCTAAAGGTTCTCCTCCATTGAAAATTACTGAGTAGACACAAACAATGTACTTGTTATTCACTATAACTCATAACCTGAGTGCTATGTAATGCCTGACTTCGCCAAAGCTTCAGTGTCATAATGCACTGAAGCCTATCAGACATTTTAAAAATTATTTACTACAGTAACTTTGCGTTCCCCCCCATGAACCATGGACCTTGCCGTTGGTGGGGAGGCTTGCGTGCCTCAGCGATACAGATAGCCGTACCGTAGGTGCAACCACAACGGAGGGGTATCTGTTGAGAGGCCAGACAAACGTGTGGTTCCTGAAGAGGGGCAGCAGCCTTTTCAGTAGTTGCAAGGGCAACAGTCTGGATGATTGACTGATCTGGCCTTGTAACAATAACCAAAACGGCCTTGCTGTGCTGGTACTGCGAACGGCTGAAAGCAAGGGGAAACTACAGCCGTAATTTTTCCCGAGGGCATGCAGCTTTACTGTATGATTACATGATGATGGCGTCCTCTTGGGTAAAATATTCCGGAGGTAAAATAGTCCCCCATTCGGATCTCCGGGTGGGGACTACTCAAGAGGATGTCGTTATCAGGAGAAAGAAAACTGGCGTTCTACGGATCGGAGCGTGGAATGTCAGATCCCTTAATCGGGCAGGTAGGTTAGAAAATTTAAAAAGGGAAATGGATAGGTTGAAGTTAGATATAGTGGGAATTGGTGAAGTTCGGTGGCAGGAGGAACAAGACTTCTGGTCAGGTGACTACAGGGTTATAAACACAAAATCAAATAGGGGTAATGCAGGAGTAGGTTTAATAATGAATAGGAAAATAGGAATGCGGGTAAGCTACTACAAACAGCATAGTGAACGCATTATTGTGGCCAAGATAGATACGAAGCCCACACCTACTACAGTAGTACAAGTTTATATGCCAACTAGCTCTGCAGATGACGAAGAAATTGAAGAAATGTATGATGAAATAAAAGAAATTATTCAGATTGTGAAGGGAGACGAAAATTTAATAGTCATGGGTGACTGGAATTCGAGTGTAGGAAAAGGGAGAGAACGAAACATAGTAGGTGAATATGGATTGGGGGACAGAAATGAAAGAGGAAGCCGCCTTGTAGAATTTTGCACAGAGCACAACATAAACATAACTAACACTTGGTTTAAGAATCATGAAACAAGGTTGTATACATGGAAGAACCCTGGAGATACTGAAAGGTATCAGATAGATTATATAATGGTAAGACAGAGATTTAGGAACCAGGTTTTAAATTGTAAGACATTTCCAGGGGCAGATGTGGACTCTGACCACAATCTATTGGTTATGACCTGTAGATTAAAACTGAAGAAACTGCAAAAAGGTGGGAATTTAAGGAGATGGGACCTGGATAAACTAAAAGAACCAGAGGTTGTACAGAGATTCAGGGAGAGCATAAGGGAGCAATTGACAGGAATGGGGGAAATAAATACAGTAGAAGAAGAATGGGTAGCTTTGAGGGATGAAGTAGTGAAGGCAGCAGAGGATCAAGTAGGTAAAAAGACGAGGGCTAGTAGAAATCCTTGGGTAACAGAAGAAATACTGAATTTAATTGATGAAAGGAGAAAATATAAAAATGCAGTAAGTGAAACAGGCAAAAAGGAATACAAACGTCTCAAAAATGAGATCGACAGGAAGTGCAAAATGGCTAAGCAGGGATGGCTAGAGGACAAATGTAAGGATGTAGAGGCCTATCTCACTAGGGGTAAGATAGATACCGCCTACAGGAAAATTAAAGAGGCCTTTGGAGATAAGAGAACGACTTGTATGAGTATCAAGAGCTCAGATGGAAACCCAGTTCTGAGCAAAGAAGGGAAAGCAGAAAGGTGGAAGGAGTATATAGAGGGTCTATACAAGGGCGATGTACTTGAGGACAATATTATGGAAATGGAAGAGGAAGTAGATGAAGATGAAATGGGAGATATGATACTGCGTGAAGAGTTTGACAGAGCACTGAAAGACCTGAGTCGAAACAAGGCCCCCGGAGTAGACAATATTCCATTGGAACTACTGACGGCCTTGGGAGAGCCAGTCCTGACAAAACTCTACCATCTGGTGAGCAAGATGTATGAAACAGGCGAAATACCCTCAGACTTCAAGAAGAATATAATAATTCCAATCCCAAAGAAAGCAGGTGTTGACAGATGTGAAAATTACCGAACTATCAGCTTAATAAGTCACAGCTGCAAAATACTAACACGAATTCTTTACAGACGAATGGAAAAACTAGTAGAAGCCAACCTCGGGGAAGATCAGTTTGGATTCCGTAGAAACACTGGAACACGTGAGGCAATACTGACCTTACGACTTATCTTAGAAGAAAGATTAAGGAAAGGCAAACCTACGTTTCTAGCATTTGTAGACTTAGAGAAAGCTTATGACAATGTTGACTGGAATACTCTCTTTCAAATTCTAAAGGTGGCAGGGGTAAAATACAGGGAGCGAAAGACTATTTACAATTTGTACAGAAACCAGATGGCAGTTATAAGAGTCGAGGGACATGAAAGGGAAGCAGTGGTTGGGAAGGGAGTAAGACAGGGTTGTAGCCTCTCCCCGATGTTGTTCAATCTGTATATTGAGCAAGCAGTAAAGGAAACAAAAGAAAAATTCGGAGTAGGTATTAAAATTCATGGAGAAGAAATAAAAACTTTGAGGTTCGCCGATGACATTGTAATTCTGTCAGAGACAGCAAAGGACTTGGAAGAGCAGTTGAATGGAATGGACAGTGTCTTGAAAGGAGGATATATGATGAACATCAACAAAAGCAAAACAAGGATAATGGAATGTAGTCTAATTAAGTCGGGTGATGCTGAGGGAATTAGATTAGGAAATGAGGCACTTAAAGTAGTAAAGGAGTTTTGCTATTTGAGGAGCAAAATAACTGATGATGGTCGAAGTAGAGAGGATATAAAATGTAGGCTGGCAATGGCAAGGAAAGCGTTTCTGAAGAAGAGAAATTTGTTAACATCCAGCATAGATTTAAGTGTCAGGAAGTCATTTCTGAAAGTATTCGTATGGAGTGTAGCCATGTATGGAAGTGAAACATGGACGATAAATAGTTTGGACAAGAAGAGAATAGAAGCTTTTGAGATGTGGTGCTACAGAAGAATGCTGAAGATTAGATGGGTAGATCACATAACTAATGAGGAAGTATTGAATAGAATTGGGGAGAAGAGAAGTTTGTGGCACAACTTGACCAGAAGAAGGGATCGGTTGGTAGGACATGTTCTGAGGCATCAAGGGATCACAAATTTAGTATTGGAGGGCAACGTGGAGGGTAAAAATCGTAGAGGGAGACCAAGAGATGAATACACTAAGCAGATTCAGAAGGATGTAGGTTGCAGTAGGTACTGGGAGATGAAAAAGCTTGCACAGGATAGAGTAGCATGGAGAGCTGCATCAAACTAGTCTCAGGACTGAAGACCACAACAACAACAACAACTTTGTGTTTGTCTTAAGTGTGTACACATCTAAATATTTGTGATATTTTTAATTGCTGTGGAAAGTGTTTAACTCTTTACACATCTTTGAGGATCATTTCACTTACAGAATGTGGAAAGAACATTATCTTCTCAGTTATTTTGTAAATATGTTTCAGTGTTTTTGGTTTTCTGAAACTTTGAATTCTCAAGGATCTCCTCAGTATATGTGTGCAAAATTAAAAATTGTATTTGATCAAAGGCTTGTCAGGCCTGAGGATATATATGTATATCAAGTAAATAAACGAACTGTGGATTCCACATATAAGAAATGTACTACATATGTGCTTTCCAAGTTCAGTTTCAAGATGTTGACATTGCGGTAGAGACTACAACGTAACAATTTATATAACTGTAATTAGTTATGTAATAATTACGAAATGTACTTTGAATCACGTAGCACCACAATGAAGGATATAAAACCAGAATGCACTTGACACACCGCTTTGACTTCATCTCAAAATGAATGAAAATTAATGAATTAAGAGGATACTTAAATATAGGACAAGACATAAATAACCGAAAACTTGTGAATACATTTATTAAATATGTATAATTTGTAAAAATCTATTGCAAACTGTATTGTTTTGGCAAGATGGCCCAGGGAAAGTAGCATTCTTGATTACTGTGATTAATCATGTGATCGAGTTCTCGAAAAAGCGAGTAGAGCAGCATGTGTTAAAGTTCCCCAGTATTATCACTCAGCACGATTTCTGTGATTGCGTCGAACAGAACAGCAATACAAGAGTGCGGAGCAGAAATGATAGCAATGAATTAATTACTTTAATCCTGTAGTGACCTTTATGTGGAACTTTTACAAACAAAGCAAACTATTGGAATTGTGATTACCTGCTACAAGCTGTGGGATTAGTTAACATTCACAACTTTTGTATGTCGCTCTGCTTGCTTTGTTCTGCTCTGTTCATCGATTTATTTAAATAATTGTAGTAAATCCATTTCATATTGTGTGGCCACCTATCCATACTTGTTTCTTGCTCTTTTAACTGTAATATATTTACGAGTTGAACTCAAATCCGTGCATTAGGCTACGTTATTTTATCATAGGATCCAGTACCTAATTTTATTTTTATTTATCATTCTGGATTTAAATCTGTTTTGATGAAATTGAGGTTAATCATTTTGGAAGTTCTGCAACTATTACACCTAGCCACATTAATGTTTAATTGTTATTTGAGCAAAAAGGCAGCAGTATACAATTGAACTCTAGATGCAGTCAAGCTAGAATTACTGTAGACTGTGTGCTTAACCAATCATTGCATATTGGTCTTGGTAGGACCCAAGGGAGCATGCAAATGGTTTGGTCGTCTGCAAAAACAGCCCTAAGCTTTTTTATCAGTTTTCTTTTTGAGGCAGTTTTAGCAACCACCAATGATAACTATCCTGATGAGGTTTTCTGCAACTGGGCTGGGCTGTTTTGAGGGAAGAGACCAAACTGCGAGGTCATCGGTCTCATCGGTTTAGGGAAGGACGGTGAAGGAAGTCGGCCGTGCCCTTTCAAAGGAACCATCCCGGCATTTGCCTGGAGCGATTTAGGGAAATCACGGAAAACCTAAATCAGGATGGCCGGACGCGGGATTGAACCGTCGTCCTCCCGAATGCGAGTCCAGTGTGCTAACCACTGCGCCACCTCGCTCGGTTTTCTGCAACTCATTATTCTTCAGTGGAGGATGCACAGTAATCATAACTTGGATGAAATTAACCCCCAAGCCCAATTTAAGTTTGGCATGCATTACTTTGTCAATAAAAAGTGCTGCAATACACTGACCTATACCAATCTCTCTCCTTGTACGTATTTCCTTGCTCCTATGAGCTAAAATTCAGATCTGCAATGTGATGATCTTTGTTTGCAGCTTATGCAATATTGTACTGTTTGCAAGCCTGACCAAATGGATTAATAGCTTTGTCATGAGTCTTGAGCAGCCTTTCTGGCTTCATCTCTGGTCCATAATAGCTGTATGTAGTGGCATCCATCCAGCTGTGAGATGGAGGAAAACAAAGCCATTGAACTTAAGAGTTGTTCCCTCATCATCTAAGATGTTGTCTGTGAGAAAACTTCTGGTTTAGTGCCTCTCTGTAACTCTTCAGAGTAAAAACTGCTATTTATTTCACTACCATTGCTGTCTTTCAAAATACACGCTAGGGCTTGTTCGTTTCACCTAGGGAACCATAAGTATTTCAGTTGACCAGTTTGGTAGGTATCATTTCTTGCATTTCATAAACGCAGTCTTGCATTTTAAAATGTATACTAGATCATCGACATGAGAGTTTTGTTTGCATGGATTCACCATTTTAGTACAACTGTACACACCGTTTAGAAACTCATTATCATGAACATCAATTGGTTTCATTTTTATTGTTCCATGTAAATACAAATATAGAGATCAATTACTTATGGGAGATTATATGATCCACAAAGATTAAAGTGCATCCACAGTAAATAAATGTATAGATAAATATATATTTATTGTAAAACTCATCTATTTGAAGGTTGTCTGGGAAACAGTTGGTTAGCATCTGCAACAACTGATCTCTCATCTGTCCAACTGCTTTGTCCATTTTCGTTTTCGCTGAGCAAGGTGGCACAGTTGTTAGCTCACTGGATTAACATTTGGGGGACAATGGTCAAAAGCTGCATCTGACTATCCAGATTTAGATTTTCCACAGGTTTACTGAGTCACTCCAGACAAATGCCAGTTTCCTTCCCCATCCTAGAAACAATTCACGTGGTCTTCAGGATGTAAAATCTTACTCTTTCTTTTTCTTCTTTGCTTTCACAGGTACAGCCCAAGTGAATTTGGAGTATGGATTGACGACCAGCGAAATATATTTGAATCTTTTAGTCTAACATGAAGATTGTTTCACATCTACAAGATCTGGCTGTTAAAATTCGTCCAAAATTTGTATTATAGCACCCCTACCTGTAAATGTCTTGCATCCAGATTTGTGAAGTTCCTGAGCCGCAGTCTCCATAATTATTTGGTAATACATCTTTCTCAGAAGTCTAAAATGACGAGAGTGATTTCATTTGAACAATTTGTATTCCTGGCTTGGTTGACTCCAGGGGCATTCTTAGTCATTCAACTGTTATTTTGGTGTCATCGTAATACATGTATTGCAGAAAGTGACTGTTAATTTTTTATTCTGAAAATCAATAATATCATTGCCAAGTCCACACTCCAAAGCTGGATTAATAATGCTTTCGTATTGCACAATCTTTGGGGATTTCTTTTCCTTCTCCAATGGCTTTCTGATATACATCAGTCACACATATTATCTGACCATACATTTCTACATGGTTCAGTCACATTAATGTGATAACCACCTACATTCGACATCAATGTGCAATAACCACCGACAAAACTAACAGTGGTGGGTATATAAAGCCTTTCAGGGCACATGAAAAGCAATGCAGTAATTGGATAATTGCAATACATCAAAGATGACATGATCGTTGGCTTTTGGGCCAAGGGTGGAGGCATGTCTGAAATGGCTAGGTTTGTGAACTATTCTTGTGCTGTCATGATTGAAGTATACTGTGCATGACAAAATGGCGCTATTGGAAACCAGCGTTGAGGCAACTTTGGTGCACCACAGGTTGTAGAGGACAGGGATGAACAATGATTGTGAAGAGATGAATGGGCGGATAGGTATGCAACTGTTCAGCAACTAGCCGCCCAGATGAAGGAAGTGGCTACCAACTGGGACTCTCAATGACAGTCCAGCAAATGTAGATGGGTAAGGGCCTCTGCAGCAGACGCATTGTTTGTGCACCCATGCTGGATATTATCACATTATAGCTACAATACCACACGTTTCCAGAAAAAATCACAGGTAGGTTGCATTCGCCATCTGACATCACTCTGACAATGACATATTTACTCGGGTCAGAATTTAAACTGGATGGTGTGTTGTGGCGATTTCATCAATGGATACTTAATCATGTCACCCAGAAATAGAATTGCAGTTAAACCACACACACACACACACACACACACACACACACACACACTCATTGACAATACTTACATGATGAAGATTTTTTTTGGTGAAGAACAATTCATGGAAGCAGTATTAACTCTTTGACAGCTCATTTCTAACAGAAATCGTTCTTTATTGTTGGAATATATATTTATTTTCGTGTTGCAATATGGGTAACCTCGTAAAAAAGAAATTGTGTGGTCAGTACATTATAGATAAGTGGGAACCTGTTTTTGAATCATTGTGACTACAAATTTTTATGAGCATATTTTCCCTCCTCTGATAGGTATCAATCTAAGAGGAATGTGATTACTGTACAGTTATCAACTTAGAGTTTCCTTATTCAATCATTCACTTTACTACTTTCATCCACTAGTTGCATCAGTCTATGCCATTTTTCATATTTGTAGGTTTTATAGCTACACCAGTATCTGAAAGTTTACATAACTGATAGTCATTTAATATTAGGAAAGGTAGGCAAATTTTCTTTGGTCGACTGTGACTAAATTTATGCATATTGTGTACATGTCCGTGTGGGGGAGGGGGGGGATTTTTCTTTTTAAGTGACAGAAAGTTCTGTACATATACGGAAAAGCCTTGATGTTAAAAATAGCAGGGGAAGTAAGTCAGACAACTATTTTTGTGCTCTAGAAACAGTTTACCCTAAGTGCTTCCCTGTGTTGCAGCTTTAGTGTGAACTAGAAACAGAATAGAGGAAATAGGTCAGAGCATTGGAAATAGAGTGCATTTCCATGTTGGAATACTAATAGCATCACCGGAAATAGCTATCACAAAAGTTACATCACATTCCTCTAGCACAGAAGATTGCTGTCCAGTTCTAAAATTGGAGCATGGTTAAGGTTTTAGAAACGCTTTGGGAAGTGATGCCTAAGAGCACTTATGAGGGACATGGACCAGCAGTCAGGGAAAAAGTGGCCAATCAATACCTATGATGTCAACGCAGTAATCGGCCATGTGCTGCAAAACCGATACAGATTGAATAGAAAACACCGCTGATGTCACATGACCAAGTGCTACAGTGATGGTAGCCTGCAGCAACTTGCTTCGACAGTTGGTGTCACTTGTGCTTCCACTGTGGTAGTGTGCAGTCAGATGTCCCAGCACAGTCATCGGCTGAAGGCTGCCCAGTGTAGTGCGACCATAGACATCACGAGCTCTGCAACCAGAATGGCATGGTGGCAGATCAGTGTGAACAACATTTTTAAATAAATAAATGTTTCTATCCTATACCAATTCACACAGTGACAATGGTAAATGTGTTAAATGCAGTAGGTAGCATAAGTGGACTTCCCTTGTAACACTTATATCGATTAGAAGTAGGTCTATATTACGTAACTGTGTATCTGCAATTATGGAGTGTGTATTCTTTGTTATTCAAAGTCCTTGATTTGTGACAGGAAAATTAGAATTTTGTAATGTATACATAAAAAAGTAAAGCATTTGTTTAAATGATAAATTATTATAATATGTCTATGTTCATGAAAGGAAAACGTTTATTGAAAACTGGTTCATCCTTAGGGCACTTGTATTTGTAATACATAAAAGATGTAGGGAAGTCCCTCTGCAACTGAAGTGGCATGGCGCGATATAAAAGGTGGTTCTGGCGGTCGAACTGAGTGGCTCCTTCGTATGAACGGTACGCAGTATGTGGCTAGCTGTAGCACATGGACCAGTTAATTTGCGTGTGAGTTAACTAATAATCACAAAACACTTCCATGGTACTAACAGAAGCAACTGGAAGCAGCTTTAGAATGGATTTGCACCGGATGTGGATAGGCTATTGTTTGGTATTCTTGGCAAAAAGGATTGGCTCTGACATGGTGAAAATCCGACGCCAAGAACAGTTTACAGAGCATTCGAACATCAAGAGCCATGAGTACAGTTAGCCGCCATGTCGCTTGCCACCAGTCTTCGCCACTACTTCACTAACTTCATACATTCAGTAATGTGTATGGGCATGGACCAGTTAATTTGTGTGTGTGTTGACTAATAATCACAAAAACAAATTTTTGTCCAGAAACATATTTTCTATCCTGATCACGAGCCTATACAGGGTCCTCACCGAAGTGCTACTAAAACCGAGTATCCTGATTTAAATGAAAAATTCTTGCATTCAAATGTTTTGAAGTAATTTTTTTCCTAATGCAAAAGGAGTAATAAAAGTTAAATTTAAAGCGACTAAAGTGAAGCTAGATAGGATTTTGCTAAAGTGTCCTTAGTTTATTACAAAGTATAGTTTTGTAGGAATACAGAGCAAGATTTTGTAAATGTTATTGTCTAAAATACCTGCTTCACAGATGATAAAGAGGCAAATAAGTTGAGTACATGTTCAAAAATAGTGTGGTTTTGATTTCTATCATGAATAGTTCACTTTTTTAAGTTAATTAAGCCCAGTGTTGCGTTCTATTGTCTTACAGAGTAAACTATGAACTACTTCAAGTGAAATGATTGATTAGCTTTCTGAAATAATCTTCTCTACAGTAATAATCAGAGAGTATTGATTACTGAAACTATACTAGTTTATGGGTCCTCATTATATTCTCCACTTATTAAGAAAAAATTGAACTGTTACTGTTGCCTAGGAAAACTGATATATGTAAAGGAGTATAAAGAGTGTATGTATGATATTATTAATCTTTATTAATTCTTTTCCATGTCAGTTAAGATAAAAGCCCATGTCCTAATTTAGTTCTGCACTTCATGCAGTAACATTTCAGTATTTGACTAAGTAATGATCTTGAGTGTAGCTGTCATAAATATGAGCTTGGTCCAAACCCCTGTAATTCACTGGTGTGTGCGTTATTGGTAACTGCTGTACACACAATTCAGAGTGCACAGTGTCATTTTGTATCCTGTTTGCTATTCAAAGGGAAATCTCAACGAAAGTAACTTCGATAACCAATATTCAATTTTCTTAAACGTATATTTCCAAATTAATGTGCCCAATTTGGCTGGCGACCGTTTATTCTTTTGCATTCATTTATGATTTTATCGCTTTCATTAACTCCCAAGGTTAGAGTACATTTGGCTTTTTCTGTTAATTTCACCAAATTCAAAATTGTAGTGCGATACCTTTGTCCATAAGACATACACGTGTTCAATCTTAAAAATCCTCTCAGAGGATATCATAATAGCTTGTTTCACGGCAAATTAGTGTTTATACCCTCCATTTTAAATTTAGGGACACTGTGAAGGGGGAAACTGTTTAGAAGCTGGCATTTTTTGAATTTCCCACCATTTCAAGCTTAAGATAACCAGGCCTGAGGTTTTTTATAATTTTTTGCAGTTTAAACTTCTGCCATCTTGGTTTTTGAATTTCTCGCCATTATATACAGGGTGTACATAAAGTCCAGGAACACTTTCTGCCATTTATTGCACAAGAACCAAACATTGTACAGATATCATACATATGTCACTTTGAAGAGAAATTCTGAAAGTTTTTCTTCATGTATACCATCACAACGTAGTTTGGTAATTTGCCGATAGTCATCGCTAGTCATAAACATGCCGGGTTCAGGTGCGGAGTTCGACAAAAACAAGTGTGTGTTTAAAACCAAGTACGGTAAGTATGGCACAACAAATTCGTTATGACAGGTTGCTTGTGCCTGGCAGAGAGAAGCGGACGTCCCAGTGTGAGTGAAGTGAATTTGGAGAGCATACGAGAGACATTTATAAGGAGACCAAAGCAATTGCTGCATCGTGCATCCTGTGAACTCGAAATGGCTCCAATGACAGTGTGGAAAGTCCTTCAAAAATGTCTCTAAGCACTATGGCACTTAACATCTGAGGTCATCAGTCCCCTAGACTTAGAACTACTTAAACCTAACTAACCTAAGGACGTGAGCAGTCCCAGTGGACATTATTGCTGGTACAGTCTCCACAGTAACATTGTAACGGAACTGTTTTAAATTTACTATTTCATAGTATGTCATAGAGAACTTATTTACGCTTATTTCAATGTGGCTGATTTTGGGAGAGAGATGTCATCAGATGATTATATAAGACATTTGTAATTGACGACTAAACATTTTATGGCATTATTATGAATCTATGTATTTGAAACAATAATAGCTGAGGAAGGAATAATTTTTTTAAGGAAAGCAATGAGCGCAAATGACAATAGGCTGACCCAGCACACAGTGTCACTCTAGGGTTAGCATATGGCCTTGACTTTTCCGTTTTTGGCACGTCTTTTCTTTGTCATGGGGAGTGCAACAGACAGGAATGACCGAAGAGAGTAGTCAGCTAGCAGTGGTTGAGTAAGGTTCACACAACAGTGTGATTTATGAGACTTTGACATTTTGTGCTGTTATTGGCGCAGTGTATGGAGAAGGCCAATAATATTAGCTCTTTTGCAGTAATAAATAGTCTAACGTAAACTGTGGCCGTGGATGCAAGATATTTCTCAGCTTAATTATGGTGCTGCAAGAATTACAACATCGTTACTTCAAGAATGTTTCCAAAAGGTAGATAGTAAGGCGTGTTTGGCCTGTTTCAATAATATGAGGCATGAAGATACCTTGAAAGCATTTTTGCACCCTCTTCTCAACTGCAGTTCATCCGAAAAGGCAAGCTAACGACAGTTTAATTCGTAATTAGATATGTAACAGGAGAGACAGACCTGTAATAATCGTTTTTTTGGGAAGAACACAGTAATAATTAACTCTTAAACATGTTAGTCTTTTTTTCAAGTACTTTTGTTTACGTTGCTTAAATTCTATCTTAAAATATTGTTTGTTAATTGGAAAATAACTTACAATCAACAAAAATTGTGTGATTCATTTACCTAACTAAAGACATGCAAATTTAATGGGTCACGCAGTAATGATACTGAAATAATTTTCTTAGTTTTTCAAGACTAAAGTAAATTCGACCTAATAATAATTACTAACTTCATTTTTGGTTGAAAGTTTTGTAAAGTGATTGTTGAAAATATAGAAGTTAAATCTCTTGTTTAAGTCTTGTACTAAAAACTATAACTGGATTTATTTAAAGCTAAATTCATCAATTGTTTCCACTTCCATGAACAGAACTTATTTTCAGAATTTGCCGTTTAGGACTGGCACTGAATTTAAGAGGGCAGAAATATTTATTTTCAGAAGGAAAGTACTTAAGGTGAGTTTGTGTTGATTTCTAGCTCAGTTGTAAATACCGGCACTGTGCTTTAGTCGGAAAATCAAATCATCAAAACGATAATTAAAGATAACAGTAAATTGAAGCGTTACATGTTGTTTTTAGAGAGAGCTACCACCAACATTTCCACTAAATGTTAGGGAATAATTACGAAAGGCTTAACAGTAATTAAACAAGGTTCACGCGGTTAACTTATATGAGAGAGTCCAGTTCAAGTTAAAGCAGTTCTCGAGTGTATATTTAATTAATCTTTGCGAGTCCGTAGTTAGAAGGTGTGGCAACCACTCAAGATGGCAGCACGGTTACGTAGTTCAGTAGACGAGACCAGCAACTCGCAATAAGAAACGATAAAAGTACACTGTATTCGGTAATAAAGGTGAGTTTTTATTAAGTCTGCCGCGGAGTCTTGCGTATGTATTCCATGTTAGGTTCGTGCTGCGGCATATGTCGATTTTTAATGTTAAATTGGATTACGTGTAATGTTGTGGCTAAATTAACGAGTCAAGTTAGTAGGGATTGACGAAGTAACTCTAAATGAACTGTGATGGTATGGAAAACGGTTTAAGTCAATTGCGTGACGCCTCACTATTTGTTACTCGGTGCATACTATCCTCACTCTAGTAAGTGAATCTGTCATCACAGTCCAACGGTTGCCTCATATACTGAAGGCAATTTGTAGAAAATACATTTAACCTATCATTATAAATTGTTTGTACATCTTCCTCATTCGAAAGGCGCGCATCGCCCAGTCTATAGCTGACGTCTCCCCCACAACATTGGCACAATCGAAAAATTTTATGTGCGGTATTTTCCAAGCTTTCTGTACAACTGAAATGTTTCTTTCTAAATAATTAGAAGAATATGCAGCAAACGTTTAATTAAGGCTAAAATGCATTAAGAATAAATTTTCTCTGTGTACATAAATCTGAAAAGTAAGGAGAAAAGGTCGTGATTTAATATAGGGGATGTACTTTTGCGCTGTTCCGATAAAGAATGTTCCAGTGAAATTTTTATACATTGAAAATTTACGCTCTGTAAAGCAAGTTGAAGGCAGTCGCTACAATTTGTTTTGGACTATATAAAAGTAGGAGCTGTGAGCTCTCTCTCTCTCTCTCTCTCTCTCTCTCTCTCTCTCTCTCGTTTGTTTTCGATGGACGTTTCATAACATATAAGTGTCACTTTCGTATCTGTAACTTGTGGTTAAATAATTACGCCAATTTAATTGTAATAATCGTGTCTGAATCAAGAAACCTACATTCCTCTTCCTTTAATGTCACTTCTCAATTTATTATGATGAATTTCAGAACTTTTTCAGGCTGCAGGGAAGGAGAATTACCGTCGAATTGTTTGGTGGCCACAACTGAACGCTACAAGTGTTCAATCGGCATTTACTTTATCAAACTTTTATTTCAGCGTCCCTGGGATCCCTTTTAAGGATATTTTCTATCAGTATCCGGACAATGTAATTACGCAAACTGCGTAATTTTGAGATCGATAACTAGCCTCTGAGCAATGCCTTCGGTCAACGTTCTTGTCGGTCTGATGGGAATCTGGTGCTAGATGGTGGAATGCGATTTCATCATTAAGAAGTAAAAATTTTCTATGTACCTTCTAGCATTTCAGCAGCTTTGCCACAAGCAGAAGTGATTAAAAAAGTTTTATAATACTCCTTTTTCTAATGCCAACAATTATTATTTTCGATTATTCCGTTTTAAGAGAGCGATTGAACTTGAGTAGTCATGATTTCTTCTTCTTTCTTCGTTCTTCCCAAATTCTGTTTATACGTTCTCTGTGTTCTCACTTGCGTTCTTCCGACCATCTTTTTCTCGTTCTGTTCTCCGTGTGTTCTTGTTTAAATGGGTGTTTCTTTATGATGTTTCTAAACGGTTCTCTATTGTTTGTGTTGTCTTGTGTGATTCCCAGTTCTTTAATGTCTTGTTCTGTTTCAGTGATCCACTTTCTCTTGTTTTTGCTCTTGTTTACTTCCTCAAAGATTTGCCTTGTGAGCCTGCTTTTATTCATCCTGTTGATATGCCCGTAAAATTGCATCCTTCTCTTTCTAATGGTGTCTGTTATTGTTTCTATGTTTTTTTAAATCTCTCTAGTTGGCCTCTTCATCCATATTCCTTCCCGAAACATTGGTCCATATATTTTCCTCAGAATTCTTCTTTCCTGCTTTTCAATCTCTCTGATCTTCGTATGACCATGAATCACTGTATTTTCTGCAGCATAAAGTGCTTCTGGTAGGTCTACTGTGTTGTAATGCCTTAGTTTCGCATTGACAGAAATAGATTTCTTATTATAGTGATTCCAAGTGAGCTTATACGGTTTTTGTAATCTGGAGATTCTGTCTTTATTGGCTATTGAGTTCAGTCGTGGTGGTTGGATTATCTTTCCCAGATATCTGAAGTGGGCAAACTTGTGCCACTTTCCCGCACTGGGTAGTAATGGGGAGATTATCTACAGGTTTGTTTTCCGTATACTGTATTTTCTCATAGGAGATCTGTAACCCAGTTTTCTGGGAGATTTCGTATAGTTTTTCCGACGCAAGTTTGGATTCCTCTCTATTGTTCGTTAGGATGGCAAGATCGTCCGCGAAAGGCAGACACTTCACCCTGATTCTCTGCTCTTTGTTAGTCCCAAGCTGAATTCCTTTTATTTCCTTTTCCCATGTCCTCACAATTTTCTCCAAAACCATGTTAAATAGAAGGAGGGACATTCCATCTCCTTGGCGAACACCAGTATGGATATGAAATGCTTCTGATGTTTCTCCCATAAATTTAACTTTGGAGGTTGTAACTGTTAATGCCTTTAGAATAATTGACCTTGTTTTTCTGTCAATCCTGAACTCCTCTAAATTGTGGAAAAATGTTTGTCTATCTATTGAATCGTAAGCCTTTTTAAAGTCGACAAAAGTTACCACAGTATTTCTACATATTCTCATTTGCAAAATTGTTTTTATGCTCCATATCTGTTCGATGCAAGATCGACCTTTGCGAAACCCTACCTGATACTCCCTATTAACTGGTCCGTTTGTTCTTGTAGTCTGTCTAACAGGGCCTTTGAATTTTTTTTGTATATTACAGGGAGCAGTGAAATTCCCCTGCAATTATTTGGATCGGTTTTTGTACTTTTTTTTTGTGGAGAGGGTGAATTAATGCACATTTCCAATCTGCAGGTTTTTGTTGGGATTCCCAAATATTTGATAAAATTCTGTGGGTTGCTTGTGTGAGATTATTCTCATTTAATTGTCATACTTCTGCTATGATTCCATCTTCCCCTGGAGACTTGTTGTTCTTCAAAGAATTGATTATTTCCTTTACGTCTTTAAGTGATGGTGGATTTGAAACGGGATTGAATGTGGGTTTTTCGAAATCCAGTTGTTCTGTCGGAGGCTCGCAGTTGAGAAGTGAGTGAAAATATTTAGCTAAAATTTGACAATTCTTTTTAGGGTTGGTTTCCAGTGATCCATCGGGCCGGCGAAAGCACATATTAGGTGGTTGATACACTCTTAGGTTTTCTGTGAAAATTTTGTAAAAATTGCTGGTCTTGTTCTTCATAAATTCTTGTTCAATTTCTTTAAGCCGGCATATATCATATCTACGTTTTTCTCTTCGTATTGCCTTGGATGAACTCTTCTATATTCTCAAAAATTCCTGCCATTTTTCTTTAGTTTTATTGCTACTGAAAGTTTTCCAAGCTTGTATTTTTCCTTCTATTGTTTGATCATATGAACTGTTCCACCATATGTGTTTTCTCTTTCTTGGGGGTTTGCCAAATTTCATAGTGTTTTTCAGTACTTCTGCAAGTTCCTTCCAGTTCGTTGCGTTTGATTGCCCAATTTCTTGGAGAATTTCCCTCTTGTTAAGTGTAAGGTATTCTGGATCTATTCTAACTGTTTTGTTCATTGGTGGTTTCTTTCTGTTAGGTTGAAATCTAATCTTTATTTGCAGCAGATGGTGGTCTGACTAAAAAAATTCCTTTGTTGTTCGTATGTTGAGTATTTCTTTGGTATTCTTACTAGATAAGGCAACATAGTCTATCTGAAATTCACCCAAAGTTGAACTTGGTGATTTCCAAGTCGTAAGTTTGTTTGTTTACAGGTTTAAGGGATTGTGTAGACATGATTTTAAGATCAAAATTTTCGCAGAAGTTTATCAGTCTCTAGCCGTTTTTATTTCTTCTCTTGCGAGCTGTTTGAATTCCCGTTGTTTTACTCAATTTTTTCTCTTTGCCGAGTTGTCCGTTAAAATCTGCTAACATAATTTTCATGTGATGAGAAGGGATTTTATTTGAGGTTTCCTCCAGCAGTTCCCAGAATCAGTAATATTATACAACGTTGTTTCCTGTTGATACTAGATGAAGTTGGTCTATAGGCACATCCGACTTCTTCGTTTGGCTCAGATTATCTCACATCCTGATTCCTTACTTGTGCAATTGTGCCTGATGGTCGATAGGTCAATCTCATCCGTGATTATTGTTAGTGACCAAATCATATCACATGCAGACTCATTTCCCGTCTTTACTGCTAACTCGCGAAGTCCATTTTACAGCCAGTTCTATAATTGCAGGGAGATAAGCTCTTGCGGTGGGATAATATACATGAAATTACTACAAGCAATACCAAACACACTTGCCACCATACTACACTGACCAACACGGTCTCCATACCCATCCTCCGTTGAGTTTGTGTGCGACGCGATGGTCCAGTCCGACCTTATCAGCAACGTCCTTTGACCAGCTACACTGTGCAGTCACATTAATGTAACCACCTGTCAAATGCCTGCATAACCACCTTTAGCAGCCCTAAACGCGCAGGAAGAGAGTCAGTGAGTTTTTGGAAGGTGCTGACAGGGTTGCGGAGCCATGCCGACTCCAGTTCTGTGGCCAGCTGCGCTAGGTTTCCCGGCTGAGGAACAATAGCGGGAGCAGCACGATAGAGGTAGTCCCAGAGATTCTCAGCTGGGCTTCAGTCCGAGGAGTCTGGTGCTCTTCGAACCACGCACACACACTAAAAGCCATGTGGTACTTCGGTTTGTCCACCTGGTAGGTGCCATTGTGCTGCGGAAAAGCAAACTGCTTCTAGGGATGAACATGGTCCTCAAGTATAGATTCAAATTTGTGCTGATCCGTTGTGCCACCAAGAATAATGCGATCGCAAAGGGAACGCCACGAAAACATTCCCCAGACCATAACTGCTGGAGGATGTTTGCTTTCAGATGTTTCACGCCACACGCGCCGTCGGGCATCTGTCCGATGGAGTATAAAACTTGAGTCATCTGAAAAGGCCACCTGTCGCCACTCAGTGGGCGTCCAGTTTTGGTGTTGGCATACAAATTCCAGCCTTCGTCGCTGTTAAAAAGTTGTCAGCATGTGGGCACGAACCAGGTGCCTGCTGCGAAGGGTCTTACGCACAACGTTTGCCGAACGGTCGTCGAGGAGGCACTGTTGGTAGTCCTTTGGTTCATCTGGGCGGTTTATTGCTCAGTAGTTGCATGTCCATACACCTATACACATATCTGCAGCTGACGGTCACTCCTGTCGTCTACGGCCCAAGAAAATGGTTCAAATGGCTCTGAGCACTATGGGACTTAACTGCTGAGGTCATCAGTCCCCTAGAACTTAGAACTACTTAAACCTAACAAACATAAGGACATCACAAATATCCATGCCCGAGGCAGGATTCGAAGCTGCGATCGCAGCGGTCGAGTGGTTCCAGACTGAAGCGCCCAGAACCGCTCGGCCACACTGGCCGGCGTGTACGGCCCGTGGCACACCACTGCTGCCTCGGCGTCGGTTTTAGATACCGCCATTTTGCCTTTCACGGTACGCTTTAAACCATGGCGAAGTGACAGCAGTTAACAAACTTTGCGGTTTCTAAGAAGTGCTTCCATCCCTGGGCCGAAAGCCAATTACCACTCCACTTTTGAGTTCAAATAAATGCTTCAGTCTCCACGATACGACAACGACTACACTGTTTGCCGCTTCCCCCCCTCCCCCCTCCCCCACAAGCCCCCTCCGCCCCCCCCCCCCCCCCCCCGCAACATGTTTCGTATAGCCTCCACTGCTCGTGCTGCTACCTGTCGTCTGTAAGTACACTCCTGGAAATTGAAATAAGAACACCGTGAATTCATTGTCCCAGGAAGGGGAAACTTTATTGACACATTCCTGGGGTCAGATACATCACATGATCACACTGACAGAACCACAGGCACATAAACACAGGCAACAGAGCATGCACAATGTCGGCACTAGTACAGTGTATATCCACCTTTCGCAGCAATGCAGGCTGCTATTCTCCCATGGAGACGATCGTAGAGATGCTGGATGTAGTCCTGTGGAACGGCTTGCCATGCCATTTCCACCTGGTGCCTCAGTTGGACCAGCGTTCGTGCTGGACGTGCAGACCTCGTGAGACGACGCTTCATCCAGTCTCAAACATGCTCAATGGGGGACAGATCCGGAGATCTTGCTGGCCAGGGTAGTTGACTTACACCTTCTAGAGCACGTTGGGTGGCACGGGATACAAGCGGACGTGCATTGTCCTGTTGGAACAGCAAGTTCCCTTGCCGGTCTAGGAATGGTAGAACGATGGGTTCGATGACGGTTTGGATGTACCGTGCACTATTCAGTGTCCCCTCGACGATCACCAGTGGTGTACGGCCAGTGTAGGAGATCGCTCCCCACACCATGATGCCGGGTGTTGGCCCTGTGTGCCTCGGTCGTATGCGGTCCTGATTGTGGCGCTCACCTGCACGGCGCCAAACACGCATACGACCATCATTGGCACCAAGGCAGAAGCGACTCTCATCGCTGAAGACGACACGTCTCCATTCGTCCCTCCATTCACGCCTGTCGCGACACCACTGGAGGCGGGCTGCACGATGTTGGGGCGTGAGCGGAAGACGGCCTAACGGTGTGCGGGACCGTAGCCCAGCTTCATGGAGACGGTTGCGAATGGTCCTCGCCGATACCCCAGGAGCAACAGTGTCCCTAATTTGCTGGGAAGTGGCGGTGCGGTCCCCTACGGCACTGCGTAGGATCCTACGGTCTTGGCGTGCATCCGTGCGTCGCTGCGATCCGGTCCCAGGTCGACGGGCACGTGCACCTTCCGCCGACCACTGCGACAACATCGATGTACTGTGGAGACCTCACGCCCCACGTGTTGAGCAATTCGGCGGTACGTCCACCCGGTCTCCCGCATGCCCACTATACGCCCTAGCTCAAAGTCCACCAACTGCACATACGGTTCACGTCCACGCTGTCGCGGCATGCTACCAGTGTTAAAACACTGCGATGGAGCTCCGTATGCCACGGCAAACTGGCTGACACTGACGGCGGCGGTGCACAAATGCTGCGCAGCTAGCGCCATTCGACGGCCAGCACCGCGGTTCCTGGTGTGTCCGCTGTGCCGTGCGTGTGATCATTGCTTGTACAGCCCTCTCGCAGTGCCCGGAGCAAGTATGGTGGGTCTGACACACCGGTGTCAATGTGTTCTTTTTTCCATTTCCAGGAGTGTATTTATTGCACGTTGACGACAGGGAGAGCATAAGGGAACAATTGACAGGAATGGGGGAAAAAAATACAGTCGAAGAAGAATGGATAGCTTTGAGGGATGAAATAGTGAAGGCAGCAGAGGATCAAACAGGTAAAAAGTCGACGGCTAGTAGAAACCCTTGGGTAACAGAAGAAATATTGGATTTAATTGATTAAAGGAAAAAATATAAAAATGCAGTAAATGAAGCAGGCAAAAAGGAATACAAACGTCTCAAAAATGAGATCGACAGGAAGTGCAAAACGGCTAAACAGGGATGGCTAGAGGACAAATGTAAGGATGTAGAGGCTTATCTCACTGGGGGTAAGATAGATACTGCCTACAGGAAAATTAAAGAGACCTTTGGAGAAAGAGGAGCCACTTGCATGAATATCAAGAGCTCTGATGGAAACCCAGTTCTAAGCAAAGAAGGAGTATATAGAGGGTCTATACAAGGACGATGCACTTGAAGACAGTATTATGGAAATGGAAGAGGATGTAGATGTAGATGAAATGGGAGATACGATACTGCGTGAAGAGTTTGACAGAGCACTGAAAGACCTGAGTCGAAACAAGGCCCCCGGAGTAGACAACGTTCCATTAGAACTACTGACAGCCTTGGGAGAGCCGGTTCTGACAAAACTCTACCATCTGGTGAGCAAGATGTGGAGGGTAAAAGTCGTAGAGGGAGACCAAGAGATGAATACACTAAGCAGATTCATACACTAAGCAGAGTCAGAAGGATGTAGGCTGCAGTAGGTACTGGGAAATGAAGAAGCTTGCACAGGATAGAGCAGCATGGAGAGCTGCATCAAACCAGTCTCAGGACTGAAGACCACAACAACACTGGACTGTGTAAAATGTTAGACAGAAATAAGGTGTAACAATGATATGTTCTGAGGCCTACAATCAGGTATGTTCCTGAAAACGGCGCAACGTTTCGATGAGTGTCACTCTGTCCTCTTTGCCGGCTGATGATGTGAGTGAAAGACGATTTCGCGTCGTGGAACATTGTTTCCCAAAAAGTGACGTCCAGTACTTTTACGATCGCGTCTACGCCCATTTACTGCGTTGCATTGTATGTGGAGGAGGCGATACAAGATGTTTTCCAAGACAATCTGTCCATACACTATGTGACCATAAGTATCCGGACACCCCCCTAAAACATAATTTTTCATATTAGGTGCAGTGTGCTGCCACCCACTGTCAGCGACCTAAGTAGTCATTAGACATCGGGAGAGCGCAGAATGGGGCGCTCCGCGGAATTCACGGACGTCGTACATGGTCGGGTGATTGGGTCTCACTTGTGTCATACGTCTGTACGCGAGATTTCCACACTCCTAAACATCCCTAGGTCCATTGTTTCCAATGTGATAGTAAAGTGGAAACGTGAAGGGACACGTACAACAAAGAAGCGTACAGGCTGACCTCATCTGTTGACTGGCAGACACCGCTGACAGTTGAAGAAGGTCGTAATGTATAATAGGCAGACATCTATCCAGACCATCACATAGGAACTCCAAACTGCATCAGGATCCACTGCAAGTACTGTGACAGTTAGGTGGGAGGTGAAAAAACTTGGGTTTCATAGTTGAGTGGCTGCTCATAAGCCACACATCACGCCGGTAAATGCCAAACGACGCCTCACTTGGGGTATGGAGCGTAAACATTGGACGATTGAACAGTGGAAAAATGTTCTGTGGAGTGACACAATGTGGCGATCCGATGGCATGGGGTGGGCATGGCGAATACCCGGTGAACGTCATCTGCCAGTATGTGTAGTATCAACAGTAAAATTCGGAGGCGGTGGTGTTATGGTGTGGCGGTGTTTTTCATGGAGGGGGCTTGCACCCCTTGTTGTTTTGCGTGGCATTATCACAGCACAGGCCTACACTGATGTTTTAAGCACCTTCTGGCATCCCACTGTTAAAGAGCAATTTGGGGATGGCGACTGCATCTTTCAACACGATCGAGCACCTGTTCATTATGCACGGCCTGAGGCGGAGTGGTTACACGACAATAACATCCCTGTAATGGACTGGCCTGCACAGAGTCCTGACCTGAATCCTACAGAACACCTTTGGGTTGTTTTCGAAGGCCGACTTCGTTCCATGCCTCACCGACCCACATCGTTACCTCTCCTCAGGGCAACACTCCGTGAAGAAAGGGCTATCATTCGCCAAGAAACCTTCCGGCACCTGATTGAACGTATGCCTGCGAGAGTGGAAGCAGTCATCAAGGCTAGGGGTGCGCCAACACCATATTGAATTCCACCACTATCGATGGAGGGCGCCACGAACTTGCAAGTCATTTTCAGCCAGGTATCCGGATTCCTTTGGTCACATAGTGTAGGTGGATGGCCCTCTGTTTAAGATGGTATATGTCGTATATACTTAATAACCTGTATAATTAGCGAATGGAACTTCACTCATATGCGACTGGTGTTTTACTGCGCTAATTTTTGCTGACACTGTATACTACCAATTTAGTTTTTGTTGGGCAGTAGCTGCGGGTGACTTGATGCCCTAACGATGAACCAGAGTTTCTGGTACGCTGAGAGTTTTTGGTAAACAATTACGTTTGTCTCCCTTACGTGCATGAGTGTGGAACAATTAACAGCTCTCGTGATTCATCCTTTTTCTTCTCGAAAACTGTTCCCGCTGGCAAACTCTCTATTCCTAATAGGATTTTTCCTGAAATCTGCCTTATTCGTTTACCCACCTTCTTTCCTGTTTCACTATTCCCCTTCTCCTCATGCTCCTCAGCCAGATACAGCGTTAATATATTTATGAACGTCTAATTCATCCATTCTGTAATGGGCTAGCGCAGCCACTGTTCCACACGTATCATCAAGAACCTTGATCAGTGTTGGACTGCTACCTTGCTCAGACAAGTTCGAGGTAATTAATGACCGCTACGTGAGTCTGTGATTCAGTGTCCTTCAGGCCACACGTGTCGATCCGACAGCTTGCTTGTAAACTGAAATTCCATGGCAGTCATAGGTACAGCCTAATACAAATCAAGCGTGTTCCGGCAGTAGTAAAGAACAAGACGCGCTTGCTCCTTACCATTAAATATGTGATTTCCCTTATCTTGCTGATGTAATGTACATTTAGATTTTCAATAATACTCTTTTTATTCTGCTTAACAAATATAGAACTATTTTTTAATTAAATCGTCTATGTAGCTTAATATGTTTGTTAATAACGACTTTTCAGTTACTACTGCCAACATCAGAGTAAATCTGAAAACTTGTAAAACAACATTCAGGGCCAGTTTCAATAAAAAAAACTTTCCTTGAGCGGCGTGTCAACTCAAATTTGAACACAGAAGCCACACAGCAAACAAACTAACGAGGAAGTAAACGAAAACTATGGCAAGACTGAGAAAGGAAAGAAGCGACAAATTGAATTGTAAATGGGTGAATGAGATACGCTAATGAGTTAAGTCAAGTTGGAAATATTCTACGATGCGCCGCACGATTTTTTATAAGCAGTCTCAATAGTAGAATGACTGCATTTACTCAGTATCCCACCAATGAACCAAATCTGCCACCTGCTTCACATGCGACTGGGCCTAAGTGAACATCTCATTTCCATGTCATAAGTGGTATTTGCATGAGTTGAGTTATTCCTGTTGTGACAAACTGACATTGTACTCATAAGATACTAGGCTTTTTCGTCTTGTGAAATGCAAAATTTTCCATTTCTGAACATTTAAAGCAAGTTGCCAATTGTTGCAATACTGTGAAATCTGAACATGATCCGACTGAATTTTTGATCAGAATTCTCGGACATTACTTCATTACAGAGTGGTATAAAACGTGCAGAAACTCTATTAATCTTGACTGCGATGTCATTAACATAGTAAATGAGAAGCAAGGCACCCACCAATTCAGTACGTCAGAAAACTATGAGTTCACGTAACCCATGCGTTCGGAATCCATGCTAACTGGCGTGGAGGAGGTCATACTGTTTGAGATTCGTCGTTTCCCTTGATCTTAATAGAGTTTCCAGATTCTTACTCTCGTGCGACCACTTTCTTTCCCTCTGATAGTCATAAAGAACGGCTTGGACATGTAAAACGTTACATACAGGGGTAAACATACTGCATTGATTAAAAATTGGATATTAATGGTTACTGGAAGTCACTTAACTTACAACGATTGTAATAATTGAATTGTTGAATTTTAGGAAGATTTATGGTACAGAAACTGGAACAAGGGAAAGAAGGCACAGTGAGGATCTGTATCGGTTACTTAAGAAAGTTGATACTCGGAGAATTACTGAAAGAAGAAGACTACAATGAGCATGAGATGTTCTCCAGCAGAGAATACTCTAACAAAGTAATCGTACATCAACTAACTAGTAGACGTCCAAGAGATCGTCCGCGAACGAGTTGGAAGGACATACCTGTAGTGACCCTGGACGAAGCAGAACGAACAGCCAACATTGAGAACGCCCATGACAAAAGTTAATATGCAAACATATGTAAAGAATTTTTGTCGTGTTGCAATTATAGATGTGCTGATCATTTCGTTATATTTTATGTTTATGTATCTGTATATTTTTGTCTCCTGCTATGGGCCTAAATAGCCTGTTTATGTGCAGTAAATGATGATGGTAATGATGATTATTGAGTAAGTATTGTATAAGCTCGATGGACAACATAGTAGTGTACTGGTCACCTTGGAGCGTTGTAGACGATACCAGACGGTTTATTTATTTATTTTATTTATTTATTTATTGTTCCGTGGGACCACATTTAGGAGAAGTCTCCATGGTCATGGAACGAGTCAATACATGAAATTATAACACGATTGTAGAAACAGATAAAATGAAACAAGTCGTTAGTTTAAATAAAGAAAATCAAGAATGTAACACTGGAATTTGCTTAATTTTTTATCTCTTCCAGGAGCTCCTCGACAGAATAGAAGGAGTGAGCCATGAGGAAACTCTTCAGTTTAGACTTAAAAGTGTTTGGGCTACTGCTAAGATTTTTGAGTTCTTGTGGTAGCTTATTGAAAATGGATGCAGCAGAATACTGCACTCCTTTCTGCACAAGAGTCAAGGAAGTGCATTCCACATGCAGATTTGATTTCTGCCTAGTATTAACTGAGTGAAAGCTGCTAACTCTTGGGAATAAGCTAATATTGCTAACAACAAACGACATTAAAGAAAATACATACTGTGAGGGCAATGTCAAAATTCCCAGACTATTGAATAGGGGTCGACAAGAGGTTTTCGAACTTACACCATACATAGCTCGAACAGCCCGTTTTTGAGCCAAAAATACCCTTTTTGAATCAGAAGAATTACCCCAAAAAATAATACCATATGACATAAGCGTATGAAAATATGCGAAGTATACTACTTTTCGTGTTGAAATGTCACTTATTTCAGATACTGTTCTAATGGTAAATAAAGCGGCATTTAGTTTCTGAACAAGATCCTGAACATGGGCTTTCCACAACAGCTTACTATCTATCTGTACGCCTAGGAACTTGAACTGTTCCGTCTCGCTTATAACATGCCCATTCTGTCTGATTAAAATGTCAGTTCTTGTTGAATTGTGGGTTAGAAACTGTAAAAACTGAGTCTTACTGTGATTTAGCATCAAATTATTTTCCACAAGCCACGAACTTACTTCATGAACTACATTATTTGATAATGTTTCAATATTACACACAAGATCCTTCACTACCAAGGTGGTGTCATCAGCAAACAGAAATATTTTTGAATCACCTGTAATACTAGAAGGCATATCATTTACATAAATAAGGAACAGCAGTGGCCCCAGCACCGACCCTTGGGGAACGCCCCATTTAACAGTGCCCCATTGGGACTGAACATCATTACCACTCTCAATATTGCGGAGGATTACCTTCTGCTTTCTGTTCTTAAAGTAGGAGGCGAACCAATTGTAAGCTACTCCCCTTACTCCATAATGTT
This sequence comes from Schistocerca piceifrons, assembly GCF_021461385.2. Taxonomy (NCBI): domain Eukaryota; kingdom Metazoa; phylum Arthropoda; class Insecta; order Orthoptera; family Acrididae; genus Schistocerca; species Schistocerca piceifrons. Next base: position 708,815,562 of record NC_060138.1, read on the forward strand.
CCAACTTCTGCAGTAATATTTTGTGGTCAACACAGTCAAAAGCCTTCGTTAAATCAAAGAAAACACCTAACGTTCTCAACCTTTTATTTAATCCGTCCAAAACCTCACAGAGAAAAGAGAATATAGCATTTTCAATTGTTAAGCCATTTCTAAAACCAAACTGTACATTTGACAGCAAATTATGTGAATTTAAATGCTGCAGTAACCTTGTATATACAAGCCTCTCGATAACTTTAGCAAACACCGATGGCATAGAAATAGGTCTATAATTGTCAACATTATCCCTGTCTCCCTTTTTATAAAGTGGCTTCACTACCGAGTACTTTAATCGGTCAGGAAACCGACCACTGCTAAAGGAAAAGTTACAGATATGGCTAAGTACTGAGCTAATATACGTGGAACAATACTTCAGTATTCTGCTAGTCAAGTGAATCTTCAACGCTGACGTAATTCGTGACGGTGAGTTACTCTGTATGTGCCAGTCTATTGCAGAGAATCAGTGCAGAAGACTGGTCGACGTGGAGACGTGACGGATTGGCAGAAGTTAGCCATTGTGATTGAACGTGCCCGTGATCACACTGTGAATGAAATTGCCCGATTTGTTGCTGTATCAACGTAGACTGGACAACTGTCCAACGTGCCTGAGCCGTGGTAAAATTTGCTGATTTGAAGAGAGCGCCGCAGCGCGTAGTGTAAAGCAGTCGCCTTCTGTTTCTGGCGGTGGCGCCGCTGTGGCAATCACAGCTTTGGTGTCTCCCTCTGTTGGGGAAAGGGGAAAAGTTGCCTGTTCACGTGCATTTAAGGGGCGCTATGAGCTCGGCAGTTGGTCAGTCTGTCAGGTGAGTCTGTCAGTCGGAGTGAGGCTAGGTCAGTCTAGCGTCACCAGTTGCTGATCTGTCACTCGTTTGCATTTCTGTGGCAGTTAATGTTTGTCTGTCGTCGGAGTGCTAGTATGTCTGTCGTTTGGATCAAACTTTAAAGCCAGAAAATGAGAGTCTTGCCACTCCGCCAGTAACAGAACTCAGCTAGTGGTCGCCCGGTCGGGGCTGAGTTCCTGCATCTGAGTCTGCGCATTAGGCCGCCAGTCTGCTCGAGTTGCTCGGGCAACGGTCATTGGCGGTTGGATCGGTCGGTTGGTCGGTCGCGCACTGAGACACGAGATGACTTGTCCGCCTTGATCGTCGGCGCATGTGAGGTCCCCACGTGAGTCCAGTGGGCAGCGCCGTATAGAAAGGGGTAGTGGCTTCGCGGTTCACACGAGAACAACAGGAGCGAAACCACGACATGGGGCTGGCCGGGGCGAGCTGCGACGCCGTGAGACGGGAGATCGGCGCGCCTTCCTGCGTCCGTTGAAGCGGCTGGCAGCGGACGGTTCGGGAGAGCGTTGGGGGTGCTGCGCCAGGTCTTCGCCAGAAATCGCAGTTATTAGAAGTTAAGTGACTGGAGATATGTTGTTTCATTTACTTGTTAAATTCTACTTGTTTTCTTGGTGAGGTCACCAGTCGCTTTGTTTTGGGGTCGTCCCACCATTCTTCTCAGTTTGCCCACCCGCGGGAACGTGGTTATTTGTGAATTGGGTGGTCCGTTTTTCCCTTGTGGAATTGGGGAGGTTTAGAGCAATCTGCGGTTCGGGTTGTTTAGTAACCCCCCCCCCTGTCAATCTGCCATACGTTAATAGCTGCCTCTGTCATGTTTGTTGGATTCGATGTAAACGAATTTATTGCTTAAAGGCCGAATTCTTGAAATATGTTTTTATCTTGCCTATCATCTTGCGAGGTGGTATATGTGTAATGTAGAGCATGTTGTACATTTTATGTAAGTCTGCATTTTATGGGTTTTATTTAGTCATTCTAGGTTATAAGGTTGCCATCCTTCCACCGTAAGAGTCCTTTAAAGAAAAAAACAAATTGCACTTTCGGTGGCAAATAATTTGAGTGTTGTATCATTTCCATCCCTCTTACGGGGTGCATAGTTTATGTGTTTGTGTGAATTGTTAAAAAAATTTTTGTTTAAAGTAATCTGGTGTTTTGCAGATTTGCGCCAGTGTACTCTTTCAGAGGTTGTTGTGAGCGGTCATGACTACGGCCGTGTTGAAAGGGAGCAGGCAAGCTTCTCAGCCCGAAGGCTCATGCCGTTAATGTTATTCTTTCTGCCTCTAAATAAACCTGTAACTTGATATTTGGAGGGTGCTTTTCTGCTTATAATTTTAAATCTGTTTTTGAAAAAGCTTTTAGAAATAAAATTCACATTTGTTAAAAGTAATTTCATTTTCCATCAGTTACTTCCTGGCAACTACTTCCACGCTCACCTAGTGTGATTAAATGTGTTAATGTTCTTGATGAATCGCTAGTAAATAATGTAAATTCTTTCAGAAAAGATTTTGAAAGTAAATTTGCGGTTCAGTGCCGTGTAACACGGCATAAGATTGGTTCTAGCTAACTGATATCAGTTTCCAGGTGAACATTGAGAAAGAAATTGAATGCAATGGACATCTAAGTCATGTACTTCGCATAAGGTCATTGCGTGGTCCACCGTATGACGGGTGACGGAGGATATCTCGTAGTACTACTAGTCATTTCCTTTTCAGTTCCACTCTGAAAGAGAGCGAGGGAACAACGATTGTCTATATGCTTCCGTATGAGCACTAATTTCTCGTATCTTATGTTTGTGGTCCGTAAGCACAATGTATGTTGGTGGCACTAGATTCGCTCTGCAGTCAGCTTCAAATGCCGCTTCTCTAAGTTTTCTCAATAGTGTTCCTTAAAAGAATATCGCTTTCTCTCCAGGGATTCCCATTTCAGTTCCTGAAACATCTCCGTAACACATGTGTATTGCTCGAACTTAGCATTAACAAATCTAGCAGTCCGGCTCTGAAGTGCTTCGATGTGTATCTTTAGTCCGACCTGGTACGGATCCCAAGCCTGATGTGGTACTCAACAATAGGTCGCACTAACGTCCCATATGCGGTCTCCTTTACAGATGAACCACTTTTCCTAAATTTCTTCCAATAAACTGCAGTTACCATTCGCCTTCCCTATCACATTCCTCACATGCTTGTCCCATTTCATATCGTTTGGATCGTTATGTGCAGATATTTAAACGACGTCACTGTGCAAGCAGGACACAACTAATGCTGTATCCGAATATTACGGTGTGTTATTTCTACCCGCCCGCAATAACTTCCTTTTTGCTACATTATAGCTAGCTGTCATTCATCACACCAACTACAAATTTCGTCTAAGTATCCTCCTAAAGTCACTCAACTTTGACACTTTCCTGTACACCGTAGCACCATCCGCAAACAACCGCTAGCCCTGTCCGCCAAATCATTTATGTATATAGAGAACAACAACGGTCCTATCACACTTCCCTGGGGCTCTCATGACGATACCCTTGTCTCTGAAGAACACTCGCCGTTGAGGACAGCATACTGGGTTCTATAAGTTAAGATGTCTTCGAGCCGTCACATTGAAACTTCCTGATAAAATATTTGCTTAAACTGCTGAGTGAAACTGAATGCAGGTGCCACTTTGCTAGTCTTTATCCTTACAACACTAACCTACTGAATTTACCCTGGCAAACAGAATTCAAACTTTTCGTATCCATTAATTGCTCTCAATATACAACGGTAACGCGATCTGACTGCTACTAAATTAACTCAAAAGAATGGTCCTGACTGAAAAGAAATCCTAACAATAACCTATACGTTTCGTTAAGCACTTACCTCACAAAAATCTTCAATACGCGAAATACTGCAACAAGCGAGCGTCAGTACTGCCAGCTAAATAAAAGATTCTAACTACTAAAGCCACCATCAACTAATAGGCATGTGGTTAACAAAGGAAAGGTTTTGTTGCAAACCAAATAACGTATTTTTTTATCTGAATAATATGGCATCCAGTTCAGACACGAATATAAATCGTCACTGACATCTACTACAAAGATATATAATCATGAATAATATCCAATCTCCAAGTCGAACATGTACAGATTGTTAGTCTACGTTAACACTTTAGACCTCTACCTTCCATCAGTGCTAACTTCTCACATCTATCATCCATCACTGCTGGCTGTTCACCTCCAACTGCCCAACAGTACTTCCATCACTCCTGGCGACTAACTTCCAACTGCTCAACACTACAGGCGATTAACTTGCAACGACGAGTCCGACCAGCCACAGAGTCTCTTACAAAGAAAGCGCAGTCAGGGATCCAGTGCAAAGCGCTACACAGCGCTGCCAACACAGAAGCAGCCCACTTACAACATGTCCCTGAAGCTATTCCACATGCTAGTACCTTCTTTAATAGCCTGCAGTGGGCCACCGTCTCAAACTCTCTCCAGAAATCTAGAAGTATGGAATCGAAGCGGTTATAAACTGCATGTCATCAGTGGGCCAAACAACAGTGAAACTGGATAGTATATGACTGTAGCGCTGTATTTTGATCCGACTAGGCGCAATTTGTCTCATTTTAAATTATACAGATTGTCGAGTACACACAATGAGAAGTGTTCCCGCAGTGTGTGAAGGGTGAAGTATAATCCGAAAGTGGTCCTGTGAAGTTTTCTGTGAAATTTTCGTAACAATGACTGGAACCACTCATTCATGTTACGGTGTATATGAGTAAAGATGTTCGTTGAAACGTTCTCTGTGATCAAGTGTGACCCATCATCTTCATGGTGAGCTATGAACACACTCTTCTTCCAAGATGTCAACAACAGTATTCTGAAGACTACACGCATACGTTCCTGGTCTGACGAATACTAAGGCACTCCATTACACCTCGACTAGCTCGCTAAATCATTTGATGTTAATCCCACAGAAAACGTTTGGCACTACCTGGAACAGGAGTGGAACGTAGCAATCAACATATTCGTAATTTGGTAACAGTATGGAGTCCAGTTTTCAGTGAGTGGTTTCAGCTGTATATCACACACCTCAAGAAACTTTTGGACTCTCCCGTCGTTGAAGTGAGGGCATTATCAAGGAACGTAGCAATCAATATTTCCATAATTTGGTAACGGTATGGAATCCAGTTCTTTGGACTCTTCTCTCGTTGAACTGAGGACATTATCAAGGTTTAGGCGGTGTTTTACTACCACCTGTGCGCGATAAGTTTTTTAACGGGTGTGCTTAGGAACTCTGTGATGCGTACACCCAGTTCTTGTGTCACTTCTCTGGGTGATCCTCTACACACCCGGCTGTGTGTCCTCATGTCACGTTGTTCTTGTTGTGATAGACAGTTCGAAGACTGCTTTGACGTAATCCTCCATTCCCAGTCACCATTTTACATCCTCTGTAATTCGGCCATTGGTGAGTTTTGTACTGCCAAAATAGCAATATCCATCGAATACATGTAGTGTCTCATTTCTTAATCTGTTTTTTTTTTTTTTTTTTTTTTTTTTTTTTTTTTTTTTTTTTTTTTGCGTCGCCTGATTTTATTCGACTACATTCCACAATCAGTGTTTTACTTTTTTTGTGTTCATCTTAGAACCTATGTTCAAGTCACTATTCGTTCCATTCAACTCCTCTTCGAAGTCAGTAGCCGACATAGTTAAAATGTCTAAGTTTTTATCTTTTCTTCCTGAATTTCAATTGTCTCTAGCACAGAGCATAGACTGAATAACGTAGGGGAAAGGCTAAAACCCTGTCTCACTTCCTTCTCAGCCACTGCCCCCCTTTCGTGCCCTTCGCCTCGTAGCTGCTGCCTGGTTTCTGCACAAGATGTAAATAACTTTTCTCTTCCTTTATTTTATCCCTGCTACCTTCAGAATTTCAAAGAATGTGTTCCAATTAACATTGTCAACAGCTTTCTCCAAATCTACAAATGCTATACAACTATGTTTCCTTCTTTTTGACGTGTCTTCTGGGTTAAGTCGTAGGGCCAGTACTGTGTCGCATGTTCTCACAATTCTCCGGAACCCAAACTGATCTTCCTCGAGGTCGGCTTCAAGCAGATATTGCATTCTTCCGTAAATAACTCGTGTCATTGTTTTGCAACCATGATTTATTAAGCTGATAGTTCGGTAATGTTCACACCTAACAGCACCTGCCTCATTTTGAATAGGAAGTATTACAATCTTCTAGTAATCTAAATGTACTCCACCTGTTTCATATAGACTGCTCATTACGGACGCTCTCATACGTGGCCTTGTTGCAGTTCGTGTCCGGGTTCTAACGTGCTAAAAAAACCCTTCCTCAAGATCGTGAACGGTATTTAACTGCTCATATGTCTGTTTATATTAACAGATCTGATATAACGAGAGCATCATATAGAAAGAAGGAATAAACTGTTACGACAGGTTCATTAGGCCCCCCAGGGGGTCCACAACTCTTTTGTGGATACGTGCGTAGCGAGCACGGGACCCCGAGCTAATGTGGCCCTCCTTCCTTTCCGGGCTGCATACCTTCCCTTTCCGCATCCTTCCCTGTCCCCCATCTTCACCCCCCCCCCCCCTCACCTCTGGCTCTTTCCTTCCCTCTCTCCCCCTCTGGGAGTATGGTTTGTGCCTACGTCCGGAGATGGACGCTCGGAACTGTTACAAATTCCTTGCTTTCTACACTTGCAAGTCTCCATCCTTCCTCTGTCCTTCTCTTTTCCTTACCTCTTCTCTTTGCCCTTTTCTCCGTTGCGGCATTTGAGACCCCTCTTCTTTCCTTTCCCTTTCTCTTTTTTCCTCCCTGTGCGTGTCTGAAGGCCGACCCACGCATTTCCATGTGTAGCCGGTGACGGGGTAACGCGTAATTCCCCACCCCGGGTAGACAGGTAGGACACGTACGTACCCCCTGGTAACGGCCAGGCCCAGGGAGGGGTGATTACCCGAGCTGATACCTTCCGAAAGTGCCGATTGGTCCCTCCATCCGTTTGTCGGGAAGTGTGAACAATCACCTAAGGCGGGAGTGCCCTTAGAGAGGGCCCCCACAAGGGAGGAGCGCGCCATCGGAGACGCCGGTAATCATGGGGGATTCTTCCGCAATGGGTTCCTCACCTTCCACTATGTCTGCTCACAAGCGTAAGTTCACTGAGTCTCAGCCACAGACAGTTCTTCCATCGTTGCCACAGTTCCTTGTTGTTTCTCATTCTGACGAAGGTCACGACTTCTCCACGGTCAACCCTTTCATTATTCAGAAAGGTGTCGACGCAATTGCAGGTCCTATAAAGTCTTGTTCCAGATTACGGGATGGCACCCTGTTGTTAGAAACAGTCAGTGCCCTCCAGGCACAAAAATTGCTGCGTACTTCACTGCTCCACACCTTCCCTGTCCGGGTTGAAGCGCACCGCACTTTAAATTCCTCGCTTGGAGTCGTTTATATATGCTCCCTCGATGGATTGTCTGACGAAGAAATTCAGCACTACCTGTCTGACCAGGGCGTAACGGCTGTTCATAGAGTTATGAAAAGGGTTGACACGAACATCATTCCAACCCGCACTGTCTTCTTGACATTTGACAAAGTTCAACTCCCATCGAAAATCAAAGCAGGCTATGAGATAATTTCCGTTCGCCCTTATGTCCCAAACCCTACGCGTAGCTATCGGTGTCAGCGGTTCAATCACACCAGCCAGTCCTGTTCCAATCCAGCCAAATGTGTTACGTGTGGCAAGGATGCCCATGAGGGTGCTTTTGCACCTCCATCCCCTCGCTGCATCAACTGTATGGGTGACCACGATGCTTCCTCTCGAGATTGCCCCGTTTTTAAGGACGAAAAGCTCATCCAGGAAATCAGAGTGAAGGAAAAGGCGTCGACCTTTGCTGCTCGAAAATTATTTGCCAGTCGACAGCCCACTGTGCCTCAGACAGGAAAATACAGCACTGTCCTTGCTTCTCCTCGGCCAACAAAGGAGGCGGCCACGCAGACTTGCGACCTCACCTTTAGTGCCACGGTCGTCAGATCGGCCAGCGCAAAGATCGCCCGTTCAACCTCACCACTTTCGCCTGCCCACTCTATGGCTCACCCTTCATTGGGTTCTGCTAAATCTCGAGCCCAAAAGTCAGACACCAAGACTTCGAAAAAAGAGCACACTCGTGAAGATTTTTTACGTACCCCAACTTCACACCCATCGGTTCCTCCTTCATCTAAACATCATACTTCCAAGAAGGCTACAAAGAAACCCAGTTCATCTCCTTCTCCGCCAAGGCGTGTCCCATCTACAGCACCACCTGGCGGAAATCGCCCTCGGCAGTCTTCTGTGTCGCCGAGGCGCACTGCTGGCGGCCGATCAACCGGCCGATCGCTGGTGGCAGGAGCTGCTCCTGAACAACCTATGGATCAGGATCTTCTGCCTTCGGCTGAATGCCATTCCATGCTGTCGGTCGCAAGCTCTGAGCAGTCGTTGAGTTGACAGTGACCTTGGTCACATTCCTCCATTTTCTGTTCACCATATGTCCATTATCCACTGGAATATCCGCGGCATTCGAGCCAATCGGGATGAATTGTCGATCCTCATACGATCCTACTCGCCAGTCATCTTCTGTCTTCAGGAAACAAAGCTGCGTCCCCATGACCGCTTTGTTCTCCCTCAATTTCAATCTGTCCGATATGATCTCCCCTCTGTTGAAGGCACTCCAGCCCGTGGAGGACTCATGATTCTTCTCCATGATACTCACCATTATCACCCAATCCACTTAAACACTTCCTTCCAAGCTGTCGCCGTCCGTCTTTCCCTTTCTGGATACACGTTCTCTCTTTGTACTGTATACATTCCATCGTCCACACCAATGGCACGAGCTAATCTCCTTCATCTTCTTGGTCAGCTTCCACCCCCCTATTTGCTGGTTGGGGACTTCAATGCCCACCACCCGCTTTGGGGATCTCCACATCCATGTTCACGTCGTTCACTATTGCTAGACGTCTTCCACCAAGCGGATCTAGTTTGCCTCAACACTGAGGTCCCTACATTTTTGTCTGCCTCCACGACAAATTTATCTCATTTGGACCTTGCGGTCGGTACTGTTCCGCTAGCTCGGCGCTTCGAATGGTTCGCCCTTGATGATACACACTCGAGTGACCACTTTCCATGTGTCCTTAGACCGCAGCCTCAACTGCCATATATGCGCTCGCGACGCTGGAAGTTTGCCCAAGCCGATTGGACACTTTTTTCGTCTCTAGCGACATTCGATGACCGTCACTTTCCCAGCGTCGACGATGAGGTCAAACACATTACCGACGTTATTCTTACAGCTGCGGAACGTTCAATACCACGCACCTCCGAATTGCCCCGGCGCCCCCCAGTTCCTTGGTGGAACGAGGCATGCCGTGACGCAATACATGAGCGGCGACGTGCTCTCTGCGTTTTCCGCCACCATCCTACTTTGGCCAACTGTATCCGCTATAAGCAGTTCCGTGCGCGATGCCGTCGTGTCATCCGCGATAGCAAGCAGGCAAGCTGGAAATTCTTTATTAGCTCATTTAACACCTTCACTCCCTTCTCGGAAGTTTGGAGTCGGCTTCGACGGTTCTCAGGCGCGCGTAGTTTCTCCCCGGTCTCTGGGCTCACTGTCGCGCATGATACATTAGTGGACCCCGTCACAATTTCTAACTCATTGGGTCAGCACTTTGCTGAGATTTCGAGCTCTTCAAATTACCCGCCAGCGTTTCTCCCGAAGAAACGTGCAGCGGAAGTGCGACATCTTGCTTTCTCCTCTCAAAATCGCGAAAGCTACAATACTGTTTTCTCCATGCGGGAATTACAACATGCACTCTCTTCTTCTCGCTCCTCCGCCCTAGGATCGGATGGTATCCACGTCCAAATGTTGCTGCATTTATCAACCCATAGTCTGCGTTACCTCCTTCGCCTTTATAATCGAATTTGGACCGACAGTACTTTTCCCAGACGATGGCGGGAAGCTATCGTCGTTCCTGTTCCGAAACCTGGAAAGGACAAATATCTCCCCTCTAGCTATCGCCCCATTTCTCTCACGAGTAGTGTCTGTAAGGTTTTGGAGCGTATGGTGAATTACCGTTTAGCTTGGTGGCTGGAATCCCGCAGTCTTTTAACACCTGCCCAATGCGGATTCCGAAAGCATTGTTCTGCAGTTGACCATCTTGTTGCTCTCTCCACTTATATCATGAACAATTTTCTCCGGAAACGCCAAACTAGCAATATTTTTTGATCTGGAGGGAGCATACGATACCTGTTGGAGGACAGGCATCCTCCGCACACTGTTCTCTTGGGGCTTTCGAGGTCGGCTGCCCCTTTTTCTTCGCGAATTTATGGCAGAGCACACATTTAGGGTGCGGGTGAACACTACTCTCTCCCGTACTTTCTCCCAAGAAAACGGGGTACCCCAGGGCTCCGTGCTGAGTGTTGTACTGTTTGCCATTGCCATAAATCCAATTATGGATTGTCTCCTTCCTGATGTCTCGGGCTCCCTCTTTGTGGACGATTTTGCGATCTACTACAGCTCTCAACGGACCAGCCTTCTTGAACGACGTCTTCAAGGATGTCTCGATCGCCTCCACTCTTGGAGCATCGAAACCGGCTTCCGTTTTTCTCCCAGTAAGACCGTTTGTGTTAATTTTTGGCGCCGTAAGGAGTTTCTTCCGCCCTCCTTACATCTAGGTCCTGTCAACCTTCCGTTTTCAGACGTCGCTAAATTCTTGGGTCTTATGAAACTTCCTGGCAGATTAAAACTGTGTGCCCGACCGAGACTCGAACTCGGAACCTTTGCCTTTCGCGGGCAAGTGCTCTACCAACTGAGCTACAGAAGCACGACTCACGCCCGGTACTCACAGCTTTACTTCTGCCAGTACCTCGTCTCCTACCTTCTAAACTTTACAGAAGCTCTCCTGCGAACCTTGCAGAACAAGCACTCCTGAAAGAAAGGATATTGCGGAGACATGGCTTAGCCACAGCCTGGGGGATGTTTCCAAAATGAGATTTTCTGGAAACATCCCCCACGCTGTGGCCAAGCCATGTCTCCGCAATATCCTTTCTTTCAGGAGTGCTAGTTCTGCAAGGTTCGCAGGAGAGCTTCTGTAAAGTTTGGAAGGTAGGAGACGAGGTACTGGCAGAAGTAAAGCTATGAGTACCGGGCGTGAGTCGTGCTTCGGTAGCTCAGTTGGTAGAGCACTTGCCCGTGAAAGGCAAAGGTCCCGAGTTCGAGTCTCGGTCGGGCACACAGTTTTAATCTGCCAGGAAGTTTCAGATCAGCACACACTCTGCTGCAGAGTGAAAATCTCATTCTTGGGTCTTATTTTTGCCAGAAAACTGTGCTGGTCCTCCCATGTTTCCTATCTTTCGGCTCGCTGTCTGCGATCCCTCAACACCCTCCGTGTCCTGAATGGTACCTCCTGGGGAGCGGACCGAGTGGTCCTTCTCCGCCTCTATCGCGCCTTAGTGCGCTCGAAATTGGACTATGGAAGCATAGTCTACTCCTCTGCTCGGCCATCTATTCTTCGGCATCTCGACTCTATCCACCACCGTGGAATACGTTTGGTGTCTGGAGCTTTTTACACCAGCCCTGTGGAAAGCCTTTATGCTGAGACTGCTGAACCTCCGCTGTCCAATCGGCGAGCAGTCCTTCTGAGTCGTTATGCTACCCATCTGTCTTCCATGCCTGCTAATCCAGTCCATGACATTTTTTTCGACGCCTCCTTTGATGTAGGATATGCAGGCCGCCCCTCCTCCCTACTACCACCGGGAGTCCGCTTCCGTCAACTGCTCCATTCTCTTTCCTTCCGCTTTCCTAAAACCTTCTTGACAACTTGGGGTACAGCACCGCCTTGGCTCCGTCCCCGGATCTGCCTGCTCCGTGACCTTTGTCGATTACCCAAGGAAGGTACCCATTCACTTGTTTATCGTCGGGCATTTGCTGCTCTATGTGCACAAATGACGGAAGCCACATTTATTTACACCGACGACTCGAAAACATCGTTGGGTGTAGGGAGTGCCTATATCGTTGGCGACACCCCAAATCACTTTCGGCTTCCCGACCAGTGTTCGGTTTATACTGCGGAGCTTTACGCTGTTCTCCAGGCTGTCCACTACATCCGCCGCCATCAGCGGATACAGTACGTTATCTGATCAGATTCTCTCAGCTCTCTCCTCAGTCTCCAAGCTCTTTACCCTGTGCACCCTCTGGTCCACCGGATTCGGGACTGCCTGCGCTTGCTCCACCTGGGGGGCGTCTCGGTGGCGTTCCTCTGGCTCCCGGGACACGTTGGTATCTGTGGATATGAGGTGGCCGATATTGCAGCCCAGGCTGCAGTCTCTCTTCTTTGGCCAGCTATTCAATCGATTCCCTTCGCCGATCTACGGAGCGTTTTATGTCGTCGTGTTGTTCATTTATGGCACGCACATTGGTCGACACTTCCCCATAATAAATTGCCGGACGTGAAAGCTCTTCCTTGTGCTTGGACCTCTTCCTCCCGAAAGCGTCGTCGGGAGGAGGTAATTTTAACTAGACTCCGGATAGGGCACTGTCTTTTTAGCCATCGACATCTTTTAATCGGCGATCCTCCCCCACTCTGTCCCCACTGCTCTCAGCTGTGGACGGTAAGACACCTTTTAATTGAGTGCCCCTATTTTAATCCGTTACGCTCCCATCTACAGCTATCGCCTGATATATTGTCGATTTTAGCAGATGACACGCGCTCAGCCGATCGCGTTCTCGAGTTTATTAGTGCCAGTGAAATGACGTCAGTCATTTGAAGCTTTTTTTGGGGACAATCAACCCCTTTCTGTAGTGGATTTTTAAGCCTTCCTTCTGCTTTTCGTTTCTCCAATTTTATGACTTTCGTTCCCATTGCTGCTGGTTTCCATTTTCGGTTTTTTACTGTTACCTAAGTCACAGACCGGGCGCTAATGACCATAGCAGTTTTGCGCCCTAAAACCAAAACAAAAAAAAACAAAAAAAGGTTCATTAGAGATGGTACACAAACGTGGACTGGGAAAACCCTCATTCTTAAATTTACTGTTTCCTAAGTGACGGACCGGGCGCTAATGACCATAGCAGTTTTGCGCCCTAAAACCAAAACAAAAAAAAAAGGTTCATTAGGGATGGTACACAAACGTGGACTGGGAAAACCCATCGTTCTTAAATTCGGTATAATGGCGCAGATCACTGTGACATGTTCTGAGCTTCACAGGGTATAGAGGCATCTGGGGAAGATTCAACCACAAGTCTTAAGCGATTCAGGGAAACTCAGTGAAATCGAAATCAGTATTATTGGACTGGAATTTGAACGGACGTGATCGCGAATGTGAGTCCAGTGCGTTAACCACTTCACTCGTGAAGTATACAAAATTTCTAAACTGCCCTGGTGTCTATTGTTCTCAAAAACCACAGGTAGCACAGCATTTTGTCCTACAATACATAATAGTCATGGCAACGGTTATGTAATTCATTTCTTCTTCATTTCCACATGCGCAGTGGGAAGAGGAAACGTATTCCCTAGTACAAAAAGTACGAAAGAAGGAAAACTACTAGCGAGAACTACAGGCAGACAGAAAAAGAAGAGTGATGTAACGTAAAACGTAGTCTACAACAAATCGCCAATATTAACAATTCAGGCACATCCACAGGAGTCAGCCGATGATGCTACATCACTAGCCTCCACACAGCTCTGCGTTGGTGTCCTGCTTATAACTTCAAAGCAATTGCACTATCAGCGCCGTTTTCATCGAAGCCCACGCTATCAGCCAGGCATCGTCGCAGAAGCGGAGGTGTGTGTGGCGTTTTGTGCACGACCTGCCATGTGCTTCGCCATACCAGTAGCAAGTGTCGTTACGAGGTACACGGCCTGAATCCCCCTAGCCGTTTTGCGTAGCGGTGATCGGAGTTAAACATTGTAATGTACAGCATAACAGGATGCAATATCCCGTGCACGAAGCAGAGATGTTTCTAATGCACGGTATTGTGTCGCGACAGGGAAGTCCATAAAATATACTGCATTGACGATAGTTTCGTTGTATAAATAAAAATTTTTGAAAACAAATTTCAAAAGATCAGATATGTGACATGTTCGTGGAAGAGAAGAGCCTCAAGCAAGGACTCTGAAAGTTGTTGTCGAAAATGATCGAAGTGTTTTCTAATCCTACAAAATATTCTAACATTAACAGACGTTTCTGGTATTTCTACACATAGTTACGAATGAAAGAACACAATTTTGCGGTTTTTGATACTTCTGCATTTGTTCGACGTGCATCTCTCATTCATAGGTAACGATTATAAAATGAAGAAAAATGGAAAGGACAAGTATAAGAAAATAAAAGTTAGTACTACTTTAACATTAGCCTACCGCTGTGTGAATAAATAAAATGCTCCATAATAATAATAAAAATGGCTCTTGACACGTTATTTTGTATTCTTTTCTTCTTGTCGTTTCTTTAAACGTTTCTGTCGACTCCCAGTAAGTTTTCTGTGTATCTGAGTCTGTGCTGGATATTTCTTCTTTTGGTTTCTTTCTTGTTTTCATCTCCAGAAAATCCTCTAACTTCTTGATATGATTCGACATCATATTTTGAAAATGTTACAATAAACTTTGGAACAGGTAGAAAGTAGTGTAAGGCCCAACACCAGTACCCTACACATCTTGTCGTTATCGAACGTCGTCCAGACACAGAGTTGTTCATCACTTTTGTGTAAACACCATTCGCAATCACCAGATACTTGTTCTTCGTCGTAGTGTCGCAGTAAATTATAAGCTCATACAATTTGGTCAAAGACACAAAATCCAATAGCATTAGACTGTACTACCGGTGTTTCACTGTGCTCTGAAGATTTCTCGTTTGGAATCTTCCGTTGACCTTCTATCAGGTACAGGTCTTAGAATATGATCAACTTACTTTCGTCGACGAGTACATCTTTCCACCGCTCAAGATACTTAGTAATGTGACTGCTTTGTGAAGTGCTTCGATTTTCTTCGGGGATATTTCTTCCTTCTACTGGTAGATTGCAGAAATTGAGCTACTGTTTTAGCCAAATTTGGCATATAATTTCCCTTTACCTTGTTATAATCAAAGTGTATTTCTTTATGACTGAGCTCCATTGGTTTGGCTAACCCTTCGTTACAGTGAAGCCAAGCCAACCTTCATTTTTGTATCAGTATGCGATATTGCTGACGGTATAGCGGAATATAATGGAAAGGCGCCAAGTTTCACTGCAGGAGTCACCCTTTTCGTGACGGTTGATCAACAGCTGTCGCTGGTCGGAGGATGTGTTGGAACACATTCGCCACTTTGCAGGTGTAGTTGAAAATATAAATACTGGACTACACAGTAAGAAGTGAAGTGTGCATCTGACACTGTTCTACAGAAAATTTATCATGGTTAGGTGGAAGAAACCGAGCGGGGTAGCGGAGTGGTTAGCACACTGGACTCGCGTTTGGGAGGACGACGGTTCAAACCCGCGTCCGGCCATCCTGATTTAGGTTTTCCGTGATTTCCCTAAATCGCTTAAGGCGAATATCGGGGTGGTTCCTTCGGCCGCTTTCCTTCTCCATCCTTCCCTAATCAGAGCTTATGTTCCGTCTCTGGTGACCTCGTTCTCGAGGGGACGTTTAACATTAATCTCCTCCTCCTCCTCTTCCCCTGCAGATGGAAGAATATTAAAGTCAAATGTAGTAAATTTAGAAAATCGTTCTACTGAGTACGTTTTGAAAATACAACCTTTTATTGTAACTGTGGCTCGTGTTGTGGCGTACATCAAGGTACACAGAATAAGCAGACTCTCACCTATATGCTGGTGCACACTATTAGCAAATCCTTATAGACGCCACATTTTCCTTGCAATATCCGGCCTGTAGCTCGTGACGTAGCACTTTTCTCACGTTTCCGAGATACTGAAACAGTAATTTCGGCTAGCTATATCACTTCTTGAAGAGTAATGCTTATTACATCTGTTGTTGTTGCTGTGGTCTTCAGTCCAGAGACTGGTTTGCTGCAGCTCTCCATGCTACTCTATCCTGTGCAAGCTTCTTCATCTCCCAGTACCTACTACAACCTACATCCTTGTGGATCTGCTTACTGTAGTCATCTCTTGATCACCTTCTACGATTTTTACCCTCCACACTGCCCTCCAATACTAAATTGGTGATCCCTTGCTGCCTCAGAATATGTCTTACCAAGCGAACCCATCTCCTAGTCAAGTTGTGCCACAAATTTCTCTTCTCCCTAATTATATTCAATACCTCCTGATTAGTTATGTGATCTACCCATTTAATCTTCAGCATTCTTATGTAGCACCACATTTCGAAAGCTTCTACTGTCTTCTTGTCTAAACTATTTATCGTCCACGTTTCGCTTCCATGCATGGCTGCACTCCATACAAATACTTTCAGAAACGTCTTCCTGACACTTAAACCTATACTCGATGTTAACAAATTTCTCTTCTTCAGAAACGATTTCCTTGCCATTGCCAGTCTACATTTTATATCTCTACTTCGACCATCATCAGTTATTTTGCTCTCCAAATAGCAAAACTCATTTACTACTTTAAGTGTCTCATTTCCTAATCTAATTCCCTCAGCAGCACCTGATTTAATTCGACTACATTCCATTATCCTCATTTTGCTTTTGTTGATGTTCATCTTATATCCTCCGTTCAAGACACTGTCCATTCCATTCAGCTGCACTTCCAGGTCCTTTGCTGTCTCTGACAGAATTACAATGTCATCGGCGAACCTCAAAGTTTTTGTTTCTACTCCATGGATTTTAATTCCTACTCCGAATTTTTCTTTTGTTTCCTTTACTGCTTGCTCAATATACAGATTGAATAACATCGGGGCTAGGCTAAAACCCTGTCTCACTCCGTTCCCAACCACTGCTTCCCTTTCATGTCCCTCGACTCTTATAACTGCCATCTGGTTTCTGTACAAATTGTAAATAGCCTTTCGCTCCCTGTTTTTTTACCCCTGCCACCTTCAGAATTTGAAAGACAGTATTCCAGTTAACGTTGTGAAAAGCTTTCTCTAAGTCTACAAATGCTAGAAACGTAGGTTTGCCTTTCCTTAATCTTTCTTCTAAGGTACGTTGTAAGGTTAGTATTGCCTCACGTGTTCCAACATTTCTACGGAATCCAAACTGATCTTCCCCGAGGTCGGCTTCTACCAGTTTTTCCATTCGTCTGTAAAGAATTCGTGTTAGTATTTTGCAGCCGAAGCTTATTACACCTGATAGTTCGGTAATTTTCACATCTGTCAACAACTGCTTTCTTTGGGATTGGAATTATTATATTCTTCTTGAAGTTTGAGGATATTTCACCTGTCTCATACATCTTGCTCACTAGATGGTATAGTTTTGTCAGGGTTGGCTCTCCCAAGGCTACCAGTAGTTCTAATAGAATGTTGTCTAATCCCGGGGGCCTTGTTTCGACTTACATGTTGACAATTGTGCTGCAGTTTCACTATCGATGTTATAAATTTTTTGGAAAGATTACTATCGTGTGACGCAGTACTTATTACATCCCCATATTTCAAAGCTACACTTTGATAGTCGTCTCGGAGCTTGGTGCATTGCTCATGTACTCAGCTAAAAGTTTTGCAAAAACGGCTACTAAATGTGGCAAATGTGAGGTTTAACGCTGCTGCCACAGTGTAATTCCATGTCCGTTGCCACGTAAACAGAACGTAATAGTACACTCGATTAGCTGAATGGTCAGTGCGTCTGACTGCCGCGTAGCGGGCCCGGGTTCTATTCCCGGCCGGCTCGGAGATTTTCTCCGCTCAGGGACTGGGTGTTGTGTTGTCCTCATCATCATTTCATCCTCATCGACACGCAATTCGTCCATTGTGGCATCAACTGATAAAATTTGCAACTTGGTGACCATCAATGCTATACGGTCATAACGTAATAGGTCCAAACTGCCTACGTCGCCAAGGCTTCGACTTCGCAGTTCACACGTTCCCGCCAAATTTTGAGAAACCTGTGCTGCCAATATAGATCGTCGTCATACTATTGCACAGCTCTTTCTGTTAGCTACAGATTGCCGTTACAAAGTACGCCGTTGCTCTACGGCGAAAAGTACTACTTTCAGTATCTCGTAACCGAAGGACAGAGTGCTGAGCGCCCGGGCGGTTGCTGGTGGCTAGTCTTTCAAGTACAAGGCCGAGCGCTGACCTGGGCCACGCGCGTGACGGTCGGGGCCCTGGGCGCATGCGCGGGACCGGCCCGCTCTTCTGGTTCGGCGCACCTGCTTCATGCTCCGCTGCCACGGGCTGTTACCGCCCACCGCCTTCGCAGCAGCAGCTCGGCGCTGGATTCGCAGGTTTCCACTAACAGGACGAGCCAGATAAGGAGGCTACCAGATGGACTCAGGAAAAAAAAAGAGCTACTCCTTCGTGGATACGCGAGATCACCAGGTACGGAAAAACCGACCGACTTCGCGCCTTCTGCTTGTCACGAGCCATCGCTCTGAAATATCGGTGACTTCAGGGGTCGCGATCTCTCTGACGAGGGACTCACTGACCACGAACAGGCACCGCGCGTTCTCTTCCCGTGTGCGGCGTAACGTAATTTCCAAGCTTCAAAAATGGCTCTGAGCACTATGGGACGTAACATCTGTGGTCATCAGTCCCCTAGAACTTAGAACTACTTAAACCTAACTAACCTAAGGACATCACACACATCCAAGCCCGAGGCAGGATTCGAACCTGCGACCGTAGCGGTCACGCGGTTCCAGACTGAAGCGCCTAGAACCGCACGGCCACACCGGCCGGCTTCCAAGCTTCGAAATGCTACGAGGCAAAATACCGCATTGAAGAAAATCGCTGTATGTTAGTGGTGCAATACCCTAGTAAGCTACTAAAATTAAATCCATTGTTCCCGTTCTGACATAATTCTGTGTAATGTCCGCCTTATAGGGCGCAATGTTGCAACGGCGATACAAAAGACCACAACTGGTTCTGTACGAATTGTGAATGTATTTCAGAAATCTACTGTAAGAGACTTGAAAAAGATTGTTGATCTCAATTACTATTTCATCGTTATTATGATGTAATGTTATGGGAAGAAGCCGTTGTTCAGCGTGTGCTTCTTACTACACGATAACAAACTGGAATCATGTAATGAACCGGACCCCAATCAGTCTCCATGAAACGAGGAAAATCTTTATCGACCTTGTTTGATAACACTCGATAGCTTTCGCTCTGAAACATATGCTACTTTGGTTGTTGCTAGTGTATGTAATTCGATTCACAGCGAGATCACAAGCTGCACAATTAAGTCAAAATTCAGCTGAGAAATCATTCTGATATTCAACTGTAATGACAGGGCAGAATACACGAGAAATTCATATCGAGATGGTCCAGCACGTATAAAATTATGACAACTGAAAGAAAGAGAGACAAGCATCATCTCAAACATCACTCTTCTACCTTTTACTCCAGTCAAAACAACCTGGAATGTGTTAAAACAACAGTTCAAGCAGTGACCCGTGAACAAACAGGCATGTTGAAACCTGGACGCAGTAAAATAATCAGACATGGTCGTGGAAAGATGACGTTAAGAACAAACTGAGAGCCCAAAAAAAGTACTGTCACAAGTTTCTTACTTCGATGACATCTGAAAACTGAAAATCTGCTGTGATGCCAACCGTGACCCTAAGAAGGAAGTTGTAGCAGCAAAATCAGCCCACTACAGCGATATCTATAAATGGTTGACTCATCAATTGGCGAGAGTGTTATCTATCGCCTAGCAAAGGAACGGCATGGGCGTACGGCATAAAGAAACCAGCGGAAAAATGCTCGAATCGGAGCACAAAACAGGCGAGTATGCTACTCTTTATTAAAAGACTCTGACTGAAAAGTTGGGTACCACTGCCTCATTCTATCTCCCTCAGCAACTTTCGCAAAAATATTGGCATGCGAACGTATTCACGCTTTTTTAATCACGCAACTAACGCCTCGCTCCCACAAGCTGCTCTAACTGTAACTCGCTCACACCCACTAGTTCATCGCTCTTAAATGTTTTATGGCCATCCGCTCTAGACTGCCCATTCCACTCACTTATTCGGCTCAACTCATGTTCATTATCACTTTGTGGCTTTCCATCTGACACAATCACGTGTCTCTCAGCCACAGTCGGTCCCACTGCTATTGTCTCTTCTCATTGTCACTGTCTCCCTCTCGCTCTCTCTTACTGCTACTATCTCACTCATTCCTTCCCACTGCTGCTGTTTCTTCTCATTGTCATTATGTCTCTCTTCCCCGTTGTCATTGTCGTATATTCTGTCTCTCATTATCACTGCCCCCCCAACCACCTCCACTTTCTCTTTCTCTTTACTCCTCTCCCACTGGTATTGTCTCTATTACTCTTTTGGTAACACTGTTCTCTCACTGTTTACTATGTTCCGCTGCCGCTGTGTCCCTCTCTTTCTCTCTCGCTGCCATTATCTTCTTCGCTCTTTGTATACCACAATCACTGTCTACTGTCTTCCAGTATTTATTACTTCTCAGTCTCTTTCAGCTGCCACTATCTCTTACTCTCTCACCATAAAAATGCGTTAATATGTTCATATGCCAATATTTTTCCGAAAATTTGTAAAGATGCTGAGGAAGGCGGAACGAGACATCTGTTACTCCGTATTTTCAAGTACCCAAACATGTTTCAGCACCACTGAGCCAACGTCAGTGGGTTTCCGTTGTATTTAATCTGTAATGTGCCAACAGTTTTACTAAATGATTACAAAATTATGTGGATTTTTAGTTCAAACAATAGTTCGTTTCTTTTTCTTAGTACCTTTGCACTTTGTGTACACGATTTTTCAGGACCACTTATGTGTTATTTATTACAGGTAGCTTGTCATCTGCAACCAAACGATGTTGATGAGAAATTTTGTTGGGAGTTAACCTGTAATCTAAACGTAATTTACTTTGTCGCGATGTTTCGAGCCTATATTCGTTTTTACTTAAGTTTTCGTGTTGCAAGCCCTTTTATTCTCAGCATCATGGTGAGGTGTCGTGATCCACACGTATATTTACGTGTGGATCACGACACCTCACCATCTTTAGGTTGCAGATGACAAGCTACCTGTAATAAATAATACACAAGTGGTCCTGAAAAATCGTGCACACCAAGTGTAAAGGTACTAACAAAAAGAAACGAACTATTGTTTGAATTAAATATTCTCATAATTTTGTAATCATTTAGTAAAAATGTTTGCACATTACAGGTTAAATAAAACGGAAACCCACTGATGATGGCACAGTGGTGCTGAAAAGTGTTCGGGTACTTGAAAAAACGATGTTTTACTTTACTGGCGGACCTCAAATCGTACAATTTTAACTGCAAACACGCTAAAGGAGCTACAAAACCAACTGATGAATATCTGTTACTCCACTTTTCAGCCAGAATCTTTCAATAAAGAGGAGCATATTCGCGTTTTCTGCTCCGGAAAGAACATTTCTCCGCTGATTCCTTTCCCTGTCACAGCAGGGCATGGGTTTCTTACGAAAAGATCTTGATGGGTCAGTAAAATTTTAATAGTTTACTTATGTGAAACTGAAATAACGCAAAACTAATTTTACGCCTCAGACCGGATTTCACTTGAGCAAAAAGTCTGCATATGTTTCATAACTACAACGTGGTATTCCCAGACTTCTTCTGATGATAACGGGGACACTTTACATCGTATTTATCAGTGCTAGGTCACTTTATAAACTACGTTTCCTTCTCACATAGCATATTAAGTGCGCGAGTAAGATAATTTTGAACCTCTGTATCTCGGAAATAGATATAATATCTAGAAAATTTTCAAGGTTGTTCGAGAGCGAAATCTAAGGAATGATCGTAAAAATTATACCCATTTGCTGTTCATAGCCGACTTGGAATCCGCAACTGTGTTTTAGTCCGCTGTTAACAGTAAGGAATGGTGAAAAACGCTTTTGGGCGGACGGTGGAGGGGGGGGGGGGGGGGGGGTGTTCTCAGGAACAGCTCATGAATTATCTCAAATGCATCACTCGTTCATTTATCTATTTACTCATTCATACATTCAGGGGTATATCTGTCAGTTTAATTAAACAACGAGTTCATCAAGGGTATACCCGTCATTAATCAGTGTATTTAATATTTACGTGCACATTTTATATGTACACGTATGCCGTATGCAAGATTGTCAATATCACCAGGAGTCAGTGTGACTTCGTTCAAAATGGTTCAAATGGCTCTGAGCACTATGGGACTTAACTTCTGAGGTCATCAGTCCCCTAGAATATAGAACTACTTAAACATAACTAACCTAAGGACATCACACACATCCATGTCCGAGGCAGGATTCGAACCTGTGACCGTAGCGGTCGCGCGGTTCCAGACTAGCGCCTAGAGCTGCTCGCCCACCCCGGACGGCGTGACTTCGTGAAAGGCTGTTTGAATACTGCTGTGCAACTCACCTGCTTATTGAGAGACGCTGCTGGAAGCCTAAGCATCTTTACTTCGCTTGTCTGGACCTGGAAAATGCTTTTGACCGAGAATCATAGTCCAGCTGCTGTACCACAACCCTAAATACGAGTGCTTCCTGCTGCGGGACAATCAAATGACTTCCCTGTTTCTGTAGGCGTCCATGAACGATCTGCTCTTTCTACACTTCTCTTCATCATAATAATGGTTAGTCACCAGGGATCTTCGGAAATTAACTCCCTGTGCACTGCTAATAACGTTTTGCTGGCTAGGCAAGGCAAGGATGACCTTAAATTAACAAGCCCAAGCCTTGAACAATCCGAACTACGTCTCAACGTAAAAAAAAAGGATGAATACCTGCAAACAGTTGCAAATAATATGAATACATTCAAGATCGATGGTAGAGATACGTAAAAGTCAAACATTTTCAAGTTCTTTGGTTCTGAGAAACAGCGGCCGACGCTCACTCGTTCCAGATCATTTTAGTAATGCATGGCTTACACGAAGGACAATGATTGATTTGTTTTCTGATAAGATTTCAGACAGAATCAAGTCGAAAATATACCGCTCTGCAATCTGCCCTCTTGCTTCGTATGGTGCAAAATGCTGGCCCGCAACGAAAGTATAGCAACCGCTTGCTGTAATGAGAACCAAAATGCTTCGGTGGACAAATGGCCTGACCCATCATGATCATGTGACCAACGAAGAAATATGCAGACGGTACGGAGTGGCACCTATCCTCGATAAGACGAGAGAAAGCCTTCTGTGGTGGTATGGACACAGAACACGGATTTTCGTGGAGAGTCGATAGTAAACGATCTACTGAAGGCCGGGGCAACGTCGGATAGATGCGTTACATATAGACCGGAAGATAGCAGGCCTTCACCTTGACCAAGCACAACGTCGATTGTAGTCTGACAGAGAGTCAGAAGAGCGGTAACTGGTACACTAGGGGCCAAATGCCGCCGAAGAAGAAGAAGTCTCGAGATCTGGTTCACTTTCTCTCTTTGTGGATATATATCCACTATTTCAAACTTGAATATTGACATTTTAGAGACAATGTCATTATCAACGAGCGTGAGAGGGTAGTGATGAAGGTACTGGATTCTCATCCGAATACAAAGAAGATCAAATCCCCACCCACTTTTAGCTTTTGCCTTAAATTAATCAAGGTGAATGCCGAGGTGATTTCATTCAAAAGAGCATGGCCGATTTCCTTACCTGTTACTGAACAATTGTTCGCAATTCGTGGTCTCGCGGTAGCGTTCTTGCTTCCCGAGCACGGTGTCCCAGGTTCGATTCCCGGCGGGGTCAGGGATTTTTCCTGCCTCGAGATGACTGGGTGTTGTTGTGTCGTCCTCATCATCATCATTCATCCCAATTACGGTCGGAGGAAGGCAATGGCAAACCACCTCCACTAGGACCTTGCCTAGTAACGCGGCGCGGGTCTCCCGCGTCGCTCCCCTACGCTCTGTAAAGAAGTATGGGACTCATCATCATCACTGAACAATTGCATCTTGCACTGTTTATTGGTTTCCACATCGACGGGAAATTGAACCATAGTTTTTATTCCTTTACGTCTGCAACGGCCGGCATGGACCCGTTATCGTGCCTACTACGGCAGGTCGTATGGGACGTGCGGAAATTTAACCTAAAATAAAAAACAGAAGTAGAAGGGCGAGGAGGACACCAGGCCCAAACACTTCGCGGAGTTGCTAACTAAAGACGAATCACAGCAGAACTTGCACCCACAGCAAGCTTCCGGAAACAGTGGGGAGATGACCCTCAGACAGGACCAGGAAGGAGCTCTTGAGACCATCTCCCAATCTTTATACCTTGGTTGGTGGCACATTAGGGCAGCTCCAATGAATTCTGAGTTGTACATCAGTGAGCTGGGGACCATCTACCCAAACAGATGAGAAATCGAGCTTGGTTCTGATACCAAGCACAGAAGTGTAGTGTGATGTAGTGTAGTTTAGTGCTGTGTTGTATGGTAGTGTTAACCAGAATTATAAATTACAAAATTTTTTATTTACCAATGGTGCATAGTGTAGCAGACTTGTAGCGTGTACCTTCTGGATTCTGGATGAACATATTGTATATATTTGCACCAGATGGGCAAATGGTAATATGTAGTTTTGTTTTTCTAAAACTATCATCTTTATTTTTCTTTTTATATGTGTTCTAAGCAGATTTTCCCCCTAAACACCATAATGCTTAGTCATACTATCACATTTCAAATTGTGTTAAGTTATTATGTGCCATTTTCATGCCAATTTATGCCCCACATTTGATCTGTTCCTTTGTATAGATAGCAGTAGCAAATAAGTAATAATAACTATATTTAAAATAACAATAAAAGTTGCTATCAGTATACACTACTTCCCAATACTTCGTGTAACTATCTACTCCTGTGCTGTAAATACTGACTAACGCTTGTTACCATTGCAGTCCATAACATTACCCAATCAATAGGATGCATGACTATAGCAGATGGATAAAAAATAGAAACACCTCATTTTGTAGCTTGATATATGACCTACTTGAATCTGACATTTGTTTCCCCAGCATATTATGACATCTATAAAAGTATCTAGATACGTCTGAGATCCTTTTGGTGTTTCGGTTATGTCAGACCGTAACTCACTTCCAATTTGAGCCAGTTGTTGGTGTCGATTTAGATGCTGCATCTGTAAAAACAATGGTGGCTCTACTAGTGTTGTCTAGAGCTTCTGTGTATAGTGCTCTGGCAGAAAATGAAGCTCCTGAGAAAAGTCCACATGTTGAACACAGGAAAAGAAAATAAATTAGGATTACCTCTAGACACAAGAAAGCATTTAAGAGGATTTTTATTTCTGATAGAAAGATCAGTAACACGTGAAAATTAACAGAAAGAATCATGGCTCGGCGAAAATAAAACGACAGGAACTGTATAGACAAAACATTCATGGAAGAGTTTATATTTCCAAGCCACTTGTAAAATGAGTTGTTGCCAGTGCAGTGCTTATAAGAGGATCACACGTCTGTTGGGGTGTCTTCCATAGGAAATATTTTGCGATTTGACAAAATGCAGATTGAGGATCCAATTTTGAGGATAACGGATTTGTGTGGGGATATTTTAAGCTTCAGAAATTAAATCAATTTACTGATCTAGGCGACAGACTGGTTGCCATACCTAATTAAAACACAACTTTCGTAAGGTTTCCAACAGCAAAGTTCGCAATAGTCCTCTCTCTTCTTACTTAAAAGTTGGGAATGCGTTTTCCATCACTGAAAGGCTCAACTATTTCCACAAAAGTATGTAAAAACATAGTAACTGCGGCTAACACTCCTCTATCAAAAATATAGCTTCGTCTTACTCCTAGTCTGTAACATCATCAGAGCTTCAGCCAATAACAAAGCGTTATTGACGACGTAACCAAATCTTGATATTTAATTATTTTTTAAGCTTTAATTACATAAATGTAACAGATATTTTATGAGAATATTGACTACAAATGCGAGTTGAATGTTATAATGACTCAGAATAACAACAATCCGAACCGTATTTTTAACATAGCAAAATAGCCATTATTTTCTTCATTTTCATCTATACATCCATTAAGTTCATCACGCTGAGAAGAGTTCACACAGCAAATCTGTCACTTCCCTGTTCGAACATCGTAATTCCTAAGTATACGTTGTGAGAAGACAGTTCAAGTGCAATTGAAATCCTCTCTTGTCCTTAAGGAGTCACTAAGATCTTCTCCAGTTCTAGCACTGTATGATGAGAATGCCAAGATCTCCACACAGACACTAGCGGTTTGGGATAGGGGCACTTCTAGTATAAATTCAAGAAGGTGCTGAAAAGATGATACCTTGCGCTGACAGAGTACTTTTCAGTCTGTGATGAACTACTCTACATCTCAGAAAGAGTGCCTTCCAGTTGTCTGGGCCACCAACAAGTTCTGACCATATAATTATTTGGCAAACCATTCACTGTTGTGCCTGAAGGATCCGTCAGGTCGACTGGCTCTTGAGCACTGAGGCCTTGCGAGTGTGATGTGACAGTGGCGTACAAAAGCGCACATGAACTGAAGGAGCCGACTCTCTTTCAAAGAGTCCTTTGTTGGAATACAGCAGTTTGGGTGAAATCTGTCATCACTGCGTTCAATGACATTACCGCCGAACAGAGGAGAGACCCAGGACTGCTCAAAATCATAGAAGACTTGAAAAAGGAGGGCCTTACCAAAGGAGAACGCCATTTAATAAATGGATCATTGTACAAGATGATCTATGATCCAATGGGCGAAAATGATTGCTCATCTGTGGTCACCTGCCATAATCACGTAGGTGATACTGTGGGGAAAGAAAACCAAAGACTGCAGTTTTTTGGCAGAACACTTAGAAAGTGCAACAGGTCTACTAAAGAGATTGCTTACACCAAGCTTATCCGCCCTCTTCTGGAATACAGCTATTCAGTGCGGGATCTGGATCTGAAGGGATTGTCGGAGAACACTGAAAACATTCAAAGAAAGGCAGCTCGTTTTATAATAACTCGAAATAGAGCGGCGAGCACTGTAAACATGATACACGAATTTATCGCGAAGTAGGGAAGTGAGTGCTGTAGACGTGATACATGAATTGGGGTGGTCATGTTTAAAACAAACGCGTTTTTCGTCAGAGCAGGATCTCCTCACGAAATTTCAGTTATAAACTTTTTCCTCTAATTCCGAAAATATGCTGTTGGCAACCACCTGTTGAGGCAGAAATGATCATCATGATAAAATAAGGATTTAAGTGTTCATTTTCCCGTGTGCCGTTCGAGAGTGGAATGTCAGAGAAACGCCTTGAAGGTGGTTCAATAAACCCTTCGCCATGCACTTAATTGTGACTTGCAGAGCAATCATGTAGACGTAGATGTAAATGTAGATGTATTTCCATGGTGTTCCAACATGTGATCACTGAGGATTCATGAAAACTCTAGACAGAATCAGACGAACATGTTACTGGCCAGGTCTCTGCTGGTCGCATACACACTTTGTAAGAAACTGTAAGGACCGCCAAAGATGGAAGCACACCTGCAGTAGCACAGTTCCACAGACCTGTAATTGACCTCTTAGAGAGCTTCCCAGCGTCCACTAATGGGAATCGATGGGTAACAGTCTGCGCTGACTACGTCGGCCACTATACTGTCACTAAATCTGTACTAGCTCCTGGAGCTCCATTAACTGCAAAATTCATTGTAGAAGACATCATTTTGAAGCATGGGGGACCCCGTGTGATGTGGAAAACGTTTCCACTCGAGATTAGTATGAGAGATAATTTCAAGTTGCGACATCAACTGCCTACCACCCTCAGACGAATGACCTCACAGAACGTTTTAAAAAGAAGTTCACAGATATGCTCTCAATGTACATTGATGTCAAACAGAGACATCATGACATTTGCGTACAGCACAGCATAGCAAGCCGCTACAGGCTTTACACCATTCTTTCTGCTCCATGGTCATGAAGCCTAAACGACAATGGATATACAGTTTCCGTATCAACTCTGGATGACTACGTGTAACACTTCATTGCCAAGACTGAAGAAGCCAGGCAGCTGGCTTGCGTATTACTCTTGAGGCCCAGGGCAGAGATCCCAGGAGCGCTGTAACATTAAGCACCGGCTAGTGAAAAACAGCCCAGGACACATGGTATGGATTTTTCTTCCTGTGTGAAAAGTGGAACTATCGGAAAAGTTACTAAATCCTACTTTGGGCCGTATCACATTCATCGCCACTTGTTGGTTATCAACATATAAAGTCAAGGATTATGGTCCTTCATCAAGAAGAGAAAAGTGCAGAGACGTCGTTCACGTCCCCCTTATGATGACCTCAGTCCAGAAGAGCAGATTGGCGATGGGAGATTCACTGAAACTGAACAGCCACTCGACGATCGCGAAGCTTGATGGGAGGGGCCCATCAGAGTGAAGAGGGTGTAACAAGACTGCCAGACAGCGAGGTTCCGCCTGCGTCGCCGTACAGACGACCACTGATAAGCACTAGGTAAAGGGTGCTGTAGTCAGCTGCGATAAAGCCTTTTGAAACAGCGGGTCACTGTTTTTCCTGGGGATGCAATGCGGTGTAATGATAAACCTGTCTAACAGCAATTTTTTTGTTATTTCGAATTCAGCATTCCTAAAAGGCTGTTGGAATATTTTATGTTTGTGACGTCTTTACATCTGGATATTCAATAGTTATATAAATGCTATCATTCTGGGATACTTGATGTTTCTACAAATATCTGCATTCTCCGACCAGGAGTTCACATCCGTACTGGTTGTAAGTTGGTGTTCGTAATGAATGTGCTTTCGCTGCTAATTGTTGTACTTTATTGACGACTCCACTTTTGGATTTCGACGCGATTATTGTTCCGACGACAATATACGCAGTGGTTGGTTGCTATATTTTTTCAAGTAAGTAAATATCAATATGCAATATTCAAATTGAATTTTATTCATAAACTAGTTCTTAATGTTTCCATCTCCATGTATCCAATACAAAGAATGTTCGTCAATTTTCTTCAACGCATATTATAATTTTTTATACACACCATAAATCCGGCAATAACGCTGTGATGTTGACATTATAAGAATATTTTTATAGAACTTATTTTCATTAAGTGTACATATCATGCTTCCTGTACCATGTTAAAAAAGTAGTACATACTAAGATTACCACAAACCATGTTAATACATACAGAGAAAGAGTAAATGACAATCTCTAAATAAGTCTATTCATATTTTGTAAGATTTTGTATTTTCCGATGGGAGGATAGTGATTCTGATTCGCTTACCATCTTGCAAAAAGATATTCACTTATTGCTGTGCCATTTACAAGACAAGTATGTGTGATTTAAATCACTTTCTACATAAACAAGTTGCAGAGCCTGACGATTAGCCTTTATGTGCAACTAGAAACGCAACGTTATAGATAGGAAAGTAGTTAACAGTCTGGGTTTCTATGAGCAATCTTTCGGCCAAATTATTATTCTATGTATTGAAAAAAAAAACAAGTACACATCTTCATTAGATGCCTATGTCGCAGTTCGGTGCTGAGGAAACAGAACAATATATACAGAAATTGCAGAATTGATTGAAGTACACCATAGTCACATAGCGATGTAGGAATCAGACACTGGACTGCAAAGTGTACGAAGATGTGCACGTCGATTTACATCATAACCCGGTAATTTTGGACTATAGGCTAAAATTCAAAAGAATGAAGAAGATGAAGAGCATACGAAAAAGAGTGAAACAGAAAATGGTTGACAGAATGCAACAAAGAGCAGCTTCTTAGAAATAGAGCCCTATTGCCTGATCAAATGCTTGCAAGACTTTTTTTTCCTTGATTTAATTGGAGAACGTCTCCTGAAATCGATGCAAGCACGTAGTAGTTTTTTATTTAGTTTTCGTTATATTGTTGATACTTATGACTATAAATAATAATGTAGTTGACTGTTGTTTACATATTATTCTTGTGCTATCTGTTCTCAATGGTTTATCCTGGAGTTTTCGTTTAATAAAGAAATAAATTAATCTCTTTCTCATTTATTCTTGATATAATATTTTTGTTTCCTTAGCATGTGCAGTATACTTGTATAAGTTTTCTGGACATACAGTCTACAATTTCAGTAACACTAAGATTGCCATTGTTCTTTCAGTTTTATGTAAGTTCTGCTTCCGCTCCCTTATTTCGTTACAAATCAACATATAGCGAATTTTGCAAATTTTTCTGACTCAAGCAGCTACAAGGTGACCTTCAACGACCATGAAGTTCTGAAATTTTCAATAATATCGCCATTTTTCTAATAAATTCTTCTTTAGTTATTCCATTTGCAACTATTTGCAGATACCAGTCATGAAAGTGAAAGCCTGTTTTCAAAACTTTGGTTCACATTTGATCATTTCCTAGTAGTTAGTGAGCTCAAGTTATTTATTATCACAAAATACTTACTGTTTTACATGTAAGTGTGTTATGAGACTTTTCATATAATTAATAATTAGATAAACTTACACCTTTATTAAAAGAGTGACACTATAAAAGTAATTTTTATTGTACAATAAATTTTCTTTTTGACATCTGTCTTTTTATAATGTTATGTGTTTGGTTTATTTAGTTTGTACACAAAGATGTTGTCATTCATTGATGATTTTTCAAATATTGTCATAAACAATGAGTGCCGCTGGTGCCAAGGGACTTCTATTACATATTCTTCCAGAGAGTAAAATAGCATTAGCTGCTTGCAGTAGTTCACAACACAAATTAGGAAAAAAAATTATGTCTTTCTTGCAGGTCACATGTCAAATCAAATCATCAGAGCCAAACTACCCTCTAATAGCAGCAAGTTTTAAACATTTTCTTCAACAGTATGAGTTATAAGGCTTACAAGAAAGGCAAGAGCAGCCTTAATGATTCAGTAAATTTCAAGTTTTGGTACTACTGTTCGAATCCTAATTAAAAACTAATCACAATGTTGATAATTTATTCAAACTCAGTTTTCAGTGGACAAGTGCATAGAACATTTGGTTAAACTGCAGATAAGGAAAAACAAAAACTGATTTTTTCGGGGAAATGATGAACGACCTCTTTGGCATAACTCATTAAGATGCTTTGGAAAGGTGAAAAAGACGAAGATAAGAATTTCCTAAGACTTCAAAGAAACAAGAAAGAAAGGACTGACCTCCATGTCTGGTGTGGATAGAAATGGAACAAGAGTTCACCACCCATCAGCTTGCTTCATCCAGAACAAATGATTCAAGATGAACAAGTGAAATCAGTGGTGCCGAAACTGACAGTAAAAAGTCGTCTCTTATCGTTTATCAAAGATCAGCAACAGCAATCATAGCAGTAGCTGCAACAGTTCCAGCAAGAGGAGATACTCATCACATGACTTTAAACCAAAAAACTTAACAGAAGAGATGCAACCTGTGTCAGAGTGATCTTTCTACATTTACGAGTTCTCGTGTTTCGAAACTACTGGTATACATACTTTCTTCAGGAGATTTTCGGTCAACACCAACTTCTTCGACAAAGACCCTTCAACGTGATTGGATGAGTTGGAAAAAACATCAGAAGACGATTGTTCTGCACAGAAAGAAGTCTCTTACTCGGCCAAGATTGCAATAATATTTTCACAAAGGACGAAACCAGGGAACATTTTTTTTCAAATCCTTGTTGATAATAAAATATCCTCAACTGTTACTAAATCTTTTCTTAAGAAAAAATAACGTTTAATGATTATTCCCTCATATCACGTTTTGACTCAGCAGAAGTAACATATAAAAACGCGTTTCTCTTACAGACGTTACATGCATTATTAACAAAAAACACGATATTTCTTGAATTTTTCACGTTTGTTGGGTAATTTTGGAAAATTATTTTTCAAATATTTGATTCCAAATGTTTATGACAGCCAACAGCCTTTCCGTAAGGGTAACACTAGTTCCCGTCAGATCACCGAGGTTAGCGTTGTCGAGCTCGCTAGCACTTGAATGGGTGATTGATTGGATCTGCTGAGCGCTGTTGACAAGCAGGATGCACTCAGTTCTCGTCAGGCAAATTGAGGAGCTACTTGATTGAGAAGCAGCGGCTCCGGTCACGAAATCTGACAACGACAAGGAGAACAGTGCAGTGTGCTGACCACAAGTCCTTTCGTAACCAGCGGTCTGTCGGACCATTGGGCCTTTTGATGCCTGTTCAGAAGGACTAAATTTAAATATTTAGAACAAGACCTGAGGTATCCTTGACGTTTCCCCGTAAATTTCTTTTTATCATTATTGATCTTTTGGACCTGCAGCTCTTGTCCTTTCTTTCCGCGTTTGCAGTTAAACTATAGGGTACGGGTTCAGCCTTGTTCAAACACATTGTTTTTCTCGTTTTACTCAAACATGTTTCAGCACCTCTCTGCCATCATCAGTGGGATTTTGTTTATCAAAAACTGTAAAAAGTGGGCATATTTTAGGTTGTAACTGGTGTAACAAAGTGAGTCCTAAAGAAAGTTTTCGTTCGTTTCGCTTCTTACCGTGATTTTACATTAAATGGTTCTGTAGGACCGATTGTATGGTGTCCTGCACTGATAGCTTGTTATCTGCAAACCAAACGATGTATATTTGAATTTCATCGGCGGGTTAACACGTCTCTCGGTTTTTAAAAAACGTGATTTTGGTTTGTCAAAATGTTTATGTGTAAATAGTTGCCACTAGTCAAGTTTTTTTTGTGATTGGTCCTTCTTTTGCGTTCTGAGGACACTGCACACACATATTAATGTACTTTGTGTAATCTCATTCTTTAAAAACGCCTCTTCACTTCTCTCTATGTTGTTGTTACCTAACTCTGTGGGCGTTCATTTGTTCTCGAGAGAATTTGGCGCCGAATTTGAATTTTGTTTACTTTTTCTCTCTCTTTCCGTCTGGCTAAAAATAAAAAACAGTGTGTTTACAAAAAGGTGAAACCCACATCCTATAATAAAACTAATTGTAGGAAAGGCAGGTGGCAGACTGAGATTCTCTGGAAGAATACCCAAGAAGTACATTTCACTCATGCAGGAGGTAGCTTTCAGCACCCTCCTTCGACTGAGACTTCGGTATTGCTCATATTGCTTGCCAGATACTGTTGATAGAGAAAATAAAATTCCAGAGAAGAGCAATGCGTTACGTTGCAGGTTCATTTAATTACGGAGGCTTTATGCTTCATGGAGGGCTCTAATGTTAAAATTTAGCAAGTGTATGTTCCAAGTAAAGTCAGTCAACATATTGCTCCCGCCTATGTATATTTAGCGAAAACATGAACGTGAAATTATATAAATTTTAGCTAATAAGGAGACTTGCCAACAATCGTTCTTCCTGGGTGCAATTCACGACGGGAACTGGAAAGGATGAAGTGGTGAAGTGGTACATGAGTGCCCCCTGCCACACACCGTAAGGTGGCTCGCACGCTATAGACGTAGACCTACTGTAGGATGGACGATGATCCGTGATTTAAAAAAAATGATACAAAGAAAAGGAAATTTGGTCAGATGTAATTCCCTTCAAATCTGTGTGGTGGAATGCATGAAATTGTAATCACCTGCAATCACGACTAATTGAGGGCTCTCAGTCGTCCCTATTGATTCTCACTGACAGGATACATGGCTAAGCCGTCTATGCATCTTCTTTCACACTCACACAATGCACAGCCTGGTAACTCACGTAACACAATCAGTGTAACGTTCGAACCTTAAGTTACATAATGTAGACATTTTTTGTTAGATGCGAAAGTTAGATTTTCACTAGAAATAGGCGAAGAATTCAAAGGAAACTGCTGCAGAACTCGGAGATTTGTAAACACATTGAATCCTCCCAGACATGCGGCGACGTCACTACATTTGCTATGCACCCAGAGGAGCCTCCCAACCGGCTATCGCATCCTGCTGATGCTGGACACCCCACGCGGAGCCTCTTCCTATACGTGTCAACCAGCATCCAATTGGATTTCTCGTCCCCTACTGTCCGCAACAGTAAATTCATTCTACAAATACATCCACTAAGCAGTTTAGCAACGAATATGTGTCATCTCGTTATTTGTTTTAAAATCTAATCTGTTGTCATTATTCACCAACTTTTCCACTAACTTTTAATATAAAACTGAATTTTGCAGCTGGTACAAAAGTGTATAAAACATGTGATAAACAATAAATAATCGTACAGTAAGACACTATGTTAAAGCAAAACTTCTTTGTTTGTAATGGAACGCTCAGAAAAGTGGGAAAGAATGGCATGTATTATTCACTGATTGAAATACATTCATCTGGAATACTTAAGGATGAAAGTAACAACCGCATGATGCGTCAGTCTCAAATAATATAAATCGATGAAACTTGGACCATACATAAAAAAAAATGCTGCAGTATAGAACAGAAGTAACTCAAATGAAACACGCAATGAGACGAACGTAACTGACACCTTTATTCAAAGGCAATAATTACACTGAAGTCACAGCGATTTATGATGGTCCTCTGCACATTAAAAAAGGTATTTAAGTTGGGGGCACAAGCAGGTCAGTCCATTCGATGAATATCCTCTCGTTCCGAGAGCTTCTCCACCTTTGCAGTTCGATGCGGTCGCGCGTTGTCATCCATAAAAATGAAGTCAGGATCGAATGCACCCGTGAAAAGGCGCACATGGGGACGTAGTACAGTGCCACAGTAACCGTGACCACCGATTGTGCTGCGCTCGTAGATTTAGAGGTGAGTGCGTCCATGCAACATTATGCTTTCCTACAGCATGACACAAGGACCATCAAAAAAATCATGATCGAGAATGGATCTGGGTGCATTAAGTGTTTCCTACTCTCGACGTACACTGAAGCGCCAAAGAAACTATTATAGGCATGCGCATTCAAATACAGAGGTATGTAAACAGGCAAAATACGGCGCTGCGGTCGGCAACGCCTATATAAAACAACAAGTGTGTCGCGCTGTTGTTAGATCGGTTACTGCTTCTTCAATGGCAGGTTATCAACATTTAAGTGAGTTTGAAAGTGGTGTTATAGCCGGCACACGACTGATGGGACATAGCATCTCCAGGGTAGCGATGAATTTGGGGTTTTCCCGTACGACCATCTCATGAGAGTACCATGAATATCAGGAATCCGGTAAAACATTAAATCTCCGACGTCGCTGCGGCCGGAAAAAGATGCTGCAAGAACGGGACCAACAACGCCTTGAAGAGAATCGTGCAACGTGACAGAGGTGCATCCCTTCCGCAAATTGCAGATTTCAATGGTGGGCCATCAACAAGTGTCAGCGTAAGAATCATTCACCGAAACATCATTGATATGAGCTTTAGGAGCCGAAAGCCCACTCGTGTAACTTTGATGACTGCACGCCTCGTCTGAACCTTTCAACACCGCCATTGGACTGTTGATGACGGGAAACATGTTGCCTGGTCAGACGAGCATCGTTTCTGATTGTATCGATCGGATGGATGTGTACGGGTATGATGACAACCTCATGAATCCATTTACCCTGCATGTCAGCAGGGGATTGTTCAAGCTTATGGAGGCTCTGTAATGGTGTGGAGCGTGTGCTGTTGTAGTGATATGGGACCCCTGATACGTCTAAATATGAGTTTGACAGCTCTCTCACCTTCGGTTCTTTCAGTAGGTCTCCCAAATGGCTGCAGAGTTAAAATAAATCAATTTCGGAAACCCCGTAAGCTTAGTTGTCCCCTATACGATGGTTGGTTTGAAGACCGCAGTGCTTCAGCAAGCATGCCCCTGCTGGGCCCTCCTGTCACCCACTAGTGACGGCGAGAGCTGCAGATTAATATGACTGCGATGCCACTTGTCAATTTTTACTTTCCCAAACTGTTGATACATGTGGAAAAAGCAGTAAGTGACAATATGTACCCTGTACCTGACTGGGGGAAGAATGCCAGCACTTTGGATTTGTAGTTTCTCCCCCTGTGGATTACCGACTGACAAGTAAGCAATCCCTAGGCTGTGGCTGATCCATTTTTTCGCAATATCCTTTTTTCCAGCAGTGCTACCCCGCAAGATATGCAGAAGCACTTCTGTGAAGTTTGCAAAGTAGGAGAATTAGTGTCAAAAGTAAAACTATGTGGTTGGTCGAGGGGGGGAAGGGGGGAGAGGGATGGTGTCATGTGTCGTGGTTTGACAGCTCTATCGAAACGAGCATTGAAAGCGATATGACAATTTGCATCCATTCATGTCCATTGTGCATTCCGACGGATTTGGGTAATTCCAGCAGGCCACCAAAGTCCCCAGACATGAACATTACTGAGCATATCTCGGATGTCTTACAACGTGCTGTTCAGAAGAGGTCTCCACCCCTTCGTACCGCCGGCCGTCGTGACCGAGCGGTTCTAGGCGCTTCAGTCGGGAACCGCACTGCTGCTACGGTCGCAGGTTCATATCCTGCCTTGGGCATGGATGTGTGTGATGTCCTTAGGTTCGTTAGGTTTAAGTAGTTCTAAGTCTAAGCGACTGATGACCTCAGATGTTAAGTCCCATAGTGCTTAGATCCATTTGCACCATTTTTGAACCCCCTCGTGCTCTCACGGATTTATGGACCGCCCTGCAGGATTCATTGTGTGAATTGCCTCCAGCACTACTTCAGACATTAGTCGAGTCCGTGCCACGTCGCGTTGCGGGACTTTCGTGTGCTCTCAGGGACTCTACACGATATTAGGTATGTGTACCAGTTTCTTTGGCTCTTGAGTGTGTGAGGACACGTTGAGAATTTTGGAAAATGATCGTTTTGGTGGCCCATGTGTTATGATGCGCGGAGGCACAATTTTGCATGGGCATATTGACCTCCAAATCCTTGAACACGGTAGACTCACTGATCAACGTTATCGTGGTACTCTATTCATTCCTCGTGTGTCTTTTCAGGCGTGCATTCAGCCTTGACTTTATTTTTACGGATGACGACGAGCGATCGCATTGAATTACGTAAGGGTTCTCACACCGAGGGGATATTCGGCGAATGGACTGCCCTGCCCATTCCCCTGACTTATATCACATCGAGCACGCGTGAGATGCGTTGGGCAAACGTGCTGCAGCACGCCGACCATCCAGCAGTTATGAGCCGCGCTGCTGGCGGAACGGAACGCCCTCTCACAAGAACTCATTACCAAACTTGAGGCCAGCATAGGAGCACGTTGCAGAACAAGCATTGCTGTTCGTGGTGATCACACACACCATACTAAGACCATGACCCGCCTTTTGTAGTGTCCAGGGGACCACCATAAATCGCGGTGACTTCAGTGTAATTATAATCTTTGAATAAAAGTTTCATTTCTGTTCATCACATTGCTTAGTTCTTTCAGTTACCTTCTGCACTGTACTGTAACAGTTCTATCTACTGCCCAAGTTTCATCGTTTTTGACACGTAGTGCGAAAGTTACTTCCGTCCTTAAGTTTTTGCATACTAGGGTATAATTGTCAGGTTATTGTTGATAGAAAAATTCTTATACTGACGACGAACTATACACTGTACTGATAATCTGAGCTGAAACTGTATCCAGGACTGTGAACTGAGGCCAGAACTTCGGTCTTGTAAAGTTACCAGCAAAACCTGTCGTAGTTCATGTCAGCTTTGGGCAACGATGTGCTTGGAACAAATCATATAAGGGATACATGAAGTGGGGTTTTCCCGTACGAACATTTCACGATCGTACCATAAATATCAGGAATCCGGTAAAACAGATCAAAATCAGGAGTTGGAAAAATCGCAAATTTTGTAGAACCTCTTAAACCATGTTACTTCTAGCTCCCACTAGAGTCATATACAATGTAGAGCTCTGCGCTATTGACCCAGTACCCCTGTATCAGTTCAGCTTTCTGTTATACTGTGGCATCCAACGCACAAATTGTGAAGGTCTACCACGTTCGAAATAAGCGTTTTTTCAAGCTTTCTACTTCACAACAGAGACCCAACTCACGCCGCCATCCGACAATCCCCTGAGATTTTGTGCTGCAATAGTGAGATACACTCCTCTTAATCAATCCTTAAATCGTCCTTAAAATTAGGAAATTGTTCCACTTTCATTTCAAGTGACTGGTAGTACTAGCCAGCGGAAATCTTCGTGCGCATTCGTAGACATAGTTTCTCACTCTTGATTCCAGCGTTTCTTATGAGCTAGTAGGTGCAAGTCGCAGTAGCATTCGCAAGAACAATAGAGCCGTTATCATGAACAATGCTGTTTTTAAAGGCGATAAAGTTTATACGCGGTGCAGTTGGCCTGAGCTGACCTCGTTGCATCGACTTTCTTGACTCTTTTTACACGTACGGATCATGCAGTCTGAATCTGCCGAGGCAATATCAAGCTCCTGCCATTTGAATCGAATCGGAACTTTAGTGGCACTATAATTGCCTCTAACCTAGGGTGACCAAATTAGTTTCGGTGAAAACCGGGACACATTCACCCAGGTGCCAATGGACACCTCATTCCACATGTACTCAGGTTTCTTAATTTTAAATATTAATGTTTTGTTGATACATTTTGTTAACCCAATTATTATAACTAATAAGAGGATGCAAAAGATTGATATAATCTAGATTATCTGTATAATTAATGACATTTAATAAACGTATACAGTAATAAAGAAATGTATTACGATTTTACAAAATTTTACAGCCATTCAACTTTTAATCAATTAATATTAACATGAGCCTTAATATTACTGAGCACTTCTAGATGGAATTGACTGTCCTTGGAGAAAATGGTATTTTTCACTGCCTCCAGCCTTCTTGATCATGTCTTTGTTCTTTGAGACACAGTGATAAAACTCGGCACAATCCATTTTGTTGTTGTACAGTATCTGCAGGATGGCTTCAAGAGAGTCCACTTCCATTCTCTTTCTTTCATCAGTCCACTGGATATTCATGAACGAAAATATTCTTTCCACATTGGCATTATGGGCTGGAATTGCAAATAAATACCTTGCAATTATTACCAACTAAAGTAATGCTGAAGACAGTCACAGCTTTAAAAAAACTCACCCACTTCTCATGACATTCCAATGGTGTTTTTTTTCATCATTCCACTTGTGAAGACTTTCTTCAACAAAATTTTTGAGGACAGATTTAACATTAAAAGAAATGAACTGCTGTTCTCTCCTGTTAGTAACAGTTTCCAGAGTATTTTTCAAAACATCGTTTACCTCTATTACACTTTTCGTGCTTCCCTCAATTTCCTTTATCCCATGCTGCAAAGTGCTAAGCTGACTGTGAATGAACCATAAGTATGCTTCACTTAAAGGGTTACTGAAAAACTGAACAAATATTTTGGGGGCTTTGTCTTCTTTTAGAAAAAAATCTTTTAACGGTTCAAACAGGCGGATTACTCTTTCAACTGCTGGAAACAGTGATAACCAGCGAGTTTTCGAGTGACACATTACATTCATATATTCAGTTCCCAC
The DNA here is from genome assembly GCF_021461385.2 of Schistocerca piceifrons. Classification (NCBI taxonomy): domain Eukaryota; kingdom Metazoa; phylum Arthropoda; class Insecta; order Orthoptera; family Acrididae; genus Schistocerca; species Schistocerca piceifrons. The sequence goes on from NC_060138.1 coordinate 708,854,842, forward strand.
ATAATCACAGAACTCCTTAAGCCTCTCTGTTCTAACAGTATATATGTAAAAGTGTGAGTATACCTTCATGAAGATAGTTTCAACATCACAGCTTAAACTGTCAGCAGATGTCTGCAAGATATTGTGTAAAACATGTGCAGGGCACCCTATGCCTTCAATGTTTTCATGCAATGTTGCCTTTAATTTGGTAAAGACGTTGCATTTGCCTTGTCTTTTTAAACCACCAAAGTTTGTGTGGTGTTGTCTCCACAAAATGCAACACATTTATTTTTCTTAAGATCAAACATTTCGATAGTATTCATACAAAATCTTGAAATTTCGTCAGATGTTTCATTAGGTAGGGAACTCACCTTCAAAAGTTTGGTCTGAATTCCCTGATTAATATCGAAAAACTGAGCAACAAACGGAAATATTTTAGTGGCCTTATGACTGCTGGCATCTGTGGATATCCCACAGAAAGAAGACTTTTTGATGTATTCAGGGCTTTCCTTTACATTCTGGGGACCAATAACTCCTTTCACTAAGGCTGACACTTTAGTTCTTGCTGAACTAAACTTTTTTGCAATGGAAGAATCATCAAACACAATGCTGTTAAGCTTATCAGTACAATCACTAGATCTATAAGTTTGGTGATGTTTTACCGTGTGGTAGGCTAGTGTAAGCTCGGCTGCTCGAACTTTCGTCTCTTCACTTCACTGATGTTTCACAAAATAATTTTGTAGAGTTTTACTGCAGCTCGGTGCACTGTATCTGTTAATGTGTTTCTTTGACCTGATGTGATCAACTATGTCGGAACGTCCACCATGACTTATACTAATAAAACAGTTGCATACGGAACACTCTGCTTCGTAATCAAAACGACCTTTCTTAATGAAATTCCATTCCTTGGAATAACAGTCACTGAACTTGCAGGCACGTTTCGGCATTGCGTTTCACAGTACTGCAGCAATAATACCACTAATACGAGAGAAAAACTATTGCAGTTTGTCTGACAAAACATCAACTACTACACTGTTCTGACAATGAGTGTATGAGTAAGTGGCGCGACAATCGGACGGTTTCATAGCTCTGTTACAATAATACACCTTATTACTTGTTGGCCAAAGTACCGCTCAAAGTAAATTATTGCCTGAGTGTATCAATACTGATACTGTGATTACTAGTATGGGACAATGGAGGTTTTAGACAAATAAGCTAAAATATATTAATTTCTTGTGTTGTATTTCCTTTAATATAGCGAAATCCCAAAAATTTGAGAAAGTTTCACGAAATGTATTTAAAACCTGAATTCCGGGACTTTTGAGCGTCCCGAAACAAATTTTCGGGACTCCGGAACACGGGGATGAAAACCGGGACAATCCCGGTTTTCCGGGACGTTTGGTCACCCTACTCTAACCCTAAGATGGAATACCTGGTGTTCGTAATGTGCAGTAACACACTTTTGCGATCTTCAGAGAAGAAGAATGTCTATGGATTAATCACCACGTATTAATGCAGGTAATTCTGCTCTGGCAGTGTTATAACTATAATTTAAAGACTCGCATTACTGTCGGTATGAGAAATTAACGTAAAATTAAGCTCAGATCCAAGCGTGCTGGTCTGCTTTTCCGTTCTGCCGACTTTTTG